>NC_066333.1:9842285-10501928 GCF_022539315.1 Serinus canaria
CACAGAAACTTCCCATCCTGGTGCTAGAAACAGGGGCTGGGGCCCTTTTCTGCTGCCTCAGAAAACCACACACAGGAGGGATACAAGAGACACCAGTGGCTGTCCTTGGGTGGTGGGGTGGTCCCTGGGGATTCAGGTGGGCACAGTGAGCTGAGGAGTCCCTGCCTGCTCCCCCCCTGTGCCACCAACCATGACCCCTCACACCAGAGCTGGGCAGGTTTCAGAAAGCCAAGGGGAGGCACCACAGGAATAAAATGGGGTTGTATGATCAGAATCCTAATTAAGGGCAAAATATTGGAAATATGCCATATTAGAAACGCTATGACGATTAATAGTGACAATACCACTCTTGGGAAATAGGCAAATTTACACAGTAGCTATACATAAAATTTACTTTAGCATATTCCCTCTCTGCCTTGTTTGCACACTGTGATAACAAATTGCTTGTATACTGTATGGTGGTATTTTTTTTTTTTGTATTTAAATATTTGAGCCAGCAATTCATTTTGTGAGGAGGGAAAGGCATGTGGAGGTCTTGGAGCTGCAGAGCCAAATAAATGATGGGTTGTGATAAATTTAGCAAGTGATAATGCAAAGAACACCAAAAAAAACCCCACCCAAGTATATTGGACAAGGAAGTAACACAGTAAGAAAGAGCTTAGTTTGGGATTTCCCTAGCAAGAAAAAAGAGTTATTCTGCAGGTAAGATGTGACTCATAACCATGGTACCATGTTTGCAAAGTTACTTTAGCTCTCAATTCTTCATTTCCTTATTAAAAAAAAAAAGGGGGGGGAGCATCAGTGAAGTCTTTGTATGGTGTTTCCACATCTACTAATGAAAATATTTTTTGGTGGTAAAAATGACAAAATTATTTACTGTTGCTAGCTCTTCATGTGACTTGACTGCATCATGGCCCTGTCAGACAGAACATTTCTATGACACATTTATACACTGATGTATGTGTTCATACACCTATACAACATATGCCAGGCATATATTCCTGTCTCCCACTTGCTCCTCTCCATGGATACCCTAAGGTTCAAGGAGGAAGGTGGTGTGGAGGATGACACTCGGTCATCATTAGTATGGGATAGCTGTGGATCTCTCTCCTTCGTGGGTAATTAAAAGCTGCTCTGTGCTCAGAGCTGCAGGAGCCAGGAGAGATTCTCATTGACATGCATTCCTGCAGCAGGCTGCAAGCTGGAGGGCAGCAAGGAGCCCTCATCCCATCCCAGGATGTGCCAGGAAGGATATTCATCTCCACTCTGGGATGAGCTGCCAGGCTGGGTTTGTCACTGTGCTGCCCTGGCAGGGTTGTGGGGACCCTCAGCTCCAGATTCTGCTCCAGACTGGTGCTGGGGTAACCAGTTTTCTTCCAACTGCTAATATCAATTGAGAAAGAAAAGGGAAAAAGGGTTTCTACTTGCACAGAAAAAGGAGTTAAAGGATATCAGAGCACCCTGGAAGCTGTGCCATGGTGTAGGTAACAGGCAAACAGGCTGCCTCAGGATAAGTGCCAGGATGAGGCTTTGTTCCATGGAATCAGCTTCATAGGTGAAGTGGATCTCACCTGAGAAGGAGACAAGATGGGCTCTTGACCCTCCAAAAGAATAAAAAGCTTCTCAGTTTCATCCCAAGGTCCTGGAGAGGCAGTGATTTGTTGCTGGCACATTCCAGGGCTATTCCACACAAACCCTTTTCCAGTTGCTAATCCTCATTGGAAATGCAGGACAGGTCCCAGCTGGTGTGAGCTGTCAGAGCTCCCTGAAGCCTGCAAAGGTTTTATCATTTGGATCAACTATGGATTGCCCCAAAGGCTTTAAAACCAACTATTCTCCACCCTGACACAATGCCTGTAACTGATCACTCTTAAGACACCCACCTTCTTATTTAATAAAGCCTTTCAAGTCGCTTTGTATTTTATTCATAGGAGCTGTAAAAAATCCAAGAACCCGGTATAAAGACTCATTTATTCTCTTCTACATAGCACTATAAATTTACACTGCATTTGCAAACTAAGAGCCCATATCTTAGGGCAAAGCAGAGCTCCAAAGTGAGAGCAGGAATGGCTTTCAAAAGGCCAATCTGTCCCAACTAGAGGATGTGTCAAGAGCTCAGATTTACAGCCACAAGCCCTGAAAATGAGAAATTAGATATAGAATTTAGTGACATTGTTAGAACTGCCTTGGCCATTTAATATAAAACTAACACCAGCTTTTAGCAGTTTGCAAATGCATTTATCCCTCTCATGTACAGATATACAGAGTGGGAAAATGGGGCTGGAAATGTATGAAATGGGGCAGAGACACTGAATGCCCAGTGCCATTGGGGTAAATCCCGCTGTATGTTGTTCTGTGCATGACAGTGATACACAGGTCTAGCTGGTGGAGAAGGAGAGATGCTCCTCATGCTGTAAATACCATTAAGGAGGATTAAAATACTCTTTACCCTTCTTACAGGTCTCTTTGTCCCCTCTCACTTTAAGTCACCGGAAAGGGTGACCCAGGAGCCACATGCACCCGCACTGGGCTCTCCAAACCGAGGCACCTTCAGCAGCCAGCCCTGCTGTGCTCCCTCCTCTTCACCTCCTGAGCAGGCACTGGGGCTGTTTCCAGCTGGCCTGAGCCATGGAGCCACCCATCCCTCAGTCCTGGCTGCCCTTTCTCTGCATCAACAACCTGCTGCAGCCATGAAATTCCCCAGGCTCTGCAGCTCCCAGCTCTCGCCTTCAGCTCATTCGAGTAAGCCGCAAAATGGCACAAATCCAATGTGATCAAATGCTTCCTTAGTGTCAGTCTTTGCTTTCAAAGGACAGAAAGGAAAGGGGACATGGTGGGATATTTATGAGCCTGTCAAGCTCGCTGCTCTCACCAGAAAGGGCTCTCAGGTTTCCTTCCTCGCTGGGGAAGGGACAGAGCAAGTGCTGGGGAAGGGCAGTTTGGGGGGGCTGAGCTGCCAGCCACGAGGCATCTCCTCAGTTGTCACAGGCATGGTGGCATCACACAGAGTCACCCCAGCTGAAAGCCTGGCCCCAGCACTGACAGGCTACAAATCTGGGAGTTTTTTTGAGCAGAAAGGGTTTGGGGACACAGGTGCTGCTCCTTCTCTCAGTTCAACCATGGCATCCAAGGCACTTTCTGCAGGACACAAGGAGGCAGGTTTAAATATTGCCCTGCCAGTTTATTTTTCTCATTTCCTTAGAGGACAAGTGTATTGTGGAATGCCTCCTATTGGCTTTGCTTTTGAGTGTAAAGTGCCACATATAACTGAGGAAACATGAGCAGGGACTGTGCTTGTGCTCCGGTGGCAAGGTGCAGTTTGTGTTGGACTGTACCTCCTAACTCGCTCTTGCTTTGAACCAACATGCTTAAATCTGTTCAGAACTGGGGAAACACTGTTTGCTTCTCATCTGTGTGCAGATAGTTTGCCATGTTGCTCCCCTGCAGGAGAATGATAGAAGCACATTATAAGTGGTGCCTCTAAAACTGAAGGGCAGATCCTCATCGGCTGCACTTCGGTGCAATTCCTTTGATTTAAACCCACGTTTATAACTGCTAAGGAGCCTCCAAAATGAGAGGCCTGTAATTACAGCTGTATGATAATGCCTTCTGCCACATCCAGTGCAGGACTATTGACAGCAAGCAAAGACCTGAGAAACACTGATAAGAATGAGCTGCAAGCCTGGTCCTGGGATGTGATTCCCCTCCACCTGTGATTTATGAGTCCAAATTAGCTGCCTTGCCTTCAGGAGGAATTGGCCAAGGGTGGTTTTCCTTGGAGCACCGTGCCAGGCAGGTGCCAATATCATACATGTTTCTGAGTGGTATCTGACCTGCCATTGATCTGTTGGGGTCACAGATGTCCTCTGAAAGATTTCCTTTAGGCTCGAGGAGAGAGGCATAATTTGCTACAGTGATGGTTGTCCTGCTGGCTCCTCATCTGAGGAAAAACAGCTACTCCTTTAG
Source organism: Serinus canaria (assembly GCF_022539315.1). Classification (NCBI taxonomy): domain Eukaryota; kingdom Metazoa; phylum Chordata; class Aves; order Passeriformes; family Fringillidae; genus Serinus; species Serinus canaria. The sequence goes on from NC_066333.1 coordinate 9,846,252, forward strand.
GGCCACTGCCAGGGGACATCAGAGACTCCTCCTGACCCTCCTGACCCGTCAGCTGCTTTCCATACCCTCAGGGAAGGTGGAAGGAATAGGTTTTTGGAGCAATTATGCTGGGTTTTTTTCCTAAGAGCTTGTACGTGTGCTGATCTCTTGGCCAGCTAAGGTCTAGGGCATGTTGATCTGACATTTCACAGGGAGAAGATCAGATCACTCCTCTGGTCCCTGCTGGCAGCTCACAGTTCCTCCTCTCAGGTTTGAAGCAATGTTGGGTCTCCTCAGCCAATTATAGGGGCAGACAAGATCTTCTCAGACAACCAACTCACCACTTTTTTAGTTTGAATGAAGAGGAGGATGGCAAGAAACTTTTGATGAGTGGTGGCCTGGGACACTGAAATTTTCCTCTCTTTTCATCCAAAACCATCTGAAATACTTGATCTTGGTTTACCCCTCAAAGTTTTTCTTTTCCCCTCCATTTTTAAGAAAAAGAGCAGCCAAGCCTTGCTTCTCTCAGGCCAGGGAAGTAATAGCTTGTCATTTGGAAAAGGTTTATGAGCTCTGATTAGTGACCCTTTCTCTCTTGTACATCTGCTTAGGGGGAAAGGGAGGAATTCATGTAATGGCAGAGAAAACATGGCACATTCATTTCACTGTGCTGTTACAGGGAAAACCCCAAAACAGATAAAAGAGACCCTAATCAGTTATTCAGCATGTGACCATGCTGAGAATGCAGTCAGAAACACAAAGAGTAAAATTCCAAGATTTATTAATGCTATCATGCTTTCCCTAAAAGGATAATCGATGTACCCAAAGTCTCTGAATCAATATTTGTCCTTCTCAGGCAGGGTATGGTAAAGAAATATTCCCAAAAGCACTCACTTCTGGGATTTTTGTCTGTTGCATAACATTTCAGTCAACTGCAGAATGTCTCCAATAATGATGATAAATAAGTATAAAGCCTACAGTGGTCTGTCTTATAGAGGAAGTAAAATAGACACTTATGTGCTTGGTAACAAAAGTTCAGCCCCAAGTAGACCTGACCTCGTGATCTTTTAAATGTATGGCAAAGATTTTATCCACTAGATTTAGGTTAACAGCTCTGGGAATTTGCAGGTGTTAAATTAACCACAAGAGACAGTTTCCTAAGTGCAGCAGAAACACACTGAGCATGATAAGGAACAATAATTAAAAATTGAATTAGAGGGCTGTAAAGTTTAAGGAAAAATATGTGGCTTTGTTTGTACAAAAGTGGCACATACTCAGGAAAGAGGCCTGATGCTGTGATACCCCAGGGCAGCAGTCCAGGTACAGCTCCATCACCTTCAACAGAGACCTGGCCATGGCCCATCTGCCAAGGCAGAACCTCCTCCACCCAGTCTGTGAAATCTGGGCACCCCATAAACCCCAGAGTGCCCCTGGTGCTGCACTGGCAGCTCCCTTGGGAAGGGAACTGGGCTCTCCAAGCAATGTGGACTCCATCCCACAGTGCAATTTTGCTGCAGCTCCTTCAGAGCCAAAGCTTTAACTCCTGCCTCCTTCCTCTGAGTCCTAATGCAGAGCAGGGCACACACCCAAATGCCTCTTAGCTATTTCCTTGCTGACCCATTGACCTGGTTTCTAGGTTCACTAAACACACGAGTAATCAAGCACTGTTTCATTTCTGGCACAAAACCTGAAGTGTATGAAACCCTACAAATCATTATTCATTTCTTTTTCCCACCCACACACAGCCTTTTCATTTTCCAGGTGTGCCTCTTCCTGCAAGCATGCTCAGCATGAGAGATTATACATTCCTGCAAGTTTGGCCAAGGTTTAGGCTTACAGATAGTGCCCAGTGCTATCAGCTGAGCTGGAGCCCTGCATAGGTAATTATTGCTTGAGCAGGGTGCTGAGTAAGGCTCCACAGAGATTTTCCTGCTCTTGGCTCCTTGCTTGGCTCCTCCAAAGCCATCAGACCCAGGCACTCTCAGGAGGCTGATCCAGGAGCCAGGCTGGTTGTTAGCAGTGAGGAGTGTGGGGCATAAATATCCAGCTACAGGGATGAAGGCCAGCATTTCCCCTCCTGATGGGCAGCAGCATCTCCCAGGGTTGGTTGTGGGAAACCTCTTTTGAGGTGCTTAAAAATACACTGGACAAAAGTGGAAAATGAATTGGTGGGATTGGTGCTTGGAGCTGCCAGGTCATTCATTCTCCAGCATCCATGATTCATGTATCCCAGAACGTGGCAATCACTTGGTGATGATATTAGAAGTTGCCTGGTTATTGAAGCCATAATTACTACATCATTTGCAGCTGTAAGATCTCATGATAATCCTCTCCCTAGCAGACAGGAAAAAATAACCTGCTATTTTATTTACCCTGTCAACATGTGGAACTTCCTTACAGTGTAATTACATGGTCAGTAGTTACATGGCTCTCTGGTTGACGGTGTCCTGTAAACAAATAAAGATCCACAAATTCCACCTGTGGGGATTCAGGCACTCCATAAAAACGACAGGATTTTTAAAGCCTCCTCAGTGTGTGCAATACTGCACTGAGGAAACTGCATGCCCAGTTCTTGCCCTTTGCTCCTGGTGTTTGCCATGCAAACAGCTTCTCCCTGCAGCACCACCTGCTCTGTATCACAAGTGTTCAGTCAGTGTCACAGCATCTCCTTCAGACCCCAAATTTAGGTCAGCATCCCTCTCTGTGACACATCTGTGCTGTAGAATTGAATCATAGAACTATTTAGATTGGAAAAGACCCTTAAGGTCATCAAGTCCAGAATTTTGTGTTTGCATTCGCAGCCTCCTCCCCAGCAAGACAACATCCTTCTAGTTTATCTAATTTACTGATGGAGAAAGGAAGTAGCTTCCTCATGGCCCCCAAGGACTCACAGGAGACTTGAGACAAGGACCTGGGTTTCTGGAAGCCAAATCCAACCTCTTGACCCCCCAAATCCAATCTTTTTCTCTGCTGGGATATTACTTTTTGTGACTCTGCTCCCTCCTTTTGAAATCTGCTTCGTTGCACATCCTGGGAGTGTGCAGAGAGTGGGGGGAGGAGGGCTGGGATAAATCTGAGGAGCTTTCTTGCTTTGTTTATTTATATGACCTTAAAGATGATGTCTGTGCATAATGCTGAACATGACGGGGGGAAGCTGACAGGGCAGTAAGTTCTGGCTACCGCAGAGCGAAAACAAAATTACATAAAAATATCAATTGTAAAATTGCTCAAATCCATTAGCTTAATTAGCATCATTAATCAAGGCAAAACATTTGATACGTCATGTACTTTCAGAAGAGATAAATGAGCCTTTGATGGAAGCCCAGCAGGTTGCCCTGCTCTGGGATGTGGAGGTGAGGCTCAGCAGGCGCGGGGCACGCTGGCAGCTCGGAGCAAACACCATCCTCTGAGTGAGGTTCCTGCTCAGTGAGGGGTTGGCAGCACACTGGGGCAAACCTGGCCAGGGTTTCATATTGTCAGGCCCATCTGCAAGAGTGGAAAACTGCCTGATGGGCTGCACTCGTGCAGTATCATCATCCCCTGGTTAATACTTGACTGGTTTTGAGGCAAGGTGAGCAAGGATACAGCAAGGATATCAGTAATTCCTGTAGCAATTACAATAATAAATGCAAGGACTGTGCTACACTGTTTTACTTGAGGAAGGGAGGCTCACTGAGCTCTTGCTTTTGTTTAGGGTGATCTCTGGGGAGAGCAATATTTCTCTGTCTGTAAACCCCTCCAAGGAGAAACACCAGAGAGATCTTGATAGCATGCAACAGCACATCTGCAGATTCCCAAGATCATATTTGTCTTGGAGGGCACTCTAGGCTCTCATCTTTCCTTTTCTCTCTGGGATCACACTGTTGTGGTCAATGAGGTCTCCTGTGTGCAGTTCAGGGCATTGGTGATTGCTGCATGACTTTCCTCCCTTTGCATCAGCACTCTGTTGTTGCTCATTCCCTCTCCCCATGCCAGGGCACATAATTGAATCTTCTCTCCTGCTCCTTGTAACAAGACCCAGCTACAAAGGCTAAATGCTTTATTCCCAAGAAAAGCCTTAGAGATAAGATTCACCAGCTGTGGCAGCACAGTGCAGGTCTCAGTAAGAGAAATAAATGTCCCTTCACTCCACCACTATCTTTCCAGCACTTTATCTGCAATGAGCCCAAACACAGTTCTCAGCTATTTGTATTGCTAAATATAATAAAGGAGAAGTCAGCAGTTTCTGAGGGATACACTTCCATAAAAAACAGTTTGATGGCATTTTCCTGCATTAAACACATTATTCAAGGGCTTTTCTCCTTTCCAATATCCAGTTTCTGCTGGGTGTACATGTGGTTGAAGCTTCCTTCAACATGTCAGACACCCAGACTGCCACTGAACTGCAGAAAGCTTGGTCCAGCTTTGGAGCTAAAGTTGGATTGATTAATCCTCTTTGAGGATATCTGGACACTAATTGGCAGAACAGTGATGGGGAAAGGATGAACTGATTGAGAGCACTTCTGGCTCTTTGATGTTTGCCTTTTTGTTTCCCTGAGCAATAGCTGATCTGGAACCAGCAAGGAAAGTCAGACTGGAGGAATGCAGGGTTTTAAAGAACTCTGCTGCAGACTTGCAAGTGAAAGACACAGCCTGACATCCCAAGAGGAGCTTTTCTGATCACCTCTGTCCCCTTCCCAAGGCTCAAAGGCAATGCAGCTTTTCTCCCTTGCTTGTCCTGAGCAGCACTCAGAGAAAGACGAATTTTAGGCTCTGCTTTTCACCTTCATGTAAACACTGTGATGATAAAGTAATCAAAAATGGGTATACTTGACTGTAAGCCTTAATTAACTATTAATTAAATTTTATTAACCCACTAGTAAAACTGATTATAGCAAGCAGTGACTAAAAGGCTGCAGTCAAAGCAGTTAATGTATCACTCATTTTTATGTGGAAAGAGGGCTCATCGTTTTCCTGAGGTGGCCAATACATAAGGATCCCTCCCTGCTAAATCAGTCTGGTCGTTTTCCTACATGCCACTGATAAGGAAGTATTTACGAATTTATTTCTAAATTCAAAGTATACTTCAGGCCTTAATTTACTGTCGTAATTATATCACTGGCTCAATTAGTCCCCAATAAAAACGTTATGCTATTGTATCAAAGAAATGTAGCACCTTTGAAGTAAATGGATTCACTTGCAGAGTAAGAAATCTTCCCTTTTATTGTGTTTTCTCATCTGCTACTTACAGCCACCCTTGTCTTAAATTGCCCTTTTTATTCCACTCCTTGCGAGTGCCGTTGGTGCCTGAGCTCGGGATGCTCGTGTGCAGTGAAATACTCCTCTTAGCCTTGGGGCTGCATCGGGAAGCTTGGTGGTAACTTTTTCTCATTAGAGCCTTGCCAGCCTCATTTGCATGCTGATTTACATGCCATGTTTGCTCTGCCACACAAAGGCTACAGGCTCTGTGGGTTTTTTCCCCCCAGCTTCCCTGCTTTGTTTCCTTCTTGGCAGTGATGGGGCCGTGTTGGGAGCTGCAAGGAAACGTGGCTGTGCCTTCTGTCCTATGGATTTTCTCCTACTGCATTTGACAAGCCCTGGCAGTGCTCCCCACCTCACTCTACCTACCCCAAACCAGCTAAGACTGACACCAAAAAAGAGTCCCTTGTGTCCCTGCAGAGAAACCACTGCAAAACCTCTGGATGACCCATGCACAGTGTTTGGGGACAACGTGGAGCTGCAACGGATGCAAAGTCCTTGTCTCAGAGAGTTCACCCTCCAGACAGGGCAGGAAAAATGGTGAAATTGGACAAACAGTGTGTCAGAGGGATGAGGTAATAGCACAGCAAGGAGAATTTGGCAGGAAATCTATGCTCTGGCTAGACAGCACAGGACACAGATCCGTCTAAGAAATGGGAACGCGTTGCCGTGAGCAGGGTTCTTGTGGACATGGAGCTCTTTCAGACATCATTTGGCATCACTGCCTGTCCTCACTTCAGCAAGCCTCTGGAGGCCTCTGGGTTTGATTTTCAGACTCAGGGACTAAAGAGCCATCCAACTGTTCATCCAAAACATTGTTCAATGTATCTTTGATTGACTTCTGAATGTGCGATAACAAGATCACCTCCAGACCAGAGCTGGGCACAAAACCAATGATAAAATCAGCATTTTCTGAGAACCTTCTACCAATCCAGAGCTCTGAACTAGTTGACCTTGGAGGGGCATTTCCCTCAGCAGCCACCAGCCTGAGATTTGCTACTTTCCAGTTGTAGTATAAAAAGAGGTTTTGCAATTAGCCCATTAAAAAATGTTTTCCCCCACAAAATCATTTCTCAATTCTGGCCAGTGCTGTTTGCACAGCCCCAGAGTGTGACAAGGACCAAATTGTGTCTTAGCTGCACCTCTAGCCAAAGCCTGTGGTTCAATGTGTTTCAGCTGCCAATGTTGGTGTGTCCAGTTTGTCCCAGGCTGGGCAGGGAATGCCATGGGAGCACCAAGGCACATACCAAACACAGATTCCTCACTCTCCCCATACAATTAATCCAGTCACACTCCCAGGATGGGCTGGCTGGCTGGTTTGTCTGTCTCTGGATGTGACTTGCCAATGGGTATCAGAGCTCTGTTCTCCCAGTCAGGTTGGTGATCTTCAGCCAGCTTCTGCTGTTCAACAAAGAGTCACCCCTGAACTCCTGTAAAACAGCCCCAAGTGTCCCTGATTATCCCTAAGCAGATCCATGAGAAATGGTCCCCAGGTTTGTCCACTGGCAGTGAAGCTGTAATGAGGAAATAGCCCCATGTCCAAGTGCACAGCATGTGGGATTAATACTTCCTTTATTGTATTTATCAAAAGCAATGTATTTGGCATTAAACATTAAAGCATCTAAATATTTTAAACACAGAGGACATTCTTCATTTTCTTTTCACATCTTTATGGTAGATGAAATTATTGAAGCCTACCATTTTCCCTCACCTCACACAAAAAAATTCTAAAGTAAAAAGAAAGTGAAATTTCTCTGCATATACTGTTTTCTTAAAGTCTGACTTATTTATTGTAGCTGACAGTCCCTGTGCCCAAGTCCATGGCTTCTCTCTCTGTGTTACCTGTATTTATCCAGGTGGCTTTGTGCCTATTAAAAAAGGGAATGTAGCAAAATTAATGTATCTTTTACAGCAGGAGAACTGAATTTATTGGTCTCGCCACAGAAATTAATTTAGCACTCCCAGCTCCCTCTCACTGGACGATAAAGACACAAAATGAAACTGCCACACAAAGTTTTGACAAAATTCACAGTCATATGAAAAAACAAATGCTATGGGTAATTTACCACCAAATCTGAATCAGCCTTTTATGCCAGTGATGCACCAGTGACACCATGATGGGAATTTCTACCCAGTGACAAGAAAACCCCACCTGGGGCTATATACAAGTGCAGGATAGAAAACAAACAGATTTATCTTAATTTTCTTTTTTCAGACTGAAGAATAAATTTGGGTAATAAAGCAGACTATGGGGCTTATGGAAGGCAGCATCCCCTGGCCTGATGCACCCACTGGTGTGTGACCAGGGTGATGGTGGGGCCAAAGAATGCTGCACATGGAGGTCCAGCAGTGGTGGAAAACACAGCTCAGAGGCAGCAGAGGTTGTTCTGCCTCTCATCTGGTCCCACACCAGGAAGAATCAAGCCAGCACATCCTCTGGATCAATAGAGAATTTACATGTCAGTCCCCACCTCTCTACCTCTCTCTCTGCACCCTTGTTTTAATGTTTCCTAAACATAAAAATCAAATATAAATCAAAAAAAAAAAAAAGGAAAAAAAAAACCAACCAACAGAACAAACAACTTTTTTGTATTGAGGTTGATTGGGCAGTGGGTGGTGAAAGATTTATCCCAGCAGTAAAGCTGGAAAATGGCTATAAACCTCAGCAGAGTGTCTGTGTGCTGGGTCCAAGGGAGGCTAATTGTTTGTTTGTTCTTTGTGTTTATGGTTTATCTGCAGCTCAGCTGACAGGAAACCTAAACCTGAAGGAAGCAGCACATCAATTGCCATCATCTGCCTTCTGTGCACCCACTCCAGACAAAGCCAGGCACGGGGGCAGCTCTCACACCCCACCCATGGAGCTGCCAGCCGTGCTCTGGGGGGCACCAGGGGTGCAGGGGAAGGAGGGAGAGGAGAGCAAGGACTCCCCACCACTGAGCTCACCTCCCTCCTGAGCCCTCTGTCACGGGGAGGAGAAAGGTGCTGGTTGCACCAGAAGAAAAGCAATGGGATTTTTCCTGCAGCATTGCTCCCAAAAGAAAGGAGATTGCTCTGAAAGTGATGTGTGAGTGCCACCAGCTTTGAAATTCCCTTGGGATTTCACTTCAGTGATTTCCTTCGCCCAGAAGGCTCTTGGGTGGTGGAGTGAGTTTCATAATTCAGTGCTTTTAGAGCATGATAAGAGTTAGTGCAGTCAGAGCAGTGCTGATTGCTGTCCTTGTCACCTCCCAGCCTTGACAGGCTCCGTGGTGTCTCTGTCAGGATGTTTTGTACAGGTGTGGCACACAAGCCCACCTCGGTGAAACCAGCCCAAGCCACCTCTGTGGGGCTCCAGCCCCTCCAAGGGATGAACATCCTGCTGGAAGGAGCAAACTCCCTCACCTTGCCCTGCCTGCAGGCGCAGAGGATGGAAGCAGGATGGGGCTAAAGGAGCTAACCCTGGGATTAGCATGGCACATAAGCCTGTCCTAAAATGGTCCAGAGCACAGCTGCATCACCTGAGCAGGTTTATATCCCTGCCAGAAACACACACCTCTCAGAACATCAGCCCCACACCACATTGCACTGGCCCTGTGCCTCCTGCACTGCTGCAGAGCTGCTCCCACAGGCTGGGATACCCACACTCCCTGCCAGGACCTGTGGGCAGTGAGGACAGAGAAGATTTGCTGCACCATAAACTCTTTGGAAACAATTCTCTGCCTCAGTTTCCCTGTTTCTTCCTTTCCTTCCCGCACTGCGCCACTGGAAATGCTCTGAGCAGGATCCTGGAGCAGGGATGTGCAGTGCCCCACACACCCAAGACCTGGAGACTCTGTAATAATGATCATTGATTTTCCAGTTTCCTTCATGTTTCATGGGGTGTTTTGCTGGAAATGATATAAATAGCTGTCTCTGTCCCTATCCCAGGCCATGATAAAGCAATGTGCTTTTTTCACAGTCCAAGAAAATAAAATGCAAAGTTCATTTCGCAACCAGTTAAAAGTTATATTAAGGTCCAGGGCTGGATGAAGCAGGAGCAACGTGCCTGTAACTAGATAACTCCATGGCTGGAGTGACCGCTGGGGTAAGCCACAGCTGTTACATTTGATTTATCCCAGCTCAGGGGCTCCAACCCTGCACCCCAGGTTTCGGTTTACAGCAACTTTGTGCTCACCACCCTGCAGCAGAGCCCACCCCAGTAACACAGCCAGGGAGATCCAGCTGCTCTGCAGGCACTCCTGGTCCAAAAAAGTGCTCTTTGGGGAGAGCAGTTCCATGCAGGAATGCACTTACTGTATCTGTGCTAAATATAGCAGCAGAGCACACAGGGAGTGTGGTCCCTCGCCCCTGAGAATTGCAGGGGAGATTATTCATTTTCACTCTGTTGTACCTTCACACTGGCAGGAATTACTTTAGCCAAGGGGATTTAATAAATGATCTGTCCATAAACAACTGATCATTTTTCCAGCCCCGCCACTGCTCGCATCCCAAATTTCTAGAGGAAAAGGGGGTGAGAGCCCCAGCACAAGCAGTGCCTGCAAGACCAGAGAGCCAGGCATTGGCACAACCTTGCTCATTATCCTTCCAGGCTATTAAAAAGTCTGGGTGTGATAAGGAAAAAGGAGGCTGTAAAACTTCATCCTTACCTTCCAGATAGTGGAACTGATCTTGCTTTTATTTATGCTGGTGTAAAGCAAAAGTAATTCCATCAGTGCTGCTGGTGCAGAACCCGAGCAGGTGATCTCAGAAGCGTGCCCGGACTCTCGGCTGGGGTTTTCTACTTTTAAATCTATTAATTTGACAAAGATTTTCTTGAGCTGCTGGAACTGCAGATCCAGCCTGCAGGGCTCAGAGTGAAGGGGGGTGAGAATGAAGCCACGTGTGCATCTTTTCTGCATCTTTTATCATCTCCACTTGCATTGTTCTGTTTGATATGATTTTAAAGACAGCTGACCAGGTTTTCCAGGTGGGAAATACAGATGGAGTGGACATGCACAACCCCAGCATCCTACATGGGAACACGGGTATGTGCTGGGGGTTACCCTGCCAGCAGTGGATTAGGGTCTGGGGGTAACCAGAGTTAAATATGCTCAGATAAATGCATGTTCCCTGCTTCTGGACTTATTCTCCTCTCACACTTTTTCCCTCTGGTTACAAGAGGAAAATAAGTCCAGATTTGCATGTGCACAAAGGAAAACAAAATCATGTCCTTAACTCAATGCAGGCAATCCTAATTATTAGTCACTGTTGTTATGTTAATTATTATTACTGCTGCACAAAAGGATTGTAAATAGATAACATCACCTTTTTTTTTTTTTTTTTTTTTTTTGCACCATGTAGTCGGTTGGTTTTGTTTTTTTTTTCCTCCAGCATTTTTCCTTGATGGTACCAATTAAGAAACCACAAGACAAATGTTGGGGAATCAGCTGGCGGGTGGTAATTTCCTTGCCAGCGAGGACGCAGCGCAGAGCCCGCAGCCTGCTGCTCTGCAGGTACCGCACGCTGCAGTGCTGACAGCAGTAAAAACTTGTCTCTGACAGTAAACTAAGCATGTGTGACCCGGAAGACATCGAGAGCAGATAAGGGCAGGAGCACAGACTCCATTTAGTGCTATTAAAATGGTTAAGTAGACTTACGATCGGAGATGCCAGGCTGAAATTGAAGACGCTCGGAGAGTGAGGAGTGGCAGATGCATGGCCGGCAAGTCAGGCTGCAACTTGGGTCCCTGCAGCACAGACGACTTGTGCCGTGTTCCCAGGCTAGGAAATCTTAAAAAAGAACACCACTGCACTGGGAGAAAGTGGTTTTTTTGCAAAGCAGTGTTGCCGGGAATCTTACACAGAAAGGAGAAGCAGCTGCAGCATCACTTTGTGGGACTCTGGCAGTCATTGCAGTGAGTGAAGAGCTTTATTCTGATTAAAATACACAGAGGCACTCTCAGGTGCAAACCCTCACTCTGCAGCACCATTGACCAGCACGGGACAGCCAGAATTTTAAACAATTCCGTTTGGATCTGGGGTGTGTGGGGAGGTCTGCAGCGAGAACTGGCCTGGGACTCAGCTGTGACCCTTGTGACACCAGTGATGCTTGGAAGAGCCCGTGACTCTTCCCCCACTGCCTGCAGTGCCACGGAGCTGTGCTGCCCTCCCGGGACCATCAGGGCAAGGACCACCAAGTCATCTGAGCAGAGCCATAATCAGGCTGCAAAACCCACTTGTGTGGTGTTTGAGAGAACAAACACCTCTTGTTTTATTACCATTTATATGACAAATTGATTTATGGTCGATAGTGACAGAAAGAGCCTGACACAGAAAAAATATTTTTTTTAATCAAGGAATGATCGCCATAAAGAATGTGCTATATCAGTCAAATCTATCCAGCTGCAAATACCCTATATGGCAGCATTAAGAAGATGTATTTATTATAAACAACTTTTTAAGGCAGCTGAGGCTTGGAGGATTTTGACACAGGAAAGGATGAGAAGTATCATAATTTCATATGTGTCCAGGTATTGTGGGCTTCTTAATGAAATTTCCAGGGTTTGTGGGAGCTCTTGATATACACACCTTACAGCTGTCAGGAGTAGTGCAGGTCCTGAAATATTTATTATTGTTTATTTTTTTGCCCATATCCCTCTTGCTTCCCTTGTGCTCCATAACACTGAGGTTCCCTGGCACTCATCACCCAACCACTCTGTCCCCTTCTGATGGTTTCTGTCCCTTCTGTTCTCAGCCTTCCTTCTTTCCAGGAAACTCCAAGGTGCTTTCAGAAGGAACCTCATGCCCCAAACTCAGCAGCTTCCTCTCCTTGTCCCTTGGGTCTTTAGTCCTATTTTCACATCCCATTCCCCCATTACCTTCCATCCCACCCTGTGGATGCCCAGAACCCTGGCAACTCCATCAGGACAGCAACAAGACAGGAAAAAATGAAGGAATAACATTCTTCAAAGGGTCACTCAGCAGGTGGATTCTCCTGCCTCCACCAGCATCTCCCTCCTACTCCTCCCATCCACGGGAGTGTGTTGCCTGCCTGCCATCCTTTCCCCTCCGTCCTATTACAAACACAGCAGTGGATCATTTGTTTCCTGTCCTTGAGGCATTGCCAGTGTGTGACCTGCAGAGCTGGCTCCAATTCTTCACTCTCTTCCTCGTGCCTGGTTGTTTCCCCATCTCTCTGTGCAACAGCAAACACACGTCGGCCACGGCTTCACTCTGTGTCTTTTATCTTCCCCTCTGTCCTCTGAAGGTGTGTTCCTTCTTAAAGTTACATTTATGCTGGTTTTGAAGGTGTAGGGAAAAAAAAGCTGGGTTTAGTTAATGTCAGGGAGGTTTGCTCTGTAAATGTACAGAAGTAAAAGAAGCCACCAGGTAACAGTAAGAATCCAGACTAAGGTAAGGAATGAGGAGTAGGAAAGGTGCTTCCTGCTTGGGAGATTTGATATCCAAGAAGTTCTTTATGATCTTTCACCCCTCCTAATTTTGGGAACTTGTCCAAAACAAAAATATCCTAATTCATGAGAATAATTCACATGCATGAAAGAAATGGAAAGGCTGCTGTTTCCTCACTTACAGTGTTTCTTTTTTGTCCTCTCCTTGTTTTATATTGAAAACATTGGGAGTGATAAATAAGAAAGAAAACTGCTTTACTCTTTTTTTTTTTTCTCTTTTCAGAAGTTTCTTTAACAATTTTGGCTCAATGTGTTCCTGTTGGTGCATTTTCCCTGTGCCCAGCAGAATTACTGCTACCTCCCTGAAAAGCAAAGCAGGAATGGCCCCAGGAGGGAGGAGAGGTGACTCTCCCCAGACATTATCTGGCAGAGGCAGTAGCTGTTTTGGGGATAAACAATGATGAACTGGCTCCAGCTTCTTGCCAGAGCATTAGATAAGCAGTGTAGGACCGTAGAAATCAGCCCTGCCTACTCCTGGTTGCATTTGTGCCCCTTCACCTCCCAAATTTGCCAGTGCCCGAGGTGCCCTTTGCTGGCTGCTTGGCTATGGATGGTGTTGGCTTAAAGTGGATGGAGCCCAAGGCAGACAGATGGGGAGGGGAACACGGCACCGGGCTGGGCTCTGATCCTCCCCTCCAGCCTCCGGCCCTGGTTCTGCAGTGTCTGTGTGTCCTTCATTTTCTGCAACCTGCACTCAGCCCTGCATTGCAGCAGCACAGGAGTCCCCTCGCTGCGCGGCTCCCGGAGCCCGGCGGGGGCTGCACCAACCTGCAGCTCGCTCTGACGAGGGGGGAAAGGGCAGGCAAAGGTCCCAGGGCCCCAGAGCCTCGTGTCTCCAGCAGAGGTTTCCCCAGCCCAGCTCAGAGGGCTGTGCAAGGGCGTGGAGAAGCCCCTGTGTAGCAAAGTCACCTCCTCGAGGAAAGAACCCCATATTTTTTACCAGTCCTGGAGTAAGACAGTCTCTGTCAATGCTTTAGCATATAGATAGATATTTATTTAGGATCATCTGTATTGCTGTGTGCTGCAAAGCTGCTCTGGACAGACAAAGAGATCCTCATCTGGCAGATTCATTCCAGCAATGAGATCCCAGGCTGATGGGATTAAAACCTGTCATCCTGGGTTTGGGGGGTTTTCTTTCCAATGTCCTTCCTCCACACATGCACCCCCTGAATGGAGGAGGGAAACCAGCACAGTCAAGCCTTTGGAGCAGCCTCTCCGTTGTGGCTCAAAGTAGAAAACATTGGGTGCCAAATTTTTTGCTGCAGTGTAAATTAAAATGCCTGGACGAAGATGATAGACACATCGCATGGAGATCAGCACAGCCTCCTGCCTGGTCAGAGCCACGTTAGAATAGAGAGCAAACCATTCCCAAAGGCATTGTCTGATTGAGAGGGAAAAAAATAAAATAAACCACAGCCAAGGGGGATCAGAACTCTGGTGCCAAGGCCTCTCAAAGCCTTTGGGTGGCTTGAGGGAGCTGGAGGAAGCTGGTGGCTCCTGAGCATGAATCCTGCCCATGCAGACATGCTGCAGATATTTGTCTCTCCCAGTGTGATTACACTCTGAAAAGTGACTTACCATTACTACCCTTGTGGGATTCTGGGCTTACAGGCTCTAGTTAATTTTCCACATTAATAAAAAACCCACATGAAAAACATGAAGGGGTTTTGTTTCTTTCTTTTGTTTGTTTGGGATGATTTTTTTTTTAATTTTCCTTGGTTGTTTCCTTTCTGGAAGCTCAGTAAAGTCACCCCAGGCTCTGGGGTTGAAGAGCCACAGCTCTTCCCATCAGTGGGACAGAGGGGTGGGAAGGGAGGCAGCTCCTGCCCTGAAATCACTGCTGGGTGGCTGTGCCCTGCTTACAGGGGCAAAAGGTAGTAAGAGATATATTTTATCCCTGAGGTCAGCAGATCTGAGGATGAACATGCAGATCTGTAGGAAGCTGTTGGTTTTGAGGGCACCTTTGATGTGTGACCACATTTTAACCTGATTGGGTTCAACAGCAGGACGTGGCAGGGACTGGCTCTTCTGTGGGCATTTGCAGCAGATGCTGATGGCACAAGTCTGCATTAACTCTTTCCCAGAGTAAACCTGCTGAGCAGGGAAAGAGCCTTTCCTCCAAATAGGAGAGGAGTTAACAACACTTCCCAGGGCTTGTGCTCAAGTGTATCACAGAGTTTGAGCTGTTTGGGTCATTTCTTTGATTAGGTTGTTCAGGGCTGAGGCTCAACTCCTCTAAAAGAGAAGGATTTTCTATGGCTTTGCTTCAGTCCTGGGGCTCTGTACGATCCCTGCAACTCCCAGATCCCACTGAACTCTGAGCTGGTCTGAGAGCAGGAGCTGTCCCCACCAGGCTGGGCAACTCTCCATCCCTTAATTGCTGTTTCTGCCCTGGGCATGGTTTCTGCCTGGCACTTTTGGGAACAAAGTCCCATCTTGCAGCATTGCACACACACGAGGAATTCACAAAACCAGAGCAAAGAATTTAGCAGGAGTCCTTTTCAGCCATGCTGCATGCACTTGTGTGTTTTTTCATGTTTGCATACAGTGTGCTCTCTGCTGACAAACAAATGTATTTATTAATTCACACCTGGCTTGGTCCCTGCTCTGTGCTGCCAGGACCAGCCACGTGGGATCAGATTTTAGTATTATTTCCCCCAGTCGTGTGTGAGCAGCACTGGCTATAGAGGCTGCAGCCTCACACTCCCAGTGAACTGTAAAACCAATTTAAAAAAGACATTTCAGGAATTAATGCAATGCCCACTGCAATCACACCTTGGGCTGCTGAGGAGGCATATTCCAGCCTGGAATTTGTTACCTGGCCAGACCATTTGTCATGGCACAAGAAGAGAAAACTTCCCCACCTTATAGCCTCTCTGTGCAAGGACAAGGTAGAAATACAGCTAGGCTGGGATATGTTTTAATCCTGCTCCCACTTCTCTGGAGCCAGTACCATGCTGTGCTCTAGGTCTGCAGGTAAAAGGGCATTTAATAATTTTTTTATAGCAATAATCAGCCCTTTGTACCACCTCACTCTCCCACCGTGGCTCATCTGTGGGAGATCACAAAGTGTTTCACATTGTGTGTGAATAATTCAGCTGTTGCATGAGGAAACTGAGGCAGGGAGAAGCTGCCAGGACCCAGGCTGTTGGGATGGGGCCAAGGGCTGTGTCTCCCATGGGAGCTGTGCTGCAGAGCAGCCAGCTCGCCACTGCCTGGCTCCAGGGTGCTGCTGGCAGGAGCATCCCAGCTCCCAGGAGCCAGGTTTTAGAGGCCATTAGGTGCCTAATGATGCAGGCAGACACCTGGTGGCATTTGCACTGGGAATGAGGTGCTTTACATGCCTCGGCACCTCTGAAAATCCCACTAGGCACCTACCTGCAGCTGTAAGCGTCTGCACAAGCCAGAGGATTTTCAAACTGCTGCCTGGGAGGCTGCCCTGGGCTGTACAAAAGCAGTTTTGGCTGCAGACCTGGGTCTTCAGCAGAGGAGGGAAGGGCTGGAGGGCACCACGTGTCAGTCAGTCCCTTACAAGAAACACCCACTGCCCCCAGCTTCCCCCTGGCCACCACCCACGGGGTGCCCAAGCTCGGCCACTGCACACAGAGCTGTCAGCACATCTCACCCACTCCTCCCACATTGCCTTTGGGTGAGTTCTGTAGTTTCTGAAGAGGAGTTTAGCACAGTCTCTGTCCCGTTTGCACAACCACTGCACATCTCTGCCCGAATCTGCTCTTGTACCTCCATGCACAAGGTCCCCTTCCCTTGGCAGGGCAGGGGCAGGCAGTGATCCCTGAGCATGGGAGGCTGCAGGGATGAGCTCTCTGGGTGCCATATCTGGACATCCTTCACGTGCCCATAAACATCTCACTGGGTTCACAAACATTGTGGGCAGCACTTTTGCCAGAGGCTCTCAGGAGACCTCAGCTGGAGCAGGGTTTGGATAACAAATACTTGTACCATGGGGGATTTAATGACTCAGGAAGGGGATGTGGGGGGGAGTTTCATAAATGCTCTGGTGCTCCCATATTCCAGCAACAAGCAAAACCTGGATCCCCCACCCCAGCTTGGAAAAGGCTCTCACAGCTTTGTACCTACTCTGAGCCCCCTCAGAGCTCAGCCCAAATCTGTCTTGCTGGAGTTCCTCCAGCAAACCATCCAGTAATTTATCCTTAAACCAAATATTCTTAGATGTCTCCCTTAATAATGAATTTATTTCCATGCTATTTGGCAAAAAGTAGAAGTCACACCTCCTGGTACATGGTCAATTTTCCAAGTTTGTGGAAAACAGGCAGAGGAAACAAATGGCTTCAGTAGCTGTAAAATAATCCACAAGGCAGAGTGTGTCTCCTCATCTTCTTTCAGAAGGTTTTATTCAGCTCAGGCTTTCTATATGATCCAGTGATGAATGAAACACCTGGGAACAGCACAAAGTAACATTATTTATGGAGAATAGTAAAAGAGCATCCCCTTTCTTAGCATGCAGTTTTGGTAACAGCAGAACTTCTGGATTCAAATTAGATTCCTCTCACCTAATTTCAATTCATCCCAAACTTAAAAACAGGTATAGTGCAGAGCTGTTCTCTTGGTCTTCCCAATGTTCCTTACATCTTTTAAACATCCATCCCTTGGTAAAGGCTGGAAGACCATGAACACAGACTGAACATCTCTGTTTTACTCTCCTCTACACATATTTCCCCTCAGTGAGCCCTAATCATCCATAAAGTCACACCCCACCATCATCTGGGACATTGGAAACTAAACTGAATGAAGACCTGGCCTTTATCCCAGCTCAGGAATTTGGTAAGCCCAGATTTTGATCCTTGCAAACAACTGCCAGAGCACCAAAGATAATTTGACAGGTCGCTGCAAGCATCCTGTGCTCAGGGTGGGCACCTGCCTTTCAGAGCTGCCCCTCCTGCCTCCAAATTCTCTGAGTCCTTTGCGAACACACCAAAAGTTTGTGCAGAGTGCTGCCAGCTGACTTTGGTGGAATGTGTCTTGGTACCCTGCTGAATCAGGGCCCCCCCTTGGAAGGGCTTTATTTAGAAAATCATAAAACCATAGAATGTTTTGGGTTGGAGAGGTCCTTTAAAGGTCACATAGTCCAATCCCCCTACAATGAGCAGGGATACCTTCCACACACCTCATGCTTGCTAAGCCTGGGATGAAAACCTTTTTCTTTTTCTTTTTCTTTTATTTTTTTCAGTTTGAAATGGTTTGTTTGCTAGTAAATTCACAGTACGGCTGAGGTAGCACATTTGTGTTGTTAGGTACAAAGATAATGGAGGATTAAAATGCTGACAAGTGTGTAGAGAGGAAAATGATTTGGTTACCTCTTAGCAATGCAGCAGCAGCTGGAGTGAGCCCTGCATCTGTGGCTGCTTCCAGGCAATTACTGCTTCCCTCCCAGCGCTCCTGACAAATGCTGCTGCTCTCCTGCTTTGAACTGTCAAACGCAAAAGTTGCCGTGAGAAGTGGTTTCCCTCCTCTGGCCTTTCTTTCAGCTTTGCTGTGATCTGTTTGGAGTATTTCCACAGGGAAAAATCCAAGCGTTTTTGTGGTGGAAATTCCCCAGGCGGGAGGGGGAGACGAGCTCGGCGCCTTTGTGAACTTCACAGGTTTTCTCATAAAACACCCCAAAGTGACTCCACTACAGCCTTTAATTCGGCTTTAACAGCGGCTCCGTGGCTTTCCCGGTATTCCCCGAGGCTGTGCCAAGAGCCCATTACCCGGGTGAATGAACTCCCCTTTGGGCCAAGCATCGCCTTCCTTCTGCCACCTCCAGCTCTTGTAAAAACAAACACGGGCTCCCTAAGTGCAATTAGCATCCCAGGAATGCCAAGAGAGGGAGATTAATCATTCATAAACTAAACAAATACTGTTCTGATCCCATTAGCCAAGAGACAGCGTCTCCCGTTAATTTACTTCTGTTTGAGGTGTATCTATTAACCCCTTTTAATCAGCTATTATTCTAGTTAAACTCTTAGCTGGGCTTGGTTATCAGAGGATGGGACCCTTCTGACACGAGATCAAGTTAAGATTATGGAAAACTTGTCAGGAATGAAGAGCCTTGCATCCATAATTAAGTTATAACCTAATTTGAAAAAATGAGATCTGCTTCTGAAGAAGGCCCCGCATCACTGCTTCCCTTGAGCATCCTCTTCCCTCCACAGAGGTCTCTCTGCAGAATTTTGTCAGCCTAAACTCAACCAGACAGGTGTCACCATCATCTGCCTTGATGTGCTCACCCCCTGACACGTGCAGCTCTTCTCTGTGGCTCCCTTTGTACCTATGACAGAGCTGAAAATTCAATTTTTTTTTTTAAATGTCAGAGAGGCACCTGAAGTTAATACATTTACCAGTTTGCAGCCCTGCACTTAAAGTCAATTCCTGGCAGTGGATCGGTGTGTCCCAGCAGTGGGAATGTCTGTGGCAGGATGGGCTCTCCCATTTAGGGAGCACGCTGGGGAGGAAGAATTTAATATTTGAGACACTGGTAGCAGTGTCTTAGATCTCCAGGTTTCTGGGGTCACCCTCAGTGAGCAGCTTCCTTCTGCCCACACCCAGGAGCAGCTGGGAGCTGGGAGGAGAGGTGTGTGCCCTGGAGATGCTGCTGGCATCCCATGTGGTGCCAGCCAGCTGTGGCACTGCTGCTGGGTCAGATGGAGCAGCCAGGCTGGGCAGGGCAGCACGAGGGGCTCTCCTGCTGTGGGGTCACTGTGCTGTGTTTAGTGCCTTGAGGGGGTGCCAGAGGAGCAGGGGTCCCAGCCTGGCAGCAGGGAGTGGCTGGGTGCTGCTGCTGCTCCAGGGATTCAGCCCAAAACTGAGCAGTGAGAGGAAAAGGTTGTGTCCTGTGTTACAAATGACATGGCTCACCCAGCACCCAAATTTTCCACTCTTTGGGTGTATGGCACTTCCAAAGCACAGCTGGCTTTGTCTCAGTGGGCAGCCCTAAAGGGGCTGGGGCTGAGCTCTGGGAAAATGCAGCCCTGCAGCCACAGAAGCAGAGCTCTGGAAATAAGAATTTTGATTAAATTGCTCAGTTTCTATTTTAAGAACCAGAACAGCTCAAATGGATTTCATTTTCCTCCAACTGAGAACAGAATTTTAAGAAAAATTTGCAATTTAAGCCTGAAAATCTTAGTGCCAATTACATCCATTTCCACACTGGGGATCACTTCCATGACAACTCCATGCAATCAACCAAAAAAAGCAAAAGGAGGAAAGTCTCACCTGAGCTGCCCAGCTCCCAATTAGCAAAAGGTAAATAACTCTTATTTTCTCTCTCTAGCTTCCTGGGCTGTGATGGCTGATGAGAGTGGTGAGATGAGAGCCCTCCCTTCCTTCCTCAGTGCATAAATACTGCATCTTTGGGGATTCACTGTGGTTAATTTAGGAGCTGCTTGAACTTTGCTCAAAGGCGCCTGCGTGTTACTATCCCTCGGAGTCGCCCGATGTATTTGTCATAGCTGAACCTGCAGTTCATTAGAGGTACAGAGTCAGCTAATTACTCCCAGAAAATGTAGTATAATTTTATGAATTATGCATAAAATACTAACTACTTGTGAAGTTCACGGGTGTATGTGTAGGGACTGCAGGGCAAATGTTTCCTGGCTTGAGGGCTGTATACAAGCAAATAATGCAAATATTTACTCTGGTGTTGCAGGCAGGGTGGCAGCACACCAAGGAGTGTCATGGGGATGTGGGGTCCCCTCCAGTGCTCAGCCCATGGAAGCAGCTGCCAGGCTCAGCACTTCTCCAGGCTGGAGCTCGCAGTGAAGTCCCCACTGATGGAGTCTCACACTCCCAGCCAAGCTGATTTGGGAAGGTCTGTGCTGACTTGCATGGATGTTGGCCAAAACGCTGCCTTTTCCCAGCAGAGAGGTTCTGGTGCACTGGATCTGGAGGTGTCCAGCCTTCTCACAGGCCAGGTGCACTGGAAGGACAAACCCTCAGCACTCCCAGCCCAGGGGAAGCCCTCCTCACCTGCAGACACGGCAGCAGGACGTCATCCAGGATTTGATCCATGGACATTCTCTTCAAAGATGCAGATCATCAGCAGCAGTCCCCCATGACAGATGCTCATTTCAGAGTTCACCAGCATGCTTTGGAGACATAAAAATCAATAGAAGACAGGGAACAATAAAGTTTCATTGTTCAGTAATGAGGTAGACAGCATCTATCTCAAACTCCCAAAGTGCTGCTCGCTGCAGGATTCTCCTCCACTGTCTCCTCCTGGCTGGAGATAAAGAGCCTCTGGTGCTGGAGCTGAGCCTCAGCTAAACAGAGATAGGCTTGGCTGGGAGAAAAAGTAATTCTGGAGGCTGAGCATCTCTCTATGGCCAGACTTCACTGCTGCTTCCTCTTGTGTGCAATATCATAGCAGCACCCTGATACTTTCAACTCAAGATCTTGAGAGAGTTGCTGAGCTCCAAATCTTGACCTCCAAAGGGATCAGGAGTTCATGCAATTGTTTAATTTATTCCCAGCACCAGGGTGTCCCCATCATCACTGCTGAGGTTCATGCAGGCTCTGTGGAAAGGGCAGGGCTGGGAAGTTGAGGCTCCCTGGATGGAAGGGAGAACACCAGAGGAGCCACCTTAAAACCTTTGACTGCAAAGATGCTGATGCAAGTTCTTGCATTTTTTAAGACAGAGGACTCCCCTCTGTGCTGTTAGAGAGCCCAGGAGGTGACAGGGTGGGATCTCAGGGCTCACTGCAGGGCTGGGAATTGGCAGAGCAGCTTCAGGCTCCTTTCAGAGCTCAGAGCAGCTTCGGGTTCTCAGCTCCATCCCTGTGGGTCCCCACCTGCCCTCCCATCTCCACCACGAGCATCACCCAGAAAAGCATTTCTTCCCTGCACCCACAGCAGCTTTTATAAAACAAGCTGTCCTTCATTTAGTATTAAGTTAACATAACTTTAAGTCACCTGCTCTTTTTTCCTCTTCTTTTTTTCCCCCCATGCTTTTTCTGCTGAAGAAGTGGAAACGAGCTGCTGTTTGAGGGGACTTCTTTATGCTTTACCCAGAAAAAGCCTTAAAACCTGAGACAAGGCACATGCTGCAGTGACCAGGGGAACACAAGCTCATCTCTTCCTGGTGACCAGCTCCCTTGTACTGTCACGCTAACAGGAAGAAATATGCAGTCACCCTTGCTGCATATTCTGGCAGGGTTATTGTCAACTTATTATTTTTTGACTCGGAGCCAAAAACGAAGGGCATTTGCATCTTGCAATTTTGCTGTTTGCTTGTCTTGCTTATGTTGCTGGAAATGACCTACAAGGAGTCAGCAGCAGGCAGCTAGGACAACACAGGAGTGGAAAAGAGATGAAGCTGGGAAGTTCATATCTCACCCTGAAACATCCCACAATATTTAGTTAGTGAGAAGAGAGCAATTAAAAAGCACATGGATGTTACATCTATAGATTTATTCTGATTTTTCAGGTGTTTGTGTCATAAGAGAGCACATATGGGATTTAGACTTCTCCCTGAAAAAAAAACCCCACACAATTAAAATAAATATAGCAACCAGATGCTAGACCTGAACATGGAGATGACTCTCATTAACATCCATGCAGTCAATGCAGAAAAAGGAACCACCTTGCTTATTTTCTTTTGTTTTATGCTATACCTTATCTTAACAAAATTGTTTTGCATCCTAAAGTCTGAGGATACTTTATTGGAAGAATTTACATAGATGTGATAATGAAACGGTACAAATATAATTTACTGTAAGTGGCACTGAATTATATAAGCAAGAAAAGGTGAGGATTTTTGTGAAATTCTGCTTGTCACAAAAATAAAATAAAAAAGTCCTGAGAATAATATATTCTTAAAGACAGTTTTGCATAATTGCTTTGTACATCTGACAGGGCTGGAATTGGAATATACTTTTTTTTTTAGGTGTCAAAGCCCCAGCATTGACTGCAAGAGTGGTGCACTCTGCAGTCTTTGGTGCAATGCCTGGTGCATTACGCTCACGCTGTGAGACACCTCCTCTCAGCTCATGAAATGGTTAATTTTCAAAGATAAGAAGAGTTGCTGTACAGCAATCAAATGGAAGCTAATGCACACCTAAGGCTGCAGGCAGCAGCTTTCTGAGCTGCTGGCATTGCACGAAGAGTGGGGGGAAAAAAAAGAATAAAAGAAACCTGAATGTTAAATGTGTGAAGAAAATATTCTCTATCCACACACCTCTGCTCTGGTGACAATGAAACTTTACACACGTGTTGGTGTTGGCCCATAGACTTCCAGCAGCATTGTAGGCACCAGAGCACCTGCATAAAAAAGAGAATAAAAAGACTGCCTTTGGAAGAGGGAGGTTCCTTCTCACCTGTCTCCTTCACAGGGACAATCTTATCAAAGTCCCTGGAGTGATTTTCCTGCATGCAGGCAGAGGGATTTGATGGAGGAGGAGAGCAAAAGGGACAGGCAGCCTGCAAATTCTGTGGGTGCAGGATGTATGGGGAGCCAGCCCCGAGTCCCTGCAGGGCTGGGGGCACTGGGGCACTGTCACGGGTGCAGAACACCTCTAACTTCATCTGCTGCATTGGCTTCAGAGATCTAGGGAAGCAAAAGCAGAACCCAAGCATATTTACTGATAACCCCCTGTTATCAGTAAATCTCTCCTTGAAAAGTCTGATGTCATCAAAGGTCCCTTTGCAGGTCACTGTGGTTGTCCCCTCGTGCCACGACCCACCGAAAGCCAGTGATGCTTTGGTGACCTTTGTCTCAAGGTCGCAGTTTTATGAACTTGGCAAATGTGTTTCTTATTCCTTTTCTTTTGAACACTTTTCTGGTGACAGCTCTGGAAGGCAGCCTTACACTGCAGCTGTCTTTTGGGATTCATCGAGAGGATTTTTCAGGCTGGGTTCCTTTTCCCAGGGTGTGGAGTTCGTGCTGGATGGGATCTTACCGGGTAACGTCGTTGTGGGGCAGGTTCCATCCTCTGTTCCAGGTCTGAAAACAGCTGGGAGCAGGAAGCAGTGAGAGGCTGCTAAACAAGGCTCTCACACCTAATTATCATCAGGCAAAATTAAATAAAAGAGAAATGTTTATGCAGTGGGTAATTACTGAGCACAACATTCACGGAGCAGCTCGGGCAGATCCCTCCGGCCGATGCAAAGGCTCCAAAGGAGACACAGACAAAGTTTTAGTTCTCTTCTTCTGTGAACAAGTCTCTGAACCCTCCACTTCATGATTCTTTATTTCTGAGGTGACTAATTATCAGCTGTAGAGAGAAAGCTGCTGCAGTGTGAAGAGCAGTGAAGCTCCAAGGGGGAGGAGGGACACCATGGACAGACCCTGCCAATGTCAACCAAGGCCACCTGCAGCTGCAAGGGCTCTTCCAAAGACAGCTGAGCCCCAAAATGGGACAAAAGTGAGGCAGCACAGCGTGTTTCTCTCCTTTAGAGCCAATGGGAGGTTAAAATGCTTGCTCCACCCAAAGGGCAGGGATGCTGAAGCATCCCAGAGGACTTTCCCTGCCCCTTAAGGGGAGCAGGAAGACTGAGGCAGTTCACACGGGGTGTGCACAGCCACAGCTGTCCCCAGAAGTGTGCCACCCCCCAGCTGATGAAAGCACAGTCACACACATTGTAAAGAACACCATCCATAAGTGTCCCTTCCAAAAATAACAAATCAGAGGAACAGCACCTTATCTGCCCACAGGCAGTTCCTGGATGGCTCCCTGGGGAAGAGGGACTGGGACCAGCTCTGCAGGCAGCCCCCAGACACCCATCACTGACTCAGCAACTTCAGCAGCAGAAAAAAAATTATTCCAGGAGGTTAAATTGATTGCCAAGGAGGTCCAGCAAACCTGACAGCCTCCGAGTGGCTCAACTTCATTTAAGTTATTTCAAGGCAATTCCAGGAGGGCAAAGAGGAGAGCGGCACAGGGAGCCACCGACAGCCAGCCTGTTCTTAAAGAGCACAGCTGCATTTTCTGAGGTCATTCTCTTTTCTACTCCTTCTTCAAGGAATAAAATTTCTTGTAGAATGAAACATTTTTATTTTCTTGTTGGTTGTTTGTTTTTTTTTTCCCTTGTTTTTAATGCCTGGGTGGCTGTCGAGGAGGGCATGAGCTGGCTCAGTGTTCAAGCTCTGAACCAGGGGAGCAGGAGCAGTGCTGGGTGACTGCATTTCAGGAGGCTATGGCAGAGCCCACACGCAACTCCACAAGCACTGCAATTAACTATTGCACTGTTGGGTGCCAAATAAATTACCTGAGTGGCTGCTCTGAGGCACTTAGGCTGTGGAGCAAGCAGATGATGTACTATTCACTAGATATTTTCATAAGTAGGAGATAAGAGAGGCTGGAGGAGAGCAAATCAATGTCTTTTTTAGATCTATGGTGCTTGAAGCATCTGTCAATGGTGAAGAGTAAATATTTACTTTTCAACATAAAGTCCATATAATCACTTTTCTATCAGTCACTTACTGCTCCTGAGTGTTTCTTACTACAATGTTGATATTTGCATTAGCAACTTACCCTGGCTCTGAGATTCATACAGTTGTCAACTGCATTTAGACTTCAGCTGAAAATCCCTGGGTCCTGTACCACAGCTGCTGCAATTGCTAATGGCAATTGAAAAGAGAAAGCAGTGATATTTCCTACAGCAAATTGCAGGCAGAGATAAAGACAGAGCTATGGCATGAAGGTTATAATAATAGGCTCCCCTGTGCTTGTTAAATTAGGGATCCCATTGGATTCACAGTGTGCAGTTGTGGGCAGGACATGGTGAGGAAAACTTAAATTTGGAGAAAGGAAATGTTATTAAGCCCATTTTACTGCTGGGAGAACTGAGGCACGGAAGCTGAAAGTGACCTTGCTCAAGGTCAGAGGCAGAATTGTCTCAAAATTTGAGAAACTGAACCCAAGTCTAAAAGCTGGGGGATGTGCAAATTGCCACAGGACCATTCCTGCTCCCTGTACACTCAGAACTGACAGGAAATCACCTGTGCAAATGCTTTCAGGTAGATGAGAGAAGAGGAAACGTTGTTAGACCTGGGCAATAACCAGGGCTCAGTCTGGTACAGGAGAGCAGCACCAGGCACGGCCGACGGCCAGCAGTGGACACTGCTTCAGCAAAGGGCCCACACTCAAAGACACCCAAGCAGTCAATTTAAAAGCTTCAGAAACAGCTCCAAATATCCTGCAAAAAGCCTTGAGCAGCAACTCCCATCTCAACCATCAGAAATTACTTTTCACACTTTGCGAGCAGAGGGAGAACCAAGAGCTGGTTGGGCAGCTGGAGTGGGACAGAGGCACGGGGTGCCCAGCTGGGTGCCCTGTCTGTGTGACACTGACTCCACACTCCTGTGGGGTTTATTCCCAGTGTTTTGGAACAGACAGGGTGAACCACAGAGTCTGGTGCATTTTCAGGACCAGACTGTGCTTGTGCTGCTGTGTAAGGCTGTGGTGCAAGATGCATGGGGCCTCAAGGATGGGGTTTTTTTTCTCTCATTTAATATAACACAGAGAGGAGGTGAGGGTTTGCCTGAAGGGTGGGTGCTTGTGGGGAAACCTCAGCACATCTCTGCCTTGCCCACTTCTGCTCCAGCAGCCAGAGAGCTCCCCCAGCATCACCCAAACAGCAGGGCTAGGAACCCAGCAGAAATTAACTCTGCCCATGGCTAAAGGGCAAGGTTAATTCTGAAACTTGGGGGAAAAAAAAAAAAACAACTCAAAATCTCAGCCAAAGAAATAGAGATGGTTTATGGTTAAACAGGTCCCAACAATTAGCTGTGCTGGGACATTAATCTCAGCCCACACCTCTGCTGGCCGTGCTCTGCGAGGGAAACACTGCGGGCTGGACTCTGGCTCGGTTACTCCTGCTCGCTCCCGCCTCGCTTTACAAGCAGTAATTCAAGTTGATGGAGCCCTTCTCACAAAAAGCTGCTTCTCGGTGTGCAGGTGGCAGGACGTGGCCGGCAGATCAGCATTTCGTGCCTGCTCGCTGCTTCCACCCTTCCCTTCCCTTCCCTCTCTCCCCCATCCTTCCCGCAGCGAGTGGTCAGCGTTCTCACCGCCCCGGCGTGTTGACATGCCAGAAATATCTCTGCTTCACTGCCTGTGCTCTTGGAAGTATTTTGCTGCTCTCTCACCTCTCCATGAGAGAGACACATTCATCTGTCAGCTTATCGGAGGAATTTCCAACAATCTGTGGCAATGCTACAAGTCTCAATCTTGCTGTAAGTACCTAAAGCCAATTAGCATACAAGATGTTTCCCTCTCACGTAGTGCACCACTGGCCTAAGGGCTTTTTTTTTTTTTTTCTCCTCTATATCGGGATTTTTTTCCTTTTTAATTTTTTTTTCCCTTTTTTTCAGGGCTGATAGCTGTTGAAGCACACAGCAGCGTCCTCCCAGCATAGACGGGAATGGGAGAGGATCCAAACGGTTCAGCGAGGATTCATGTTCTCCTGATGAATCCCTCAGCGGCTCAGCCGGTGGCAGAGGGATGCGGGGAACCGGGGGGATCCCTCTGCCCGGAAGGAGGCGGGGACCGGGAGATTCCCCTTCCCGGTCCAGAGGGATGCGGGGGGTGGAGGATCCCTCTCAGCCAGGAGCAGAGGGATGCGGGGGATTCCCGCTGCCCGCTGCACAGGGATGCGGGGAACCGGGGGTTCCCACCGCCCGGAGGGTTCCGGCGGTGCGGGGAAGGGGATGCGGCGGCCCGGGCTCGGAGGGATGCGGGGTGCGGGATGCGGGATGCGGGATGCTGGGGTGTGGGATGCGGGGTGAGAGATGCGGGATGCAGGATGCGGAGTGCGGGATGCGGAGTGCGGGATGCGGGATGCCGGGGCCGGGAGAAGCGCTCCCGCTGGCCGGGCCAGAGCGGCTGGAGCTGCTGTTTCCCACGAGTGCCCTCTCCTGGAAAAGGCTCTCTCCACGCCTGCCCGCCCCGGACACAACGACGGAGGATGCCGAGGTTTAAGAGCGGTGAAGTTTCCCGTCTCCTCCCCCTCCCCGTTCCCTCTGGCCCGTGGGATGGGTGCCAGAATTCCTGCCGGTGGTATTTCTCTCCAGCCGTACCTTTACATTTATTTTGGGTGCATAATTAATCCTTTTGGCGTGCCAGCTTTCTCCTGCCAACGGAGCCCAAAGCAAGGGTTGTCCTTGCCCATGTGCTGTCAGCTGGGTGATGGCCAACAAACTTTGTCCTTGCTACCAGACATCCAGCACTCCTTGAGTATCCTAAAGGATAAGGGACACCTACATTCCACATTTCTGGGTGCTTTATTTGGAGCATTTCCCAAAGATTGGATTTAAAGGCTCAAAGCTGCTGCAGCAAAGCTGGCCCACAGCCCTGTGGGGTGTTTCTCATAGCCCTGAGGATGTTTTCATCCTCCTCTGGACACAAAGCTCTGATATGGAGCACTGCTCCACCACATGGGTGTGGATTGGGATATTCTTTGCACCTCTTCCCTGTAAGAACCTCTCCCTTCCCACCTGTGCCACCAGTCAAAGCATTCCAGGACAGTGAATCCCTAATAAAACCCTTTTCTTTGAAGCTGGGGCATGAGCACCTTTACCATGGCTCCATCAATAGTTATTCCTACAAGCAATTAAAGCACCCAGTGAACCAGTGGCTGCTCAGGAGACAAAGGTCCTTCCCACCACGACACCCCAGCAGATGAACCAGTTAAGAGGAACTCAGGCCAATTTATTTCTTGATAGATAATGATGCGAGTTCTCACCAGGGATCTGTAATTTTCTATTGATGAAACCCTGCCTTTTCTGATTTGCAGGGTTATCTGTCTTTCTCAACTTCAGGCTCTTGCCAAACTCGCAGGCAGCCCTGTGAAAGTGCTGTGTCTCACAAGAGCCATGTATTTTAATATGATGTAGTTTTCTTTGCCCTGGAACCAGGATCAGTTCTCCATGCTGACAATCCATAAAAGACCTAATGACCCATCTGAGGAACATTAACCAGCACTGTGGCCATTCCAGGCAGTGTTTGTTTGTTTTTTGCCCCCCCTGCTCGGGAGTGTAATTTCTGGAGAGGATCTTTGGGGCCGAGTTGGATCTTCAGAGATCTTTTAGTTGAATAACTAAAAATCAGGCTGAAGGGTGGCTTAGGCTTTAAATTTGAAAGTCTTATTTATCAAGCCAAGCTTTGTTAAGAGCTGCAGTGGGCTCCACCAGGGTCAGTGGTCTGCAGCAGCCTCCACATACCCTAAAAAGTGAATTTTTCAGGCAGAAACACATTATCGCTTTCATCAAGAGCTTGCAAAAGCGACTGCTAATTTAAAGGAATTTTTGTCTTCTAACTTAATTGTCTCTGCTTATAATTTAGTGCCTTATAAAAGAGAACTATTTACACCCTGCTGTATTTCATGATCTATAGTTAACATTTGTGTTTAGCTGGGAATTACGACTGTTCGGTCTCTGAGAAACGGCTGGAAATATTTAAATGCCAAAGGAATCTTCCGAGGTCAGAGCCCTTCTGCACTGCTGGGTGTGGAGGTGGGACAGAGAGGATCTCCACCATTACCATCACCAGGGCAGAGGGGAGGGCTCACTTTGCAGGGGAAGGTTTGACCCAGCCTCAGCCAAGGTGGTTTCTGGTCTATTTTCTTCCCAGATCATTTCTGGCTGCTGCCGAAGGGGTTTGCCATCAAAAAGCTTTCTCACTGGCAGTCTAAAGTGGTGGTCAGAGTGTTGAAGCCCCAGGTGTCCCAGCTGAGAACTGAGGAGGTTGTCTCACCTGTGATCATCATCCCCAAGCTCTTGGCATTTTACAGCCAGCACCAAGACAAAAGGTTTTGCATCAATCCCCCAAGATCTTCCCTCACTGCCTCTGAAACAGGCTCAAAATCTGTTTGTTCAGGTGCTTGTGACTCCTCCAGCCTTCAAGAGTCCTGGTAGACACTGAAGCTCTTCCCTTTTTAATTTTCCCTTTTATTCCCCTTCTTTTCCTTTTTTTTTTTACTTTCTTTTTTTTTTTTTTTTTTACCCTTGGAGTGCCCTAATTATACAGAGCATTGATTTTACAATGCATTCATGGATTGATTGTACTGCCATGCTCCTCCCACAGGAAACAGCTTGCACACGAGCACTTTTTGATCTCTCCAAAGTATTCCCTAAGGTGAATCAATGGCTCTTGCATCTTGTCTCTTGCTTTAGTCTAGGGGAAGCTGGAGATGTCTTGCTACTGAAATGAGCTTCAAGAAAAATATTGGAAGGCAGAAAAAGAGAAGGAAAATTATTCACTTTTTCCTGCCCAGAAAAGATTGTCTCATGTACAGCAAAATATGTTCTTGTTAGCATAATGTTCTCATCCAGCTCAGCCAACTGCAATCTTGGAGAATGCATGGGAACTTCCATATAATTATCTTTAATAAACTGGCCAAGATAAAAGTAATGATATCTTAAGACACATAGAGCATAATAAAATATATATCTATATAAAAGCCTATCTATATCTATGAAATGACATGCTAAAATTAGGAGAAAGAGGCAATTTATGTGTTTTATGGCTTTGGCACCTCAGCAACAGAGATCTTGGATGCAACACTGTTAACCAGACCAAACTTTTTTAAACAGCCCATCTCTTTTAGCCTAAATGGAGGGAATTAGCTCCTGTTCCAGGTGATTCCCTGAGAACAGGGTAATGGATTACACTCAGATTCAGGCTGAAGGCTCTAATCCCTGCTTTAATGACTGTGCCTGCCACCAGCCACAGCCTTGTTCCAAACCCCAAATCCATGGAAATCCCCAGGAACGTCCAATCCTTTCTGCATCCAATGCAACCAGATTTAGCAAAAGAAAAAAAAAAAAAAAGCCTTGACCTTGAGAAATTCTTCCCAAATTATGGATTAATTCAGAATTAGCACTGAGACTTTTGCTGGATAATAAGGGGGCGATTCCTGCTGCCAAAAGCTTCCTCTGAAGGGTTTGATTTCCTCCTGGGTTAATCCTGGCGAGTGCACTCCTGCCCATTAGGATGCTCAGTATTAATTTCAGTCTGCACAGAGTTCATTTCAGCGGGCTCTGCTGAGAGCTCCACTGATTGCAGTGCTTAATTACCAGCTGAGGATCATCTCTTTAGCATGTGGTGGCATTGTGCCAGCTCCTGAGGGGTCTTGAGCCCTGAGTAGGACCCCAGAGCAGTCAGGGATCCTCATTCTGCCCCAGCTCCTGCCAAAACTGACCATAAGTTCTGTGCTTCCCTTTACTCAGCAGTTTCCTGGGGAAAAGCTGGTAGGACAGAGAGGAGGAGGAGGAGGAGGAGGCAGATTCCTCTTGTTCAGCAGCTCACCAGGGCCCAGCCCGGAGCTGGAGGATGCCAAATAGCAATTTTTAATCGGGGTCTGCCCAAGGTTATGATGCTCTGCCCACCCCTCCCTGCTAGGCTGCCTCCAAACCCTGCATTGCAGCACAATGTTGGGTTTCTCCATCAGTTTTCAGGAACATGAACACCCACCCCTGGAGCACTGCTGTGCAGGTGTGTAGGTGCATACAGAACGTGCTGTCATTTGTGATACACATACATACGTATATATATATATATATATATATATATATATATGTGTGTGCCTATGAAATATAAAAGGAGGTTATTGCTTACTTGGGGAGCTGAAGGCTCTGATTACTGGGTTACATGAAATATTTAGATCATGCACAAGAGATAACTCACAAGATATAATGTCCATGTACGATGGGAAGCTAGTCTTTATTATCACAGGTGTAAATTTTGACACCTCTGTTATCAATTTTGCAATTATAACTGGGTTTCCTGGTAAAGTAATTTACTACTCACTACCATATAGGATGAAGAAAATGATCATTTATCCACCTTCAACTCAATTAAATATTCATCATTCCCCAAAAAAGGGGGGGAGAGGATTTAAATCACTTCCAAACTGTTCTCCAGATTTTTATTTTTTTAAAGAAGAAGAGGTCTGCCTTATAAAAAGCATAGATTTGATGCAAAAAAGACAATAGGAGCCTAATACATCCAGGGATGTGGCACAGATTTGGCTCATCAGTCATTTGTATTATGGGAGTCCAAAACAGTAATAAAATCAACACAAATCCAACTTCAGTGTGAGAAGAGAGGCTGATTCTTGAGTCAGATGAAAGCAGCATCATTCCAGCTCTGATTAAAGCAACCAGGTTGTGCTTGTAGAGAGGAGACCATAACAAAGTTTGTTCTTGCTTGTGGTTTTCAGCACTGAGCAAACATTGCTCATTTTGGCCTCCTTTTGTGACTTAATCTTTCATACAAAAAAGCTGGGATTACTTTGCAGGTAGGGAATTTTGGTGTTTGGGTGCAAAAAACCCCTCATCTCAATCAGAATTCCTCAGGAGCTTCAGTCTCAGCACTTTTCTCCTCCTGTCCTGTTTTTCTCCTCTCCTGCCTCTGCTCTGCCAAACCTTCCATCACTCAATCTGTGATGTCTCGTGGCTCCAAGCACGCTCCTGTTGTTGGCTAATTCTCAGCGAGGCTTTTATTCCAAAGGCTTCTCCAACAGCCTGATTATATAATAACAGCTTGCTCATTACCCCGAATATAAATAGTTGAAGTATCCCCCGAGAATGGACACAGCTGGTGGAACTTCCCATATTAGCACCACATTAATATTTATGGCAGCACAGTGTAAGTATGCAAAATATTGGCATCCCTCCATGCAAAAGTTTACACATCTGTCATTAATGACTCTGCCCCAACATCCCAGGCAGGTCAGGGAGCTTCAGAGGGGAGCCTGGATCCCGCCTGAAATTCCGAGGAGGCAGCTCCAGCTCTCACCCAGCATCGTTTTGTCTGCGGCTGAGTCACCCCTGGGTGTCCGGGAGGGGGGACAGTGACAGTCCCCTCGTCCCAGCGGTGCCCCCAGCTGATTTACCGGGGTTTGTTTTGGCTTATGAAGTGAAATATGAAAGGACGTGATGAGAACCGGCTAATTGTACATATAACCTTTAAGATGTCTCGGACAGGATTCCAGCCTTCACCTCGGGCTATAAAGAGAAAGTAATGGGGCCATAAACACCCATTTAAGAGTGCCTTTAAAGTTTAAGGAGAGTTTAATTGCGGGCGCTGGGGTGCCTGGGAGCAGAGCCCAGCACAGGTAGGGAGACACTCAGCGAGGGCCAGGCTCAGCATCCAGCTCTGAGCCTTTGCCTGCCCCGAGGGGAATTGGATTGTGCTAATAAATGTCCCAGCTGCAGATCAGATTGTAAATGAAAGTGATATTTAATGGCCCAGATCTTCCACTGGTGTCAAGCAGCCCTGTGTGCTGCTCACACCTGGTTTGAATCCAGGTGTGGGCATGACTTTGGGAAGTTCTTTGGAGACTGATGCTGGTTTATAACACTCCCAAGGATGGAGCAGTTGCAAGGATCCTGTCCCTCCGGGTTCACAGATGCACAAGGACCCCTCAGTGTCTGCCTGCTCACCCCAAGGCAGGTCTCAGCACCCAGCATCCTGGGAAAAGGAAAATGGAAGAGAGGAAAAAGCAGATTTGTATTTTTTTTTTTTTCCTTCTGGTGTGACTTTGAGTCGTGCAGATCAAAACACAGATGGATCTGTGGCCAGCTGCAGAGCTGGTAGAGTGCCCCAGGAGGGCTGTGCTGGGCAGCAGTGGCTGCCCTTGGGGATGTCACAGGCAGCAAGAGAGAGCTGTCCCCAGCCTTGTTAAGGCAGTGGGATTCAGCAAAGCATCACAAAGCAGGAGCTGGGCAGGCTCAGTGACAGCTGCACCGTGGTGGTGCAGAGCAGGGATCAGACAAGCTGCTGGTTTATTGCTTTTATTTAATCTAGAAAAAGCTGTCATTGAGGGGAAGCAGAGTAAAAGAAAGCAGAACAAAATCAAAAATGCTTTTAACAGCTACTCATCCCTGAACACCCTGGGGCTCCAGTTGGTCTTTGCCAGCCTGTTTGCAGCTTGGGTGCAACAAACTCCCACTTGACAGCCATCTGATGGACCCTGAGGCCCTGATAACCCTGGCTGACCCCTACGGGGGACATGCAGACATCAGTGGCATGTCTGATGGAGCTGCAGGGGCACCACCAGCTCAACTGCCCTCTCAGAGGTTGTGGTTAGGGAACAGAACACCCCAGCTGCGTTCCCAAGCTGGTGTCCCACCAAGCTGCTGCAGCACCACAGTGCAGCTCTGAGCTCAGCACTGCTGTTCTGCAGTTTCTCAGGTACTGCTGGGGGTTTGCTCTGCACCTAAATCTTCACAATTTTCAGCAGAATGGGTACAACTACACAGCAAGTGGAGGCCAGCTGGTGGTCAGCTGCAGGTCTGTGAAGTCAGAGGAAGAGACACCATCCATTATTCATTTCCACATTCCCCTGAGAGCCAGCACTGATGGAGCAATGGACAGTCTGCTGCCACAGCACAGGGAGTCTCCACCTTGGGAATGTGGGGAGACACCCACTGAACAGCAAGTATTTGGGGAGACTATCTCACAGTAAGGTGGAAGCTCAGCCTGTGCACTCACAGACTGTCCCAGGGTCCCTCTGTGAAGTGCAGGGTGCTGCAGGATGCAGATGACCCTGCTCTGGGATGGGGAGGTGACAGGCACCCAGCCCCAAGAACCTCTGTCCTCTCGGGGCTGTGTGTAAAATTAATTGATAAAGCATAATCGCTGTATCAATGCCTTTTTTAGAAAAGATAAAGTACACTTCAAAGCTAATTTAGGCCTGCAGACAAATGGCTTAAAGAAGAGCTACTGTACTGAAAAATGGCCGTGTCATTTTTTCCCCAAATCATAGTTTCAATGCACACAGCCTCAGCCTGACATTCTGAATTATGGCTTTTATTAAACATTAGTAATAGAGTGCACTTAAATCATGGTTTCCCTGTAAAAGAGAGATGTGTTCAACTCAGATCTGCACATTTTAATGCCATATTTCTTCCTTTTACTCTCCCCGCAAGATAAATTTACTTACTCCACAAAAATGTTTTGCTGAAAAGAATAATTCATCCTTCAGTGTCCATCTAATGCACCTTGTGAGTAATGTGAAACGATGCAAAAATTACAATGCACCGGCCATGTCTGGAATGCTTAGATGCCTCCGAGTTAGAGGTTATGCACACAGAGTATTGAAATTAGATTTAACAACTATCATCTTTTACAATGTTGCCTTGATGATTTTTTTTCCCCCTTTTTATAGCTTTGATCAGATGCCTTCTGAATACATTGCCAGTAACAAACCTCACAGCCTGCTGCTCTGCAAGCCCTGCTAAGCTCTGAGCCAGGTTGCCAATAACTGCTTCTTCTTTTTTTTTTTTTTTTTAATAAGTGAGAATATTTGTAGCCACAATTTGCTCCAGCAGGCGAAATTCAGATTATATTTTAACTGTGTGAGTAGATCGAAAAGAGGTGGTGGGGTAAGCAGACAGCTGTGGAAATAGCATCCTCTGGGTACCAGATTTTGCTGTGCTGAGCCCCCAGCCCTTGCAGAGTGAGGGCACACCTGTGCCCTCTGGCTGGGTACCCTGGCAGAGCTGGGCATCCTCAGCACAGGTGAATGGGCCACGGGCTCCAGCCCAGCACAGGCACAAGCAGCAGGCACAGCATCACACTCCAACTCCTGCTCCAGCCATCCTCTGTGGGCACACACAGAGCCAGCCCTGCAATGTGACCTTTGTTTAAAGGACAGCAACTGTACCATTGAATCAATGTCCCTCTGCCAGGAGCTCTGCATTGGAGCTGCATTGCAGTGTCAGCAGCAGGGCTGCTCCAGCTC
This sequence comes from Serinus canaria, assembly GCF_022539315.1. NCBI lineage: Eukaryota > Metazoa > Chordata > Aves > Passeriformes > Fringillidae > Serinus > Serinus canaria. Next base: position 9,881,603 of record NC_066333.1, read on the forward strand.
CAGCTCTCACCTGAATGCACCACGACCCGCTGACACCTTGGGGAGTGTGGTGCCACAGCCCTGCACTGGTGCTTGAGGGGGACAATGGGTTTGGGGATTGCCAAGCACCTACAGACACTGGGGATGGGGGTTTGCTGGAAATCTGATGCTCTTAACTCATGGTGGAGTTTGACTAACAGGGAGAAGATGGTATTTAATAAGCACTGCAAATATTTTGCTTTATTTATTGGTAGCATGGTAGGGAAATTAACTGATTGTTCCCCCAAGATTCCTCCAGTGTTGGTAGCAGAAGCAGTATCCCTCTCTTTTGTCAGTTCCAGGTCCCTGGGGTAGGAGCAAACACCACTCCCAGCTACCCTCCCTTGGGACTTCCCAGCCCTGGAACTCACACTAACACACCACAGAGAATATTTGTGATTTATAGGGGTTTTTGTATTGATACCTGGGACTTCCTGCAGGGTTATGATCCCATTATACACAGCAAATAGGAAAACCAGTCCTGTAGATTGTTTGCAAGAGAGCTATAAAAATGTGACCAAGAGAAGCAACTTCACCTATCCCACACAGCAGTTGAGCAGGGAAATTTCTAATGGCACCTCCATCAGCTCAGAGTCTCAGATTCAGAGCCTCAGAGAAAAGGTTTGTCTGAGTTACCTGCTCTAGGATGAGTCCCCAAAGAGCATGTAAAGACTTCTCAATTTGACCTGCTGAACTGAAGTTGTTATTAAGACCTAAAATTATTGCTGTGCTATTGCTGTTTGGTGGATGACAACAGGAAAATCGCCGGACAATGGACATTGGCAACGACTTTATCGATAGCTTGGTGACTTTGGCTGTCTCTCTATGATCCCTTCCACTGAACTTCAGTTCCATTCAAATTTCCTCTCAAAGAGCACAAATGCTTCCAAACAGAAGTGGAAAAACCTCCAGCACATTAGCTAATAGCACATCAGAGGAAGTGCCTGGCTGCCACTGTAACCTCAGTAGGCATCTTTACATGGGAGGACGTAAACGGTCTCTGAATTATTTATTGAACCAAAGTCATCAAATTGGACAATTAACCTTGAAAACTTAATTTAAGCACCATAAAAGAAACATCTCCTGAAAAATGTGTCCTTAATAAAAGCCAGAAGCACAAACTGTAGCAGGTTCTGCCATGGTCCATTGCAGGAACTGGGAACTTCAGCAGGTTTGTCCCTGAGGAGGGATTAGTGCTGGAGGTGACTTGGCAGGAAGGCAGGAATTTGGAGAGCAGAGCAGAACATCCCTGGAGCTCTCTGAGTGCTGCTCCAAAGGATGCTCCTCCATCACCAGGGCTGCAGAGGCATCCTGGGCAGCCACAGGCTCTGTTCCCCCTGCCCAGCCCCAAACCCCACTGCTGCTCCCAAATCCCTCATTTCCCCACAGGGATGGAGACAACACAGGCACACAGTGAAGTGATGGAGCTAAAAGAGCCAGATGAATGGAGTTCTTCCAAAGGGTTTTACCACACAAAGGATTTTACCCAGCCTGGAAGCTCTCTGGAGGCAGAAGGCAGTTTCCCTCCTCAGTGCCCTCTGCTGTGGGTGAGCTCCTGCTCCAGGCTGGTGTCTGCTGCACTCTTCTGACACCACTAAATGAGGGAAGCTGCAGAAGGCTTCAGCAATTTATTCTGTTTAATTTCCTCCACAAAGGTGTTTTATCCTCACTAATAAAAAGAGTAGAACTTGATCATTTCTAAAATATTGTCCCTTCTAAATCTTTATGGCTCAAAGTGGACTGAGATCATTAGAAGTTACTTTATGTGCAGCTCAATCAGCTCCAAAGGGCTATCTCAGTCACTCTGTGCTTGCTGAGAGCAGATCCTATTTCCCAGAGGCAAAAGGACAATACTTAATCACTTCCTCACTTGTTAGGTGTTTTAACAAGTTGTATTAAGCTTCATCAGTTGGAGCTTTCATGCCAGATTAAAAATGACAGTTCACTTCTCTGTTATTATAGGGCATCATTTGTTTTCTTTTATTTTGCTGGGCACTTGCATGCCACTGTAATTTCACACGAAAATATATGACTGATGTCACCCAGAAGTAATTAGGTTTTAAAAGCCTTGATTGCAATAGACACGGACGTTACGGCTTTATGGTGCCAGTGCTTTGCCATCCACTTTATGGCTGTTGATTCTGCAAGTATTTCATAGATCTGTCAATAGGAATAAGTTAGCTGATGTTGACTGGAACTATTAATCAGAAAGAAGGAAAATATACATTTTTATTTCTGCTCTCAGACTTGATAGCTCAGTAAAAGCCTCCCTACCCAGCTTTGCAGCACTCCAGGGTTCCCTCCCTGCTGAAATTAGAGAGATGCAGGGAAATCCTGAGCTCCTTCAGATTTATAAACAAATTGTTTTAACACACTGTGTTGGAGAGACCTGTTCTTTGCCACTGGATATGGATATTGTATTTTAATGCACAGGGGAGGACACATTTAATTGTTCTAGCCTTCCAATAATATTTTATAGGGATCCATCTGCTCCCAGTGAGGGAGGGATGGAGCTGTTGCCTTCCTGCTGTGCTCTAGGCAGAAAGTGGGTCAGAGTCAAGAGCTCAGAGGGTTGCATTTACAACTCAAAACTCAGCTCTGGTGGTGTGGAATTAGACCACTCATGTTAAAATGCATTTCTATGGTCATGACAAATCTAGGAACCTTCTGGTTTGGCAGCCAGCAGGGAAACAGTGGAATACAGGCAGGGGAGATCCTGGTACTGCTGCAGGTGAGTGCACAGCTTCCCTTGACCTCAGTGGGACTGGGAATTTGCCCAGCCAGCTAGATGCTGATTTGGGTTTCAGAAGGACTGCAAAGCTTGGGAATCCAGGGAGGATTGTTTAAAAGAGTTTGTGTACAGCCCAGCAGTCTGAACCATTTCACAGTGATCCAAATCCCTCAGGTTTTTGTCATGAGAACCACAATAAAGAGTTCAGCTGCTGGTTTCTCTCGTGACCTCAACTTCCTCATTTTAAAAAAAAGCTGGTCCCTTTCCACAAAAGCAGAAAGATAGATATTTGTTTTTAATGGGCCTTTCTTCTGATGCCCCCTCTGTGATAAGGTGCTCCTGTAAGGGCAGTGGAGGTGCCCTTGGGTAGGGCAGACCCAGACCATTCCCACTGCTCACCCTGAAAGCCAGCACCATGAAATGGATGTGCTGGGACCTATCCCAGTAAATAACAATGTCATCTCACCCTGGTTACATCAACCTCTTAATCAAATCCTGGGCGACTGTCCCAGGTGGCAAGAATGGACTTTGCTGTGCCAAGAACAGTGAGTCCATTCCAGAAATGGGGACTTGATCCCACCCAGCTCCCTCCAAAACACGTTGGCTACAGCTACAAAACCCTTTGAGCCCAGCAAAGGGTGAAAAGTGGAGCTTTTCTCTGGATTGCTGCACTGTCCTTGCTTTTCCAGAGCTGGAGCCATACCCAGAGATTGACCACACCATCCTTGGGAGGCTCAGCCATCCTGGAGGCACCAGGGAAGTTGGCAGGTTCAGGTGCCAGCTCCTGCTCACCAAATAAACTAATGAGGAGACTTCTGTCTGCTCGTGTTTAATGGGAAAAGAGTTTCTCCTGTTGCTTTCATGAAAGGAGCTCTGCCTTCCCAGGATAGTCAATGGTCCCAAGGATTTCACCATGCAGGGAAGGCATCCTCTCCTGGCTTTTCCACAGAAAGTGCTGTGTCTGTCTTTCATCTGCCCTGAAGAATCTTCTGCTTGACTCCTGAGTAAAATATGGGCTGATTTACACTTTCCTTTTCCTTTTTTTTTTTTTTTTTCCTCCCGCAGAAGAAAATTCTAGACTGCAAACACAGGAAGAAAAAAGGCTGAATTGCCAGCAGATAAGCCCAATTTCACTTGACCCCTGAGCTCTATCGGTCACCCCTAACAATGGGATGTACTCTTATCTCAGCACACCACTTAACACCCATTAATGCTTTGGGGAGTTAGTCCAGCTCTTTAAGATCCCCATGTAAGGATTTATTTCAAACGCTGAGATGAGTGGGATGACTGCCTTTAGCAGCTGCAATCTGAAGTGCTGGTCTGTCCTGCTCAGTACTCTGTTCACTGTAAAGCTTTAACCCAGTGGATTAAGCACCTCTAAAAAAAAAAAATATCACTTAGAGCAGATTTGCAGCTGGTTTGAGTTGGGAAAGCTCCTGCAGCACACACTGGTACCAGTCCCCTTACTGCAGGAGCATTGGCATTGCTCCACAAATTAATTCATCCAGGTTCATTGCCTGATGGTTGTGTTGACTTACATGAGAGCAAAGTTCCTCACCAGCCTTGACTTTGAATGCAAGTTCTGGAAGTTTTTATTTGGCATTTGAAGTTTCTCTGAGTTGTCTCCATTTCTTTTCAATCTGCAGGAATGGCATAAAAATTTAGGCTGTACTAAAAAGAAAAACTTCTAAAAGTATTTACTCATCTAATTATCCTGAAATAATTTAAAATCATATTAAACTAAATGCTGTTGCAAACTTTGCTCTGTTCAGAAATTTCCAAGGAAAGCTGAGACAGATGCACAGGTTTTTCAACCTCTTACAAGTTTGTTTGCCACTACTGGGCAGAATTAAGAACTTCAGTGCAAGTTTGTAATTTTGACTTTATAATAGGAACAAAATTAAATAGACATATAAAACAGAGCAGCCTTCCCATATCCCTGATTACAGAGATTCCAACCACAATTTGGGTCAAAACAACAGCCTTCAACAGACCCTTCTCAAGGAAAGATGGGCATCAGTTGAAGCTCCAGTGCTGCTGGAGAAGGGACAGCAAAATTTACTAAATCCTTGTGGAGGAATGGCAGAAAAATTGGCTTAGACCACTGAAAAGAAAAAATTACGCAGTGAAAATAAAAACGATAATTAAAATTTTTCTTACTGATTGGGCTGGAGTAGGAGAGCCTGAAAATTGCAGAAATGAGCTCATCTTTACTCTGTGTCTGTCCCCATCTTTACTCTGACTCTGTCCCAGTCTCTGGTCCCAGCCAAAATTTTGAATGACCCCCTTCATATTCCCAACTGGTCTTACATTTCTCATGGATTCTGACTGAATGCAATATCTGACTCCAGCAAAGTGTGTTTTCTTTCTAAAACGCTTTTAGCCCTGATTCATAACTGGTAGGAAAAAATAATCTATGGAATGAAATATGCCGAGGGTTTTAAGCAAATATTTAGGCAAAAAGCAGCTGGTAAATCTCTAATGAATGGCTGGATGTAGAGCTAACATATAATTCATGGCATGCCAGCCAGAAGGGCCTAATCCATCTCCTCTGCTCCGAGCTCCTCATGACATCCCAGGGCTGGGGCTGCACTGTGAGCACCCAAGGCAGGCAGCAGGAGAGGAGGTGCTTCCACAGGCCCTTCCCTGTCAGAGCTGGGCTCTGCAGCCAGAAGTTGTTGTCCAGGGTTATTTTCTCTGGTTCAGCTTCTCCTGCCCTGTTTTTAAGGACAGGCTGCTGTGTGGAGGGACTCAGGTGACAGAGGTTTGAAAGGACAAACTGATCACCCTTGGCAGATGTCATCAGTGCTACATCCACCCATGCACTCCCATTCCTCTCCACACACAAGAGCTTAATAAAATCCCACATATCCTATAAAGAATCCCATTTTCACTTTTACTTTAGTAACACTTTAAAATAATGGGACATTGATACTGCATTACAAAGCAATTCCCTTGGATGGATCCATGGCACGGCCCTTATCAAGTGAGTTCAAGGTGATTTATTTTGTCATGGTGATTTTGCATCTTGTTTATTACCTTCTAGAGATCACTTTGCAGTGATTTTTAAGGTGGCATGGAAATTACCACCTGAACTGTCTTCTAAATCAATGAAGCCTTTTCCTGCCCGATAATAAAGCTCTCTTTATGGTTTGCAATGAGCAGATATTAGCTAATGCTTAATTACTGTGGAGGGGCAGGTCCTAACACAGGAGAGTCAACAGCATTAATAAAACTCTGAGAGTAAAAATAAATCAGGAGGTACAATAAGGGGGGCATCAAGGAGTGAAATGTTCACCTCTGGCATTGCCTTGAGGGGACACCAGGGTGTCACTGTGACATCTCAGCCCTTCAGTGTTTCATGGACACCTTTCTCCTGTGAAGGTGTTGTTGGCCCAGCCCATTGCTGTCTAAAATCCCTCTGTGCCTGAAATGCTGCCCTTACCACAGAGCTGGGATTCTCTCCATTGATTCCTGACAATTTCCCACTGATTTGAAAGAATCAATCTGCAGCTGGTGCTGGAAGTTTCATATAAATCCATCAGAGGCAGCAACCAGGGCAGGTGTGTGATGGGACAGGTCCTGGCTGTCCTCAGCTTGTTGTTCCAACAGCAGGAGGAGGAGACAAACCCACACTGCTCCCTCCATCCCTGCCTGTGCAGTGACCCACCTGCATCCAAACCCTCTCTCCTCCATGGAAACCAGTCACCTTCTCCTCTGCTTCACTGCAAGCTAAAATATTATATCTGGGATGCCCAGCATTCCACAAATCACTTCTGGTCCTTTCAGAGCATCCCCAAAAGCTCAATGCTCTCATCTTTCTCCCTGCTTTCTCACAAGGAGGCTTTAAAGAAACACATTTTCCAAATTTTCCCTGCTAAAGGGTGCAATTTTGAGACGGAGGATGACTTCTTTTGTTACAGGACTCTTGGAAATGGTGTTGGCTAGTGGTTTGGGCACAAGTAAATGGAAGGAAAAAAATGAGCAGGAGTGAGATGGAAAAATTTCCCCACACCTGGGTAAAAAAATCCCATATTTTGGGCACGGGAGCAGAAGCACAGGCTGGACACTGCAGGCTGCACAGCTGCCTTCTATTGGCAGAGTCAATCCCCAAGTCACTGCCAGCCTGCACATCCTTTTGGATATCATTCTCTGCAGCAATGCATAACCAAAGATGAATTATAACAGAAGAGTTGAGGGTTTTGGGTTTTTTATTAAAACATGCTGAACTCACAAAAATCCAGCACTAGCAATAAATTCTCAGCATAATCTTAAGAACAGGATGTTTAAATGTGACCAATACTCCACAAAGAGCATGTTCTAACTCTTGTCTGACGCCTGCCCTGCTTCCACTTCTGAGCAGCTTTATTTTCATTCCTCAGAGGAGTTGCATATAAAATAGATCATTTTAGTGTTTCTCCATAATACCTTCTTATAACTGATACATTGTGTAAATAAAACGAAACATTAATAAAAATGGTTGGTGGCTATCTCCAGCTCTAATTTAAATGCTTACAGGCAGGGAGAAAAAAAACCCAAACCTCCTGGAAGTGATGCTAACAAATTTCACAAACAAGACACTGAGAAAATGTGAGCACTCCAGGAGAAGGTGGCCACACGGCCAATAAATCCTGTTCCTTAAGCCAACTAGTTATTGTCTATAACCTTCATAAAACTCTTTGCACAGAAGCCCCTTCATGATGGAATAAACCATCAATCTCCACTGCATTACTATTCATTTTCCGTGTGTGCTGAGAGCAAATGTCATTCAAGGCATTACAGTTCTCTCAAACTATATTAAAATACATGGTCTGATGTTACATCTTCTCGAGCCTCTCTGTTCATAAATTGTCGCTGCTGATTGGAACATAAAACATATTTTATAATGCCATAAAGCCCCAGAAGATACAAGATCACTCATGTTTGTCTTTATGGCTCAGTGTGTAGGACTTCAGGATGCTAAAGCATTGTGTATTTCATAACAGCAATGGCCAGGGTCCTGTGGAGAGGAAGTCTTAGACAATCCCATAAAACATTATTACCATATTCCTTGATGACTGAAGCACCTCTGTGCAAAGAGCCCGAGCCCTTAACTTATGGACTGTAAATGGATGAGTTTTCCCAATAAATCAGCTTTGTTTAGGAGCAGAGTTATCCTGCCCAACGCTTAGCTTTGAATGTTATCTCCAGGTGTCAGAGTAATGATGACTTTTTTCATTCCTCCATTTTTCTTTTCTTCCTGATACGGCTAAGAAAACTTCCTTTCTAGGGGTAAGTGCCCTGAGAAGCTGGTGAGATATTTCAGCATATTAGGAAATGAGATCATGTTCTCAGTGATGTTCTGTGGCTCCATCAGACCTGCTGTTTCTGGATCCTCTTTGGGGAGCAATGGCTGTCATCTTCCAGTGCACTGAGATGCTTCTGTGGGGAAGGAAGGTTCCTGCCACCATCTCTGCAATCCCTGCTCTCATGTACCCCCAAGCTTCAATTCAGACCTTTTATATCCTGTTTACTGCACTAGAGCAGTGCCAGGATGCCCATCACTGAGCCCTGTGCTGCCAGGGTCACAAATGAGCACCCAGAAAAAACAGGGTGGGGGCAAATGCTGAGTTTGGCCTTGAGGTTTTCTGCAGCACCTGATGGACTCAGAAACAACAGTACAGGGAGAGGGATTCTGAATCTCAGGTGCCCCTCCATACCCAAACCATCTGAAGGGTGGCATTTTGGGTGGAAAGAAAATAAATACTAAAAAAAAAAAATGAGGATGAAGGCTGCTGGCTGGCAAACAGACTCATTTGTCAGGAGAGTTGACAAACCCTTACAGTCTCCAGATATCCAATCTCTCCATATGAGAGCAGGGACACAACCTCATTCTGCTCTCAGGAAAAGGCCCAGGAGGTGACAGAGGCCCAAAACTCCATGATATCTGAACCTTGGGACTGGCAGGCATAGCCACAACCTGCTCTGGCTCCAGCATCCCAGACAGGTTGATGATCCAGCAGTTTGGCAGTCCCATGTGCTGCAGAGCTAAAGCCTTGGTATTCCAGTGGTTTCCTCTCTGCAGAAAGCTGTGCAGTATTTCCACCCCTTTAAAGGTCTATAAGAGGTCTCATCAAAGCCAGGTATAGTTTATATTGCAGATGGCTGCTGACATGATATAATCCACACTAACAGGCAGGCTGTTAAAGGTCAGAGTCTCACTTCACTTCTGTTATTAGCTTTGATGTTGGGAAGATGCTGAATTCCCTCCGTGTCTTTTTCTTTTAGGGGGAGAAAAGACACTGTTTACTGTCAGGCTCTTCATCAACATAATTGGTGGCTTCTCTGGAGTCGCCCCTTTGCTCTAAAACGTGCTGTAAATCAGCTGGAGGAAGCCTGGTCTTTGAAAACTTCTCGAGCGGAAGAGGAACACGAGCAGCACTTTGCAGGATCGGCTCCATGTCTGTGCCAGATGTGTGCAGCAGGCAGGGAAGGCTGGAGCCTTCCTCACCCTGCAGCCCTAAGCCAGCAAAACAGGTCACAGCTTTAAGACACGAGCGTAGCAGAGCCCTGGAAACTTTGGGGAGCCCCCCAGGCGTTGGTGCAAGCTCTGGATCCAGATGGAATCCGCTGCTCCCATGCACAGGGGGGATGCTGCTCCCAGCATGTGCGTGCCAGGTTGTTGTGTGGCTGCTCCACACAGCCCCTGCCTGCTCCAGAGCCTCAGAGGTCCCTGAGGGAGCAGAGATCATTCCTGGCCATCCAGGCTGTGCAGCCAGACCTGCAGCACACCAGCTAATATTCCAGGGAGCAGTCTGAGGGAAGCAAGGTGCAATAAAGGGATTGAAGTGCCAGGGCTGCTGTCCTTGGAGCCCATGCAGGGCTGCATCCTCCCCTGCATCCATTCCCTGAGTGGCAATCCTCAGCCCTGTCTGCCACCCCCTTTCTAAACAGAACCCCAAAGGTATCTTTAGCTGCTGAGTCCCTTATTCAGAATTAATACTGACATTACTCCAGCTTCCAGCTCACTGGGGGCTCCAGCTCCTGGAAAAACCTCTCATCTAATCTCAAGCGAGAGACAGTACGCCCATCACCAAGTCCTTGGAAAGTCCCTGCTGACCTTGACCACTGCCCTGTGCGGGTCCCAAAGCCCTTCCCGACGGGGACAGGGCAGAGGGAGGGGGGGCTGCCGGGCTGGTGCCACGCTCGGCTCTTTGATCTCGGCAGTGGTGAGGCTTTGCCTGAAGATGGCACTACAGAATGGCCCGGGCGAGCGTGCGGCACCGGAGCGACTCACCCGGTGCTGATCAGCCCCAACCCCTGCTCCTGCTCCCCATAAAATCCGTGTCCATCTGCCCGGCTGGGGTCTGCTGGGGGGAAGGACAGCAGAGGTCACTGTGTGCCCGACAGACACACCCCCAAATCCTCGGGAGAAAGCTGAGCTCTCCCCGTTCCCTGCAAAACTCGGACTTTCCAAAGCAAAACAGAGCTCTTGCTTTTCGTGTTCATGAGTTTTATCAGTCTTGCTCCTGAATTGGTGAAACTGCAGCAGCAATTTTAGTTTCCCCCATGAATGGCACTGCAGAAGCTCACAGGGGCAGTTGCAATGCTGAATGATCTCAAACCCCCTCATTTCGGGGCAGCACGGTGGGATGGTTATTCCCTCTCTTCTCCTTCCCTAACCCATGTGTGTAGCTCCATTAAAAGAAGCCACAACAGGAAGGAGTTCCCAAACCACCCAGCCTCACACAGAGAACACTCTCCTTCCCACTGCTCCGCACCAGGAACTGTGGCTCCCAAATGATCTAAATCCCCAGGCATTAATGCCAAAAACCCCCACAGCCCTGAGGTTGCCCAGGCCGAGATGTTTCAAAAGCGCTTTCCTGAGGGTTTCCAGCAGACTCCGTGGGCAGCCAGGGGGAAATTCCTGGGCCAAGGGCCAGGATGCAATAGGGATGGAATGGGGAAAAGTCAGGGATTAATTGATCTTTGTCCAGAGAGGCCCGGCGGAGGCAGCGAGCCCGGGCACGGGGCAGCCTGGCCAGCGCCACTCGGCTGGTGACAGTGACAGCGGCGGGAGCGGCTCCGCGTTATCGCTCGCCATCGGCGGTACCAGGTCACAGCCGCGCCTTTGTTTCCAGGAGAGGGCAGAAAAAGGGCTCGGCCAGGCACAGGGCGGGGGTTATGGCCAGGGAAAGAAGGCCTGCTTAAATCCAATCCGGGAAGCAGGGCTGCTGGAGGTGGCCAGGAGAAGGATGCTTGCTGCAGGAGGGCACCCCCAGTGCTCCTGTATGACTGCAGGCAGGACAGGCAGGCAGGAGTCCAGCCTGCCAGGCTCAGCTCGACATCAGCTCACTGAAGAGGGTGAAGAATTGATCTGAACTGTCAGATAAGTCACATTCCTGAATGTGAACCTGAGAAGCCATAGTACACAAAACCCATCTCACTGTCTGTTACCAGCACTTTTCTGACCACCAGGAAGGGCTCAGGAGAATCTGAGTCCCAGTCCAGGGCAAACTGTGGCTGCTGTCCATCAGCAGCTGTCACCTCCATGCTGCAGAATGACATGGACTCGTGGCGGGAGTTGGGTGTGTTGCTGTTCCTCCCCTCTGCAGCCCGTGCAGAAACTTCCCTGAAGTTTAAACAAATATTTCTGATGCATTATGTGAAAAAAGACATTTTTACGACAAGAGTAATGGAGCATGATGGGGTTTAATGTTGTTGCAAGCCTGTACACATGGTCTTCCCAATGCAAAGAGCATGTGAGGTATTACCAGAGGACTTCCCAAAGAGGATAAGATATGAAAGGAGAGGATAAACCACAGTGCCAAGTATCCATATGGCAGCGCAGCATTTGTGTTGGAGGCAGAGACAAGACACAAAGTTCAAAGCTCCAAGCAGAGCTGCTCCAGAGTTCAAGGTCCCTCCCACTCGATGGCATGATTTTGTCAGCTCTAGCTGCAAACCATGCCATGGGCACTGGCATGTGCTCAGCAGGGCTGGGGATCGCTTTCCAGTCTGACCCACGACTGAGTTATAAAGTCCATATTTGAGCCACTCCAGCATTTTAACTCATCACAGTTTCTAAGCCATTTCTGCATGAGACATGGACACAGTTAAAGGTGCCACAATGAAGAGTGGGGCTGCCAGCCCGTGTGGGTCTGAATTCCTTCCTTTCCCTAAATCATGTCATCTGCCTGAGCATCCTTCACCAGCTTCCTAACATTTCCCATCCATCTCGGCCGTTGGAAACCCTTTGGATCTCCCTTTTGTTTACAATGAGTAATGGGCAGGAGTTAACAGAGGTTCCAGAGGAAAAGGTCAGTGTAGTTCAAGCAGCATTAGGAAGAAACTCTCAGCCCCCTTTGATCTGCAGAGGATTTAAGCGGTCAATAAGGCAGCGCGGGGAGCAGCAGCGCGGCCCAGATGCCCTCTCGGTGGAGCTGCTCCGAAGCACTCTCGGTCCCAGCCCCGCCAGGATGCAATTCCTACCAGTCCCTGGGGGTTTATGGCCCAGCAGGCCGTGAGTCACCGGCCCCGTGTCTGGCGGTGCCATGCACGGCTCCCCGGCCGCCGCCGCAGCCTCCCCGCGTGTTTGCGATTGCTGAGGCAGACTGTTTGCTCCTGCCATGTCCAAGGCAATCCAGTAAAAGTTTACAAAGGGCTAGAGCTCAGTCGTGAGCTTGTGAAAACACCGCGGCTCTGCGGGTCAAAGTCTGAAGTGTGCCCCGGCGATTTACACACGTATTTATTTTACAGCTGAATGGGAGTCATTTCACCGAGATCGACCTTCCAAGAAAATGGGGTGAAAGCCCTTGAGCTGGAGAGAGTGGGTGGGACTTTTGCCTTTTAACCTTCAAATGCGTTGGGCTGATGGATCCTGCCCAAGTACAGCCAATGAATGCGACAGGATGAGGCAGGATGACGTGTTGGAGCAGGGCTGGGTGCACAGCAGCTCCATTGCCTGGGGTGACACTGGGTCAGACACCCAGTGGCTCAGCTGGGACAAGATTTTAAGAAGCATTTCCATCTCCTCAAGGTGGAAAGACCACATCCCAAAAAGGGAATTTTCTTTAACACCATACCAGCATAACCCCTGATGTTTATATCATCTGAAATGACAAATGCTCTGTATGGTTGCTCATTCCACATTCATGATGGTGTTTTCCTGGCTTATCCTAATCCCTTTCTGAAGTAAAATCAGCTAAGTTTGGGAAAGGTGCTGTCATCATAATAGAGCTGGTTTTGTACAACTTTGGCGGAAAAATGACATGAGCTCACCCAGCATGAGCAGCCACATTTGCTGTGGACCAAAGAGCTGCCCCATCCATGGAGTCTTCAATGCCTTCCCTTCTCTTTCTCTCCTTGCTTGGCCTCTACCAGCAGGATGCATTTGGGAGAGCTTTTACTAAATAAGCCCTATAAATGAAGTTGCTCAGTATCATACACATCTCCTGCTGGTTCCCCAGCAGGTTTCCAGATTAGAGCGGGGGGTGGAAACACCAAAAAGAAATCAAAAGAAACCAGATGCTCAGGGGATTGATTATTCCTGCATGATCCTTTGGATAAATAAAGTGTTTGGAAAGTTCTGAACACATATTTTGATGCTGGGGACTAATTAATAAAAAGCAGAGGGCAGGAATAGATATGGGTTCAGGCTTCCCAGATGCCAGGAAATGATGTTAAGTTAGGTTTGCTTGGAGTCAGAGCAGTGCAGAGGGTATGGTGGGCACCTACCACCCCGTGGGCTGTGAGGTGCCCATGGGTGCCTCCAGCTGAGCTGGTTTTGGGATGGGTCAAAGGCAGGAACAGACAGCAGCTCTTGCATTTTCCATCAGGTTCCATACGAAGGGCAGCTGCAGCCTGGGCAGAGCCTCTTTACATCCTCCCCTAATCCGCTCACACCCTCTCGATCTGGTTCACATAAGTCAGTGGGTTTCTCCCGAGCCCCAAGCAGGGATGCACATGTTCCTGGGTGAGGGGAAAGCCTTGGAAATGGGGTCATGAAAGGATATGGCTGGGAGAAACCACTCATCAGGCAAAATCCAGGGCTGAGCACCCGCCTGGAGCTCACATGGGGTGGCTCAGCAGCAGAGGAGCAGCCACGCTGCCAGCAGCTGCCTGACACAGCTGCTCCTCCCTGCAGAGACAGCCCAGGGATGGAGGGGAGCAAGGAGAAGGCAGACCCCAGGTCACTCCATGGTGCCCTGCCCAGCTGCCCCCCACCATCCCACCTCCAAGGGCTGGGGGTCCCTGGGCTGGACCCAGCTGGGGCGGCCATGGACGCAGTCCTGGCAGAGGCAGGACAGTCCCCTGCCCTGCCACAGCACAGCCAGGAGTGTGCACAGGGGTCCAAAGGCAGCAGGATCAGAGATCCAAGGACACAGGGTTGCTGGAGGAGATAAGCTCTGGAAAAGGTCGTCAGCCAGAGAGGCTGGTATTTATCTGGACATGCAAAAGAACTGTAGGGAAAATGGTGTAAGTGACTAGGTAAATATTTCAAGTGGTGTTTCCATTAACTCCACACTCCCTTTACAGATTTTCCTTGGTTTTACTCCTGGACTCAAAGTTGCCTTTGGTGACTTTTTTGGTTCTTATCTCAATTCTAAATGTTAAACTCCTTGAGTCAACTGAGTCTAATAATTTAGAGTGTTGTTTCAGTGATTTACCAGAACAACACAAGCCAAAAAAAGGGATTATTTGTGAAAGTTTGCTTGAAGCACTTACAAGAAAAAAACATTTCTGAAAACCTGAATGAGATTATTTTTAACGAAAAAAAAAAAAGTGTATGTAATTTTCAGGAGCTGAAATGAAGTGTGTAATTTTTCTGAAGGAGTTTGACAGTCAAAAGCTCTGAAATGAGTAACCTCCTCAGTTGGCCCCCCAACAGTATTCCTGCAAATCTTTCTATGCTACTAATAAGTGTTAGCATTTCTATTATATTTACCATTGTGCAAAATGCATTTCTGCCATCAATACCTTCATTTATATGAGCCTTTTTGTTGTGCTTTCATTGTTGATATATTCAAGCTATTTATTATTACTTGTTTATTTAAAATCACTTTGTTATGTCACCTTTATATTTCTTGGCTGCATTCAAAATACATATTTAAATAGTCTGTGCCTCTGAGAGGAATGATATTAGTGATAAAACACTCTGTATTCACTCACATCTCTCCCAATGAGTTCTTCTGCACATTTTATAATCTCTTTATGCTTCCTCACCCTCTTTTGCAAAGGCTTTAATTTCTGTTGAGTTATGCAGGTTATAAATACCACAAAGGAGATATTGATATTATTTGTTTATAAGACACCTCACACATTTACAGCTCAGGTCCAGAGGTTCTCCTATGGCACAGCTCAGAGAAATGCCAGGTATTTTTAGGGCGAAATTCCGATCTGACTTTATAACAGAGATATTTCTGCTCTGCAATATTTGCTTTTCATGATAACGATTCCAGCTCTGATGATAAAACCCGAAATCTTGCAGCAAGTGTTTCTCTATTTTTTTCCTTTTCCACTACTCCTAGAATTGTGTGATTGTGCAATTATCTCAGCTTTTATTTGTTATCATCTTTTTATACCTTGTGGCTGCCAAGAAGAGCTCGAAATGGCGAGCTCTGCTGTCCCAGGCCTTCGAAGGTGTTGAGAAGGGGGAGGTCTCAAGGCAGGGTTCATGGGGCTGAGGCAGAGGGAGGGGCCCTTCTCCACCATCCCAGGGGAGCTGTTGGGGTTCTTCTACAGCACTGGGGGGTCCAGGAATTTGGACCCAAATTTCCAGCTTGGGCAGGAATTTGCTGTAGGGTCCAGCCTTGTGCCCCCTAGTCTGTCTCTCCCCCAGCCTTTCCCTCTGAGTGCAGCCAGATGTCCACTGAGACCCACAGTTAGTGGGTTCTGCCAGGATGTTGTGAACCAGTGGGGCTTTTTTAGCTTAAAATACCCCTCAAAGAGGGCTGAGTGCTTGGGTGAGGCTGCAGGATGCCAGGAACATGCACAGTGGATGGGGAAGTGTCACTGCCATATTTTCTGGAAAAATCCTTTCGCCAGGATTACTTTTCCTGAGAAGCTGAGGAGCCTTGGAGAAAAATGAAAATAATAATTGGCTGATTCACTGCTCTCTGTCTTGCTGCGGTAGAATGTGGCCTGGAGTTTGTTTATCCAACATGTGAATTGCTTTACTTAATGACCAATCATGGTCTGGCTGTGTTGGACTTGGAGGAGTCAGTCATGAGGTTTTGTTATCATTCTTGTTGAGTCTTCTGTTTGTATCCTTTCTCTATTCTTTAGTGTAGTTTTAGTAGAATAGAATAGAATAGAATAGAATAGAATAGAATAGAATAGAATAGAATAGAATAGAAAACCTAATACAATACATATAACATAATACAATACCATATAATACCATATTATACAATACCATATAATACCATATAATACCATATATTACAATATTATACAATACCATATAATGCCATATAATACCATATAATACCATATATTACAATATTATACAATACCATATAATACAGTATTCTATTCTATTCTATTCTATTCTATTCTATTCTATTCTATTCTATTCTATTCTATTCTATATTATTACCATAAAATAATAAATTAGCCTTCTAAGAACATGGAGTCAGATTCTCAATTCCTCCTTCCTCCTGAGGACCCAGCAAACACCTCAGGGGATGTGCACACATCAGGAGAAGCAGCCGCAGCTTCCCAGCCCGTGCCCGGGTGCTGCCCAGGGAGCACAGAGAGCCCCGAGGGGCACGCCCGGGCTGGCACAGCCCCGCCGTGTCCCCGCGCCGCTGTCCCCGCAGTGCCAGCTCCGCAGCGTGACCTGTCAAGAGCAGGGTCAGCCGCGGGTCAGCCCCGGAGAGAGAAAACAGCGATCGCTGCCCTTATCAGCGCCTGGGGAGGGACACCCGTGGGGATGGCCCGGGGGTCACCCCTGGGTGACCACCCAGCAGCTCTGGTGGGGGAACGAGAGCTCCGGGCGGTTCCGTCCCGGCTGGTGCCCAGCTCCCACATCCTTACAGCTCTGACACAAAGCCAATGTACACTGAGCAACGGCGAGGACCTGCCCCACCCCAAAAAGGTGCTTTTGCAGCCAGAATTCTGTCAGTTCTCATGCCTGACCCAGCAGAGAGTGAAGTTTTGCTGATGCACAGGATAACCCTATAGAAGGCTCCGAATCCTGCCCGTTTTTATTCTCCTGCACCTTGCAACCTGCGACTATTTGTATATTCAAGGCTTTAGAGAACAAAGCATTTAATCCTGTGCTTAACATCAAGGCCACCAGTAGTTTCCCTGACACTGAAGAAATTATTCCCATGTGGAGCACCAAGCCACAGCCTGCTGTGTTGGGACAGACAGAGCCCTTCTGCAGCCCTGCTCAGAGACATTTTGGGACAAGTGGGCACAATTTCAGGAGAAACAACCCCATCTCTGAGAAGCAGCCTGGGGTTTATAGAAAACTCAGTAACATCCAGAGCTGGGGCAAAGCAGCTGTCTAAAAGCAACACTCAGTGTTTTGGAGGATTTCTCATTTTTCCTGGGTTCTAGTGAACTGTTTCAGTTCTGCACCTTCCCTAGTGCCCGTGCCCCTTGTCAGAGCTGCTGTGCTGGTGCTCCATCTCTCCCTATTTTTCCTTTAGCCCAGCTGATCCAATCTGGGAATAAAAACAGAGGGAAACAGATGGTCCATTGTACACTCTGCTCCTGCCTGCCCCAGCTCCCAACAACCGGCGGCTGGGGCCAGGTCTTGCCTCTTATTTTCCATGTTTCAGGTTAAATGCATGTGCTCAGAGGAATGTGGGCAAGACAGCTTGTGTTCCTGAGGGGGAGCACCTCAGCCACCCCCTGCTTTGGCTTGGTTTCCCTGCTAGGACTGAAGAAATTGGGTGGGAGGCAATCCCTGGGGCAGGGATGGGTGTCCTTGAGCCAGGAGCCCCTGGGGTGCCTGCAGGTGACCTTTTTGTCAGCCCTAATAATTATTGAGTAACATCTTGGGTGCTACAGCAGCTGGAAAACTCTGAAGTATGGTTTTTGATATCAGTGGATTATGTCTATCACCAAAAAAAAAAAAAAGGGTAATTTTTACATCTGCAAAGAACTGTGTGTTACCACCTTCCCTTCCCAACTTTTATTGTACTATATAATAATTCACTGACACAACACCAGCTTCAGTATCAAACTCTGCCTCCAATTAGCCCGAATGCAGGGAAGTTTCTGTTTCACTTTGCACAGCAAGCATTGGCCACATCCAGCACAGCAAACACCAGTCACAGGCAGCTGGTAGCTCCTAACCCTGCTCCCATTTTCCAGGCTTTCTGCCTACCTTAGGAGACAAGAAAAAGCAGAAGGCTGACCCCCAGCATGATGAATTCCTGCTGAGCTTTTTCCCATTAACTTCACTAAGGGCTTAATCCTGGTTTTCAGAAGCTGGGTGGCTGGTGGGGACTTTTGATGGAGGCAGGGGAGAGAAGACAGGGTGTTAACATGTATTTCTGATTAATTACAGTGTTCTCAAGAGTAAGTGAATAATAGTACTGGTCAGAGCCAGGCATCACACAGGTCTCAGCCCTGCAGAGTAAATGGTGTCTGAATTGTGAGTAATGTTGACCTGGCAGAGGCCAGATAAGATATGGATTTTTCATGTCCAGGACTGGACAGAATTCCACATATTGATAACTAAATGCACCAAAATACAGGCGGCTCTTAGCACACAGCTCTTCCTCACTCTCAGAAATCACATTCAGCTGGGTTAGACAGCAGAAGTGCCCAGCAGGGCAGGTAATTCATAAGAGAACAATTAGGAGATTAAATGACCTCAATAAGTTCCAGCCTTGCTGCCTATCTGGTAGAAAGAGCATCTCTTCCTGTTAATCTGGTGAAAGCCAGGGGCCAAATCCTGCAATATCCAGGAGGGATTTCTGCAGGCACCCTGACAGTTCCTAATTGGAATTACATGCCAGTGCCACCAGATAAAATCACAATTAAACAAGTGCTGGTGTTAATGAAAATTATGGCAGAGTTGTGGAGAGGGTGGGGTTGTCCCTGCACCCTGGGTGTATTTGGTGGCTGAACACTTTCCATGCATGCTGAGCCAGAACCTTTTATAAATATCTCCTAAATTTACCCACAGCTCTCAAAGCCATCTCACTCTCCTATGTTTGAGCTGCCCAGAACAACTGAAAATTCACATGACTGTTTTTCAAAGCACAATAATCTGCCTGAAGTCAGCTGCTTTTGTTTTTAGTCATCTTGAAAACATGAAGATACCCCATTGCTCTGAGAACAGGCAGGAGGAATGCAACAAAATGAATCGTTTGACTTTCGTGGTTTTATTTTGGTATATATTTCATATCTATATCTCATATCTATATATGATATATATCATTCTATTATTGACCTGTTCAGATGTTTCTCAATGGAAAATGTTCAAAATTTCCAGTTTATGAGCTGTTCTTGGAGGAGAGGTGACTTTTTGACACTGATTTGGAATGAAAAATGGCTTGAATAATCCAAGTTTCCTACAGAATATAAACTCCACCTTCCAGCCAGGTCTGGGAATGATAATTTTCCTCTTACTCCAGATTTTCTCACTTATTCAAAAAAGATAAATTTCATGATATACACTAGAGTCTCTTACATTTTTGCCAGGCTAAGTGATGGAGAAATTGCTTCATCCCTTCTGATGGCACCGGTGGAGATGCTGAGAAATGAGCTGTGTTTAATTACATCCTTCTATCAGGAATCTGCTAAAATTAAACTCTGGGCTGAATGAAAACAAACATTTCCCCAGGAGCTGCACTCAGCACCCACAGCATGGTGGGAGCAGGTGGGTCCTTCACTGCCTCCAGCAATTCTCCCTGAGGATGTCACCCCTGTCTACAGAACGACACTCAGGGGTGGGCACAGCTAAACCAACCTTAAACATTTCAGCACAGCACTTCCACTGCCTTCTTACAAGGTGTCAGAATGAGACATCACTTTAAAAGTGGAGGTAAAACCACAAAACCAAACAGAAACTTGGGGTCACCCCACTTTCCAGCACTGCTCTGTGCTGAGCTTTGCAGACCCCCCAGCCCTGCTCTGGAGCATCTGCCCCAAACCTGAGCCTTGTAGGGGCTTTCCTGCTACATCAGCAGCTTTCTCTGGCTGGTGTTGGATGAATGGGGCAGGTCACAGCTCTTAGAGATTCATTTCAGACCTTGCAAAGTCTGGAAGGTGATTGTGTCTATTCAGTATTAAATATTATCTCCTGCAAAGAAGAATTTGGAGCCTGTTTAAAAACCGTGGGCTTTAAAAACCTTGGGCTTTAAAAACCTTGGGCTTTCCAGCCCAGCCCAGCACAGCACACAGGACTACACCAAATTCTTCTTTTTTAATCATGAAATAGGTGCTGCCTTAATGCTTATGGGTGTTTGTAAACTGGGAGCTCTGACTGAAGCCAGGTTTGGCCCCCATGGCATTCCAGCTCTGGCATGGCCCATTGGAGGTGCCCGTGCTCTGCCCTGTCACCAGGAGATGTGGCACACAGATGGAATGATCATATTGGCCTCCAAAGGAAAATATTTAACCCAGAGATGTCAATGGAATATAGAAATGATGGTTAAAATCCCAGAATCCTGCCTTGTTTTTGTCTTTTTCCTTTCATCTAGCACTTTGGGTCATGCCATCACTTATATGCTTCAGCCCAAACAGGCAATTGCTGAGTTAAGAACCTGGAGTTCAAAGTGAACCATAAACCTTAGTCTATAAGATAAATCATACAAATTACTTTACAGAAATAAATAGAACATTTGGGAGAGAGGTTATCTTCTTGCCTTCAGTTTACATCTCTAATGACTGTAAGTTCACAAATGCATTCTGTCAAGAATATAAACATTGCTTTTATTATACCAAAGACAGATATTTATGACCAACTTTTACAGTATGGCCAGCCAGCTTAGAGGAAAGCCCTGGAATCTAGGCAAGAATGTAGAAACTTTGTCATGATAGTTATTAAATATGTGGGCACCTTTCTAAAGCACCAGTGAACTCCACTCAGAAAAAAAACTTCACTGTGTGGGTTAAACTGCAGAAATAAGGTTTTAACACAGTGGTCAGGGCTGAGATTTGCTAATTTTTCCTTGTGCAAGTGGTGCTGACATGCATAAATAGGTGTTCCACAAACACACCCAGGTGGGATTTCTCTAAAACTTTGAACTCATCTTTCCCACAGTTCTCAATGATTTTATTACTGCAGCCTTGCACAGTGCTGTGTTTCAGGGCACAGTCCTTGCTCTCCTGCTCTTGTTGCCAGAGGAATTTCATTTGGATTGGACTAGTCACTCAATCCTTTTTTTCTATGGCACAGTATAATAAGGAAAAAAAAATTAGATGATACAAAGATTTTTGCTGAAGCTGAGTGTTGGAGAGGTCAAGGAAACAGAGAGTCAACACTAAAGGGTGTTTTACACCAAGATCCCAGCATGGAAACTGGTCCCAGTTTGTTTCTTAGAGTGCTACCTCATGCTGCTCTGTCCAGACCACATTAGAGTCCCCAACAAACCAAAATATTTTTTACTTCTCTTTGAAAAGCTCCTCTTGCACAGCAGGGGAACAGCTTGTATAGGATGGAGTTTGGGTACCTGACCCACAGCTGCTGTCATGCAGGAGATGGGGATAGAAAACAATTTCCTTGCACAATTCCAGGAACATTGGAGTGCATTGGTGTTGTGGAACTCTGGCCTCTGCTCCTTGCTCTGTCTTTAGGATAAGGCTGGCTGGGGAGAGCTTGGGCTGTCTGGGGCAGGAGGTCCTGCCAGTGCCTTGGGAACCTGTGACATCAAGTGTTTTCACTGCTTGATGGACTCAGGGTGCTTCTGGGGAAGGAGAGACCAGATCCAGATCCAAAAGGATAAGACAAATACCTCCCTGAGCCCCAGAGGCAGCTCCAGAGAGCAGAGAGAGCAGTTGGGCTCTGCTCCATCTCCTCTCACTTACCCCTCCAAAACAAGTCCCTCTGAGCCCAGGCTAAGCCTAATTAGCAAAGCAAACGTGGGCACAGCTCCATTCCCAGTGCCTGGGCTCTTTTACCTAAGCCCAGGGGAATTTCCCACCCCAGCCAAATCAGCACCTCTCCAGAGCCCTCTTCCCTCCCAGAAAAAGTGCCAGGTTTGGAGCAGAAGGGAAAGGCTCACACCAAAACTGTTCTGCACCACGTATGGCTGGGCTGCACGTGTTCTGTGAGTGCAGCAGTCATGGATAAGGTATGAGAAATTGGACATGAGGCTGCATTTCCTGCTCCTGCATCTGCTGGAGAAGCTGCTTGGAGCCTGCTGCTCCATCCAGAGATTGTTTCTCTCCTACATCATGGTAGTCACAGTGTCTCTGGTTGGTTGGGCTAAGTTATGTCTGGGAAGGGAGGGAAGAGAAGGGAAAGAAAGGGGGAAAAAATGGAAAATGTTGAAGACAAAAGCGTTTAAGCTCAGACACGTTTGTGAGCATGTGTGTGGCACATTCATGGCTGCTCTGTCAGAAGCAGGGATGTAAAATCTGTGCCCCCAGTCGTGCTCAGTAAATCAAAGGCTGGAATGGAAGAAAGGAGGAATTCCTCAGCTCTGGCTACACCTGCAGATCTTGCCCAAATGTTGCAGTCTGGGGAGCAGAGCAGCCCCCAGTGAGGATTTCATGTCCCCAGTGCCCCCCAGACCCTCGCTGCAGGAGCCTGGCTCAGCCCTGAGTGCTGGAGGATGGGCTGCAGGTGCTCCCTTGCTGATGGGAGCAAATTATCAGAGACCAAGGGAGCTCTGTGCCTCTCCCCTTGGGCCAGCAGCTGACTGGGAAGCAGAGGGAACAGCAAGGAGAGGAGGGATTGTGAGGACCCAGGCATGGGTGGGTTTGGGGTGGGCAGTTTTGTGAGGGACACCAGGAGGGAGCAGGGCTGCATCTCCACAGAGGGTCAGCAAAGTGCCAGTGTGCCCAGTGTCACCAGTGCCACCAGTGCCAATTCTCCTCCCAGCTCCATTGGGCACGTCAGAATGTGCCAGCTGCTCTCTGTCTCCCCTTGCACCTTTCTGCTTTGCATACAGGGGCTGTGATAGAGAGGAGAACCTCACCTCTGCTGTATAAACCCATTGAAAAACCTCTCCTGGTGAAGGGACATCTCCACTCCCTCACAGCAATGCACCAGAGGGTGTTTTGATAAACTGATTGTATCCACAACTCAAGTGGATGGAGGTTTCTGGAAAAAGTCCAGGGATTTTCTCCTCCATCTGACATCTCCCACACAGGCTCCTCCCTTTTGTTCCAAGCAGAAGTGTTACTTTCCTTCTCTTTCCTTACCTTTTTTTTTCTTTTTCCAGAGGGAATCAAGATACAGGATAGGAAGGAACACAAATGAACAAACAAACAAAAAGCCAAGAGAAATTATTTTTGCATTGAATCATGCAGAAAAGGGCTCACCCCTTTCAAATGGAACGGAACAGCCAAGAAAATTCTGAGAAAAATGGGATTCAATGGGAGAAGTGCAGGGAAGAAAATAGATTTTGCTCTGTTATAGATAATAGAGCAGAGATCAGGGGCACAGACAGAGCCCAGCCCTCATCTCCATCCTTGAGATCCCCCTCTGTGCAGAACCAACCACTGCCCATAGATTGATACAGAGATTAATTCATTATTTGACTTGAATGGTGTCTCAGGGCTCTTCGTTACTTGGCTGCTGGGTTGGAGCACCAATAAAAATGTTGTGTTTCAGCACAGAACTGAGAGCAGGAGCAGTTAAAACACTGCATCTTAATATGAGCTCTGTCATAATCACAGATGAATGATAAATCTGGATGTACACAGTGAAAACTTCTCTTTGTTGCAGCCATTTCTAGCACACAAGTATTCCAGGATTATTCCAGGCAATAAACAGGCCAGGACAACAGTGATTATCCATGAAAACCACGAAAATGAACGATGGTAAATGTTTAAATACAATGGTTTACACAAGAACAGTATAAAAAACCATCTCCCAGGCATCTTACCTGGATGATAAATGAAAACAGAGCCTCAAATAACAATAACAATGTAAAACAATTTGGGAAGCCTTTTCTAAGCAGCACCCTGGTTAGAGTCCAAAGAAAATACATGCAAAAATATATTCAAAATCCCATGCTTTACATTGACTTTGGCCAGCTCCCAGTTCTTGGGTATAAAGCTTTGTCCCAAAGTTTTGCAAGTAAAACGAGTTCTTTGAATGAGGACCTGATCCAGCCAGCTGCTGAGCATTCTCCATTCTCACTGAGGTCATCCACATCCATAGTTTGCAGGACAGACCTAATGAATAGGTCAAAAAAATATTCCATCATGAAATCCATCACATGAAACTCCCAAAAAATGAAACTTCCAGGATCCACCCCTTAGTTGTGTAATGCTTTTTTTTTTTTGTTTTGCTTTTTTTTTTTTAATTAAAAATAGCAGAGATTTGAATACTGAAGTCACTGTTGGAAACTGTTCCAGCATCTCAGTGACCATGAGGCCCCTGGAGCTGGATGCTGCTCTCAAGGTTGAGGCCAAACCCTCCCTGCTCCACTCGTGGGAGCAGCCTGATGCTTGGAAGCAGCTTCTGGAAATGCTCCTGCACACAAGCTGCCCCTTCAGCACAGCACAGGATTGGGCTCTGAGCCCTTAATCCCCACAGTGAGAGGTGGAACACTGCACACAAGATGTAGCAACAAAATAGATTTAGTTCAAGGTTAGTCTCAAGAACCCTTATCTGATCACTGACAGTAATTTATCACACAGAACCCATCATTAGTGTCAAGCTGTTTTATTACCCACTAACTTAACACTGTTTTACCAAGAGTCAAGTGTGATGTCACTCATGTTAAAGTAATTTACAGCTAATAGATATGAGGTAGGAGTCAATGTTGGCTGGCTGAGTTCCTTTCATACTCCGTGCTAGCTCCTCTCCTTTTGCTCAGTAGGCAAATGAGGGAGCAGGAAGAGGCAGCAACAAAGGGGAAACCAGCCCAAGCAGCTTGGAATTCAGCATCTTTTACTTTGAGTACAAGAACTCCTTCAAATACCTGAACTCTGATGTCCAAGAGCTGAAATGGAAAGGAAGAGTTGAGAGACAGTAACAAGTTATCTGGTGTGTGGGACAACAAGTGTGGAGTGCTTTGACCTTGTGGAAGCTCCATCACATCAGCAGAAGTCACATCATGTACCCCCAAAGCCTACAAAATCTGTCTCACCTGGAAAGAATAAGCTTGGGCTACCTTGGCACTGCCTTTTCAGCAGTCTCAGCTCTGATGGTAGGAGTTCCCCTAATTTGGAACACAAAGAGAAGTTACAGAAACATCAATAAGGTAGTTTTGGTGCAAAACAATTGAGACAACTGTGCATGAACTTTGTTTTCCTTCCCTGCCTTCTCCATCTCTCCAGCCAATTCTGTTCAGTCTTAAGGTCAGCCCCAGTGCAGACTGTGTTTATAAGAGAATACATTTCCCATTTCCAAGCACTTGCCATCTCCTCTAATGAATCCTCCTGCTGACATCTCCAGGATCCACACTCTTAGCCTGCTAGACATTCAGAGATAATCCTGACTAATGTGTATATATTCAAAGAGTTTTATTGTGGAGAATTGTACATTTGGGTTAAGGGAAAGGGCATCCCATATCAGCTCACCTCTCCAATTTTATACCCATTAAAACCATTTTAAATCACTGTATCTGCTCTTATTTCCCCTGGAAATTCCTAAAGTTTTGGCTGTTTGCATGGTGGCTTCAAATGGTCCTGGAGGCCTGACCCTTCAAGGGGCTGCAGAGAAGGTTTCCAGGGATTAAATTTTAACAGTTCTTGGGATCTCAGGTAAATATATTGCTCTGACAACACACCTGGACTGTAAATCACTGGAGCATCTCTTTTGTCAGCTCTGTCAATAACTGTCCTGGTCTGTAAATTCTGTTTGGTCAAACGGCTCTTGGAAACCCAGGATTCCAATGGTGACCTCCATTTCAACCCACAGCACCAATTGTATGCAGATTGGCCACTGGCCCCTGAAAGGAAGAGCCCCAGTTTTTGGCTGCAGGAAGGGACCAGCTGACCAGATGTGAGGCTGAAGGTTTGGAAGAGCTGGACAATGGTTAAACTCTACCTAGAGATTGGCCTGGGTACAGTCAGATGGGATGTACATGCTCATAATTTTCTTCCCTTCCATGGGGAACTGAATGAAAGCTTGCCAGGACTTCTGCTTCTGCATATCTCTGCTCTCTTAAAATCATTCCAGAGGTTTCTTGTAACACATGGCTTTGCTCAGGCCGTTCCTGTGAAATCTCAAGGGCCATCAGGAGATTGTGAGTGGCCTTTTGCTGTGTTCTCCCTGGCCACAGCACTGGTGGGCTCCCACTGTGCTGGGAGAAAGCAGCTGGGCAGGACCGGCTGTGATCCAGGACCAAAACTCTCATGGTGCAAAGCCCAGGTTCTGGCTTGACTTTCTACTTGCAAAAGCAATAAAAAGCTTTCACCTCTCACTTCCCAGCTCCAGAGCTTTCTACCATGGAAGCCACTGCATCTCTTGGGCAGCCCAGAGAGACAAAGAGGTGCTTTGCTTCCCACTCTGGCCAAACCAGCTGCTCTCCACCTCTCCCTCTCCATACCACCTCTCCAGCTAATTGGAGCCGTGTTTTCATGCCAGAGCAGATGAAAAATGCAGCCAGTGAGGGCAGAGAGGTTGTTGAGAAGGTGAAAAATAAATCTGGGTGAGGTTAGAGATGCAATCAAAGAGGCAGAGAGGAGTGGGAAGGGAAGTTCCATGAGGTAGAAGAGATTTGCTGACCCAAACCAAGGCAGTTCAGATGTGGCAGAGAAGCTGTGAAAGGACAGCACAGCCTGCAGTGAGTGAGAGCAGGAAGAGTATTGGGCATGGGGATATTCAAATGCAGCACAACAAAGCAATGTAGGGAACATTAAATTTAGTTCTAATAGGTAGAGAAGGCTGCACCACTCATTTGTCACATCCTTTCAGTACCTTGCTTATGAGAAGCCACAGTGCCATTTCTCCCTCATGAAAATTGGTTTTAGACTCATAAAACACACGAGGAGAGAGATGTAAAATGAAAAGTAGCCCATAATGCAGATAGTATCCTAAATTCATCCCTAGGGCACCTGTATCAACTCCAGTGGAAGACTTCTACCAGGGGTTCATTCAGACCTGTATTTAGAAAGAGACATCTGTGTAATGCTGGGCTTTTGAGTCAGGAGCTTCACACCAAGCCTGAAATGGGAAAGAAGTGCTTCTAGTTACAGATACCAAATAAAGCAGAAAGCAAGCATTAATAACATAGGTTATTTAGGGCAGAAATTTTATAAGATGTGAAATTCTGTCCCTGTTAGTGCAGAGTTAAATAAAACTCCAGTAAGTAAAATGAGGGAGAGTCATGGTTTTGGGACCATGCTGTATTCTGGGCCTGCAGAATGAAATCCATGCAGTCTCCTGATTAAAACAACAGACTTCTGCAAACCTTCAGACCTTGGAAGAAAGAAGCCACCTTCTTTGTAGCCAGATTCTCAAGTGGTTGGATTTACTAAGTGCATAACTTCTCACTATTTATATTTTAAATCAAAAATCTCTTGCTTCCTTCTACTTTGTACACACATGAAAGGATTTAAAAGGCTGAGATCTGGATTCAAAGCAGCTATAAAAAACACAACTGATTTAACCCACAGTGATGCAGCTACTCCTGTCCTGAGCTACAAGTAGAAGTGTCCAGGTAGACTCACCTGCAGGTGACAGCCTCCAGACCCTTCACAATCCTTCCCTCCAAGCAAAAGTGCTCAAAGAACCAGGAATTATTCCAGATGGACAAGAGCTACAGAAACTATGAGGAAGGTTACGGAGGTGTCCCTTGCTGCAGGGACACTTGTGTAGGGGGTGAACACAACCAAGATCTGTACCTCTGCTCTTTGGGAACTTTGGGAAGGCAAACCTCCAAAAGAGACCCATGTCCAGGAGCCATGGACCATCTAAAATCTATAAAGCAAACCTTAAGATGAGTGCTGTCTCATTTTCAAGGTGTGGGGTTTAATGTTGTATTGAAAACTCAAAGTCTTTCCACCCTGAAGGCTGGTTGGAAGGGTATCCAGCTGGAGATCAGGGCCACAGCACCAGTCAGACAACAACTTCTCAGTGTCCCTCTTTTCTCCAAGGTAGATGAAACCAGCAATGCTTCCTAAAAGTCATTGCTCTTCTAAGGAATAACGAATCTGAGGGTCTCCCTATTTGCCAGATGGATTTTTCTTTTTTAATCCTTGACATGTTCCCATTTCCAGTTTCCTCCCAGCATCCCACATAGTGAGGGGCTCTGTTTATGAGAACACTGCTGTTGATATTAGAGCTCATTACTCCAGAGCCCAAAGCTTTAAGGAAAAACACCCAGTATCACAAGACTTGAGATGAAGAAAATGAGCTCATACCCCAGAGATGTCCAGCTGGGAGATTCCACTTCATGGAAACACTGTACAAATATCTCCAAACGACTTGGGCACCAACATCACACCTCCCAACATTTAGCAGTAACATAATGGTCCCAATTTTCTTCCCTGGCATGGGAAGAGGAAGATCTTTTGCACGTTTCTCCCAACCAAGCAACAACCAGGTTACATCATGACTTTGGTGGCCGAAGCTCCTCGGTTTCCTCCCTCCCCCACCCCAGGAACAATGGCTAACTGTTCTTTTTCCATCTATAAATTTGTCTGAGTTAACAGTTCCCAAGATCTGGCAGCAAGCTGGAGCTGGGAGTGAGCTGAGAGATAGGAGAGTGACAGTCTGAAATGAAACACAGAGCTGCTGGGCCTGCAGCCGTCAGACAGGAGCCTGGCTCCCTCCCTTAAAGATTAGCGAGACTCCTTCTCTGGAGCCCTCCGCATTCCCCAAAATCCTAGCAACAAAGTGCTGTCTCTCAGCCGCCAATGAATCATGTGAATTTAACCTTTCACCTGGCCACAAAGAGGTTAATATACCAAAATAGCCCTCTTTTTTTTTTTTTTTTCTTTTTTTTTTTTCTTCCCCCATTTACTGCCCATAATGGCAGCAGGGAGCACGGTGAAAACCTTGGCAGGATCTGGAAGTGGTTTGATAGCAGACCTCTGCCAGGACTGGGCTGGCATGCCCAGCATCAGCCCACCAGGCTGGAGTTGGTACAGGGAAATAGTTTCCATTCCAGAGTACAGAAGATTTTTGCCTCTCCTTGCCTGGCTGGTGCCTCTCTGTGCCCTCAACCCCACCAACGTTTACCCAGGGCGTCCCCAGCGTGCCCACATGGCTGGGTCCTGAGTCACACACTGCTCCTGCCCGTGGCACAACTCCTGGAGAACCTCCCAGATGGGATCAGACCCTCTCCCCCTGCAAGATCTGAGCCCTCCTAGGCCTGTGAATCCTCCTGGGGCTGGAAGTCTTTGTCCTTTGGGTGTGGAGAAAAGTTAGAGCCCTCAGAATCCCCTGCATACAACAAATGTGGAGACCAGTTTGGCCGTCTGCAAAAAAATGATGTGGTCTGTCCCTCACAGGGTATTCCTGGGCTCACTGGGCCTGCCATGTCAGCCTGAGGATTTCCTGACTGCTCTGCAACTTGGAGCTTCTGTTAAATCCACCTGGAAGGAAAATTATTTTAAACAATTTAGGTCCAAATCATGCGAGCAAAGGTCACTTTTAGGAGGCACACGCCAAATTGCCCATCTGAGGGGGGCACGCACTGCAGCTGGCATTTTGTACCCTTTAAATATTGAAGGAAAAGGGCTGATTTGTGTAGCCATTTTGGGCTTGTGAGAGGCTGGAGGAATGGCTGAGACTGAAGCATCCCAATATAAAGGATCTGTAGGGGACAGCAAGCAACAACCTCTGCAGGACACATTTATTTCCCATGCTGGTGAAATCCTTGTGGGCTGAGGAAGAAAACAGGATCTCAAAGCAAGAGGGGGAAAAAACCAAATCCTTTCCCCCACCTCTATCACAGCCCCCCTTGCTGAGAGCCACAGCCACATGCATATAGCAGGAGATAAATATTTTTGGCAGACCCTGCTGTTTATTTAACCCTTTTGAGACACAGCTCTCTGGCATCCCCTCACTCTTCCAGGCACAAAACCAGTCTGTGCCTGCCTGGCTGAGCTGGGCCAGCTCAGTCCTTGCCCACAGCCTCTTGCTGGACAGGATCTCCCCCAGCCCTGCCTGTGTCCATCACAGCCCTGCCTTTGGAATCAGCCTGGCCTCGACGGCAGGAGGTACCTGGGCTTGGTCCCTGGGCAGAGACCAGCCCATCCCTTGGAGAGTGGGCAGGAAGGGGCTGGGGGTAGGAGGGAGGGATACAGACCTGGGAATGCAGACTTGGGAATGTGTCAGCAATGGAGACCAGGGCATGCAGGAGATGCAGGCCCTGTTGGTCCCCTCCTGTCCATCTCCCTCATACACGGGCAGGGGAGGCAGCTCCTGGGAGATCCCTGTGCCCTCGAGCAGTTTGTCCTTCGTTGGGAGCTGGGAGCAGAGCCGGGGAGCAGCCCGATGCCACTCCTGGGGGCTGAAGGGCCGAAATACGAGATGGTTTTTTCTCCCTTTGCACCGGGGGGTTGGGAAGGGGGGGATCGGAGGGGCCCGGTGCCGGCCGGGCGGGCGATCCAGGGCAGAGCCCGGCGTGGGCACCACCTCGGCTCGGTTCGAAGGTCAAGGCTCACCCTGCCCGGCATCCCCGAGGGCAGCGGGCTGTGAAACACCTCTGAGCCCCGGGGAAGGATGCTGCAGCCCTGAGGAAACAGAGGAAGGAAAGGGGACATCATTAATTGTCGCCTTCCAGTGCACTGAGGGGAAAGGTAACCGAAGTTCCACGCTCGGAGTGAGTCTTGCTGCCCTGCCCGGTGCAGCAGGAGCGGGAACGTTTCTGCCCTTCTCTCTCCACTTGTCTTTTCTTTTTTTTTTTTTTTCCCCTTGGCTTTTCCGTGGGGGAAGGGGGAGCTAACAGCCCCCTCCGGGACGGTGCAGGACGCTCCCACGCGTCCGGCCCGCGCAGGACTCACAAATCAGCCGGAGCAGGATTAGGGCCGAGGGGCCGGGGCGCCGGGCAGTCTGTCCCGGCCCGGGGGAGCCTCACCTGGAGGGGTCAGGGCTCCCTCGGGGCCGTGTCGAGCCGCACCGGCCTTTCTGGAACTCAGCCGGAGTCAAGCTGTGCCTGGACGGGGCGGTGAGGGGGCACGGGGAGCCTTTAGGAAGAGGTCGGTCCTTTTCCAAACCCCTCAAAATAAATGGTCTAATGCCCCGGGAAGAGCGGAGCCGGGTGGGACTCAGCCCGTTGAACGGACCGTGAGCCCGGCAAGGGCCGTGCCCCGCGCTCCGAGCTCCCGAGGCACTGCCAGGGTACCTGTCCCGAGAGGCCCTCCCGCCTGTCCCACCTCGAAGCGGGGATGGCAGAGAGGGATTGGGGATGCCGGGCATCGCCCTCAACCGTGCTGTGTTACGATTTTTGTATCCAATCCTCTCCGTGAGCTTGGCAGCGGTGTGCGGCCGCCACGTCGGGGTGCCCTCGGTGGGGCAGCGAGCACCAGGAGAGCCCCGGGGTCCCTGTGTCCCCCACCCCGGCGTGACTTCCCGGAGTGCGAGGCCCGAGGACAGGGCATCGCCGCTGCCACCACTGCCACGCTGTCACCTTCCCTCCCACTTCATACAAAGCATCGCCCAGCGGGGCTTTCCTCACAGAGAAGGACCCCCGGGCTCCCGGCTTGCCCCTTTACCCAAAATCCTACAAACACCCCAAACCACGGCGCCTCCCACACGCAGTCCTCACGCATGGGTGACACCAACACGGCCCGATGCCCGGGGGACTGGGATGTGGCGCTGGAACCCTCGGTGTCGCAGCACCTGCCCGGAGCTGCTGCGCGCCCGCGGGCGCTGCTGGCGCGGCTGCGGGCGGAGCCGCTCCTTGGACCCGCCGCCTCTCGCCGCGGTCTCGGCAGCACCGGAGGAAAAAATGCGTTGAAAAACTAGTTAAAATATATATATGTTAAACTGAAAACCCCAACAGCTGGATGGATGTGACCACAGACACACCACAGGTCCGCGGGCGGGTTTTCGCGCACGGCTGTTTGCTCACCGGGTACATCCCTCCGGATTTAGCAGCGCCTCGTTTATTTCAACGTTTTCACATTTATTTGAACGCCAGAAGCGATCGGAGAAAGCAGTTCGTACCTGTTTTTAAAAAATTACATATAATAAATTACAGTTAAGTAACATTTTGGAATTGTGAAAACTAGAAACCCACGGGAAACGAAACGAATAAAGCTCCAGCGGTGGCTCAGCCACAGCAACGAAGGGTTTGGGGCTGGTTTTCTGTAGGTACGGTTTTATCCGTCCCGCCGCGGGGCTGGGGCTTCCCGGGCTTTTATTTTCTTTTTCTATAGCTTTTTAACATTTAAAAATTTTTGGTTTTCTGACTTTTTAAAAATATCTTTTTTTCCCCTTATTTTTCTCTTGTTTAAAATTCTGTTTTATTTCTTCTTTGTTTATTTGGGGGGAATTAGTTGTTTTGGTTTTGTTTTCTCCTTTTGCTCTGCGGGCACAGGGACTCAGGGATACCCTGCGAGCCGTAAGCGGCCGCTTTCGCGAGCAAATAAATACATCTCCAGCCAGTTGCGTTGCATTATTCCGAGGGAAATAGCTGGCATTCCTGCACCAGTTTATTTTGGAGCTGAAATTTCCCACCCTTCCCGCAGCGCTGCTCCCTGCGGAGGCGAGGCTGGACGGGCTCCCCCGGGCGCCGGGACCGCACGGGCGGGCAGCGCCGGCCGCGTTACCGGAGCGCTCCCGGGGCCGAGCGGGGTCCGATCCAGCCGGTAGAGGCCTGCGGGTGACAAAATTCTGTTTGCCCGGGGATGGAGCGAGCGGGGGGAGAGATTCGCCGAGGGTTTTTCCCCGTTTCTCTGGGGAGGAGATAGAGGCACGGCGACTTTGTGCAAAAGTGCAATAATTCCGGGGAACAAATCCCGGTAACGATGGAATTATTTCCTCGCTGGCCGGTACCGGAGGAGAGTTAAATCGGCTGAATTACCCGGGGTAAGCGGACTGCTGCGACTAAGAGCTCCTTCCCCTCTGAAGTCCCTTCCCAGCTAGCGCCGACGGGGAACAACTGGCAGAGGTTTTTTTGTCCCCGTCGCCAAACCAGAGCGACCCGGCCGGGGGGCTGCAGGGAGGAGAACCCTTCTCTCGTCTGCTCCTCTTGGGGAACAGCAGAGCCTCGGGAATCGGGGCAGCCCCGACGGGACGGTGAGAGGCCGGAGCTGCTCTCCGAACGTGGCAAAGGCGCGCTGAGCCGGGCACGGCCGGAACGGGCAGGCTGCGAGCATCGCCGCATCCTCGGCGGGCCCGTGGGCCGCTGGAGAAAGCCAGGGCGGGCCGGGGGCAGGCTGAGCCGCCTCTTCCCCGTAAGGATGGGGTTTATGTCGAAACAGAACCGGAGCGCTCGCCGGGAGCAGAAAACCACCCGCTCTCATCCTCGGCTAGCAGATCCCCGCCGGGAAGTTTTCGGTGTGTTCCCCAGCACCTCCAGGCGGCCCGGGGCGGGGGGACATCACCTCCAGACGGGGTGTGGGAGCGAACCCCAAAAACGCAGTGGGGCCCGCAAAGGAGGGAGCCACCCCCCAGCCCTCCTCGGCTGCGGGCGCGGGGGCGGCCGGCGGGCCCGGGGCGGTGCGGGGCGCTCTGGGGGCCGCATCCTGCCCCCGCTCCGCCCGGCCCCGCGCCAGGGGGAGGCTGCGGGCGCGTCCCCCCCGCGGCAGCGGAGCCGCCGGGACTTATTCCCGTCCCCCCCTGCCGGGAGGCGCCCAATCCCGGCCGGGACCGGGGCTGCCCCGCCGGCCGTCACGTGGGCCGGCCCGCACCGGGGCCGCCGTAAAGAGCCAGAGCCAGAGCCTCCGCCGCCACTTCCCCGCCGGGCGCAGCCAGGGACGCACCCACGGGACACGGGGAGGCGACAGGGGGGACAGCGAGGGAGGGCAGCCCCTCTCTTCCAGGGGATCCTGCTGGTTTGGTGTTTTTTCTCCTGCCTCCCCCGTGAACTTCTTTTTTTTTTTTTTTTTTTTTTTAATTATTACTCTTTTTTGCTGGGATTTCCCTGGATGGTTTGAGCACAGCTCCATTCCCCCACGGCCATGCCCAGCTCCGCTCCCGGCACGCTGCCATGTGAGTACCTGTGCGGGAGGAGCGGGCCAGGGCGGGATGCTCTTGCGGGGTTCGGCGGCTGCAGCCCTCCGTCGGCACGGAAAGGCCTGCCCGAGGGTTACTGCGCTTTTTAACAGGAAAGAGGCAGCGCTGGTGGCTGGGGGACAACGGGGATGCTCCCGATCCTGGATCTCTGCCCAGATCTGTCGGGACCCCGCTCCCGCAGGGAACCCGAGGGGCCGCAGCCGACCGCGTCCTCGCCAACAAGGCCCCGAGCTGCGCTCTAGGCCCTGGTTGGGAAAAAAAAAAAAAAAAAAAAAAAAAAGGACGGGAAGGGAAATACTATTGGAAAAAATATTTAATTGTTGGAGTGTTTTGCCGGCCCGTTGGAGGTGCCCAGGCAGGCGGCGGGGATGGTGAAGATGCCGGAGGGGTCGCTGCCTGTTCCAAGGAGGTTATTCCTCGCCACGCCTCAGAGGAAAATTTAAAGGAAAACAAAACAAAGAAAACAAAAATTACAAATGTCAACCCCTGCTTGAGGCAGGGAAGAGGCGTTTTCGCCGGGGGAAAGGCCGTCGGGTGCCCTGTGTGTGCGGGGTCTCAGCGCGCTGCTCTCGGTTCTCCCTCCAGGTCGCTCTGAGTGAGCCCCGCGGCACCGCCGGGCCGCAGCCGGCCGGGCCCTGAGCAGCCGCCGCCGCCGCCGCCGAGGACGGAACATGTATCAGGGTCTGGCCCTCACCCCCAACCATGGCCAGTCGGCTTATTCCCACGAGTCCAGCAACTTCCTCCACTCGTCGGCCGGCTCGCCCGTCTACGTGCCCACCACCCGGGTGCCCTCCGTGCTGCAGACGCTGCCCTACCTGCAAGGCTGCGAGCCGCACCAGAGCCACCTCGGCAACGCCCCGGGCTGGGGGCAGAGCGGCGGCGAGGCCGCGGCTTTCAACGCGGGCAGCCCCCACCCGCCGTCGGGCTTCTCGTACTCGCACAGCCCGCCGGGCAGCAGCCCCTCGGGCCGCGACGGCGCCTACCAGGGGCCCCTGCTGCTGGGCGGCGGGGGCCGGGAGCAGTACGGCAACGCCTTGGTGCGCTCCGTTAACGGGTCCTACTCCAGCCCCTACCCCGCCTACGTGACCCCCGAGATACCGCCTTCCTGGACGGCCGGACACTTTGAGAGCAGCGTGCTGCACAGCCTGCAGACCAGGCAGGCGGCTTTGCCCGGCCGCAGGTCCACTTTCGGTAGGTCGCCGCGGCCCTTCAGCGACGTCTCGGGGCGCTGGGTCGGAGCCATCCCCATCCCAATTCCATATCCCATCCCAATTCCATATCCCATCCCAATCCCATATCCCATCCCAATCCCATATCCCATACCCCAACCCAATCCTACACCCCATCCCCTCTCCGTGTCGGTGGCCCGGCCCCGGGATGAGCTGTCCCGCTGGCATCCCCGACGGGAGAGGAGATGATGACTTTATCCAGGAATGGGGAGATGGTCCGGGAATGGGATATGTGGCT
Organism: Serinus canaria; assembly: GCF_022539315.1. NCBI lineage: Eukaryota > Metazoa > Chordata > Aves > Passeriformes > Fringillidae > Serinus > Serinus canaria. Next base: position 9,917,020 of record NC_066333.1, read on the forward strand.
GACCCGGGCAGAGGTGGCATAAGGGAGGGGGCAAAGACCGCGTTTCAAAGCAGAGCAATTCCCCCGGAGGACAGAGAAGCAGAGGCCGTTCAACCCCTTCCCTCCCCACCCCACCACCACCCCCGCGATATCTCCTTCCCACAATATCGACTTTGTGCCTGTGCTTCAATACTTACCCTTGTGTTTAAATTAGCGGGGCAGATTTATAGCTCCCTCCCTTTTAAGTAATTTATTGTGGTAAATTAGTTTATATTTGAACAGACTCTCGGTCTCCTCATTTGCCTTCGCCCAAACAGGTCCGCAGCTGCATTGCTCTGCGGCCTTTGGGGAGACACCGAAAAGCGCTCAGGCGTTGAACAATAAACTTCAATTCCTTTGCACCCATGCCGAGAGTCCCCTTAAACCGAGCTGTGAGCAAATAAAGTTTCGGGCTTGATTTAACAGGACTCTTCGTGCGCGGGGTTTATAACCCCGGGGCACTCCACCAGCCTCCTCCGGCTGTGGTTTGCAAAGTCCTTTAAAAGCCACTTCAAGATCTCAGCCGCGTTATCATCTTTACTGCGGTGAACCGAATTATCTTATCTTCACCCCAAGAACAAAGTTAGAGCAGGGAAGCAGTCCCCTCCCCACCGAGCTCCCACCCCGGCTCGGCTTTTCCTGCCACGCCGGAGGTGCTGGGCTGCGGTTGCTTTCCAGGGTTTTCTCTTTGTGAAAATCCTTTGCATTGTGCGGGAAAAGGTCGTCCTGCTGAGGGAGGTGATGCCTCAGAAATCTTTTCTGCACTTTGAATTCGGTGCTTTAACATCCAGCGGCTGCCGTCCTCTCTGCCGTTTATTTTTGCTCCGGGATAGTGTAAACTCTCTCAAGCCGCCTAAACTATTATTTCCCCCCCCCCCTTTTTTTTTTAATTCGGTGAATTACTGCAATTTTTTTTTAACCTTTTCTCTTTAAGTGTTATTTCTATTTTCCATTCCCCCCCCTTTCAAGGTTTTGCTTTTTTTCCTTTTTGTTTCCGTTGCATCATTATTAATCCGATCAAAGATTTTTTTTTTAAATTATTTAAAATATATTCTTCCTCTAAAGAAAAGAACAAGAAGAATAAGTTCTTTTTAAAAAGTGGGAAAAAAGCGGTCGGAACAAAAAGACCGATTCTCGATTGAGAGGTGTTCCGCTTTCGCTCCGGGCTGCCCGCTTGCTGCTGAGCCGTGCTTGGGGCAGGGAGGGACGGCCGACGGTGTTCTGCCGCTCCTTCCCTGGACTTTTTTTTCCCAAAAAAGTGAGAAAGAGCCTCTCTAGCAGGAATTAGGGCCGCGGGCGGCCGGCGATGCTCTCCTGGGGAGCCCGGGATGCCCGCGGGTGCCAGCCCGGCATCTCTCGGCGGGCAGCTCAGAGCCTTCCCCGGCCGGGCCGTCCCCCCGGCCAAAGGCTGGCTGTGTTTCATGTTGGAAATCAGGAAAATCGCCCAATTTTTCTCCGTCTCCCATTTATTTTTGCACCGCGGGAGAACATCTCACTCTCCCACTGATGACCCTGAGCCTCTCCATCCCACGCAGACCCCAGCCCCGTTCAGCCCTTTGGCGTCTTTCGGGGAAGGGATGGGGAATAGGCGGTCTTTGAACAAAACATTAAAAGTTTAGGGTGTGGAGGAAATAAAGGGATTTGGGTCACACTTTTCGGGTGGAGGTAGACCCCCTCCGGACTGGGATTTCCCCTAGTATTGGGGCACGGAGGATTGGGGACATCCCGTGCTCTGGGGATGGCTTTGCCCCTCACACCGCGGCTGTTCCTTCCAGAGTACCTGGAGGAGTTCCCCGGGGACGGCCGCGAATGCGTCAACTGCGGAGCCATGTCCACCCCGCTCTGGAGGAAGGACGGCACCGGGCACTACCTGTGCAACGCCTGCGGGCTCTACCACAAAATGAACGGCATCAACCGGCCGCTCAAGCCGCAGAAAAGGCTGGTAAGAGAGGAGACCCCGCCGGGATCCCCTGCTCCACCCGGGGCTGGCTGGAGGGCAGGGGCTGGGGGGGCTGTCACCGTGGCTGTTGGGGGTCTCTGTATTTGTGTTAGGCTCTGTTTGACCTCGCACAGATTAAATGGGAGCACAGAACCAGCCGGAGTCAGGGGGAATGGGGTGAAACCAGAGGGGTTTCTGCCCTGGTGGGCAGTGGAGACAGGGCTGAAGGGACTGGAGGGGTCCCAGGGCAGCACCAGAGCCAGCAGCAACAATCACTCTGTGGTCGGGACCCTGCAGGCTTCCTCTAGCTCTGTTCCTGCAGTGGATGTTTTGCTTTGTACTCTGTTACTACTATTATTATTATTATTATTATTATTATTATTATTATTATTATTATTATTATTATTATTATTATTATTATTTGCTAGTTCTCCGTGCAGGCAGACACGGTCTAGGCAGAGCAGTTGAACAGGAGGCAGGGCTGGTCCTGAGCTGGCCCAGTAGGTTTGTGGCTGCTCACAAAGGGAGCAGGATAGGGCCCTGCTCCCCGCTGCCTTCACCCTCCTTTTCCCAAAGGGGAAAACTTGGGGTTTGGCAGTTGCCAGTTTCCCTGCTTGTTAAAGCATTAATTCCCTCTGTCAATGTAATATTGGGCTTCCTCCAATTGGAATCCCATGGTGAGAGAGGAAAGGCACATCCTTTTATTATTTTTTTGTGGAGTCGCTTTGGGATGTTTAAATTTGGTGGTAACAGTTTTGGTTTTAGAGCTTGTCATCAGACGCCGTCATTACAAACAGGATGTTTGCTGGAACTGTTCTGGGGAACAGCTGGGAGCTCCTTGGGCTTTCACTAGGGGTGTATTCCTGCAGTTATTTTTTGGTATTGCAAAACATATTATTAGCCATAACCCAAAAGTGACAAGTTCCTGTGTATGAAATTCAGTCAGGAATAAAGAAAAAGTTGAGATTGAGAAAGATGTTTAATTCTGATTCCGACCCTCAGAAACGTAGCTCTGGATTTGCAAAATGAAATGAGTATTAGCTCCATGGAAAATACCCTTGTTTTGTTCATCACATTAAAATCAAGGCGTTTTTGTGTAACATTCAGCATTATCCAACAGGATTTGCCTGTCCCTCCAAAATCTTTCTGTCTCCTTAAATGTGGTGGCATTAAATCTGAACCCCCGGTCGCTGCTGCGGCGCAAATCTCAGAGTAACGCTGCTGATTCTTCTGGGCAAACGTGCCCCGTGCATACAGAGAGGTGCAAACCAGTTCAAATCCAACTCTGCATTTCTAACTGGCATCCAAATGGGCCACTGGATGAATTTCTAGGGGATTTTGAGCAGCTTTTCCTTGAGGGAATTGGAGACATCTCGCTGCTATTCCGTATTTTATTTCAGCACATGGGAAGAGACACGGCCGTGCATTGCCTGCCTGAGCCTCATCTATAGCACTCATCAGGCATTTTTCAACCAACATTTCACAAAGTTTTCTGGTGGAAAATGCTCGTTTTGCAGAATTTCCCAGGGATGAGCAAATATAGTTGGGAATTACCAAAGTACTTGCAAACTTTTTTATTATTTTTGGCAATAAATGCAACAATGATAAAGCTTAAATGAAAGAGGTAATTTTTGTCCAGGGGAACAAATTCTTTTTTTTTTTTTTTTTTTTTTAGGGTTGAAATAATGGAGGGGATTTTGGTTTATGGATTAGAGAAGGGGCTGCAATTTTGATTTTCCATTCTGACATTTTGAAACCTTGGGTTTTCCCAAGGACGTGAAATGTCTTGTTGCAGCAAGTTCTGCCCTTTTGGAAGAAAAGGGATCTACTGGTGATGGGCAAGAGGATGCCAGCTCTGGGAGCAGAGCAGGGAATGCAGTGACTGCAGGAACAGTGAAATCCATTTTCTCAGTGAGGTGAAATACAGACACAGGGAAAAAAAAGAGGTTGCTTTCATCCTTTACGTTATGACCTTTGTTCTGTACGTAGACACTGCTCTGGGAGTTATTCTGACTTCTGCTTTCACAAAGCAAAGTCCCCCAGAAGAGGACACAACACAGCCCAGACAGCACTGCAGGAATGATGTCCTGCAGCTCAGCCTGCTCCTGCATGGGAGGGGGAGAGCAGCAGTTGTGTAGTTTCCACTTCATTTTTTGTTTCCTTTTTTTTTTTTGGAGATAAGGGCAACATCCTCTACACAGCAGGGACAGCCACTCTGCCCCAGCCTGTGTCTGGATTTAAAAGGCTAAGGCTCTCAGCAGAGAAAGGATTTGTGTTAGAAGAGGATAGAGGCAGCACTTTGTTTTAGGCAGCATCTTTTCTAGCCAAAGTTTCGTGGTGTGTTTCACAAGATGATATCTTGGACCTAGTCTGAGGATCCAAATCACCTCTGAGACCAGGAGCAGCTGGTGAGGTTGAAGGCAGCTGCAATTCCCCTGTTAGGAGAGGTTCTGCTCTGCACAGTGGAGCATGGGGGGCAGATGCATCTCAGCAGCACCTGTCCTGTGCTCAGCAGCCTCACACCACCCAGAGCTGAAGGACTAACCTGGAGCTGAATTCTTCCACCTTGGCTCAGAGAATACTTTTTCCACCTCAGCCCGGGAGGAATTTTTTCAGCCTGTCCTTTTTTACAATTTGCAATGCACAGTGGGCTTGGTGGTACCTTAGGGGAAGGTGGGGATGGGATGTATCACAGCCCTGGGGCAGTCTAACAGAATCCTAGAGCCATCTCATGGTGTGTGCCTTGGTTTTCTTCTGCCCCTCAGTTCTCACTGCTCCCTCATCCCCCAAGGTGCAGGCTTGCCCAGAGCTGTAGTAACAAAGGCAAATCTCAGAGGATGCTGCTGCCTTTGCCTCTGAGCCTCTGAGTTCCCCACTTTCAGGAGCTGAGCCCAGATATCTCAGCACACTTTGCTTGACTTCTTTCCTGCAAACCACAGGTCCCCTCAAATCTGTTGGAAATGGGGGCACAGAAGCATTGATTAACTTGGAGGGTTCAGTGCCTTTTTTATCCTGTGAAACCCAGTGGTTTCTTTTCCATATTTGAAAAGGAGGTGAAGCAAAGTCCCTGACAGTTTGGTCTCCCTCAGAAGGACCTTCCCTGCTGGCTTTGAATTTTTTGGGCTCTCCAAGCAGGTCTCACACGCAGTAAATTCAATAGGCACCAACTCACCATTCCTTGAGCTTATCAGCAGCACTTGGCTGTCAAGCCAGGTCTGTGAAGAGTTTTTGTTTGAGTGTATGGTGCATTTGTATAAATAAACACTGAGCACAATGTTGAAGTCAACAACTTCCTAACAAGGTCAGAATGGTACAAAGGCAGTGGGGTGGAGGCAGGCAGAAATGCATTTTCTTTCAAGAGAATTGCTGGGAAACCAGCAAAAATGTATTGTACCCCGTCCTTCAGTGAGCAATGGTAGCCTTGACTGTCTCTTGCTAAGCTGGCAGGTTCTGGTGAGGGGCAGGTTCTCATGGGGTTTCTGAGGTTTAAATTGCAATATTGCTGGTGTAGGATGGTTGCTTCTCTCCCTGGCTGTGTGAGGAGGAGCCAGCCTGCAGGGTGACGTTCAGGATGCATAGCAGGCACTTGTCACTGTCCCTGCAGGAAGGCCACCAGCAGGTTGTGACGCAGCGCTGGCAGGGTGGGCAGGGCTCTGGCAGGGCTGGCATTGCCTTTGGGCCACCAGAGCCACAGGTCCCATTGCCACCTCATCTGCAAACTGCTGACAGAGCATTCCGTGAAACAGGGAGAGTGTGTCACTCCCACACAGGGACCTGTGGTGGCCTGGAAAATCTGAGAATTTCCAAAGGGCTTTGCACTGGTCTTTCCCCATCTGCAGGCGAGGCCAGATTACAGCAGGCGGTTATCCCAGGGCTGAGTGGCTCCAAATTCCCCTCCATGGCCACAGCAGGAGTTGGACTTTAGAATCCTTGCATCTTTCAGGAGCTCAGCACCTCACTCTGCTCCTGTGGGAGCCGAGGTCCCTCCTGCTTGCAGGGGAGAGCAGCACACCCCTGGCAGCTGAAAGGCTCTACAGAGCACTGTGTATCTCCCCCAGGATCTTGCTGTGACACCATGTCAGGGACAAAGGTTGTTGTCTCATCCTCTGTGCCAGGCTTGTCAGCTCACGCTTTGGTGTATTATTATTTTTGCCTGGTTATTTCTTGCAAGCTGAATAATTCCCAAAGTGCTGCCATTATTTGGAAATAGTTGCTGATACCTCCTTGCTGAGCAACAAGTGAATCAACCTTGGTCATGTCACTTGTGCCTCTAGGAATTCAAAGCTGATCTCAATTTGACTGCTAACCTTGTAAAAACATTTAATTTTTAATCCTCCTCTTCCCACCTCATTCGTTATATTGCTCAGTCAGGATATCAAGCAATAATGGAAAAATAAACAAACAGGGAGTTCTTTATTGCCTCCAGCACCTTTTGTCTGCCTTTGAGCGGATTCAAAACTATTTTTCTGGTGGCTGAAGAACGTATTTAGACACCTGCATGTGGAGAGCCTGAGATATTACTTATGCCAGAGGTATCTTACACTTAGTGAGGACTTTTATTAAAATAGTTTCAACACCTTGTGTTAAAAGACTCTCCAGTGAAATGCCTGTTGAACTGACAAGTGTGTATAAAGAGAGATGTGAATTTTCCATTGGCTTTGGAGGGAAGTTGTCAGAAATTAGTTTGCTGCTTTTGCCAGAATATTTTCCTTCTCCATTTGGAATTATTAATGTTTAAGAGCCAGAAATCACAGCACTCACAAAATATGTCTGCAGGGTGGTTCTACAGCCTGTAAGAGAACAGATTATCTGTGAGACTTGAAGAATAAGCTCCCTGGTCTCATCATGGACCAGTTCAGTTTGGCTCTGCTCAGTTCAGCCAACTGATTCCACTTGTCATAACCCAGAGATTAATTTGGATGTTTCTAACTTTAGTGGTAGTTCTGAGCACAGGAAAACAGAAGAGTTCACTTAAAGCATGAGTTTTCTTCATGCATTTAAAGCCCAGCTGGCATTTTCCATCTCTTCCTCCCTCTAAGTGGATGGCCTGGAGGGAAGTTCTCCATGCTCTGAGTCCTGATCACTTCCAGCAGATTTGTTGGAAGTTGGTGAAATTATTTGCAAGGATATTTTCTAGGTTTATCAATCACAAAAACAAAAAAACCTCCAAACAAAAACAAATTTAAAAAAGCCAAACCAAACAAACACTTGCGAATTAGAGTGATCTCATTTGGATGTAATTTCTTTGATCTGAGTTTGGCTCTTGCGCGTTTCGCATTTTCCGGGAATATGGTGTACTTGGAGATTTCATCTTGATGTGAAGGGGAACTTCCCAGTTCATCATCCTGTGTGTGCACTCACATGTTTGTCTGCTTGTTTTGAAGTCTTCATCGAGACGTGCTGGCCTTTGTTGCACTAACTGCCACACCACCAACACCACGCTCTGGAGGAGGAACGCCGAGGGCGAGCCCGTCTGCAACGCCTGCGGCTTGTACATGAAGCTCCACGGGGTGAGGAGCCTGCCCACCCCGGGAGGGACCCTCTGGGCTCTGGCATCACTGCCCAGCAGGGCTAGGAGATCAGCTCTAAGCCTCGAGACTGGAGCCAGCAGAGCTGTGCCACAGTCCCATCTCCTTGAACAGTTTAAAGCTCAGTCTGCGGGGGTTCTCCAGGGTGAGGCTGAGGGCGCGCTGGAATGCTGTCAGCTTGCCCAGAGATGTGGATGCTCCATCCCTGGAAGTGTCCAAGGCCAGGCTGGATGGGCTTTGGAGCAGCCTGGGGTAGTGGAAGGCATCCCTGCCTATGGCAGAAGAGCTGGAAGTACATGATCTTTAAGATCCAGCCCAAACCCTCCTAGGATTCCATGAAATGAAAGTTTACCAGGCTCCAGTAGCTGGAGGATGAAGCTCCCCAAACCCTGGCTGAGCTAAGGAGCATATTTCTTTTCCATGTCCTTGTTAAGAATGTGTGAAGGAGGCTGAGGAGCCCACATGGAGGCTGGCTGATAACATTTACCCACGGAGGATGGGAGCTGTTGGTGACATGTCCACCAGGCCAAGAGGAGACTCCATCCCTCCATAAAGTCTGGAGCCTCTTCACCCCATGCCCATTCCCTCTGAGCCCTGTAGGCTCTCAGTCTGTCAGTGTAATTTAATAGGGCCTGTTGCAAAGGTCACTAATAAATCAGGAAAAGAAAAATAGGAAATAAAGGAAAAAACAAAATTTGTGGGGAAGCCTTAGCTGTTAGCCTTCTATATCTTCCAGCCAAGGCCTGATGCAGAGAAAAATAGCTCTTAGTGAAGGACAAGGACTTTAGGTGCTTTGCATGAGCTACAGCACAGAAATAGGAAAGCAACACGTGTGGGAAGGTGCTGAATAAAATACAATGTTAATGATTCCAAACTTTATCAATGTCAAGGTACCACGACCTCTGGCCATGAAAAAGGAAAGCATCCAGACGAGGAAAAGGAAGCCTAAAAACATTACCAAAGGCAAAGCCTCAACAGGTACAGTGCTGTTCTGATCCATCCTGGGGTCTTGGAGCACAGTTCACTTCACAATGTTTCCTCTTCTGCAGGAAATAATGATAATTAGAAAATAATAAGAATTTTTCCTTGGTGATTGCTTTAGATCTGGGGCCTGTATTTCTGCATAGACCTCATGTGATAGGAAGATGCTCGGTGGGAAATCTCAGTGCTGTTGTATTCCTGTGAGGTTCCTCTGGGCTGTGGGCACCTGGCTCCAGTGAGCACTGCTCATGTGTGAGCAGATTGAGTAGTGGGAAAAAAAACCCACTGCCAGATTGTGAAAGGGTTGCTCCTCCTCCATCAGCATCAGCCTAACATGAAGTGTTTTCTGACACAGATGTGTTCGAAAGAAAACAGTTGAGTCATGCTTTGAGATGTCATGGTCACTGTTAAAATATAAATTTCTTTAAAGCAGATTTGCACCTACATTCCTTCACTGCCCTCTTCCAATTGTCTTCCAGGATCCACGACTTCAGCCACGAACTCCCCTTCTTCCATCACCACCTCAGACAGCACGGTCACTTTAAAGTCAGAGCCCAGCACAACCTCACAGTACCCCGGACAAACCATCGTGTCGGTGTCCCAGGTAAGGGACAGGGCCAGAGCCATCTCCTGCTGGGGGGGACACCCACACACCTCCATGGCCACTCTCCTGGGGCAACTAATTCATTGCCCTGTGGCCACCAGCCTGCTGGGCTCCCTCAGGCTGAGGAAAGCAGGGAGCACGAGCTCCCGAGATGCTGTGGATGAGAAAGGTCTCCAGCCTGCTGGCTTGCCATGGGATCCTTCATCCTGCAGTGGACCAAGCTCTGCTGTGGCTTCAGTGCAGGTTAATTCCCACCTCCTGCAATGAAAGCACAACACTGCTGAGTTGATGAGATCAGCCCAGGGTGGAATCCCCTGTAGTTCCCAAGCAGAGGCTCCCTGGGCATGTGTTACCTGCACCTTTTAGCCCTGAGGTGCTCAGTGACCACAGAGCTGTGATCTGGCAGAAGCCCCACTTCTGTCCCAAGCTTTTCTTAGGGGCTGGTCGCTATTTCAGCTTTATATAGGAAGAAAAAGGTTCTAAATTGACCAACACATCAAAATTTTGTGGCCCAGCACTATCTTTATGCTGAGTGTAAGCCCTCCCTGAGCTCCCTGAGTGGGTATGGAGAGGAAGCTCAGCCCCAGCACCCAAGGGCCTGGTGCAGCACTGGTTATGAAGGGAACTGCTCTGAAGGGAACTTCAGCATCAGGGATAATCCACCTGTCGCCACATTTCTCTTCACAGAGAAAAGCAAGGCACAGTCCTCCCCAAGAATATTTCTGGGTTTCACATTCTCTGAACCTCAGAGAAAGGAAAAACAACTCTTGTCATTTGCTATGCCCGTGTTTGTGTAAAAGCAGAATGCAGTATGGAGATTGTTTACCCAAAGTGATGGGGTTTTGTTTCCTTGGCCTACCAGGGCCAAGCATGTGTGGGAGTCGGGACTGTCAGGGGACAGTCATGAGATTCTGAGCAGTTGTGTGCAGTTTAGTGCTTAGCAGATTCAGTTTAGATGTAATATAACATAGTGTAATATAATATGGAATAATATAATATAATATGGAATAATATAATATGGAATAATATAATAATATGGAATAATATATAATATGAATAATAATATAATATAGAATATAATATAATATGGAATAATATAATATTGATATAATATAATATAATATAATATAATATAATATAATATGGAATAATATAATATAATATGGATAATATATATGGAATAATAGAATAGAATAATGAATAGAATAGAATATAGAATAATAGAATATAGAATATTATTATATTATATGATATGATATGATACAATATAATTTAATAGAATAGAATAGAATAGAATATAGAATAATATAATAGAATATAGAATATAGAATAAGAGAATATAGAATATTATGATATGATATGATACGATATAATTTAATAGTATATAATTTAATAGAATAGAATAATGTAATATAATATATAATCATAGAATAGAATAGAATAGATAGAATAGAATAGAATAGAATAGAATAGAATAGAATAGAATAGAATAGAATAGAATAATATTTTACCTTCTGAGAAAACAGAATCAGATACATCATTCTCTCCCCTCGTCGAGGCTGCCCATGCATGCCATACCCACCCTGTTCACACCCCATCCCAGTGCTCGCTGTGCCCATGGCCACAGGCCCGTGGCTGATGCCAGCCCTCCTCACCCCCTGTCTCCTCCCGGGCAGGCACAGAGCCAGTCAGACGAGGCGCTGCCCGGCGAGTTCAAGTTCGAGCCCGAGGACTACAGCTTCTCTGCGGGCGGCATGGCCCCGCAGCCCGGGCTGAGCGTGCCCCTCCGGCAGGACTCCTGGTGTGCCCTGGCGCTGGCCTAGGCACCGCCAGCCCCCGCACAGAGCCTCGGGACCAAGGCTTGTGCCTGTGGGATGGGCAGGGGACACGCTGCCCCGGCGCCCCGGACTGCGCAGCATCCAGCACAGCCACAGGACGGGTTTCTCTTGGAGGATGCCCTTGGGAAACGCCAGCTGGATGGGGCTGGGATGGCCCCGCTGTGGCACCAGGTCCCCAAAAACTCATCCTTCCCCAAGGCCGGAACCTCCGTTTTCCCGGGGAAAGCCTTCCTCCTCTGAGATGAAACCAGCAAATAAATGCATCCCAGAATCTGTTTATTCGCAGTGATTTCTCCCTCCTATGACTCCACTGTGTGCAATTTATTCCACTTTCCAATAAAAGACTGTAACAACGTGGCACCAAATAACTTAATTTTATTAAAATGTAAGCTACGTGGCCTGCCTTATGTTTTATTGGCCACAACAGGAAGAAAAGAGAGGAAAAAAAAAAGAATGGTTGTTTTAAACATTTACTGTTTTATATTAAAAACAATCATCTCTATAGAGTGTTAGCTTCTGAAGTGTTTCGTGTATCAACACTGAGCTGATGAGTCATACATGAAATAAACACGCTGCTCTTCCCTTTCCAGCTCCAAACAAAGAGGTTTTTATTATTATTTTAGGCAAACGACATGACAAAAAGGGTCAAAACCTCCCAATAATAATAAAAGAATACTAAAATGCTGGGTTTTTCTTTTGTATTTCCTGATTGGTTTTGATGTTGTCAACTGTGAGCATTAGAAAATCAGAAGTTAGTCATCCAAAATGTAAGAAAAAGGCTTTAAGGACTGAAAAATAAGGGGTGTGTTGGAGGTGTAATTGTTTGAATCCAGTTTTGGAGATGTTTTGAGTGGAAGATTTCCAGCTTTCAGCCATGCAGACCAAATTGCTTTTTAATTATTTTAATGAAGGCCAGGTAAAAAACAATTGATTGGAGCTGAGCTGTAGCAAAAAATCTTCAGTGATTCAAAACCCACACCACACTTCCAAAAGCTGGCAACAGCATGTTTCTGCAGCATCTCAGAAGTGGGTAATGGGGGTCCTGTAAGTCCCAAGGAACCTGGGCATGAGGAATAGACCCTACTGAAGGGGAGAGCTGGGTGGGAAAGGAGGGGGGAGCAAGGTCGTGAAGTTACTTATGGCCTACTTTATTTGTTATTTCTAAATAAAATCCCCAGCCTCGCTGTACAGCTATTTATGGCCAGGAAACTGTCAAGTAATAGTTCCTTTATATAGAAGTTGACCTGTCCAGGGCTTCCTGGAGCAACTCTTCCTCTTGTCAGAAGAGATGGATCGCTTGATTTTTATTATGAACAACAGGCTAAGGAGGATCAGGGAGAGTGAATCTGACATCAAGTCACGACTCAGCTGGGATGCAGGATGATGCTTTCCACCATGCAACCCTTGCTGGAGGAAAGGAGATGTTCCAGGCAGTGGGGAGCCCTGGTGCCCTGCAGGGCCTGGTCTGTGCAGGCATGGTGAGGGTTTAAGCCACCCTTTTATCACAGCCCATGGACAAAAACTGTCTTTGGAGGAGTATTTCTTGTGCCTCCAGAGCCTCATTAGCAGCCTGCATGATGCCAGGCTCCAGTGCCAGGGCAAAGGCTGTCATGGAATGGCCTCCCTCCAGTGCCAGGCCCAGCAGTGGCACACCATGTTTGCAGGGCCAGGCTCTGCCCGTGGATCCACATCTCCACCGTTTGTTTTTCCACTCTCTGGCCAGCCAACATCTGCAGCAGAGCCAGGCACAGCCAGGCAGCAGATAAGCCAGCAGCACTTGGTACACCATCCCAAATCCAGCCCGGAGTGTGCCTCTGGGAGCCAGGGAAGTGGGGGATGTGGCCCAAGCTCAGGCTGGCAAGAGGCAGCAGAGCCCTGGCTAATGAGCAGAGCTCCCAGGCAGCTCCCAAACCCCAAACTTTGCAGGCAGGAAAAAAAGGCAGCACAGCACAAATGATTTCAGGATGATTTCTATGGATGATGGCAGGGGGTCCTCGCTTTTTCATCTGCGTGACCCCGAGGAGGAGAGTTATTTTAAAGGCAAACAAGGAGACCTAAACAATGCCAAGATGTTGACACCAGTGGCTCCAGAGGTTTTATTTATTGCCTGTTGGTAACCGTCGAGCGAGCGTCAGGATGCGCCGGGGGCTGGTGACAGACGAAACGAGGCAGAGGGACAAGAAGTGAAACAACTGGGACATGTGTAATTTTTCCTTCCTGCTCACTCCCTGCCCTCGCTGGTGACATCACCCACAATGTCAGTTTTTCACTTCTTGGCAGCGTTTTCCAATCTTTCACTCCCATTCCCAGGGCAGGAGCCGCTCCTGCAGGCTGGTGTCCCTTGGTCTCCTCATGGCAGAGGCAGCATCTGCCCAGCCCTGTGGACAGAGGAAATTCCTTCCCTCCAGGTCTTGGCACCCACAGAGAAACCAGCACCCCTGTGCAGGTCCCAGGCTTGCAGACCCACATCCAGGGGATCCATGCAATATTTAGCCATTCTTCCCCCAGCTGCCACTTTGAAGTCCTTCCCTGGGGGATCCACATCCCTTTGTACCCCACATTGCATGGCAAAGAGGAGCATTTGCCCCAGCAGATGTGAATAAAAACCATGGGAAAGTTTGGATCTTCCCAGCTCAGGGTACATCCTCAGTCCTGCTCCCACAGCCTCCTGGTGGCACAGCCCAGCTCAGCCCACACAGTTTGTCACAGGAATTTGAATGTTTGGGGTGGCAGGGTTGGAGGAGATCAGACACAAAACTGAGGTCTGGGAGAGCCAGACCCTGCAGCTGACCAGGGGCTCCCCCCCAGAGCAGGCACTGTCCCACCCCTCCTAGCTCCAGCCTTGGGCTCTGCCCACTGTCTGTCACCTTCAGAAAACAACCTTTACTTCTCTTTCCCAAACCTTTCTCAGCCCCCTTGGTGCTCCCTCCCCTACCAAGGCACAGGGTGTATTTGCTCTCCTGCAGGTCTGGTGGCTTGTGGACAACTCTTCTGTTTACTGCTGTTGTACAGCTGCCCCAGAGCTATCAATTGCCTTTGTTCAAAGGTTGCCTGCCCAGATGATTTTACAACGTGGCTACAATGATTTGCTCCATTTTGCACTTTAAACTGATGCCACGGTGATTTCTACCATGTCAGCGAGGGAGTAATGAAGCACTTGAGCCTATAAACACATGTTGTTCTTGTTTATGGTCATATTAATAGCACAATAAAATCATTGCTCACCCAAGCAGTTGCTTAAAAAAAAAAAATTGTTTCTTTTAGGTTTCTGCATGGAAAATGGAAAGTTGTGGTTTCATGTCTGCCGGACCCCCAAAGCCCCAGACTCTCTAATGGGGTGTCATGTGTGCTGGAGCACAGAACCATCATTTTTCCTGTGCTGCACACAGAAATGTTCAGCACAACTTGTGTGGCAGCTCAGCTGCTGCCTGAGCTCTGCCTAAGCTGCAAATACCACCCAGCTGGTGAGGGGTCTGAGTGCTCCTTGCCCAGGTGTTCCTTGGGGGGACACACAGACCCCAGGAGAAGCTGTGCACCAGGTCTTTGCTTTGGCTGCTTTGTGCCAGCTGGGGAACACCCCCACCATGGTTATGAGGGATGGGGGCATCAAACTTCCTCTCCTTGGTCCTGTGGTTGAAGAGTCTGTGGTGCATTATTGGATCCAAGAGATTTCTCCTGGAAAGAAAGGTGGAAGCCAGGTGCAGCAGTGCTCTAGGGGATGAAGGGATGTAGGGCTCTGTTGCTGGTTTTTATCTCTCTGGAAGTGATTGGTGATACACAGAGGTAAATTCAGTGTTCCTTCCCACTCCTAGTCCACTGTTTCACTCCTTCCCAATGTTTTGGTGTTTTTTTGGCAAGTTGGTGTCGTGTGCCAGCCAGGAAAAAAACCTCACATTGCTTCCCAGGTCACTGTGCTGCAGTAATTAAATATCCAGGCTATTTACTCGTGCAGCAGCTAAAGAAGAACTGAATATTCAATCTCACCATTGTATGCATAGAGGAAGAAAACAAACAACACCAGTCCTTTCATCACATCAGGTGGTCCTTCCTGGAGAAAGCTTTGTGGCCAGGGGTTGGTAGGAGGTGGTGTCCCCAAGAATTTCTTCTGTTCAGTATCAAATTTACATAGAATACACTTAATGAGGAGCAATAACACCTTCTGCAAAGTGATTTCATTTCAAAGAAGTCCTTCCTCAAAGGGAAGCTCATTGAGCAGCACATTCCAGAAAGGCTCTTGTTGAAGGGAGTTTTTCCTCATCCACCTGTCTTCTCTGAAAACAGCAATTCCTCATTCCAGTAAAACTTCTACCCAAGAGCACCACCACAGGTAACGTGTCAGGGATACAGCAGGTGCTAAGAAGAAGGATGGGGAGAAGTTTTGGGCAGTTTTTAGGGTCAAACTTGGCAAAAAAGCATCTTCACCTCCACTTTTCTGATGCCCTGGGACTGCTGGGGCTTGCCAGCCTTTGCCCTGTTGTTGCAGGCTCTCCTTAACATCATTAGGAAATGCATTAATATTGGAATTTCAAAAAGGATTTTATAAAAAGCATTTCCACAGCAGTGTTCAATGTGGCCAACAGCAGACCTTGATTACTGTGCTGTTTGAAGATGTTGGAGGCTGAGCTGCTTCCAGAGCCAATTTCTCAGCTGGTTCAAGGTAATACTGCTCAGCAGCTCTTCCACAGAAACAATTATCCTCAAAAAGGGGATGCCATTTGCATTTCCTGATGACCTAGAAGAAAACAGCAGGAAGTAGGAAAATTTTATCATTCAAGTGGAAGCTTCTGTCTTGGTTTGGGTGCAAAACCAGTTGTTTCGTGCCTGGGAAAGCTTTGGAAGCCCTTGTATTGGGAATGAGTGCAAATAAGTACACATGGGGAGACAGCTGGAGAGAAAACAGCAAAGTTAGATGCTTCTTATTATTTTTTTCCTCCAAACCAAGCAAATGGCTCCAAGCAAACACTGGTGGAAACTTGTTCCAGTTTCACCTGTGCTCACATTTCCCTTTCCAAGGGAAAGGCATGGGACTGACCCTTCTGTGGGACCACCTGAGAACTGCTGGGAGGAAAAGAGAAGTGGGCACAGACAGGATGTGGAGCAGGGCCCTTGTGTCACTGTTATTGCAGGTGTTGGTGTCATTCCTGCCATCTGTTCCCTCCTTGCTTGCAGTAAAGAACAGCTCCAGCTCATGAAATGAGTGGCAATGATGGGAATTCAGCCCCAGGAGCCCACTGTGACACCTGACTGGGGGTGCTGAAGATACTTTTAGTGCTGTGGCCTCAGCCAGAGGGTTGGGACACACTGCTGGAGACCCCACCCCTCCTGCATGAGCAGGACTAAGGTGAGTGCCAAGGTGGAATGGGTGTTAATCATTTACCCCTGGAGGCTGTAACAGACACTGTGTGTGTGTCTGTAGGGATCTCCAGCAGGAATGTTCTACAGGGAAGCTGCTGCTGCTCAAAGGGCACCAAAGAGTGCCTTTTGGGGAGGCAGTTGATTCAGATTTGTTTGCTTTGTGGGAGCACCTTTCCTGTGCTGTGGGTGCTCTGTCACTGGCAGGGCCATCACTGCATGGGGGCTGCAGGGTGATTGCCACTCCTGAGCCTGGCCTTGGCATCTTTCCTCCCTGATTAAGAACGTCACAGCACCAAACAGGAGCAGGGCACTTGCAGGGAAGGTGATAGCTACTGGTGAGTCAGGAATGATGGTGGTGTTTGAGCCTCACGCCATGGGAATGGCTTTGGAAGCATTGTGAGCTGGCTGTTCTGCTGTGCTAAAGCATTTTTAACAAATTAGCTCATCATGGGTATAATATGGATATATTTCCTATTAAATAATGCAGATGTAACAACAAGCCAAGATTTGGGATTGAGTTGGCACCCAGGTGTGGCTGAACATGTTGCCATCCCCTTCCTTCAGGAGGAAAAAATTATAAATACAGGCTGTCATTCCTCCATCTCTACATTCATCCCAGCCAACAGCAACCCAGAACTGCCTGTCTTCAGCTGGGGTTTCTTCAGTTCATGCCCAAAACCAGGCTTTGCCCCTGGGGAAACCCTTCCTCTGTGCAGAGGTGCCAGATGGATCTTGGAGCTCCATGGGAGTCTGTACAAAGCCCATGATAAAAACAAGCAGTGGAGGGACATGACACCATTCCTGAGTGTGTTTCTCTCTTGGTTCATTGCAGGGCTTGCTCCTAAATCCAGCCTTGTATCCACAGGACCCAGAAGCATCTGTCTAGAAGGAAAGGGTCCCATCAGTATTCCTGCAGCAGGCTTTGCTCCATGCCCAGGACTGACTCACAGTGGCTTGAGCTTTACTTTTAAATCATGCAGCTTTGCCTCATATTAACACATGACTAGAGAGGATTTAGCAATTTAAAATATTAATAATGGGTAGGTCATTTCTGAGCAGGCAGTTTTAATCACAGTGCTCCTCCTTGGATGGGCTGTGCTCTGAGGTCACTGGCTCTGACCTTGCCCTCACCTCCTGACAAGAATGCAGAGCTCTGGGCGCGTGTTCCCCCCTCTCCCTGCTCTGTGGGGTGCCCTGGGCACTCCCATTTCAGGGACAGTGACACCTTTGTGCTGCTAATGGCACCAAACCTGGGGAGAGAAGAGCCACACCTGCCCCATCACCTGGAGGTGGCAAAGCTGGGAGAGCAGGAGCACCCTGGGTTCTCCTGGGTGCTGGGCCTGCCCTTGTTTCCTACCCCTGGAGATTTTAGACATACCTAAACCAAAGTGCAAGCAGGACTTTTACAAAGCACTGCTTTACAGCATTTTGGGACAGCCAGGGCAGGCTGGAGGCACCACGAGCTGCCTTGAGGTGTTGCCACCTTCTCCTCAGGAGCCCCAGCTTTCAGAAGATCTCTGCTCACACTAAAAGTTTCCTTCCACTTTTTGAAGCCTACATTTGCTCTGAAATGAAGATACCTCTTCACTTTTCTTGGCTTGCTTTGCCTTTGTGGTTTGGTTGTTGCCCCACCAATCATTTTGGCCACTGTGGTGTCAGTGAGGCTTGGAACACAACCACAAAATCAGACACATCTGGAGAAAGCTGGGCCAGGTCACTGCAGATGGAGTTGGTTTTGGTTTTTAAAGGCAGCCTGGATAAATGGCAACCAAACCCACTTCCACTTGCAAGAGGCAAAAGCCAAAAATAAAACCACACTAGCATCCACAATTTCTAAAATAGCTGGCTTCCACTCCTGTAATTAAATTTACTTTCGATTTTTCAAAGAGCAACTGGCTAAAGATCAGTCCCTAACTCATGGCAAATTGGTTTGGATAAAACAAAAATCTACTTACCTCTTAATCAGAAAACAAATCCAAACAAAACCAGAATCTGATCTGAGGTTTATAAGCTTTTTTAAACTCAGTATTTAAGTGCTTCTGAATGTCCCACTGAAACCCAAAACTAGGAGTAAAAAAAAAATGTCAGGGAGAAATTCCTGTGATTTCTCAATCTTGCTCAGAAGCAGGAAATTTGGGGACTTCCTCAGAAGGTTTCTTGGGGGACTGACATGCTTTTCATTATCACTGATGCCTTTTATTGAACTGCAGAAAACACAAGGCAAAGGTTTAGGTTATTTCTCTCTCCTGAGCCAGGCTGCCCAAACGTGGTAGCTCGTTAAGATGTTCTGCTCCTGCTAATTGCCAGGTCAGGTCTTGGCTTCAGTGAGGAGCGTATCCTTGGAGTGGAGGCTTATCTCAGGAGCTTCCTGAGTCTGCTGAATTGAATGAAAGTCTCACCAGGAAAAGTGGTTTGTTTTGCTTTTAGTTTGTTTTGTAAGAAAGCTGAGAATTTCCCTTCCCAGACACGGCTGAGCTGACCACAGACAAGCTCACAAATTTCAGCTTTGGATCATCAGGCACTCCAGGCTCCAGAAGTGCTGAATTCCTTTTGAAAAAGTATAGCTGTGCATTTTCAGTCCTCCACCGAAATTATTAATTCTGTTCAAATTTGGAAAGAGGCTGTGAATGTGCTGCCTTGTTGATTTCCTTCCTTTCCCCAGAGAGATTTTTGGTCAAACAGAGGTAAAATGTTTCAGCTCTGTCAGACTTTCAAGCTTGGCTCCCCATTTTTAACCCTGTAGTTATGAGGGCACTTTCTGGAGTCATCTTCATGTCAGAAGTCATCTGTCACATCCCCATTTCATCAGTGACTGGAGCTGGGATGTCATGAGGCAAAGTGACCTGGAAAAGGTTCAGCAGGAGGTCAGGGGCAGAAGTGGCCTTGCTTTCTTGGCTCTGGATTTTCCTGTGGAATTGGGGTGAAACCAATCCATGTAATAAAGTTTGGATTGTGTCTAAAAAAGTGAAACCACTTTTTAGACACAATCCAAAAAGTGGATTGTGTCTAAAATCCACAATTTTAGACACAATCCACTGCTAGGGGACAGTGGGTTTGTCCTGCTGAGGAACCTGAACCCACAAACCCATCCTAGAGTGGAGCTGAGCTGCTGTTGAGGAGCCCTGGCCACCCCAGCCAGCACCCAGCTGTAATTCCCCAAAGGCTGGCAAAATCTTCCTAAAAAAGGTCATTTCAGGCTGAAAAGCAACAGAGCTTCTCCATTTCAGACCAAAAAGGGATTTTTTTGGGGGGCTTTGGGGGAATAACCTCAATTTGGAAAACACTTACCCAAGTTGTCTCAACTTAGCAACAGCTTTTATTAGATTGCACTTGTCCAATGAGATTAATGGACGTTTTCCTTTGAAACTCTGGGAGTCTTTCCTAGACACTGGGAATAAGTAGGTTCCTTCAAATGTTCTGCTTCCTACAGGATTTACTGGTGAAAGATTTAATACAATTCAGCACAAACATTTTAACCTCTCCATCTAAAATGCTGAATTCAACCGTTTCCTGAATGTGTATAATTTAAAGGCTGGTGTTTTCCTGTGTCATGCTCTCTGAAGCATTTTATGTCGCCTTGCTCCTATTGACTCTTTTAAGAAAACACTGCAGGAGTATACAGTCACTTTCAGATAACTCAGATTGTTTACTTTATGAATGAAGGAGGAAATTGAATACTCAAATAAAGTTATGCATCTAAGTGCCAGGAGCTAACTGCCTTCTTAAATTTGCTTGTCTCCTTGAAAGAGTCTTTAAACACAATTTATGACGTAAAGAGCCTTGCTGGAGTGCTGAGAGGGATCTCCACTGTCTGTTATAAATGGATGCTCTCAGCAGCTGCTGGAGTCTGGGCCAGGGACAAATGCTGGGCTTTGAGGAGCTCTTGTGCATCCCATGGATCTGTGTGGGCTGCAAATAAGCAGGGGCTGTTGTTTTGATAGAATTATCTGGTACAGACTGCGGAAAACAAAGGAAAAGAAGGATTTCTAGCATCATCTACCCACGGTCACACTAAACTTTAGTATTAGGTTTAGGTCTCACCACTGGGGGAGGTGGTGTGTGGCTGCCTGTGTGAGCAGTGCCATTTGTTGTTTCTCCTGCCCCTGGTTTGGAACACCTTTGATCTGGTTTGTATTTAGGGATATAACTCAAACCACTCCTAAGTTATCCTCGTCTCCATGGTGTCTTAGCACCCAAGGTAATTGTTTTTTTCCTTCAAATAGCTGCCAAACGTGATTGAATTTGCACTGAATTAAAAAATAAAGCAATTCCCCCGGGAATTAACCTTGCAGATTCCTCTGCCTGTTTCTCCACCCCTTTCCTTCAAGAGAATTTCTCTCAGGATTTCATTCCACTGCACTAATGAAGTGCTACAGTAATGGGAATATGATTGACATGTTAAATGTCCTTCCTTGAGCCAGAGTGATTAGAGAAAGATAAACATGAGCAGGCACATGTGGCCAGCTTGGCTCTGACAGCTCCAGGGCTTTGGGGGAGCTTGGGGGATGCCAGGGTGCCAGAGGGACTAAAGTGCAGCCCTCCCAGCAGATTAATGCTTGTAAGCCATCATTTGGCACAGGGCTGTTCCAGGTTCCCATCCAAGCACCATGCCTTGACATACACATCCCTATGTTTACAAAAAGAGGAAATATTCAGAGTCCCTTTGGGTCCTGTTGGCTGGGATTTGATGGCAGGATTAGGGAACAAGGTGAATTTCATGGATCCCAGTTGGATGTGGGCGTTTGATGGCCTTAAGCTTTGTTCTTCTTAGCAAAGCCTTGACATGCTCAGAGCATAGAGAGGCCATGGAAAGCTGCCTCCTGATGGCCAACATCCTTATCCAGAAGCATGACCAGGGGCCAAACTCTGCTCCACACAATAACCTTTGAGCCAAGGGCTGCCATCACTGTGCACAGAGTGCAGAGATTGCCCCTGAATGGATTATTCAGGTGCCAAAAAGGTGAGGGCCTTGAAACCTGGAGTAATTGAGAAATTCTAGGATAAAGGGCAGGAACCCAAATGAGATTCTGGCCTGCAGAGTGGGGGAAAGGGTGAATTTGGTGGTTGGACTGATGGACAGAGACACTGATTTGCATCCAACCTCCTCTTCAGCCCCTCTGCATCTCCCCAGCACAGAGCTCTCCACATTTCCCACACACCTTCCTGATGTAAATTTGTGAAGCTTTTTGGGGCATGAAGGAGAGATCTGTTTATTCCCAAGGCTTGCCCTTCTTGGAGAGCACTTTGCACAAGGGCAGTGACTGGGAAGGAGGTCTCCTAGACCTTCTTCTCCCCTCCCAAAATCACAAATCCCCACCTGAGGGAGGTGCTGGGGGCTTAAGGCAGGTGACCCTGGCAGAGGTCACTGACAAGGTCCCACCTCTCCCCCAGCATGGGCTGCACCACCAGCAGGACCTCTATCACACACTAATATTGGATTATGATCCTGAGACTCCACAATGTCACACTGATAAGGGCCAGGGTTTTTCCCTGTGCGAGCCTGTTCCATTTTAACACCTAGGTATGTCAAGTGAAGGGAATATTTTCCCTTCTGCATCAGACTCCAACTTTGCCGAGGTTGGTCACGGGAGAGGGTGTGCAAATGTCAGGGAGACATTTGTCTGGCAAGGAGAGCAGCTGTGGGGTGCAGGGTGCTGCAGAGCTGTGGGAAGGGAAGTGGCAGGGCATGGGATAATGTGGATCAAGAGGTGGGGAGGATAAGTCTGATTTTCATGACTCATGCTGGTAGAGCTGCCTGGCTCTGTGTTTCAGAGGTTGCTGCAATGTTACAAAGACACTTAAATCATTAATAGTTACCAGTTTTCCTAAGCTTATCCAGGCAGTCTTTCTGGAGGGTCTGGTAGACACCTTCACTCCTTTTTTCACAGGTTCTACTGAAACAAGCAGGAGCTTGGTGCAGCTTGTGAGAGTCTCTCACATCTCCATTTACACCATCCATCAGTGGCTTCAAACTGTGCTCCAAAGGCAGAGAGGGACCAAGAGTTGATGTTGGAAACACTGTACTGCACTGACTGAATGAGAAAGCACTTTTTGCAATCCTAGATAAAAATGCTCACCAGAAAGTGATGATGTAACAGAAATACCCTGGGGACTGAAAAAATTGATGCTGCTTCACTTGAACACAGCTTGCTCGCACAGCCCGCCCCCGGCCAGGTAAAGTTTGAGGAAAGAGAGGTGGGAGTCATTTGAAGGAGGAAAATACAGTAGCAAAAAGCAAATATTCACTTGTAAACTCCACTGTCTAGGGCTGCTCCCACACAGGCAGTGTGATCACCTCCTCCCTCCCTCCAAAACCAAGGGTCCCTGGGGGAGAAGATAAAGTGGTTCTTGAGGAAGTGCACCAGTTTCCCTTGGGCTGAGCTCTAATTAATGAATTAAAATGCAGAAATGCATCACAGCTTGTGTTCCCTGGTGGCTTCCTACTGAACAGCCCCTGCAGAACCTCTGCCAGCTCCACGAGCATCCAAGTCAATATGTGCACCAAAATGTCAGAGGGGACAATAGCAACTAAAAATAGGCAAAGACAGGAATTTGCCTATAATATTTTTAACCTTGTAGGATGGCAAAGTTATATATAGCTAATACAGAAAAATGGGTTTAGTTGCTTAAATGAGGAAAACAAAGAGTGTGTCTGTTTAGTTGGGTTTAGCATCAGTTGAATTTCAAACCTGACAACGCTTTTTGGCTCTGTACCTGTGTGCACTTCCCCTGGGGCTGTTGTATGGTATGTGGGCTTCCTGGGGGAGCTGGGGAGAAGCATGGATCACACCATAAAGGCACTGAGTGTTAATGGGGGATTTTATGCCCTGGTCCTGTTTAGCCAAGTAGGGAGGCAGGGCTGGGACTGCAGAGACAGTTTGGAGCTGTGCTGGTGCAGTTGCTGCTGCCTGGTCTCTGGGCTGGGGACCAAGATGTAAGGTGGCTCCTGACATCATCTTTAGCTCTCCAGTCCATGCTGGAAATGTGCCATCCGTGCTGCTCCTTGCAGGGACAAGGAGACAGGAGCAAGCCAAGGCTGCTGCTGTGTCTGCTGACTCCAGGCTGGGACCCAGCAGTGCCTGTGCCCAGCTCACTGTGAGCATCGCCAGGGTGGAACCGCTGCCTGAAGAGCGGCTTGGTAAATGCTCAAAAGGGCTTTTTTCCTCATAGCAGAAAGAGATGAATAAACAGGAAATAAGGGGTTGAGCAACTGTTCTTTTTTGTATGTATGTCCACGACAAACTATGACTTTTAGCAAAGAATGTCTTGATGATAAAGCATTCAGGAATCAGCACCGAATCAAAGAAAAGTTTCCCATTTAATTTAATGGGAACGTGTTCAAATCTGTAATCTGCAGCTAGAACTCTGCTTTTTTCCCCTTGCAGATCCCTTTAATCCTTTAGCAATCGTGTATTTTCCAACGAGGTTTTCTGTGTGTCCCGGGGGTATAAAATCACAGTGGGAAAGAAGTGCTGCTCATAACCTGTGAGCAACTACAATCTGCCTCCCACTCTGCTGGTAACACCCAGTGGATATTTGCCTCTCAGAGATTAGAGGAACAAAGCAAGAAGAGAGCAGCGTTCCATTATGGTGGAGCATATAATATTGTGATTATTACTCATGCCCTCTGTCTAATTAATCATTTGGTGTGTTATTTGAAGGCAAACAGGGCCTTTGGTTCATTATCGCTTATACATACACAGAACTGGAGTCACTTCAGTGCTGTCAGACTTGCTTAATCCCTGCCTGGGTTTTGTACATGTCTGGGTATCTGAATCATGTACATGGCAAATGATCTACTAATATGTTTGCTCCACCAGTTTGTTCATATGGAGCCAAATATATGAAAGCATTCAAACTCCGGAAAATGCAGATATGGTCCTAATGGACTTGACAAAGGCACCTAATGTTAAAGGTTATGAAAAAAGGGTTGCTGATGAAATGCCTTTTTTTTTTTTTTTTTTGCCTTCTTTTCTTTTCAAGTATTTTGTTTGTGCTTCTTTTATTATTTATATTTTATCTTGCTCAGTGTTTAAACGGGGAGGTAGGAAAGGGGATCAAGAAAACTCTGAATTTTATGGAAACAGACTTAGGGGGTGAAAGCATTGGTTTAATCTGAAGTAAAGGGTGGTTGCTGATGATGGGTGCTCTGTTATTGGGCTCCTCCCAATAGAGGAGCCACCCCCAGTTACTGGGATGCTGCAGTGGTGGAATTTTTATTCTACAATTGCAAAGGTTATCCAGGTGCAGTTATCCTGCCTGCCCACCCCATTGGTGCAGTTGCTTCCATCCTGCCTCACTGCAGGGCAGCACTCAGAAAATCTGGGCCATGAATTTTAAAATTTAAAGAATCTCTGTCTCCTTTCTCCTCACTGCTCATTTGTACGAGAACAGAGCCTGCTTTGAAGCTCTGCACTTGGAAGACTTCACATTAAGACTGTAACATTTTGATTACAAGTGATATAAAATGTGGTTCACTTTATTTCCTAATTAATGACAGTACATAAGGCAACAGTAAACTCAATTGCTTCCAACAGCTTTTTATATTCACTTGGAGGCATTTACAGAAATATGACTCTTGTACCCAGCAAAATCTTCCCTTGACCAGATGTAGAAGGAAAGCAGTTTTATTGGCTCCATGATAATATCACTAAAGAGGAAACAAGCTATAAAAACAATAAAAAAACACAAGCCACACTGAATTTGAGAGTTGCTAAACTGAAAGATACAGAAACAAATACAGAGAAGATAATAAGGCCTTTTACTGATAGTGCTGTCCTGTGTAAATAACACAGACACTGAATAAGTCCCTCTGCAGTGAGACTCATTAGAAACACGTACATCAGCCCAGAGCAATTACTTTGATGGTTCCCCAGCTGCTTTTCACAATAAATGTCCTCAGACCCACCAAGGCTGGAGTCATTCAGCTGGCTGCACATCCTTGCAGATATACAGCCATGCTGAAAACGGGGAACTGCCAAGAAATCCCGCTCGGGAATCTTGGGCTCATTGCTTTATAGAGCAGCTTTTAGGAGAAGTGCTGGTCCAGGGGAGCTGATTAAACAAGGCTGTTCAGACAGAGAGTAAGGCACCCATTTCCATAAGGAATGAGCATGGCCAAGGATTATGTTGATCCATGGTTGTCCAGCACATGGATCTTGTCTGGGGTTTGCATAGATGCTCCTGAACTGCAATTAAATCCATGAGGATCTGGTCTTTCTAAACATCAAACCTGTTCACAAATTACTCTAATCAACACTTTTTTGCTTGAAATCAGAGGTAATGGAGTTCTGCACACACTGGAACTCCACGAACTCAGCAGTGGGTTTTCAGAGGGGGCACTTGCCTTGCAGAGGTACAGCACAAACACCCACACTGCAAACCATCTGTCTCCTGGGGGAGCTGTGAGAAGCCTAGAGAACTATTTGGCTGAAAGTCAGCAATGAAAGCTAAATTTCCTAAGGTAAATTTTCCTTTTTTTTTTCCATTGGTTTTAAATATTTTGCCTGGGGAAGGTCCAATGAAGGAACAAAATAAATGAACATGGGAGACTACAGCATTTGCAGCACTATAGAAGTGTAATGTAATAACAAACATAAGCTGAAAGCCAGTCAGAGTGAAAATACATACATTGAGGACACTTTTGTCTTTGTATTTGGTAGTTTGAAGGTAAGTGAGGTGAGTAAATGATAAGAAACACTAAAGAAAGCAGAAACACTAAAGCTGACTCTGAGGCATAAAATTTCACGGTTGCATGGGAAAAGGTGAGTGGTGAGAGTCAACAATGAGCAAGACACCAAATAAATTTGTGTATCACTGTTCCTAAGTGACAACTAGCACTTTCTCTCCTCTTGCTGTCACAAGTTTTTTCTTCTCTATGCAGGTTTTACAGAGGAGTGGGACAAAGCCAGCCCAAAGGCTTTCTCCAGGAGGAATGCAGTGGCTGAATGTCCAGCTTCTGAAGGAAATTCTTACTTTGTCACGACCATCCTACTGTGACAATAGAAAGAAGAACACTGCCAAGGCAGGAAAATGAGAACTGGGAAGAATGAAAATATATATGGAGAAAAAAAAGGGAGAGTAGAGAGACATCTAGGATTTCCTGAGATCCCTTTCCCTTGTGAGGGTGCAATCAGAATCAGAACAGGTATTTGCTCCAAAGAGTTAATCTTTATTAACTGCCCCAGAATGCCCTTCAGCTGGTGCACAGCCTGGTTCAAAGGTTTTCCACAAAAACAACATACCATAAACCAAAGGGCAGCACTAATTGGAAGCAGTGTAATTCTGAAAACAGCAATACCTTTTTGTGGGTTAATAACCGGAAATTAAATTTCGTGTATGTTAGCAAAGCCCATCATAAAGCACCAGGTGAATGAGGGGCACGGTCAATAAGGGCAAGGGTTTGGAGCACGTACAGTCACGTCCAGCAGCAACCCCTACTCCTTGGGCATAGCCAATATTCCCAAAGGATTAATCCTCAGCCTTGAACCCCTGGCTGAAGGAAATGGCTTGCACAATGGGGCTGCTCGTTGCTGCTTTGGTGGTGGAGGAAGGAGTGACATGAATTCAGCTGTCCCAGAAGCTGCTCTGCTCCATGTGCAGTCAGGGCAGCAGCAAAGGGCTGCTGTGACTTGTCCCAGTCCAGTGCTCAGGCTACTGGTGCTGTGAAGGACCTTTCCAGCTGCACTGCACACACAAATGAAAGGCTTGTCTGAACAATTAATGGGGTTTCAATGCTCAGATGTCATGCAACGGAGAGCAGGCACAGGCGCAGGCTGGGGCTGGGTTTGCTGCTGATGGCATTGCCTGAAACGGAAACTCAGCTAATATTTGGACTGCAGGGTGTGTGTCTCTTATAAGGAAATGGCTTCATCTGGAAAAGGAGGCAGAAACACAAGGTCAGATCCTCTCTCCTCTGCCCTCATTTCCTCTTCTGGTTGCTCTGGCTTCCCCAACACTGCAGAGGAGTCAAGAGATTGATATCCCCAAAACCAGGCTGTCTCTCTCCAAGGATTCCTGCAGTGCAAGCCAGGGCTGTGAGGGGTGGGTGCTGGACAGGGATGCCAGATCACCTTGAGTTCAGTGACAACTGTGTGCAGATGGCACAGCTCTGAGGAGATGGATCCCATCCAGAAGTTGTCCTGACATAATAAAGTTGTCTGCTGGTCAAGCCAGGCCAATCCCAGTTAGTTGGAAATACCCATGGACCATCTTCATTCCTGGGAGCTCATTTGTGCATAACCAGAGCTGTGGCCTCAGGCAGGTGTTGTGTCTGTGGTGGCAGTTCCTCCACCTGGGCAGTCCCTGCACATCTGTGCTTCTCAAAGCACTAGAGAAACATTTGCTGCTGTTTGATTTATTTCCAGCTCTTGGTGATTAGGATGAAGAGTGGGAAAGCCTGAAAGCCAACATATACCTGGGCAAGAGAAAAAGCTTTCCAAGCACACCATGGGCTGCAGAAAAGGATGGTGAATATCCATGTCCCTGAGGAGGGACTGTCCCTTGCAGCTCTGAACCACAAACTCTGTTCACCACAAGCTGCTGCTGCTCGGGGTCTATTTTACTTTACTCTGTTGCTGTGTTTGAGAGACTTTTTGTCTGAAGGCCTCTTTCCCACTGAACCCATCCATCACCAGTGCTGACAGAGGTTCCTGCTGCCCAAAATGGCCAGGAAGACTCGGTGGAGCCAGAACCTCAGGGGTCAAGTCCAGGTTGTCATGTCTGAGCGAGCGCTGCTGCGGATACACGTGGCCCAGCGTCATGTTTGGAAGGCAGTGGAGGACCAAGAGGGAGGAGAAGGAAGGATAGGATGTAATCTTTCATCCTGAGAGCATGTGGGATGGGAATATTTCATTTTGCTGCTGCTGATGGTCTGGCTCCAAGGAGGTGGAGGAAGGGAGTCCCCAGCCCAGGCAGGAGCAGCCGCCCTGGCACCGCTCTCCTGCTCGCTATTTTTGGCTGCAGGAAAAATACAAAGGCAGGGAATGCTGGGGACATCAAATTAAACTCAGTGATGCTTCTTGTGTCATCAAAGAGGAGAAGGTCTAAAGGTACAAATGTCCTGTGGTCAG
This sequence comes from Serinus canaria, assembly GCF_022539315.1. Lineage (NCBI taxonomy): Eukaryota > Metazoa > Chordata > Aves > Passeriformes > Fringillidae > Serinus > Serinus canaria. The sequence goes on from NC_066333.1 coordinate 9,945,354, forward strand.
GGCCCAGTTCACACGTGTGAGCAGAGGAGGAAGGCCGTGGGCACAGCACTGAAGTGATGCACACAGGGTGAGCTCAGGGTACCCCAAAGCACCTGCCTCCCAGCCCACCTGATGGGTGCACTGGGCTTCCTTCTTCTCCACCATATTCCTTTTTGCTCCTGCCAGCACCTCCAGCACCAGTAATTCAATACCTGCAGCTGATTTTACCCAGAGCTATTGCCCAAAGGTCCCTGCAACACATCCCTCAATACTCCTGTCAGGGTGACCCACAACACCTTTTGTTGGGGCTGAACTCTCCTGGGCTGGGCCCTCCCCCAGCTAATGGGGACAGTGACATGCCCCAGTCCACCTCAGCACCCCACTTTATTTCAGACAAACCCCATAAGGTGATCCTTGTTCCACATGATGGTCCCAGAGACGGGCACCACTGAGCTTCCCTGGAGCAGGCACTTCGGGTTCAGTGGTCATGACCCACTGCCAAATTGCTCTTTACCTGGTCCCATGGCCCTGGAAGAATGCCCTGCTGCCCACAGGGCTGCCTCCTGCCCTGGGAGCAGCCCCAGCCATGCACAGAGTGAGCAGCAAGTTACACTCACATTGTTTCAACACATTTGCTTAATTAGTTTATCAAGAAATGTGTTTGGCCTCGTCTGAGGAAAATGCTGTCTGTCATTCCCAGGCATCCTGCAGGGCCCCGGGGAGCTGACAGATCCTGGCTCCTTCCTATCTCTCCTTAACTCCATTTGCTGGGCCTATTTCCCATTATTTTTTTTCTTTTCATGTAGCACTCCCTCACCATTTTGGGATCAAAGTAATAGATAACAAAATTATGTCTAAAAGAAGACCATGACAGGTAGGGAAACAATGCAAGAGCTGGGAAGATTATTTGGGAAAATGTTAAATCAATGAAAGTGTAGGAACTTGAAATTACTTTTTTATCACTCTAGACAAATTCACTGTAGATTTGACTCACTTCATAGAAATGGCAATGAATGAAAAATTACTAATTGTGCATAAAATATTGATTCTGTGCTTCCCTTCAGGGAGCAAAGGATGCTCCATCAGTGAGGTGTGGCCCAAATGAGAGGTGGGCATGTGAGCAGGATACCCCCCAGCCCTGGGCTCAGCTTTGGCAGGACAGGCCCAGAGAAGCTCACCTGTTAAGCTGTACCTGTAGCTATTTATCTGTACCTGGGGTTACCGGGGTGGTGCAGGCAGTCCTGGCTGCTTGAGTAGTTTTGTTGTGATAAGAGCTGAGCACTTTTAAGTGATTATTCTTATTCTAATCCTTCCCATGGTTCCTGACGACAGCTTTGGATGTACCTCATGTTGTCTCCTGTTGCTTTATAGCCATCTTCTATCAAATTAAATTAATAACATGGGGTTTTTTCATGTGTAGAACGTAATCCTTGGGCTCTCACTGGTTCTCTGTCACAGCTGTGGCAAGCTGAGTGTCTGTGTGACAGTGAAGCAGTCAGCTCTGGTGGGTACTAACCTACTGCAGCTGATCTTCTGGTCTTTGGCAGCCAGTTAATTACTGTTTGGCAAAGCCCCCTGGTGTCTTAGCTAAGGTTTAATGGGTTTAATGCCCTTTTTCCAGCTTCCTTCATTCCTCAGACCCAGTGAGTTGCTGTCAGCCCTGTGATCCTTGCACAGCAGCCAGCTCATTACCTGACATGGCCACCACCAGAGCACCACTACTGCTCTGGGCAGGGCTGGGGAAAGAGGGCTCTGAAGAAGGGGAACTCAAAAACCAGTTCTTGTCTTGGTGGGCTTGATGCACATATATCTGTTCTGAAATGATGAGATTTGACTTTTGCAAGCTGCAGAAAAAAACAGTATTATGTTTTTAACTCCTGTCAGCCATCCTACTCTGTTAAATTAAACCAGAATAGCTCTGGTTAGGGGGAAAAGAAACTTATTCAGCCCAGTCCTTGCAAGAGGAACATAGGATGTGTTTTCAGACTAGTTCTCTCTTCCAGGTATGCTGGCAGCCCAATGCCAATGTCAAATCCCTGCCCATCAGTAATGGGTGTAGCAAAACATCTTTAACCACTTCTGTTAGAGCCCCAATTGCACTGATGGTGCACTCTGAGATAATCCAAGTGCAAGGACAGCTCTGTTGCCTTTGTCCAACCCATCCTGCTTGGGCTGAAACCAGTGCCATGTGTGTGCATGGGGCAGGTGGAGCTGTGGCCTGTCCCCTGTGTCCCAGGCCAGACAGGGGACACCATAACCCATCCCTGTGGACAGGGCTGTGCTCCCTTTGCTCAGGGTGGGACAATTCCCTTGTCCTGGCGGGCAGGAGCAGCTGCAGCCCCGTTATCACCGTGGGACGGAGCCAGGGCAGGCGGTGCCGGCTGATCCTGGCCAGGCACGGCCCAGGCACCCAGGGCTCCACTCCAAAACCTTCACCAGGGAGGAACACAGCTCCTGCTGCCAAGGGGACAGCAGTGCCACTCAGCTCGGGGACAGCAGGCCGTGTCAGTGTGACAGCCACTTCAGCAGCCAGTCCAGCAACGCGCTGGGGAAACAAAAGGTGCCTCCGTGCCAGAAGGACTGTCTTCACTCCCAGAGGAACACATCAGATGTCTGGCAATTCCTGGGAGCCTTCCTCAATAAAAACATGAGGGAATGGGAGTGATGAGTTGCACAGCAGTGTCCTCTGAAGTTCAAGGCACGATGGCTAAATATATGTCACATTCCTATAGCTCTTGCCAGGGTAAAGGCTGTACAAGCTGCATCCAAAGTCTGCTTTCCTTCTCCCTCAAAGGTCCCTCTAGACCCAAAGCTATCTGAGCCACTTACACCCTGGATTCCTTTTGCTACTCAGGCAAATATAACACCATTTCTTTGACCCATTTCTGTGCTTCTCTCTTTATCACAATATCACTGAAACACCAGAAGGGAATCTTGTCTCCATTTTAGCAGTACGAAGCTTGTGTTTTCCTTGTCCAAAATTGCAGAACAGGCATATGGGAGTGGAGAAGCACTGAAGAAACACCAGTTCTCAGTCACAGGTCTTTAGAAAAAAAATAAGTCATCAGCTGGCGCTTTCACTCTCCAAAAATGGGACAGAAAGTCACAAAATATCACTAAAATTTCCTGTAGATTTGAGATCAGTGTGTAGCTCTCTGAGTAACTGAATAGTTCTGAACAGAGCTCCTCTTTATGAGGAGGGGCCCGGTTCTCACTAGAGAAGATTCAGTGCATAGTCCAATCTAATATCCACAGCAGACTTCCTAGTTTAGTGAAATTTAGACTGGTTTAAGGACTATGTTGGCCCTTGCCTAATTTCAGGACATGGAGTGACTCCATTGATGGCTCTGCAGTGGACAATGTTTGAAGGGTAAATGCTGGTGTCCTTCAGAAGGTGACCAGAGCTCTCTGCCTGTGTCACCAGTTTCTTACTGAGTGGCCAAGGTCCCCTGTCCTGGAGGGATGGGCTGCAGATATCTAAACTCACTTCTCTTCTGGAGAGGTTGGTAACAAGTACATAAAAGGCAGATAATTAAAACACTTCAAAGAACCTACCAATCCAGACTGGGATTGAGAAAGGAGCATCAGTCTGCCACCACTGCTCTGCTGGAAGGGCTGTTTGTTTCCTCCTGTATTCCAGATTTCCCAAGGCTGTCACATTGTCAGGCACTGCCGTGATCTGTGAGCCTTTATTCCCAGATAAAGATGTGAACTCCCGGCTCTTGTCACAGATAACGGCACAAAGCGTTACAGCGACAGCACAAAGACTTCAAACTCAGCCTCAGACACACTGCCATTTGTTACTGTCCTCAGCCTGGGCCAGCCAGGCTCTTCACAGCTGGGAGAGCTGAGCTGGGAGAGCTCATCTCCATGTCCTCAGGCTCCTGAGGGATTGCCATCCTTCTGTGTTGCTGGGCCGGTGTGTCTGTCCCTGCCATCAGCTGCTGCAGGGCTGCTGAAGGCTGCTTACCAAGTGGGGATGTGCAGCCTTGGGGTCCTTCATGCCAAAATGCCCAAATTCCTCATCTGTGCCCCCACAGGCATCCTTCCTGGCAGCAGGGGCCTCCTCAGTGCTGACTCTGTACGTGCTGGTGCACATCTGTCCTGTGGGTTTCTCGGTGCACATCTGGCCTGTGGGTTTCTCGGTGCACATCTGGCCTGTGGGTTTCTCGGTGCACATCTGGCCTGTGGGTTTCTCTCCTGTTGTACTGCAGGTCAAGAGCTGAGATCTCTTTTTTCCTCTTGCAAGTGTCAGACCCATCTCCACTGGGAACCTGTAAGTCTGGTTCGTTCACTGCATCATAGGAAAGTTCTCTCTTAAAAAAATAAAAGCACCAGCTTTTATAAGAAAACCTGGTTTGAAATAAGCTGTTAAATGAAGACACATCTGGAATCTTCTACTTAAAATGGCAATGAGTTTAGAGTAAAATTACATTAATTTTGAGCAGTACACAGCAAGAACTACATCTTCTGAAGGTCATGTCATTTCAAGTAGTATTGCAGCAGCTCTGGGCTGACATAGCTGATTTTGGGGGACTATAGGAATTTCTGGTGATGTATTTCATCACCTGCTTAGAGCTAGGAAATCTCCTTCTCTCTGCCCCTGGCAGAAAACAATTCAAAATGAATTCTCTGCTCTACCAGGATGCAAGTAACCTTTTCCATGGAGGTGGAGGCTGGTGGTGTCCAACATCCTCCTTTTGCCCAGCCCATCCCAGTGCCTGTGACCAGGCAGGACCGGCCGGAGGCTGGGCTGGAATTGGGATCCCCAGCCCGGGGCCGGGCTCCCATTGTTCCCGGCCTGCCAGACAAAGGGTTAAGTAAATGTTTGGAGAAGATAAGGTGCCCTGTTGACAAGCAGCAGGCTCCAGCGGTCTCAGCAGGATCTCTCCTAGCAGTGATAAATGGGGAGGTTTTCAAAGCGGGATCAGCAGACGCCACCGAGAGGGCGGTTGCTGATGCCGTGATTGGCAGTGGGGAAGGAATCTGAAGGTGTTTAATGATCCCACACTCTGCCGCAGCTTTTTTAAAGACTCTGTGTCTAGCCAGAGGAAAATCCTCTATCAGCCTCAGAGGCTCACGTTCCCGGGTCTTTTTTGTTGTTGTTGCTTTTTTTTTTTTCCCCCCCACTAAAACATGGGAACATCCACTGAAAGGGATCCTGATAAGGACCCTCTGTGATTCCTCATCCTCTCATATCGGTTTTGTCTCTTCTAATTTTCCCTTTGAAGTGCCCTGTGTACAGTAGGTGGACTGTTTAGTTTGGCTAACTTTGGTCAGTAACTGTATTTGGGGGAAATTGTGTCTATTAAACTAAAAATGTGGGTCTTTTCTGCATGGATGTGTTATTCCAATTACTGACTCGTCATTCCTTTGCTCTAGTAAGTATACAATTAAATTACTTCAAGGATAAAGCCCTTGGAAGGATTTGAATCCTTGATGTGCCTTTTTTTGGTATTCAGACCATTAAAGGGTTTCCTTCCTTTTAAATAGACCCCAAAACTGTTTGAAGGGCTGACCACTAAACTTTTTTTTGTTTTCCAGAGAGATGAAATATTTTCTGTCCTCATCTGTGTCTGAAAGCTGCCATGAGCAGCAGGAAAAGCTGCAGTGTTGGTGTGGGAGATGGAACAGAGCAGCAGAGCCTGGGAGGATGAAGCTTTGCCATGGACTGCCTCTCAAACCAGGATTTTGGTCAGCTGTGTTCCCTGTGCAGCCAGAAATGGAGATAAACCCCTGCCTGATCCAATTGGTACCTGATTTATGCCAAGAGAGGTGAGACAGCCAGGAACATTGATGGATAACCGGGATCCAGGCACAGGGAACGAGCTCATCCTTTGGGCCAACCTCATCCTAAAAAGACTGGGGTGGGTGGATAAGTCTTTTTTGGGGGAGACAGCATCCTGGGCAGTGCTGGAGCTGCTGCCCTGGGCAGGCTGGAGGGAGCCAGGGCTGGGAGGCTGCTCCGTGGATGGAGATGAAAGGAGCTGGGTACCCCCCAGCAAAGGGCCAAATGAGCTGGGACATGAAAAGCAGCAGAAAGTATCTGAAGAATGTAAACACCAAGGTGGAAGAGGAATTATTTAGCATGTTAGAGGCTTGGAACTAGGTGCCAGGGGATGGAAGAAGGAGGAAACTCCCTCCAGCTTGCAGGGAAGCTTTGCTGAAGCTTTGGCACCTTCAGCTGGAGGTGGAAAGGGAAGAAATGGTTTCAGCAGAGCAACTCAAGAAGTCTTCTTGTCTGGAGGCTGCTGGGGCAGGGGGGCAATTGGAGCCACTGGCTTGCAGTGTGCATTCCCACTGCCCCAGCCTGGGCTGGGAGCCAAGGGGGTCAGGCCAAGAACAAATAGGATTTAGTGATCGTAAGAGGGGAATGCAAAATGCCCGGAGGAATTTTGATTGAAATTTTATAACTTCAAGAAAAATCTGTCACAGATAAATCAGGAGGTGGTTTAATAAACAATTTGAGAGATTAGTATTGAAACAAATCCCAGTTAAGTCTCAGCAGAGGAGCGGCCGAGGGAAGACCACTGCAGAGAAAGAACGTCAGGGGTATTACAGGCACTAAACAGAAGGCTTTCCAAATATATAAACAATCTGGGGAGGGGGCAGATTGGGAAACCTGTAAAAATAAGCAGAACCACATTAAAAGGCTAAGCAGTGGAGCACAATCAAATATTGAACATGGGATTGCAAGGGAGCTTTCATCTCTCAGCATTAGCCAGACCTTTCGTTCCCGGACAGGAGCCAAGGCCAGGTCCCCAAGGGGGTGAGGGGCTCGAGGGGTACAGCCTGTGCCATGGTGGGACCCTGGTGAGATGTGGCAGCCTGCAGACAGACTGATCAGCATCCTCCTGCAACGGTCACACATGAGATATCAGGGGTAATATCCCTTTGATGAGTGTCCTAAATGCTTTAGACACTAAGCAGATGTCTTCCATGCAAGATTTCCTAATATCTGAAGTACTGGAAGGGATTTGCATCTGAAAAACTTCATAGCAAACACTGAAGATCTGCAGGACGTGGTGGTCAAGAATAGATGAAGGATCTGGCAGAGTGTGTGCAGGTGACTTACACAGAGTGAAAGCTGGGAGCAGCTTTGCAGAGCAAGCCCAGGAGCAGCTCTGCAGGGGTCTCACCCACTGGGACAAGCCCCAAACCCATTTCCATTACAGAAATCTGTTCCTTGGTCAGAAATGTCCCTAAGAAAAGGAGATGGTGTGGACGCAGGGATCTTTGACTTGGGCAATCATTTGAAGCCAGACTCTAAGATGAGCAGGTAACACAACTCCAACCCCACATCCCACTTTCTCCAGAGCACCTGTGGAAGAGCAGGCACACTGCTCCTTGTCCAGACTTTGTGTCTTTTGCCTGCTAGCAGTGAAGCCAGAGAGATTCCCAGGTGGACCCTCTAGGAACTCCAGAGCCATCCCTCAGGTGCATTTGACTCCCTGGATACCTGTTCCCAGCACCTCTGCACCCCCAGATCTCTGTCATCAGTGTGAGCAGTCCCTGGAATGAGGGTCTGTAAGAGCAGGAACCCCTCAGCCAGAGCAGCAAGGGAGCTGCACCCTGGTGCTGCAGGCAGGTTCCCTTGGGTGATGTCTGGCAGAGGAGCAGGGTGTCCTGGTGGAGCTGGTGGCATCCTCAGGTGTCACAGTTACATCTGCCAGGACTCATCCAGACGAAGCAGAGTTGCTCCATCCAGCTCATATTTAGCCTGCCAGCCTTGCAGCTGTGTCAATCAGTGCCTGGAACACTCAGGGAAGGGAAATGGCCTGTCCTTGGACAGTGTGACTCCAGCTGAGGGAACCAGGCACGGGCAGAGAGCACTGCAGAGCGTGATGGAGCTGAGACCAGGAGGAGCTGGTGCCTCCATCCTGGTCCTCTGGCTCCCCAGCAGCAGCACAGTGCCAGACCCTGTAGGTGTTCATGGAGGGCCTATTTTTAATCACCTTTCCACTGGGTTTTTGCAAGGCCCCATTCACACTTGCTCTGTGAAAAAGGATGTCAGAGCAGATTAACAGCTGGTTCCTGCCTGCCCCGACAGCTCTGACAATGCGTCCCTTCTTCTCAAGGTGACAGGAACATGCAGCTGCCTAATGGGTACAGAAGTGTCTATTCTTTCCCAGTGACATTTATTGTGAAATATCTGAGTGGGGCTGAGAGACATGCAAGGCTTTCCCTCCCTTATCAGGCGACCCTGGTCAGTGTCCTGCTGTCAAGGACTGAAGTAATTTATGTCAGAGCTGCAAGTGTTTACTTATCTGCCCCAGCGCCCAGCTCGGCCCAGAGCAGCCAGACTGGCTCCAGTGGGGCTCACCAGCCTTTTCCTGCTGCTGGGAAAAGCTGGGTGCAGGCCCTGTCCCAGCCAGCCACGGCAGGAGGGGTGAAAATGGGCCAGCAAAAACCTTCCTGTGGCTCTGAGGCAGGGGGACAGCGGCAGCACAGATGTGAGAGGCACAGATGTGTCAGCAAGAAGTGACATCTCAGAGCAGAAGGGACTAAACAAAGCCTGAGCAGCAGCACGAGGCATCTGCTCACAAAGGCACGAGCTGAGGTGTGAATTTAGAGGGGGTTTTGTCAGCTGGAGCAGAGCAGCATCCAGCAGTGGAAGCTGCAGCAGCTCCCTGCATGGTTTTCCTGGGCATCACACACTCTGGGAGCCCACAGAAAGAGCTGGGGAAGGGTGGGAGAGCTACTTGACAGCTCCATGCCTTCCTGTTTCCTCATCTCATGGACCTCTGGGGTTTTCCTGAGAGGAGGATTTGTGAGGGCAGAGGGGCTCCAGGCACAAGGACAGCCCTGTTTTGGGGATTGTTGGCTCTGAAGCAGCTTGGCAAGAGCATCCCCAATCCCTGTGAGCCTCACGGGTGGCTTTAAAGGACCTGTCCAGTGCTTCTGTCTTGTGTCATGGCAGAGACCAGAGATGTCAGTGCATCTGGTCCTCAGACTGTACAACTTTCCCTCAGATTTGGTTCCAAAGCTCTCCAGTTTTTGTAAAGCAGCACAATTATCCCTGCAGCCCTCCCAGCTCTGGCCACCATCCATCATCCCAAGCAGGGGAACAGCTTTCATCTCTCTGGAAGGGCACATCCTTCGTGGCACAGGAGGGATGAGCACAGGCCTGATGGCTCTGCTGCTGGGGGTGCCTCCTCCCTGATGGATGTGCCCAGAGATAAATATTAGGCTGTGCTGGTTTCCTCTCTGCAGCTCACAAGCTCTTGTTGTTGGGTGGGAAACCTTTAACCAGTAGGGATGAACAACAGATTAAAAGAGACAGACTATCTCCTGCTAAATGAGCTGTTATTTGAAATCAGCTTTTTCTTCCTTTTCTTTTTTTTTTTTTTTTTTTTTTTTCCCTAACCCAGGGCACTCCTCAGTAAAAAATACTCCACTGACGTGGTATTTCTCTTGACAAATATTTTTCTGAGCTGTCTCCCCTTCCCACCCATCAGGGCATGATCAAAGGGCTGGTCCTGCTCTGGGGAGGAGCTGTGAGTGCTTGGGGTGGCTGATTCTGTGCTGCCATCCCTGCCTGGTGGCACTGTCCCAAACACTGGGGGACATGGTGTGGGTATTGCAGGAGGGCCAAACCCTGCAGAGGTGCCCTTTAGGGAGTGAGCTTTGTGCCACTGGTCGTGCTCACCCCAGGAGTGGTGCCAGAGGAGTGGCAGAACCAGTGGGGCTCTGCAAGGTGCCTCTCACCTGTGAGAAGAGAGTGTGTCTGCACTTTCAGGAGCCTGCTGTCTGCTCAGCTTGTTTTCAAAACACCAGGAGATTTCTGCAGTGCAAGCTGATCCCATGAAGTGTAACCTCTCCTATTTTTTGCTGGAAACCCAAAGCACAGCAGTCAATAACCCACAGCCCCAGCCCTCATCCCTCCATGCTCTTGACAGAGGCTCGAAAGGCAAAAGTACAAAAGCCTCACTTAAAAAAAAAAAAAAAATCAGATATTTATTATGCCTTTGATGTTCCATAAGAACAGTTGTGGCTTCTGCTTAGTCTCCAACATCCGATTGACAATTGTTTATTAGTTTTAAAATAGCTGAAATTCATGTCAAACATTCCGCATGTTAGAAAAATGTTTATGAAGTGTTATCATAGTTTATTTAACTGTGAATGTTTAGGAAACTGGCATAAAATATAATGGACCACACAAGGCTCTGAGCAGCCCAACAATGAGTGGTAGGCACGTTTTATGGACCATGGGGAAGAGGGGAGCCACCTTATCCTCATGGAGAATCCTCCTGGACCTTGGCTGTGCTGCTGTGGCATCAGGAGTCCAAGAGGACAGGGCTTGGTTTAATTTAAGGATGTTTCTGCCAAAAGGTTTACAAGGGAAATGCTCACAGTGGCAATTTTTGCACAGCTGGGTTGAGCACAGGTTTTAAATGCCAGGAGGGAGGGATGGATCTCTTCTTGTGAGGGTTTGCTGATGGACACTGAGTGCCCTGAGAGAGGTTTTGGGTGCAGGACACTAATATTCATTCATCCTGAGGAGCCACACTACACAAGCACAATATACTCTCCAAGACATTGCAAATTTGGCTTTATACTTGAGATTAAGTTGCCTTTCTAAGAGGTTTGGATGGAATTTTAGTCCTTCTTACTCCAGATCTGCCATTCCCAGGCTGGGTTGGCATGGTTCTCTGCGTTCAGCTGGAGCAGGGCAGGCACATCCTCCAGACAGGAGACCCCAAATGCAATCTGGGCAAGCACTGCCCATCCTTTTCAGACCCTTCTGCTCTGCTTTGCAGCAAAATCTCTCCATCTTTAGGAATTAGAAGAGCTGCAGAAAAATATCATAGAATCTTAGAATGGTTTGGGTTCAAAGGGATTTAATTTCATTTCATTCCCCCCCTGCCATGGGCAGGGACACCTTCCACTATCCCAGGTTGCTCCAAGCCCTGTCCAACCTGGCCTTGGATACTTCCAGGGCTGGGGAAGGCACAGCTTCTCTGGGCACCCTGTGCCAGGGCCTCAGCACCCTCAGAGAGATAAATGCCTTCCTAATATTTCATCCAAACCTGCCCTCTTTCAGTTTAACTCTCTAAAAACAAATATTAAAGCAGCAAACGACTGCAAGCCAGCTCAGGAGCATCCCAGTACCCTGATTCTGTTCAGAATCATGTCAGTGAAATTCATTTTAGAGCCATGCTGACAAGCAGGGGCCCACAACAGCTGCTTGCCACTGAGGGTTGCACACGGGATCAAATTTTTAGAAATTGCCCATTTTTGAGAGCTTTCCCTTGAAACCTGCAGATTTAGCTGCAGGACATAGGAAGGAAATGCCAGGTTATTCTTCCCAGTGGCTGACAGAGAAGTGGAACAATAGGAATGGATATTTTAGTCACTGGGTTAAAAATGCTTTTTTCCCTTGATAAAAATGAACTCGTGGGATTCTTTTTTGTTCCAGAGCCCAGATGAACCCAGGAAGCAAAAATGCTCCAATGCTGTGAGCTTTTCTATAATATTTCTCTGAGCTCAGAATAAAAACAGAATGATCCATACCCATATTCATTGATTTTATCTCTAACATTTGAATTTTACATCAAAACCTCATTTCTTTCATTGATTTTATTTTTGACCACTGGCACATGAGTGGATCTGGTTGAAGCAGCTTTGCTTGCCTGTTGTTTCACAACCCAACACTATTTTGTGCCTGTTTCTCTGGGGCCTGGCCCTGCTCCCATTTAATAAGAAATCCCACTGGTTCCATGGCTGCAGGGTGGGTGGAGGGAAGGGCTGGCACACCAGGCTCAGCACAGCAGGGTCACCCCCCTGGTCACTGCAGCACCACCAAGGGTACCAGTGTTTCATTTCTGGACTCTTGCTGTTCCCATCACTTTCATCTGAACATTTTTTCTCCTCCAACCATAAAATTTCCACTTTTGATATTTAAAAATCTTATTTCTCATAAAACTCCGAAGTATGAAAATTTCTTTTAAAGAAATATACCATTACTGTATCTTTATGATGTGCAGCTGATGCTCACAGCATGGGCTCTGACTTTTTTATGTTCCCTACTTGTCCTTGAGACATTTTATTTTGACACCATATCCTTACATTCTAAATTAAAGCATATTTTTATTATCTGCTATGTGCCAGTAGACAGCAGTGCCTTAAAGCTGTTGTACAGCTCCTTGTGTCCATCTCAGGCCACCTTCCCCTCCACTTCCCCCATTGCTTCACCTCTCCAAAAAAGCAAGGATTGAGTTATCCACGCTGACAGCAATTTACAGTGCCCATTAACAGTCATATAAATTCCAGTGGATCAAGGAACCTTGGAGTGTATGATATTCAGGCACAGCTAATAGCTCTGGGCTAATTGCCATCTCGTGTTTCTGCTCTGCAGCCCCAGTGTTTATCTCTGCAGCACAAGCAGGCAGTAAAACAAGTTTCCAGGTTCCCCGAGTCGCCCAAGGAGGGCTGGGAGCTGCTGGCTCCAGTAGCAGGAGGAGGGCTGGAGGTGGCAGTCACTTCCCATATTTAATGTGAGCTGCTCCTCCTGGTCCTGGAGGAAACGAGGTCTCTCTGGTGGAACTCCTGTGAGAGTTGTGGGGGAGACAGCTCCGTGTCAGCTTGGTGCCATCGTGGTTCTCATCATGGCTTGAGGGAACAGCGTGGGGTGGGTGGATTTGGAGAAGTCTGATAAACAATCTACATAAAATCTACACTTTTCTGTTTGGAAATCAGTAGTTTGAAAGGTTGGTTAATGGGGTATTTATTGTGGAATCCTTGCTGGCTTGCAGAGCTGGGTGAACAGGGACATTCACTGTGAATCTTTGCTGGTATCTACTGGGTGTTGGTTGTCACAGGAGCCTGGAAATGGGGCACTGCTCACATTGGGGTGCTGGGGGCAGCATGGAAAGGTGTTCCCCTTCTTTCACCAGCTGCCAGCAGAGGGTTGGTGGTGCAGGATCTGGGATATCCGTGTTCTGAGCAGAGCAGAGCCAAGGGAGGGTGTCTGTGTGCCTCAGGGTGTAGTTTAATGCTTTTCCCCATCTCATTTGCTGCCTTCCAAGCCAAGACACCTTTTTTTTTTTAAAGGAAGTGAAAATTAATCCTCTCCAACATGCACACTTTTAATGAATTATTTGTGAGCTCATGCCTTTCCCATTGGTGGGCTCTGTCAGGGGTGTTTGCTCCCAATGGATTCACCCAGCCCTGTGCCAGGGTGGGGTGGGGGGGATTTGATTATGGCACAATTAATCCTGACAGGGTTTTTAGATGACCCCTGCAACAATTGCAAAGCACTTTCCATCTTTTGAAAGACAGACAGGTAAACCTTGTGGGGCTGCTTAGGTGCAAGAGCTGGAAAATCCACCTGGGGTGGGACTGCTGGGGGAGTGGGGAGGTGACAGGGAAGGTCCCATCTGCACCTGGGGTGGGTCAGGTTCGTGTTGCCAGAGCACACAGAGGTGACAGCACCCCTCCACAGACACCCAGGCTGTCCCACAGGAAGGATGGAAGCAAGCAGTGCTCAGCTCCCAAAGGGCAGAGCAAAGGCTGCTGGCTGTCACTGGCCACAGGCTGGGCCATCCCTGCAGGGGCAAAATGGGATTTAAACAGATCTGCCCAACACCAGTGCCAGCACAGCATGTACAAACCTTCCCTCCTGCACACTGTTTCCATGACTTTCTGATCACATTTCAGCACAGAGAGCTGGCCAAAGCTTTTAATATCAGGTGGGAGTTTCACCCTCCCACCCCAACACCATCTCCTGCTCCTCTCCTTCCCAGAACTTGCTGCTATCCCCAGCTATTTGCTGACTCACTTGGTTTTCATCCTCCTCATCACTCCCCAAAACATTTACTTTGACTATTGGTGGAGTTGACCCAGCCCTCCTGCAATATTTGGAGAAAAAAAATATTTTTCTGCTACATTTTTTTTCCTCAGAAATTATCAGCAGGGCTGAAATTCTCTTTATATGAAATACTTGGATTGAGTGAGAGCTGGCACTCTGGGAGGGGAATGTGTCAGACTGTGAAGGATTTGCAAAGTTTCACCACCACAGCAGCACAGCCAGGAGTCCTTTCTGGGCCACTGCTGGGGGACAGCAAGCCTGGAGATTTTTGTCCAAACTCTGAACTGCTTTCCACTAAATCTGTTAAAACATGCATTGATTTTTTTTTTTTCCTTAAAAACTCCAGAAATTAAAATAGAGGAGTGGCTACATGGGAGCATTGGGTTGCACTGAATGATACCCACTGAAGTGTCACAGAGTGATATCTAAGCATCTTCTTTTCCTTCCTTTCTTCTTCTTATTTTATTATTTGCTCACTGGAATGGATAACAACATCATAATATTATTGTGCACATGGAGATGTGCACTTTCCATCAGATAATCCACAGATGAAGTCCACATGAATGTTTTCACCCACAGGATCCTTTCAGCAGCCCCTTTCCTCAGCAATATCCTGCACCCCCATCCCAAACTGCAGCTCCAAAACCCTGACAGAGGAAACTGGCCATTTCCTTTTTTTTTTTTCCAGCTTTGTTTTTCCAGGTTGGACTCTTGGTCTCCTTGGAGAGGTGCAGTGAGAGGGACTCAGGTGGGCAGCCAGGCAGGGAGGGGAGTTCTGGTGGTGTCAGGAGAGGAGCCTGGTGGGGATGAGGAGGAGAGCAGGGAGGTGCAGGACACATCTCTCCCCAGACACTGGAAAGGAGAAGCAGCAAAGCCCTGGACAACAAATGAATTCAGCTTTTCACTTTTGTGATTTTGCAGTAAAACCCAAGATCAGTAAATTGATTTTTGTAGTAATAAAAGCTGAACACTCATAACCCCCAAAGCGATAAACATTTTACTGCTGTTTAGAATTTATATTTTTATTTCCAGTCTTTTCCTTGGAAATGCCCTGAGGGGAAGGATTTTATGTGAAGCTCTATAAATGAACTGAGTGCAAATATTTTTATTTTCTGCTAAACATCAAAATTTTGATGCATCCTCATGAGGCCAAATGCATTTCTTAAAAGTACAGTGAGCCAGAAGAGTAACTTGGCTGGGCTTTTTCTCTGAAGGAAAATCATTACCAGTAAAAAACCTGGGCAATGGGCCCTGGGCAAAACAGAATGGCCACAATAACCACCAATTTCTGGTTTTGACCTTTTTGTTTATTGAATTTGAGTTAGAATTAATCAGGTTATTTTCTGTGTATTCCTACTCTGAGAACAGAGGAGGAGATATGGAGGTGCCTCAGGAAGAATCATTCCTTTCCCTCTGGTTCTTGGATCAGTGTTTCCTTGTCTGGATCTCAGGAGCAAGTCTTCTGCTGCTGTACCATGGCAAGCCTTGTTGGCTTGGAGTGTGCTGGGCTGATTTACACCCATGAGGAGCTGCTCTACCTTCTTAATTGTGGTTAATTATTTCTGGGAGGGTGTGAAAATGCTCACTTGGAACCTTGGCATGTCCCAGGGTTTTGAAGCTTAACAGTGCAGTGATGGATGAGGAGACCATTACAGGTGCATTTTAGAGATTTCTGAAATGTTTGAGCTTTAACTCTTCTCTCTTCACAGGTGGCCAGAATTCATGGCAAAAAAAGTACACCTGGATTTTTATGCAAAGGGATAAAAGAAGCAAAACATATCAAGGATATTAATGCTCTATAAAGCACCCTGGAAATATTCCTTCTGTAAAATATATATATAAAACACATGTCAATGGCGTCTCATAAGGTGACCTGGGTGATTCAGCACTTGGCTGCACATGGGTGATGTGGTCATGGCTCTGCCCAGGGCAGGGACCTCTTTGTGCCAGGGAATGACATCCAGGAGAAGATGTGCAGTGCTTTGTGCAGGCACAAATGAGGGCTGGGGGACCCAGATGCCAGATTTTGGTGAGCTCTCTTACCCATGGCCTTGTCTTAGAAAACTTGATGTGGGCAGGAGCCTTGTTTGTGCATTTCTGTGGCCATTCTCCAGTGCCTCCACTCTTGCCTTGTGCCCCATTTACAGCCTCTTTTTATTTCCACTTAAGCTTAAAATCCACTTCTATCCTTCACCAGCACAAGAAGGGGAGAATGGGAGATGGAGAAACTTCTTCTGCTTGGCACCAGCCCCTAAACTGCCTTCTCATCCATGAATCCCCACCATGAGCCAAGCTTAATGAAGCAAAATGTTAATTAACACACACATAAATTCAGCAGCCCTGGATGGATGATGCCTGGCCCCCTCTGCTACTCTGAATTCCTCCCCCTCATCATCATCACATCTTCAGGCTCTCTCCTTCATTAGTTTTTATTTGATGATTTAATACCACTGTTAGTCAAAAATTATCAGCTCTGGCGTGCATGCACAGCAAGCTGCACTTCAGGGCTGTAAAACATGAGGCAATTCATGCTGCAAAGATGTCACACAACTAAAGAAATCTGTCCCTCATTTCCACTGAGCACTGATGGACACAGAGATCCAAAATCCTGGGCAGTGCCCGAGGATAGCACTTGGCTCTCGGAGGAAGAAAAGCACATAAATAAAATGAAATAAAAGTTCGCTTCTTTGCAATGAAACTGGGTGAAACTTTCTTTCTGGCCTGAAAGAAAAGCAAAAATAATAGGAGTGGCATTTTCATGGGTTTTCTTCTCATGAGTGGACAGATCCAGGAAGAATGATGGACTGCCCTGGTGGAAACCCCTCCCAGCCATGGGCTGTCAGAGCTCTGGGCTGAAAACGAAGCCCTGGGTTGATGTGTCCCCCCAGGTGCCTCCTCCTGCCCATCAGCATTCACTCAACATGCTCCTATCAGTCTGAGTTTTGGGGACCCAGCATCAATCACCATGGAGGGGAGAAGTGTTTGACTCTGCAGCCTCTGGGTGGGCTCAGGCCAGTTGCTTTTCTTTGGTAATTAAGGAAGATTACACAAATGATTAAGCCTTTATTTACCATTAATGACTGAGCTGTGGCACTGACCTGTCAACCCCACAGGCTGGGGACTCATCCTGAGCACCAGGAGCTAAAGGAGCCCTCGAGCAAGCACAGAATTAGGATTCAAAATGGACTTTTGGAGAAGGATGGGTGCTTACAGCCCTGGCTGAAGCTCTTGAGCTGCCAGTGCTGCTGCCAAAAGGCACCAGTGCCTTTTCTGGGACTGCCATAAGGGATGCTGAGCAGCAAGGAATATGTCAAGTGTCCCAGGCACTGACAGCTAACACACACACACACACACACACACACACACACACACACACACACAGCCTGGATGGCTTGTGCAGCAGATAAAGGAGAGAAAACACCTCCTGGAGAGAAAACACAGGATCTCTCCCTCTGCCATCCTTCATCTCTGCTGACTCCTGATTGCAATCTCCCAGCCCCAGGGGGTGGCTCCCAGCTGCCATCCCTTGGTCTCAGGGTTTCTGCAGGGTGCAGCAGCCTTCCCTGCAAACCACATCCTCTGCAGGGTTCCCTACAGGCTGGGTGGGTTTTAGGGGGGAAAACAGCTGGGTTTGTTGGCTCCTGGTGGTGGCTCCAAGGACAAGGTCCTGGGGATGTGGCACACCCTGGGCCACCCTTCATCCCTGCTCTCTCCAAACATCTTTCTGCACTGTGCAAAAAAAAAAAAAAAAAAAAAAAAATTGCAAATGCTTTTCCTTTGGCTTTGAGTGAGTGAAGTGTTTCTGGATCAAACCCAAACATTCAATGACTTGCCTTCTGACATCCAAAGAAATCCAGAGGGTTTTCTTTTGGGAGAAAGAAAAGAAATGGAAAGTAGTCTGACAGGTTAAAGAAAGGTGAATGTGGAGGGTTAAAGAAGAAAACACCTCCAGAACTTAATTAACTATTTAAGACTAAATGCACTGAATGATACACTGGAAAATTTTTGTCCACCAGATGAGGGTTTGGATCAATTTGTTCTGCCCTTGCACCACCATCAATTTCCACTCCTGGACCTTTAGTGCTGCCAGGGACCTCCCTGTGGGTGGGGGCTAGGAGTTCTGCTGGAAAACTTCTCATCTCCCCTCTTCACACAGGAAAAAACCTCAGAGCTGTGCAGCTCTTCAGAACCAACCTCCACCTGGCTCCTTCGTGGCCCTGGTCACTGGTGGGTGTGGGACCCCAGGCAGACCCCCCCACCCTGAGCTGCAGGAAAACTGCTGAGCCTAACTCAAGGATGGATTGGGTGAATAGGCACAAAATCTTCCATTAATGGCCAAATCCTGCTGCCAGCCCAGACAGCTGGAGGGCTGCACATGTGCCAGCGTGGGCGGGCTTGCTTCCTAAAATAGCTCTGGGATTGATGCTTCCAGGGCTCAACATTTTCTGAGGTGTCAGGGCAATGCTTTGTTCTGATGGGCTGCCTTCCCTGATAACCAGTGCAGGGACCAAACAAGATCCAGGGAAATTAATTGGTTGGAAAACTCTCTCAGTCCCCCCCAGATTCTCAGCCCCATGTGAACACACACCCACAGTAAAAGAAAAGCAGAGATTTCAGGGATTTCCTTCACTCCTGCCCCAGGCAGGGCCAAGGCTCTCTAGAATTGTCTTAGTGGGAGTCATTTTCATTTGATCACAGTGTTGGGAAGGATTTAAATTCAAGCTGCTTCTGTACCATCTTTCTGATTTTATTTCTTTAACACAAACAAAAAGCCTGAAATTGAATATTTGTGCCCCACAGTCCTTGGGTGTCAGGAATCTCTCCTAGAACTATTATAATGCTGAAATATTATAGAATCATAGAAAGACAGAATGGTTTGGGTTGGAAGAGACCTTAAAGGCCATCTCATTCCAACTCCATGCCATGGCCATGGACACCTTCCACTATTCCAGGATGCTTCAAGCCCTGTCCAACCTGGCCTTGAACACTTCCAAGGATGGGGCAGTTATGGTTTCTATGGGCAGCCTGAGACTCACCAGCCTCAGAGGAGGGAATTTCTTGTTAATCCCTAATCTAAACCTATGTAAATATGGCCCTGCAGTGCATCCTTTGGGGCAGGGAGACATCACAGTCCTGATTCTCCAACAGCAGAGGAAAAAGGGATCAACCACTTCCAAACCACTGGGACCAGCATCACCAATTAAGAGATAATTGCTTTTTGTTACTTCTCCACAGCCCTGGGGGTTTTGTTAATCTTCAGGAGTGGGGTGAAGCTCGGGACAGGGTTTCTGTATCAACCCAGAGACACAATCCTGCTGGGATTCACACCCACACCGAGGTCCTGGCAGAGCAGCAAAGTGGCCAGCACGCAGAGATGGGGAAAAAGATTATGGAGAAGGGAAAGGGCTCCACTGCACCCAGATAGAGATTAATAAGTGAACCATTCATCTGATAGGGACACAAGGGAAGTTTGCAGGTATTGAGCCCCACTACAATTCAGCAATAGCACTTGGCTTTATCTCTTGCCCGAGTAACACAAACATTTATGGAATTACATTTTAAGGCTCTTAAAGGTGTATTTAGAACGTGTTTCCTTTGAAGTGTTATCTTTGCAAGCTCTCATATGCTGATAAAAGCCGTGTTCAGCTGCCTCGCGAGGAGCGCTCGAAAACCGGCGGTCCGGAGATTTTTCACTCCTTTGGGCAGGACAGGGCAGCCTTCCCAGGGGCTGTGCTTTGCCTCATGCTGCTGGCATTTGCCACAGCCCTTTCCCAGCAGAGCCACGGTGTTTGCAGGAAAGCAGCAGAGGGAGGTCTCTTGTGGTGGGGCCAAGGGTGTGGGGCAATATTTGGAGCTGGGTGACGTCCTCGGAGGCCGTGAAGCTTTGACACAAGGAAAGAAGAGCCCTGAGGTTTTGCAGACATTGCTGCCTGCGAGCTCCACTTCCCTCCCTGGGAACCTTCAGGAGAAGGGAAACGGCGTGGCGAAACAAATGACTTCATTGCAGGCTGGTTCCAGTTAGCATCCCCATCCCTCCTCCCAGCCCTGCCCAGAGATGAAGACATTGTTCAACAGCTCATCACTCACCGGCAGGCTCCGCGCAGGCAGCCAACGCACAGACCCCGAGCCTCATCCCACAGGCAGAAGACTTGACCCAAAGCTCCTTGAGACCCATGGAAAGGCTCCAGTGGATTTCTGTGGGTCTTGGATCTCAGCAGATGTTGGCAAACTCCGCCAAAGCTAATGGGAATGTTGCTGGCAGCACGGACTGATGGGTCAAGGAAAGGGAGAAAATTAATTTATCCACCAAGAGAATTTGTCTTCACTTGAAGTTTCCAAGGAATTTCTTAACAGGATGCTCATTAACATACCTCTGAGGGAGGAGGCACGCCTCTCTACGTGCCATGGTAAATACCAACAGCTCCAGGTTGGCAGTGGCCACGTGGCAAGCAGCTCGAGGAGGTGGCATCAGCTCTCCCCATTCCCTCTGACCATTTTCTGGTGCTGCCCAGCTCCATGCAGACTGTCTTGCTCCTGACCTCCACCCTCGACTGGAGCCGAAATCTTGGTGCTGGAGCTGGGCCATGATCACTCCAGCCCTGCTCAACTGCCTTTTTGGAGTTGCTTTCATTCATTTTCTTCACCCCAAGCACCCCCCCAGCTCCAAAATCACCATGCTCAACTTGTCTGAACGTGTGCCCAACCCGATAAGCTCTTGGCAACCGCCAGAATAAATTGCTTTAATAAAAATGAAAACCATTTTGAGGGGGGAGCAGGAAGGCAAGGGAAGCAAAAGCAAATACAAAAATAATGTGCAGGCAAGGGGCCATGTGATCACCTGGCAGGAAGAGGCATTCCCAAATCAAAGTATAAATCATGGGGCTGGGAGCAGCCAGGCCAGCATGGGGGCAGGCAGCAAAGCCTTTCACTCCCAGGTTCACATTCAGTGCTGCAAGGAGCACGGAGTGGGTGTTGCTTTTACCAGGTGATGGTAAAATGGAATGTGCTAAAACACTTCCCCAGCAGAGCTGTGTGAGAGGAGCTGTATAATGAGGAGTTGTGTGCTCCTGGGGGGCACCCAGGAGCGTGTGGCTGCAGTGGTTTTATGGGGTGGGTGTGCTCTGAGCCCTCCAGGCAGGATGGGCAGATGTAGGGCAGAGGGAAGGTTTGCAGGATCCATCCTCCAGCCACCCCCGTGTGCCAAGCTCCATCCCACCCCCCAGCAAGGCAAGGGAGCAGGACAGGCAAGGGGAGCCTGCAGTAACCCATCCTGGAAGGTTCTGGATTGGACACAGCCCTTGTGGGGGAGAAGTTGGCACAAATCTAGCACATTCCACAAAGGAGTTTTCACACTTGGAGAAGGATTTTGCAGAGGTTCTTTTAAATACTTGTGGTGATGTTGTCTTTTTCTGTGCTCAGGAGGAAGGATCATAAATCCCAGACATGGCACAGCTGTGTACACCACACTGACAGTGCCACTCTTGGTGGAGAGCTACTGTAGATTGCCCAAAAGTTGATCACCCACACCTGCAAACCAAAGAATTAGGTTTTCTTTAAAAAAATTATCAATAATTAGAGATTGCTGAGAAACCAGTGGTGGATCAGTGGATTAGATGCTCCACAGCTGGTTTGATATTTGCTCTTTCCACTTCAGCTGTATTCAGGCAGATCATCACATTCCTGCTTTTTATTGTGGCATGAGCACTTTGCTGCTGGTTTTCCATCATGGGAAAGAGGAGATGGAAACAGAAAAAAAAAATCCAAACCAACTCTGGCACATTCAGGGTTCCCATGTTGGGTATTTAAGTGTTGCCACACTGGAGATAACACATCAGGGGGAGCCAAGGAGAGCTATGGAGCTTCTTTCTTTCCAAGGATCTCTGCCAGAATGAAGTTCAAAATCAGTTTTCTTGATATATTATTGATTAATTAATTATAGAGGGATAAATGGCACTGTTGTGTGTTATGGGTAAACCATTTAAAGCCTAAGAGCTGTCATCCTTCCCCAGCTCTCAAGAGCAGGAGCCTTTCCAGTGAAAAGCTTTGCTAACGAAGCAGTTGAGAAAAATATTTACTGCCAGAGTTTCTTCAATTGACACTTGCATCTTCTCTAATTTGCAAACTCCTTGCAATTTGAGCCATTTTCATGGGACTGTAATTTATGGGAAGGGTTTTGCCTTCACTTCTCAGTGTCTCTGAAAAAAAAAAAAAAAAAACCAAAAGCATCTTTTGCTCTGAAATTCACACTTAATTTTTTACTTCTTTTTGGCCAGGGGAGGAGGGAGGGGCAAGGGAAAATGGATATTGCAGGAGACAGAGCAGAGATGGAGGAGTAAGAGACAGGAAGGACTATTAAGTGCAGAGTTTCTCAAACTATGGGTCATGACTGCTTAAAAGAGAGCCAGGATGTGTCAGAGGACAGCAGGGTCCTCCTTGGTTTAGTCAAGTGGGAGCCAGCTGAAAAAAAGACCTGGCTCCCTTCTACCCATAGGAAAAAAAATGACATTTGGGCAAGATTTGCCAAGATTGGCATCCTGGTCCAGCCTGGATGGGAATGCAAGTTGGAAGAGGGGCTGCCTGGCTGTCCTCCATCCCTGGGCAGTGGGAGCCAGCTGTCAACTCCCCCTACATGTTTTCATGTGAGAGAGGAAATGGTTACAAAACCCCAACTGCATAAATCTCCTCCTTGCAGGAGGAGGGGAAGGCAGAGGTGAAGAGAGGAACCCCAACTTTTCAACTCATTTGTGAACCCCTAGCCTGGGCTGAGCCTCTGCTGGCTGAGAGCTGGCATGAAGATTCATGAGTCAAAAAAAAAAAAAAAAGAACATTTTTGTAGAGTTTAAAAGTGTTAGTTTCAACTTTTGTCACAGCCCACCCAGCCCGTAGCATCCTCAGTAAGGAGCCAGGTACCCTGAGCTCTGCAAGCCACACCATCCACACAGACAGACAAATTTTTTCAGGGTATAAAATATTTTAACTTCTGTTTATTGACAAAATGTGACCAACTGCAACGGTAACAAGTGAATTTAGGTGAGATCACCAAAACTTACAAGGTGTTTCCTGACCAGACAGGTTGTGCCAAAGCCTGGCATGAACAGCTGCCTTCCCACCACCCCTTTGCAGGTCATTCAGAACAGCTGCCACCCAGTCTGATGATGTCTTTGTACTCTGCTGCACATTCCCAGCACCTTGGAAGGCAAGAGCTGCACACCCAGGGATGTGCAGCCCAGATGGTGGAGGCTGGAGAAGGTGAAGGAAAGCTCAGCCACAGTGGAAAGGGCTCTTCTGCTTCTCCTTCCAGCTGAGAGAAAACCCTCACACCTGGCTGCCTTTTCCCAGCTGATCTGGTTTTGTGTCTTTTAGTAATGGAAATTCAAGGTAGCTTTCTCTGTGTGTGTTTCTGATGTGTGGGTGACCTCCAGGGCCAAAGCATCTCTTGTTCACCTGCACCCTCTGTCACCCAGTGCCACCCCATGCAAACCCAGGGAGAAGTGAGAGCCCACAAAGGCTGCCTTTGTTATTTAGTGTAATTCAAATGCTCAGAACTACTGGTTTAGCTAAGCCTCTCCTTGTCCCACTCTCACAGAGCCTTTCCACCTTTTCAAGGTGAGAAAAGCAGCCAGCAGCCTCCTTGCCCTGGTCCTGCAGGTAAGGATGCTCCGTCCCTCGGGTGCTGCCCAGGGTGACGGGAGCTCTCCGAGCTTGTGGCTCCCAAAACCTGTCCCGGGCGCTGTCCCGGGTCTGTGTGCTGTGCAGGCAGCTGCAGGCAGAGATGTTTCGAAGCCATCGAGCAGCCTCTGGTGGAAGCTGCCTGCTATGTTCGTGCTGCCTCCAGCGTGTGTCCTGCCAGAGCCGCTCGGGATTCCTGGGCTTGGGGAGGCTCATCCAGGGAATGTTTCCTTCCCTCCCAGCAGCACCCACCTGGTAACGCTGATCTACCTTCTCTTTACGTTTTTGCCTTTGTTCCTGGTCTGCCGTGGAGCAGCATCTGCCCGGCGATGCTGTTCCCACGTGCTTGCTCTCGCTGCAGGAACTCTTTGGGGTTTGCTCTGATGGGATTTGATGAAAAGCCCAAGAGGATCAGGCTGTGAAGTGCCCTCAGGCTGACATGTGACCAGTGACTGGACCAGAGGGAACGGCTCCAAACTGGCAGAGGGTGGGGTTAGATTAAATATCAGGGAGAGATCCTCCAGGTGCTGGCACACGTTGCCCAGAGAAGCTCTTTGCCTGATCCCTCATGCCAATGATGTGAGGATAGTTTTGTCAGCACCCTAAAGGGCTTTAACAGATCCTCACCTGGGGCCTCCATCCACATCCATCCAGGAGCCCATTCCAGCCCAGCTGTCAGCTCCTGTCCCAGGGATGCTGCAGGATGCTGGTCTCCAGCTCTGGCCATGGCACCATGAAATCACCTGGTGGCTCCTGGGTGTGCCAGCATCTGATCTCCAGCTCTGCCCTGTCTCAGGTAGCCCAGCCCATAGGGAACATCTCCCCTGGGTGTCTTTAGTGCCCTGTGGTGTCCCCTTCAATGAGAACATATAATGTGTTTTTTTTTCCTGAAACACAGTTCTTTCCATTCTGTTGATCCTGTGCAGTGAAGGATAAGCTCCTTCCATAACAGATGGTAATTTTGCTGACCAGCTTTTCCTGAAAGCCTAACTTGCTCTTACCCTTTGCTTTTGGGTGGGGGTCAGTATGACCCAGCTCTGAGGATGAGTTCTGTCACCATCAGAGCAGTTTCCCCAGTAAATATCCAGAAAGCAGGCTGGAACCTACTGAAGGTCCTTCTTGTCTTGCCCAGTGAAGGTGCCCTGTCATCTCCTGGCTTTCAAGTTGCACCCACCTGTCTCAGTCTCAATCACATACCTTCACATTGCATCAGTGGATTTGTGTTTCTTTTCTTATTTTATTGTTTTCCTTCCAGAAAAAGGACTTGATTTTTTTTTTCCCCCAAGTCCCTAGATGTAAAGAAATCCCTTCATGCCCAGATCTTTTGGCTCTTCAGCCAGGAAGCAGACAGCCCTTGGTTTCTGTGAGCAATCTGTGTGATCATCAGTAAACACCTGCAAGACAAGAGGAGATAATATGGAGATGATTCCCAGAAATGTCCATTCTGCCTTCTTGTGCACCAGCACAACACTTCCAGACAGCTGCTCTGCCCCAAGCCCCCCCCCAGACCCACAAGCAGCTGATCCCATTAAACCTTTCTTTTGGTGTTTCTCTCCTTGGTGCTCCAGCCAGAGCTGACACAGAATGCTGGAGGCAGGTGTGGGATGGTGTCTGTGCCCCCATGGCTCCGTGCCCCAGGTCCCAGTGTCACTGCTCGGAGGTCTGGCTGCTGCAGGGGATCTCCCCAAGCCCCACAGCTCCCAGTTACCCCACTGCCCCTCCCATGATGTCACCAGGCTGGTCTGAGCAGGGATCTCTCTTCCATGTGGTTGCCATTAATTCCACCACCGCAAGCATCAGCCCGAGGTGCCAGGCCACATCAAGCACTCGATCTCTAATTGCCATTTCCGACAATAAAACAAAGGCTTCAAAAGGAAAGAGGGAATATTAAGGCCAAGAGCTTCCCTCTGCCCACTGCAGGTGGCTCATAAGAAGGCTTGGATGGAAAACACCCCCTTAACCTTATGCTGGGTCCCTCTTGCAGAGGAATGAGTCAGGAATTTCACGCACGTAGAGCAATCACCAAACAGCCCCTACAGGTCTGCCCAGGACCACGGCTTGCCGAGCAGCTGCTTGTTTACCTGCCGCCCATTTCCATGGAATGGGTGTGCAGCCACATTCCTGGGAGCCCCGGCTGCCCCCGCCTGCCCGACCTGTCCGTGAGCGGGAGCAAAGCTCCGAGCCACCGTTTGAGAGATGTGATTGCCACAGGGAAACACTGTCAAGGATGCTCAGTGCTCTGCTGGGCTGGCTGAGGAGCCAGCTCAGCAGCTGGGCTGTAAGGCAGCGTGGTGGCACCGCCGCTGGTGGATGGAGGGGACTTTGGAGCAGCAGAGGGTCCGAGCTGCTGGCTGGGCACCGAGCTCCGGGGATGCGATGGGATGGATGGCTCCGAGGAGGAGCAGCTCAGCCTCAGTGCTCCAAATACCCTTCCACAGGAGCTCTCCCTATCCGCTGGAAATGTCGCAGGGAAGCCACCCTGCTCGGGTTACGTGTCCTATTAAGCAAGAGGGACGCGTCCCTCCCGAGCCGGAGCGGCTGTGCCAGCTCA
Source organism: Serinus canaria (assembly GCF_022539315.1). Lineage (NCBI taxonomy): Eukaryota > Metazoa > Chordata > Aves > Passeriformes > Fringillidae > Serinus > Serinus canaria. The sequence continues at coordinate 9,971,363 of NC_066333.1, forward strand.
GCAGGGCCCCGCTGGCAGGGCAGCTTTGGGCAGAGCAGGATGTGCTGCCTGGGCCCCAGATACGTGGCAACAACCTTCTCTTTCTTTTTATCACTGCCAGGCTGGTGGGGAGCGAGTGCATCTCCTGCTTTTTCCTGGAGCTGGGGCTGTCTGCAGCACTGCGGGGGAAGGCTGTCCCTGCCCAGCCTGGGCAGGGGAATCCGTGCCAGCATTTTCCCCAGGGGATGCTGAAGTAGCTGCACTTCAAAGGCTCACGAGGTGTCCATTTTGCCTTCGGCTTCACCAGCCCACGGTTTAGGGTGAAAGCTGCTTGTGTCAGCAGCTGGAGCTGGGAGGAAACCCGGGCTAAGCTAGGGCTGGCCAAGATCGGAGCCCAAGTCACCCAACCCTTCCTCACTGGTCCCTAAAGCATCCCCAGCCACTGCAAAGAGCCCCCAGAAGAAAATCCAGGATGATCACGGGCTTTCATGCTGCACTTGAAGCAGCCATTTGTGCCAATTTGGGCACATCCCCTTCCCTCTGCCGAGTGTTGGGGCTGGGGGTTTCTCTGTGCCCTGGGCTGAGCTACTCTAGTCAGATGCTGCTGCTACTGCTGCTGCTGTCACATTTCTTTTCCTTTTTTTTTTCTCTTCTTCTCAAAAGGCACCAAGTTGTATAAAACTTGTATAAAAAGAACTTCCCATCTTAATGCTGGATGAATTATTTAAAAGGGTATGTTTGCTAATGTGATTGACTTCAACCAACAGCACAGGCTGAGCTGTAATTATGGGAAAACAATCAAATCTCTATCTGGGTTCACACCATACTGGTCTTGCCACTTTTTTGTGTTACAGCAGAACCTGTTGGGCAGCTTTAGCCAAGCTGAGCCTCCTTTCTGCTGCTGGGGCAAAGAAACGCAAACCAGTAGAACCAGTCAGGCTGCAAGGAAAAATTAGGGCTCATTGTCTGTGCAAGTTCACCCACACTGCTCACTCCTGTCTCCCGTGTCCCAGATGACCGACTCCTGATCGCGACCTAAACCGAGCTCCGGGAGCCGAGGGAGGGACACAGGCACAGTGCTCCGACGTGAGTATTGTGCTTGCACCGATTTTTATCTGTCCCCCAGCATCCCGGGCAGCGTTGTGTAGCTGGGAAGGGAGCTGGCATGAAGTGAGCCAGGAATGGAGAGCTGCCCAAAATTGGCTCAGCAGAGCGCCGGCAGAGCTGTCACCCGGTGCCGGCACACGGAGCCTGCTCCAGCTCCCATCTGATCGGCAGAGGTTGGTGTGTCACGGGTTTGCTTGCTTGTCTGTCCCCTCTCAGAGCTCGAGAAGGAAATTTGGGGTTGTGTAGCAGCTGGGGAGCTGTGGTTTGGGGCAGAGTGGCAGCTCCGAGGGTCGGTGGGGAACGAACCTGAGCCCGCCCGGGCTGTGCAGCGCTGCCCAGCCACAACCCCGGGGCTCTCCTCTTAAAAACTTTTCCTCTGGCGTTTTCCACCTGAGCATGAAAGGTAATGGGGTATCCCTGCGATCCGAAATGCTGAGAAATAGCATCCAGTTCCACTCAGATGGAGTGAAATAGCTGTGGAGGCTCAGAGCAATTCCTGGGTGTCAGGGTTTGGGTGGGTACCGGGGAGCCCCAGCCGTGTTTGCATCTGGCAAGGGGGGACCAGAGGAATGAACAGAAAAGTTTTCTGAGCAAACATCCAGCAGAGCCATATGGGATGGACTGTGGGACTGTGTGGGATCCAGGACGTGCCCATCCTGGGCAGGCAGCACCTGGGTGTTGGTGCTGGGGGGCATCACCCCCTTCCACACCAGGCAGCACCTCAGGCAGCCCTGACCTGCACCAAGCCATGCACATGCTGGGCTGTAAATACTTCAAATGGAGTTGGGGGTCTCCCTTCCCACCCCATTGCACACCTTGAACTCCTCTCTGTTGCCAAAGCTGAGAACACACTTGCTGCTTTTCTCTTCAGTGTCAGCTTGGAGCTGGGTTGTAGTGGCCCCTGCTAGCTGAGCAAGGTGGCCATCTGTCCCCATTGTGTCCCTTGTGGGACATCCTGACAGTGCCCTCCTGGGCTGTCCAGATCTGTTCCTTCAGGCAGCACAAACACTCAGAGAGGCTGCAGCTCACTGGGCAGCCCCAGGCAGGAGCTGCAGTGCTACCTGGCATCCTCCTTCCCTCTTTCCAGTCCAGGAGGAAGGAAGTGATGGTGGCATTGCTGCAGGGGACAGACTGTGCCCACACACCCTGCCTCCCTGCACGGGGGTTTGCTGCTGTGGGTTGAGCTGTCCTCACTGCCCCCTCCTTGTCCCTTCTGCTGGGACAGTGCCACCATGGGCCATGTCCTGAGAGGGCTTTCAGAGGAGATGACCACAGATCCTCCCCGGAGGATGCAGGACACTGATGCATTGATTCAAAGCCTAGCCTAGGTAGCCATGTGTCCCCAACAGCAGTGTGTCACCAGGCATTTGGGACATGCAGAGATGCCTCAGTCTATGAAAATGCCCAGCTCTGTCTGGCCCAGCTGCTGGACAGCACAGCATGGAGCTGAATTGCTAAGACTCATCCTTGGTGCTGCAGCAGGGCTAATCACCCAGGAGGGGTTTGCAGGGCTAGCTCTCCCTAACACTTTTCTCCTTTTTTAATTGGTGCTGAAGAGAAAAGCTGATCTTCCCCAAGGCTTCATCATCTGGGGATATCCAGGGAAATCTCCATACCCAGGACAGAGAGATCTGGTTTTTTCTATTTCCATGGCCATTATCTTGGCTCAGGGTGCCCATGCACCCTCCCACAGCAGGAGCAGAGGTGCCAGCTTGTGGCAGTGGGGCTGGGAGGAATCTTTGTGCCCATTCTCCCACACAAGACCTGCTTTCCCATGCAGGGCCAGGAATGGTGAATTCCCCATGTCAGGAGCAGTGTGGGCTCTGAGCTGTGCTGCTGGGGAGCTCTCTGGCCATGGAGGAGAAGACACAGGGACCAAGATGCTCTCCAGGCACCATGAGCAGTCTAACAGGACCACAAGCAGAGGGTGGGGTGATAGCCACCATCCATCAGGGATTCCCAGGGTAATTTCCCTGCCACTTTGCCCAGCCAGGGGCTCTGGAGCTGGGGGTGGCAGTGGAAGTGTTTGGGATGGGCAGTGACCACGTGCCTCCAATCCCAACAGGGCCTTGAGCTACTCCTGAGCCTCACCACTCCTCAATTAAAGCACCCAAAAAACGTGATAATGCCTCATTAGCCACTTCCCAGAGCGTTTTGAGGTGTTAATTGAGGAATGTTTATAGAACCTGTGGTTACCCCGAGATGCACAGGCAGATAAGGGAATACTTTTAATCATCTTCTGAATCCTCCTGTGGGCAGACAGGGCTGCCCACAGATCTGCCCAAAGCCCACCACACTCTGGGGAGCATCGTGGCACATCTGGTGGCTCCAAATGTCATTTGTCCTCAAGTGGGGAGCAGAACAAATATTTACTGTCAAACCTCAGCAAAGCATCAGGAGTGGGAGAGTGGGAGGACAAAACCTCCCTCCCAGATGGGGCCAGTGCAAGGAGAGACCCCCACCCAGACTGCTCACCCTGCTGTGTGAAAGCCAGTCAGACCCCTGGGTGTGTTCAGGTACTGCAGAGGACCAACAGCTCTGGATTTAGTGACCCTGCAAGCCCATGACTCTGCTGGGAGGAGGGATGTCCCCATGGCAAGGAATAACAAGGACTCTTGAGGGGAATAAGGGCTTTAGCAGAAATGAGGTAATGGAAGAAAACTCACATTGGGGGGTTGGTGATTGCCACAGCAGCTGGAAAAGCAGAAGCTGCCTCCACAGGGCCGGGGTGGTGGGGGAGAAATGGAGCTGCTGATTTGTGATCACCAGGGCTGTGCTGTATTATGGCAACAGAGACTTTCTGGGGTAGAAGTAAATCAGAGCTCCAGAGTGTGCAGGTTGGGACTTGAGGCTGGAGCTGCATCTTGGAGGGTTTGCAGCAGCTCAGCTCTCCCTGCAGTGGGACACCAGTGTGAGCAGGGCCAGCATCTCCCTGTGCTGCTGATCCTGCTGAACTGGTTCAGGGGGCTGTGCACCAGCCCCACAAACCCACAGGGCCATTGGGGCAGGTCAGAGCTGTGCTGCAGCCCCACATCAGCCCAGTGGGACCCCCATGCAGCAGCCAGCAGAGGCAGCCCTGGAGCTTGCTGCAAACCAGCCCCTGGGCTGGTGGAGCAGCACGGAGCAGCTGCTCTGCTCTGGGGAGGATTTTCAGGTTGTGCCAGGTAGAGGAAGGCAGTAAATCCTCCTCCCTGGAGAGGCAAGAGCCAAAGCTGCTCCTCCTGTCTCACTTGTTGGGAGGTGATTTTGCAATCTGGCAGCCCAGGTGCAGCACCCACAGCAAACCCAGCACGGTGGAGAGCAGGCACTGGGCTCCATTTCAGGGCAGTCTGTGCCATGTTAAGTCATGCAAATAAATAAATGCTCAGCAAAACAAAAAAAAAAAAAAAGAGTCCCCCAATGTACCAAAAAAGCCCTCCTCAAGCTGCCAAGTGAAGTACATCAGCAAAGAGCGTTAGCTCCACACTGGCCTGTGAAATACTCCTGGACTACAGATTTTCCATGAGTGTTCAGGCAGTTTTTCTGAGTGCAAACTTGTTTTGTAATTCTAAAATTAGACCAGGAACACAGCAGGGTAGCCAAGGAGAGAAAGTATGGCTGGTCAAAGCAGCTCTGCCAGCAACTGCCCAGAGAAAGGTGTGTGACATCAATCCAGCCTGGAGCTGAGCAGCTCCAGCACTGCTGATGGAAATATCTGCTGGTAATTCCATTAAGCTTCACTGATCCCACAGAATCAGAATGTCACTGTCCTGCCTTTTTCTTCTCTGCCTTTTTTTTTTTTTTAATGACTTAAGCTCGTTTAGCTAATGAGCTGCTTTATCCTCCTGAAAGGAGACAGGGCTCAGGGTGGGATGTCACACTGGGAGTGCAGTGACAGACAGTGCTGGGGATGGCATTGAGAAGCCAGGAACTCCCTGGGGACCAAGGAATGGGGGTTGGCTGTGCTGTCAGAGCCAGTTGTCCAAGTCCATCCCTTCCCCAGCCCCCTCAGGTGGGACAGAAAATAACCTCCCTGCTGCTTTTCCCTTCCCCAGCCACAGCAGCAGCACCCTGCCCAAGGAGTGATGCCACTGGTACCCAGGAGATGCTGGGGGCTGCTCCAGGCCCGTGCATGAGAGCAGACACCCCAGGGACCCTGTGCCCCAAACTGGAGCCTTGTCCCACCTGAGCTGAGCATCGAGGGATGCAGAGAGCAGGTGAGCAAAGCCACAGCAGGTAACAACAGCTCCCCCCAGGACTTGGGCTCCCCAAACCCTCCAGGTTTAGGCTTGGATGAGGAGTTTGCCTTTGGTCCCTGCCACTGGGGCTCTGTTTGCAGAGGGCACCTGTCATTTTGAAATACTGCCAGCCCTGCTGGCATGCCAAAGGGCTGCTCCAGCCCTGCCACGGGGCCACATCCAGCACCACCAGCTCTACATCACAGTGACAGCTCTGCAAAGGGCTCTAAGTGAAATCCCTGTCTCAGGGAGCCAGCTCTACACTCAGGGACTCTGTGGTCTGGGTTTCAGCAGTAAATCTCCCTCAATAAATCCTCCAGAGCAGGGCAGAGGAGCAGGGAGCTGCAGCTTCACAGCTTCACCCATCCACAGCGTGAGAGGGAGCAGAGCTGAGCCCCTCAGGGAGCCTGGGCTGCCACTGGGGCTGTTCTGCTGCAGGAAAAGGCTGAATCCTGGGAAAAGACCCATGGCAGCCATGCTCATGAAGGATCCCTGCTACCATGTGTGTGCACAGAGAGCCAAGGTCCTCGCCAGGTTTGCCACAGAGTGGCAGTTCCACCTGCAGGCAGAGATGGGTTCTGGTTTCTCAAAAAGCACCAAAACTGGCAGCTTTTCCCTGCTGATTGGACCTGCAGCAGGTCCCCACTCACCTGAGGGCTCCTAGGAAAAGGAAATCAGGAGTAAACCCCAACCCTGGTGGCACCACAGCCTCAGCTGTGCATGGAAGTGAAGCTGCTGCCCACAGCCCAGCCCCAAATCCTGCTCTGCCCAGTCTGCCCCAGCACTGAGTCACAGCTGCAGGGATCCAGATCCAGCAGTGACACCTGGGCTGCCCCCACACCTCCCACCTCCCACCACATGCCAGCCCAGCCCCACCTCCCTGAGCAGTGGGCTGGCACCAATCCCAGCCAGGGTGTCACCTTCCCAGGATGGCTGAGCTGAATCCCTGTGCCTCAGAATGCTGGGTTCAGCCCTCAGAGACACCAGCTGTGGGGAAAGGGCTGAACCCTTGGTACCAGGTGGGCAGGACCTGATCCAGCAGCAGCAGGAGCACATGGAGCCACCAACCCCTCTGCTCCCAGCTGTAATCCCTTCCCAGCTCACAGCACTGGAGAATGCAATGGGAATTAGTACCTGGGTGCTTCAGAGCCTTCCCAGCTGGCACTTGGGGTGTCAGTCCTGTGATGGCAGTGCTTGATCTCACAAGCTCCCTTCAGCCCTGGGGAGGTGCTTTGCCCTGGGCAGAGCCCAATTTAGGACTCAGTGATCCTGGGAAGGGCATCCCATTAACACCAGGAGGGTTTTTTCTGTTAGAGCTGCACGCTATTTCCCCGGGCTGGTTCTTCAGCTGTGGCTCTTGGGGCTGAGATCAGCTCCCAGTCCCATTTCACAGTGGCAGATCCCAAGCTGGACCAGCCACACCGTGCTTTTATTTGCTGGCTTAGATCACCCAGCCCTGGGAATGGGTGGGTTATGCCCAGAGAAGCAGGAGCAATGAATATTTTTAGTTGTTTCCCCAGAGAATGAGATCTCCACTCAGTTTGCCTCAGATTTGCTGAAAAGCCAAGCAGGGTGGCTGGGGAAGGTTCGTGTTCAGGCAGCTGCTCCCGACCCGAGCGTGCCGAGCTCGCTGCTGGTGCTTGCTGGCACGTGCCTCATTTCTTTTGAAAATCAGATGCTTTAGGGGAAACTTTCTTCTTCCAGCTCTGCATGCCCACATCTTGCATATGCAGGCGATCTGGCACATCCCTGCTCCACATGCAGATGGAGGCACGGGCGGGAGCTGGGCTGGGAGAGGGCTGGAGCCCAGCACAAACCTTCCCGTGGGGACACAGAGCTTGGGTGCCAGCCCACTCCTCACTGCCCAGCTGCAGAGGGGAGGTTTGCTCCCTGGCATCTCTTCAGGGTTGAAGGCTGAGTGTCCAGGAGCTCTCTTGGGATCAGAGTTACTCACCATGACTCAGTAAGCCAGAATGATTTTGGGGGGAGACGTTCCCATGAGGAGATGCTAAACCCCTGCATGTGCAAGTTCCTCTTTCCCAGTGTGGTTTTGGTGGTTCCAGAGAACCTCAGGGATGTGCCCATGACAGCTTCCTGCAGCTCATGGCTCTGGACACCACCTCTCCTGGTTTTTCTGTAAAATTGGGTGGAAAAGCTCTGTTGGGTGTCTCCCAAGGGTTGGAAGAGGCTACAGCCAGCAAGGCCATGCAGGAAGCCTGGGCAATGACAGTGGGGTGGCCAAGTGCTGTGTGCTGCCTCTGTAAAAGCTGTGCCTGGTGCCAGAGGGATGAGGGATGCAAGGGAACATCCCAGCAGGACATGAGTCCATCAGGCTCAAGCACCAAATCTGCTGTGAATTTCCCCATCATCAGTCCCCATGTGGTCCCAGCACGAGTTCTGCAGTCCCTTCTTTATGCCAAAGATGCCCTGCCCCACCTCATCCCAGAGAAATGCAATTTAAACAGCTCAACAAGTAGAGGAAAAGCCTGATTTTCCAGCTGGGCTTCTCCCAGTATCTCAGCCATGCTCTTTGCTATGCTCAGCACTGAGGCAGGGTGGACAAAAATGCATCCCATGGTTCAGCAAACGATTTCCCTTCCTACCTTTGAGCTTTGTCTTTTCCAGAACACCACATGCACCAGACACATCTCTTTTGTGGGACTATTTCTTTCTATTTTAGGCTGAAACCTGAGTAATTTGAAGCAGAGGGACATCCTCACACAGGACACAGCCTGGTGTGTGGCTCAGCCCTGAACATGACCACGGAGAGTTTTGCAGAGTTCCTGAACAAGCTCAAGGAAATCCATGAGAAAGAAGTCCAAGGTAGGGAGACAAAATTTTCCTACCAAAACCTGGCCAGGATCAATTTCTTTGTAATACCACCTTGATCCCTTTGGTGTCAAATAACCTGAAGGGAGGAGGAGCAGGTGTGGATTAGGGAGATTTGGGGATTAGTGCTGAGCAAGCAGCACCCTTGGGGATGGCTTGGGACATGAGGTCACAGCCTGCCCCTCAGGGGAGAACACCCACTGGTGGCATACTGAGAAAAAAGTGATTTTTTGAATGATGAGAAGGAGCAGAAGAGAGAAGACATTCCTGCACTCCATGCTGTGGAAAGGAGCCCAGGGAGGTGCTCAGCCCCTGCAGGAATCCCACTTGCTCCCAGCATTAACCAGGGGGTGTTTGGCTCCTCCTGCTCCTGCTGTCGTGGTCTGGGAGCTGGGATTTGCAGGGGTGACACACACACCTGCTGGGCATCTGCTCCAGCAGTGAGGATTGGAGTGTGCTTGGATACTGAGGGAGCAAAGGGAAAGCAGAGAGATGCAATAATCTACAAGACAGAAGCAGCAGGAGATGAAGCTGTGTTATAGAAAACGTTTGAGTCAGGTTGGATAGCTTATTCCTCTAGGGAATAAATTATTTCTCAGGCTATACATTATTAAAATAAAACCCATTAGGTTAAGCAACCAAGTGCCAAACCCAATTGTTTTCCTATTAGAATAATTCCCAGTATCAATATTATGAACAAAACTTCAGCACTTTTGGATGATTCTGGCTTATGAATTCGTTCTTCTCTTGTGTAATTTTAAGCCGTGTGAGAGTTAGAGGAAACTGTTGAGCAATTTAAACCACATGTTTACATCTACTTTGCATAAAATGGATTTGACAGGATACAATGTCTGCAGATCCATCAAGGAAAGCCATTCAGCTGTAAATATTCTCCAAGATGCTTTCCAACCATGAAAGCCATAAAATACTGCCCACCTGGGAAATGCAGGCTGTTGTGAGAAATAAGTAGAAACAAAACTAAACCAGACTTTTTGAGTCTGCAAAGGAGATGCATACTCATTAAATAGCGGGGATACAAAAGGAGCTCACATTTTGTACAACTTTCCCAGTTACATTAAACTGTGGCTGCGTTTAACACATGCAATGTGTCATTCCTTATCGGAGATCAGGCTTGTGGAGGGATGAGATTTCTGCAAAGCCATGAAACCTTCCTGAAATTCCATCAGTGCTGTTTGCTTCTGAGTGCTGGGGAATTGGCCACAAACACCCAGCTCTCTGTGTCTGTTCATGATTGCAGGTCTGCACAGCAAGGTGACGGAGCTGACGACAGAGAAGTGCCGGTGAGCGATGCTGGGGCACAGGGGCAGCCACACCACTGTGATTTCAGACTTCTGAGCTATTCTCCAACACTGCTGGATTACAGAGCACCATTTGCATTTCTGGCACTGCCAAATTTTGGCTCCAGGCAGGGCTTGGGGTGATCCCAGCCCAGCTCCAGTTTGCCTTCCCACTGCAGGTGATGCTTTGTGCCACCCGGGGCTTACTCCCTTGGAGAACAATTATGGGAGGAATGAAACTGCTGACTCCAAGGGGGGTGTCACAGGGCAGCATCCAGGCTCCAACATTTGTTTCCCCTCATGCCACACAAGAAAAAGGGCAGTGTGGATGAAGGCATTGGTTTTGGGAAGAAATCTAATAACCCTCCTTTCTTTGTTGTGTTTCTTCAACTAGTGATGCTCAGAGAATTGAAGAGCTGTTTGCTAAAAATCACCAATTAAGGGAACAACAGAAGGTCCTTAAAGAAAATGTAAAGGTGTTAGAAAACAGGTAGGATTCGTTTTTAAGTAGGGTGCTTCTGAGTGGCAGTGGCTGCACAGTCCTGGGGAGAGAGTTTGGGGTTTGCTGTCTTCCCAGGACTGGGATGTTGCACATGAACCTCTATTTTTCCTATATTCAGCTGCTGGGAGAGCTGGAGGAGTCTGGGCACGTGCATAGGAGCTTTCCTAGGCTGGTGTGGTGGGGCTGGGTCTGGAGGGGTGCAAGGGCCAGTGCTGGGCTGTGGGGGTGACTCTCAGTGATGGTCTGGGTGCTCACACTTCCCCGTGGGGAGGGCAGGAACTTGTTTCTCCCATGGGCACCGTGTGGTAACAAGCTGTGGGGTTTCCTTCCTCCAGGCTGCGAGCTGGTCTTTGTGACAGATGCATGGTCACTCAGGAGCTGGCCAAAAAGAAGCAGAATGAGTATGAGACCTCTCATTTCCAGAGCCTGCAGCACATCTTCATCCTCTGTACGTACCGACACCCGCTGTGAGCTTGGCTTTGGTAGGCTGAGTGTTTGCCAGTTAATCCCTCTCCCAGATATTTGAATGTGAACCCTTGTGGTGAGCAGGAATCTGGGAAGGGTTTGGGGATGGGGAGAAGGGAGGGAGCAGGACTGTCCAAGGAGACAACCCTTCACACAAATCATCAGAGCTGGGGGTCACAGCCCCCACACCTCCAGAAAAATGAGAGATTCCAGGCTGTGTCAGCTGCCTGGGAAAAGGATGCATTTGGCACGGCAGAAGCAACACTCTGGCAAAGACAGGAAAGTCACAGCAGCAGCTCAGCACGGGTAAATGAAATCAAGCAACACGTGTGACGGATCTTCTCCTGAGCCCTTGGCACAGCTCCCAGCACCGCTGAGGCACAGGGTGTTTTTCCCTGGGGATCTGACCAGCCCAGGGAGGGTCATGGGGTAAAGGAGATAAGGCATTTAGGAGGGATGGAGAGGTGCCAAGAGCCCTTGGTTTATCTCCCCTGCTATGCCACTGCTCCCTGAGTGCTGCTGTCGAGCAGGACCAAGGCAAGGAGCCCAGCTGTGCTCTCTGTGGCCAATGCTGGGTGCTCACATCTCCCTCTGGCCTCTGTCTGATCCCCCCTGAGACCCCCAGCCCTCCTTCTAACACAGCATCCACTCATCACCCTGCCCTGGTGCAGGATGTTCCTTGGGTGCCCAGCCCACCACTGCCTCCTTTGGCTCTGGCTCTGGGTTTGGGTCTGGCTCTGGTTCTGGGTTTGGGTCTGGCTCTGGTTCTGGGTTTGGGTCTGGCTCTGGCTTTGGGCTTGGCTCTGGCTCTGAGTTTGGCTCTGGCTCTGGTTCTGGGTCGTGCTCCTCCCCTGAGCTGGGCAACCTGCAAGCAGACCCAGTCCTGATGAAACCTGAGTCAGAAAGTTGCTCCCTTTTATCCCTTAGCCCTAGGACATTTACAAAGAGGGAAGGAAATTCGGTATCTCTCCAAAAGTCGGTGCCGTTCCCTCCTCCCCCTCCAGGCACCCCAGCCAGCTGTGAGCAGCATCCTTGCAGCATCTGAACTCACAGCACCTCCTCTGTCCCTGCAGCAAACGAGACCAATCGCCTGAGGGAGGAGAATAAAACTCTCAAGGAAGAACTGAAGAGGCTCCAGAGCCTGGAGTAAGCACTTTCCTGCTTTCATTCTTTACAAGGGGCGTTGGCAACAACCAGGGCATCCCCAGAGCTGGGCAGGGCAAGGTCCAGACTGTGGCACCCTCAGGGGTATTTTAGCATCTAATTCCCATAGGTTCCTGTGAATGTAAGACATGGAAAATTCCCTAATAGTCTCACAATCCTTGTTGACCTTTGCTCACTCCCCTGTTCACCAGCATCCATAGATTAATTTTTGGAGAACAAGGATATTTAACCCCTTGGAAACAAAGCCCTGGGCAGCTTGCATGGAGCTCAGCCTGGCACCTTTTCCATGGCACCAGCTGCCCTCCTGCAGCAGCCAGAGAGGGTCTGCAGGGAGCAGGTGGCTTTGGGAGAAGGAGAGTGACACACAAGGGACAGTGACGGGGTTAAAGAGGGAGAAGTGATCTGCACCAACAGGTTCACAGCCCAGCAGAGCACTGTGCTGGAAGCCAAGTAACCTGCCAGGCTGGCCAATATATACAAATCAGCTCATTCCTCAAGGGTTTAAAGTCCAGAGGAATTAGCACTGAGGAATTAGTTTAGAAATGTGTTTTCTTTGGAGCACAGGAGCACCATCCGCTTAAAGAGAAACTCTGGGTTTTACTCCCCAGTGCTTCCAGAGCTGTAGGCTGGGCTGGGCTTGCTGAGCACTGAGTGATTCTGCTCTGCTCTGCTCTCTCCTGGGTGCTGGATAGGAGGATTTCCAGCCAAACATCCACACCTCAGCATCAGAGTCCACCCAGGGCTCTGTGTGTGTCACCAAGGCTCAGGCACTCCCTTGTGGCACTGAGCATCACCCTCTCCATCCTGGTTTGGTGACAGGGGGCAGACACCCCATCCCTGTGCTGAACCCACCCCTCCATCAGGCTGAAAGCCCAGCCAGGGCCAGGTTCCCACAGAGCTTTTGCAATAGCCACAGCTGGCTCCTGGCTTACCCAACCTCGTGGCTTCCTGCGACGTTACCCACAACCAAGTGGGGCAATCACACCTCCAAGTGGGGCTGTCGTGCTGGCTCTGCCCATGCTCCAGACTGCAGCTGGGCTGCTGATAAGCTGCAGTGGAAGGAGGTGAGTCTGAGGATCTGGAATATCCACATACACACATAGATAAACGTGTATTTGTGTATCAGGCTCGGAGCTCTCAGCACAGCGGCTCCAAAACCTTCCTTCTCCTGCCCCTTCTCGTTCATTCATGTCCTTTTCCTTCCAATAGGGACAGGACAAAGACCCCAGGAGTCTCCTCCAGAGAAAGCTGCTCCACACCAAGCTCCCCTTTGACTCTGCTGTCCCCAGTGAGCAGGAATGTCAGCACAGAGAAGGCAGAGCCCAGGGAAGCAGGAGCCCAGCAGGATGTGCCAGAGCTCGAGCTCAGTGAAGGTGGGTGTTGCTGGCTCCTGCCACCCTTGAGGGACCTGGGGATGTGAAAAGTGACCGAGCCATGGTGCAAAACTGCTCTGGGAAGGGGTCTGGAGAGCAAAGACCAAGCTGTTGGCAGCTCAGATGGACATTGCCACGGGCAGAAAAGCTGATGGGGTGGGAAATGCAGGTGAAGGGAGAAACACTGCTCTGCATTAGAGCAAAAGAGTGCTTGGTGCACCCACTGAAAGACAATTCATGCAGAGACCATGGCATTCCCTTCTGCCACCCACACGTGTAATGAAAGGCACATTCAGTCAGGTGCTGGCTTAAGCCAGAAGGTAATTTTGACTCAAAATCTTCAGTGAGAGGTGGTTGGTAGCAGCCAGTGGCATCCCTGGGAGGCTGCATGGCTCCAGCCCACTCAGGGCAGGGCTACAGCAGCTCTGGAGGACTATTACAGCAGCTGGTTGTGTCTTTTTTTTGCAGAAAAGCCTCCAGAGAAGCTCCAGAGAAGCTCTCCAAGCAGCAGGACTTCTCCAGGCACTCTCCTCCAAGAAGTCAGCCTTGCAGACATAGTGAGTTGTCGGAGGTAGCCTGGTGTGCTCAGGCCTTCTCCCCACTGCTGTGGTCATCTGAACTGCATCATGACAAGAGGTTGGGATAGGGAAAAGCAGGAGGCATTTGAGGGGTGGAACAATTAGCCAGACTTGGGTAGTTTGTCATTTCCAGAGCCTGGCATTTCCAGAGGGCCTGGCATTCAGTGGTTGCAAGGGCAGACACAGAGAGGGTGTCAGCCCAGGCTGCTGAGTGACATGGTGACACTGGGCACTGGGAGATGAGACTGCAGGACCCAGACCTGTTCCTGGTCATGGGAACTCAAGCCCACATACACACCCACACAGATTCTGTTTTGGCACAGGTTTTGCTTACTCGACCTCCACAAAAAAACTTGAAAGAGCAGGTGAAAAGGGGTTTTGGTAAGGCTGCAGGCAGGTTGTGGGGATAATTAATAGGGATCACAGGAAGGGTTGGTGACATCTCCAGGTGGGCAGGGGAAAGTCAAGTCAGAACATGTGGGGAGCCTTTCATGACAGCTGATGGAGACAACGATGTCCTGGCCCAGGTACTCCAGCAGAAATACATCCACCAGAGCAGTGTGTGCCAGGATCTTGCATGAATAAAGCCTTGCATGAGTAAAAAGGCCTGACTGTGGGACAAGGAATTTGCAGGGTCTTATCTCGGTTAAGCCACAGAATCATGGCTTAAGAAGAGATGCAAAACTTCCTGTGCTACAAATTAGTGCAGCCAGAATGGAGAGTACATGAAGGGAAAATTTCCTGGAAAAATGAATAAAGAACTTGATGGAGCTGTTGACCAGAACCATATCAAGCAGAGCACTCAGGAGCTGTCTGTCTTGTCCTCTCTGGTGAGGAGATGTGTCCCAGTTCAGCCAAGCTCCCTGGAGCCTGGAGAACACTGCAGAATGGCTCACCTGGACTTTCTGTCCCCTGCCACAGGCATCCCAGAGGATTTCCAACCAGCTGCATGGAACCATTGCCCTGGTGAGACCTGGCTCCAGACCCTGCCTCCTGGAAAAGAGTCCTTCAGGGGCAGCAGTGTCTCCACCAGCCAGGAAGGCTCCTCTCCCTCCGGAGCGTGAGCACAGCCCCAGCCTGGAGGCGTGAGTACCTGGGAGCCGTGGTGTGGGCTGACCCACTGCAGCTGCCCCTCGGTGGGTGGATGGCCAGCATTCACTCTGTCTGCCCATCTCCCTCCCCACAAACCTCTCCCACAGCCTTGGGAAGGGGGGGATATCCCAGTTTACACCAGTAAAAAATGGCTGGAATCCAGCCCAACAAGGTCAGGCTCTCGTTATTCCAGCTCCTCAGACAGACCCACAAAGTGAACCAGGTGTCCCCACATCCAGGCAGGACTGTCCCAGGCAGGCAGCAATTCCTGCTGCTCCTTATCTATTCTAATGGGCTTTCCTGCAGGGCTCAGCACTTCCCAGGCTTATCTTCCCCACTGATTTCAGGAGCACAGAGGGCTGAGCAAGGCCACTGAGCTCACCTGTAGACAGAGAGATTCCCAGAGTGTGAGTAGCTCTGCAGAGCATTCCTGGGAACAGCTTGCACTCATGGAAGCTGCCAAATAACCAGCAGCCCTGGGTTCGCAGGGCAGGTTCCTGCACTGCACCAACCTTCCCAGGATGGCTGTAAAAATTTCCCATTGAGTGAGATTAGGGGAGAATGGGCTGTTACTCTGTCCTGGGGGTCTTCAAGCACTAAGAAAGCCCAGGGGGGTAGTTAGGATGCTGCTGGCTGTAACACTTTATTCAAAAAGTGATTCTCAGTAGCAGTGCTGATGTGAGAGGTCACTGCATCCTTAACCTCTCTCAACCCCCTGCCTGGAGCTGCCGTGGCATAGGGATAGGGGATTGCTGCTGGATGGTGGGATGGGAATGGTTCCTGCATTGTGTGGGATGGGAATGGCTTCCTACTGCTGACTGCCTGATGCCCCTGGCCACCAGGACCCTCCTCCCCTGCACAGAGCCCAAACACAAACATGATCTACTGACCAAGAGCTGCAAGAGGGCATGGAAAGAGCAGGAGAGACCACACATATCCCTGCGCCACTGGGAAACCATGGGAAAGCTCTGATGCTAACATGTGGGGTTTTTTTTTTCCTGGTGTGATCGCTAACGTAATTTTTTTTTCCACGCTTTTTTAGTTATTTAACAGCGAACAAACTGGACTCCCCCAAGGCTGCTCCATCCTACGAAAACCTAAAACTGAGTGCCCGGAGAGAGCAGCTGTGCCTCCTGCACAAGCACCTCTCCCTGCACCAGCTGGGGCTGGCGGGTCCTTGCGCCCCGGGCGAGCGGGACGGCGGCGCCTTCCCCGGCGCCCCGCTCCGGACCAAGGCTGCCGACGGCAGGACGCGCTCCCGGGACACCTGGGAGGAGCACGCAGCCCTGCTGAAGCTTCCTGCCACCATGGTGTACGTGAGGGACCAGCAGCTGGAGGAGAAGCTGCAGCTGCTGAAGCAGCGGGAGCGGCTGCAGCATCTCCTGCTGCGGCAGTGCCAGCCGGGCCAGCGGGCACACGGCGACACAGAGCCCCGGGCACGGGAGAGGGCCCTGTCCCCGTGGCTGGGCATGGCCGCGGGGTGCAAGGAGGAGAGGATGTTCCTGGAGGATGCTGTGGATGGGAAGGAAGAGAAGGAGCTCTGGCCGGGCAGGGAGCGCCCCGAGCTCCGAGCCAAGGTGAAGGAGGCGAGGGACGATGATGCGGACACGCCGCTGGACCTGTCCGACTCCGGCCGCGGCAGGGAGACAGACTGGCACAGACAGACAGACGGCAGCCCGCGGGACAGCCCCGGGGACAGCCCGGCGGTGCCCGCAGGGGGACACAGGGCACAGCGGGAAGAGCTGCGCTGCCCCTACCGCTGGCCCGGTGCCACCCGGACACTGCCTGATGCTGCCAAGGAGGAGGAGGAGGAGGAGGAGGAGGAGGAGGAGGCAGCTGTGGTGAGTACAGCTCTTGCTGGCACCCCTGCAGCCCCCTGCAGTGCTGCTGGGACCCCTGTGAGCAGCACTAGCATCCTGCGGGAGGATGGGTTTGGTGTGTGTGAGGCCAGTTTGCCCGTGGCAGAGCCGTGGTTGCTCAGCCCTGGTTCTCACCTCCCCTCCAGTGCCCACAGGGTTCCATCCATGCCCAAGGGCAGGCAGTGGCTGTGCCCCCTCCCACAGGCTGCTGCAGAGGGTGCTGGGCTCCCTGCAAACACACCACAGTGCCCAGGAGCATCTCTGTGATGCTTGTCCCTGTGGGTGTCACTGTCATCGAGTAAGGGCTGGGGACAGTCCTCTCCTGCCCGGTGACAGCAGCGTTTGTGTCCCTCTGTACACAGCTCGGGCTTTCACGGGCCTATCTGACAAACAGCTCCACACCAAGAGACCCAGAGGCCCTTGCTGAGGCTGGGCTGAGGCGGGATGTCGGTGCACAGAAAGGAGAAGCAGGTAAGAAGCCCCAGGCAAATGTGACATTTGAGAAGGCAGGAGTGAAAGGTGCCTTTTGGTGAAGGCGTTTCCCAGCCCAGAGCTCTCTGCTGGGCTCTGCGCACACCTGCAATCCCACCTTCCAGGGTCCAAATGCTCCTGCCTCCCAGCTCTCCTGGGCCTTTGGGGGAGCTTCGGGTTTCACATTTCTGTCCTCGAGAGCTCAATTTTCTACCCTAGATACATGTAAAATTCAGGCTCAGTATAAATGGGGAGAAAGTAATCCTGTTTTTTCTGGAGAAAAGCCCAGTGTCTCTGTCCAGCACGGACAGGAGCCACACCTGGGGTGTCCTTAGACACTCAGCAGAGCACCCTGCATGGAATTCTCTAGGAGCTGAGAAGTCAGCACAGCTCTGACCTCTTGGCAAAACCCACTCCACAATTGTCCACAGGACAATATTGCTATTCCAGCATTTCCCACTCCTCTCAGAGAAGAAGCAGCTCAGATTGTCCCAGCAGAGATGGGGAAAAAGCAAGTTTGCAGGACTAGCACTGGAAAACCATCCCTGTCTGTCCCCTGCTCCAAAGTGTGTCCTGTGATGACACAGCACATAGGGCTGAGCACAGAGCCAGGGATGCTGCTACCTGCAGCAGGTAGAGCAGGATGGTTTCCTTCCTTCCCTTGCTCCACCCTCCACAAGAGCCCTTCCAAGGCTTTCTCCCTGCCTGACCCCCAGGAGACACAGGTGCCAGGTTTGTCCAGGCAGGTGGGAGGCAGCAGCCATGGGGATCAGAGTGGGAAGCACGTCTGCTGCTCAGTACCAACCTTACTGGCTTGGCCAGAAAGTTGAGCTCGCCTGGATTAGTTGGTCTGGGCGTGTCGGAGTGGTTTGGGAACACTCTCCAGAGCAGGATTTTTCACAGTGGAGGAAAAAAAAAAAAAAGAGTCCTCTGTGATTTACATGCTAAGGAGATATCATCATGGCAGAAGAATTTCAGCTGATTACATTCTGGGTGTGGGAATACAGGACTTTCTTCAGTTCTCACCTTAAGGTTGACACAAAGCCCGGGAAACAATACACAAATACTTCTGCACTTTCTAGTGAACCTTAACCTGCAGAAGGATAAGGTGAGATGGGATCAGGCTACAGGGAATCCAGGAATGCCTGGAAGCAGCATCACCTGCTCTCCCACCTCTGCAGGGGCAGCAAGAGGGGGCTGCCCTGCTGAGCTCCATCCTGGCCAGAGCTGGGTGTGATGAGCAACAAGAATTGAGCTTTGGGGGTGTCCCTGCCCCTCAGAAGAGGGCACAACCCTGTGCCCACCATGGCCAGCTGAGGGGTGTTACTGTGTGTGCAGACAGGGTGATGCCACCAGCAGCAAGGCTTGGCCCCCAGCCCCTGGAGATCAGTGTGTGCAGAGGTCAGGTGTGCACAGGTACATGTCTGGGGCTGTGTAGCCCCAGGGACCAGGCACAGTGAAATGCTTTTGCTGGGAAGGGAAGCATCTCCCCTGCCTTTCCTTCCTCTGCTCCTCTGCACACATTCCCTGCCAAGAGCTGCTGACTGAGCCAGCAGCAGAGGTGGGATTGTCCCTTTTGGCCTCTTCACCCCAACATGCTTTGCCCCACCTGGGGTTCAAACAGGAAGGTGCAGTCTGGGGCTTAAATACCCCCCAGTTTCCCTCCTGTATGTAGTCACAGATGTTGGGACAGTCCTTGTGACCTTGGTGTAGCAAAGTCCTGTGGACACAGCTTTCCTGGGAGCTGGTTTCCCAACAGAGTCTTATTGGATCACTCCTAAACATTCACTCCAGTCCAGGTAGCTTGCAGTGCCTCTGCCTCACAACAGTTTATTGCTGAAGCTGCTTTCTGCCTCAGTGGCTCTGTGAGCCTGGGCCAGTGGCTCTGCATCTGCTCATGAGCTTGTCAAGCCTGCCACCAGCCAAAACCCTTCTTTTTGTGTTTCTTTAGATGACAATGATGCCGAGTCTGGGAAGCAAGAATCAGATGAGCCAGACACAACGGACAGTGAGGTTTGTTTGTTTGTTTGTTTGTTCTCAGCCATCACCTCAGGCTGCTGTGTCCCAGAGGCATCAAACAGGCTGTCCCAGCCCAAGCTCCCTCCAGAAGGTGATGGCTCTTCCTGCACCAGGTGCCAAACCTCATTCCCACCCTGTTGCACAACTTGCTGCTGAGGGGTAGAAGTGCCACTCTTTCCAGCCAGTCAAGTCTTTATGAGCACTAGCATTTGTCATCACTCCATGGCAATGGTCACAAAGGTCCCTGACAAAGCCACCAGCTCCCTGGGAAAGCCAGGGTGGTTTTAGACTGACTGTTCTTCTCCTTGGTGTAGGAAAAGTATGAAGATGAGATCCTACAAGAAGCTGAGGCTGACGGGAAATACTTTTGCACCAAAGACAAAGTTCACGGGCAGCAGAGGAAGAGAAAAAGAGGACAGGATCCCTGGATAAAAGGTAGGGAGGAGAAGTTCCTTGGGGCATCAGCTCAAGGCTACAACTTCTGCTGCTTCCAGAGGGACTCCTGTGAGAAATGCCCAAGGGCAGGGGAGAAGAGAGTTCTCCTCTGAGCCATGTTTTTGCAACACTCATATCTCCAGCCAGAGGAGCCCCAGCTAATGGTTAGCCAGGACAGCCTGGGCAGGGTGACCAGGAGAGCACCCCAAGCACCTAAGCTCACAGAGCTTAGTCCCTTGTGTTTGCTTATCTGGTCAGGGAGGTGGTGACTGGGGAAGGCCAGATTCCAAGGGGTGAGTTATTGACATTCAGAGAAAGGTTCCTGCCAGTTCTGTTGATCTTCCAGTGTGGCTGTGGAGGTTTCCCTGCTGACAGAGGAATGTGTTGTGCCCATGTTCCCTCCAGGTGAACAAGCAGAAAACTGCTCCTGATAAGGGCAAGGATAAGACAGTTTGTCTGTCAGGCCTTAAAAAATGCTCTGTCAGAAAAACCCTGATGCTTACCCGCTCTGTCCTGGTGGTAAAAACAGGGGAGTGCTGGCCCAACTATAAATGTAGAGAGGGCTGTTGCTTAAGCTTGAAGGGAGCTTGGCCTTCAGAGGGCCCTGCTCACTCAGGGGACACCAGCACAGCTGGTTGACAAGAGGGCTTGCTGTACAAAACCAGCCACTTGGAGCAATGGGGAGGAGCCCAGCTGTGCTGTGCAGTCCCAGACCCTCTGGGGCTGGATGGGTGCAGCTGTGGGTGCAGCTGTGGCAGGAATGGGGTGATGGAGGGGCATAGCACCTCTCTCAGCATGTGGGGTGGGCCATGAGCCACACTGGAATAGAGAGAAATCCACAGAATGCATCTTGCTGCTCTGGGTACCCTGTCAGGGATGCTTCTGCATCAGGTCAGTTCTCTGCCTGTTTCTGCTTGACAATGTTTTGTGTCCAGGATCACAACAGCCTCCCCTGGATACCCACACATCTCACATGTGAGGGGTTGCTATTCATCTTTCCTGTGCTGAGCTTTGCTTCCTCCTGTGCTGTCCCTGTTTTGGGAGGAAGCCATGCTGACTCCAGAAGTGTAAATCCATTTCTCTGTGGTTAACTCCTGCTGTCGTCTGGCTGTTTACAGGATCTAAGAAGTCAATGAGAGGAAAAAAGAAAATCAAAGTGGAGCAATGCCCAGTGGGGATCACAAAGGAGCTGGAGAATTGCTCTGCTTCCCACAGTGATCCCTCCATGGACAGTTAACAGCAGGGTAGGATGGAGCAACTGCAGACCAAAGGACAGAGCTCAGAGACCTCAGAATCCCACCCATGCTGGGAGAGTGAATCCTCCTGTCATGTTGGGCCAGTAGGGAATTCATAAGGACTCATTTATGAGCATAGCACCCTGGAAGTCCTCACTCAGTGCCACAGGAGAGGCTGGGAAAGGATGAGCCATGCAGGTGACACCTGGAGCAGCCAGGTCACTGCTGGTGGAGCCCCAGTCAGTGATTCTAGCCCTGTGCCTGAGCAGACCTCAGACTGGAGCTGGGAAGAGGAGATATCTCTTTGGAACCCTCACCCTGCATCAGAACTGTGTTCATCCCAGGGATTTCACACCTGGAGAATGGACTACCACACCCCTCTCCTCATGAAGGATGTCCCAGTGGCTGGCTGAGGGGTGGTGACCAAACCAAACACTGCAGAGCCCCATGTACAGCCTGCTTCAATTAAATCCCTACCAGGTTTCATACACACGTGGGTCTTGTCTGACCTGGGGAAACCCACGGTTTTCTCTTCTAGTTAGGTGAGGAGCAAGTACAGGGGCAGAGAGGGGGGATGTGCCCCTGGAGAGGGCAGGGAGGAGAGCATGGGAAGGGAGGGTTTGGGTGCTCCCTCTCCCCAATGTGTCCTGGAAAAGGTCGGTGAGTGACACCCAGCTGCAGCTCACAGCAGAGCACCAGCTCAGCAGCTCACACCGACCTTGGCAGCATTGCTGGGAGCTACTTTCCACGTGGATAAAGTGTTCTTAGTAATCTTTTTCTGATGGGATGAGATGGGAAGGGCTGCAGCGAGCATCCCTGCTCACACCATCGATCCAGGAGCCAGGCTGGGCTGTTCCTGGCACACATGTGGAGGGAACAGGGACAAAACAGAGACCAGCAGAGAAGTGCCAGAGCCAATTCCTGCTGTGTTGCACTCCCACTTCCTTTCCCTGCAGTTATTTCTATTTAAACGTGGTTGTTTTGCCCGTTCACAAGAACGAAGGCAAAGCACAGCCAGCCAAGAGCAGCACCCTTTGCTCGTAGCACCTTCCCATCAACACAACCCTAAAATCCCACTCAGAGAGTCCCGGCTGCGGGGAAGCCGGGGCGGGAGAGCCCAGCTCTGCCCGGGGCAGCCTCGCAGGCACCCAGCCGGGCGGGACCGGGACCGGGACCGCGAGTGGTGTCGGCGGTGCGGACTGTGCGGAACCGGGAGAGCCGCGGGAGCGGTGCGGGCAGCGCGGACTGTGCGGAACCGGGACCGAGGGCGGAGCGGGCGATGCGGGACCGGGATAGGGACCGAGACCGAAAGCAATGCGAGCGGTGCGGGACCGAGAGCCGTGCGGAACCGGGATCGGTGCGGGCGGTGCAGTACCGGGACCAGAGGCATTGTGGGAGAGGGAGCTGGACCGGGAGCGGTGTGGACGGTCCGGGACCGGGAGCAAGGGCCGTGCGGGCGGTCCGGGAGCGGTGCGGTGCGGGACCAGGACCGGGAGCGGTGCGGGCGGCCAGGGAGCGGTGCGGTGCGGGACCAGGACCAGGACCAGGACCGGGAGCGGTGCGGGCGGTGCGGGACCAGGACCGGGAGCGGTGAGGTGCGGGCGGTCCGGGAGCGGTGCGGGCGGTGCGGGCGATGCGGCGGACGGGCAGTGCCGCCTGCTGGGCAGCGCCGGGCCGGGCCGGGGCCGCTCCCCGAGCGCAGGGGATACGGTTCAGCCTCCCCAGGGCACAGCAGCTCTGCCTCTGACGGCTGTGGAGCCACGGGAAGGGGAGCGGGGACAGCCGGCAGCTCCAGCAGCGCGGATGGAGCGCGGGAGTCCCGCGGGGCTGGCGCTGCTGCCACGGAACTTCACAGGAGCGAAACTTCCCCGGGCTGAAAAATTACTGAGCCAGCGACATCTTCCTCCTGTCTTCACGGTTTGGAAGAGTTCCTCGGATGATGAGGAAGGGTCTGGAGCGCGGATCTGCTGGGGGAGCTCATCCCGGAGAAAAGGAGGCTCAGGGGGGACCTCTTCCCTCTCTGGAGCATCCTGGAAGGAGCCTGCAGCCAGGTGGGGCTTGGTCTCTTCTTCTAGGACAAGTGACAAGACAAGAGGAAAACGGCCTCAAGTTGCACCAGGGGAGGTTTGGTTTGGATGTTATGTAAAACAGTTTCACTGAATAGGTTATCAAGCATTGGAACAAGCTGCCCAGGGCAGTGGTGGGGTCACCAGGGTTTCAGGGCTGATTTATCCCAGCTTGAAGAGTTCATTGGATCGTGGCCATGGGAAATGGATGAGGACTATCACTGATGCCTTCCCCTCTCAGTCCTGGGCACACAGCACAACCTCTGTCCCTTCTCAGACCAGCTAAGAGGGGAGAGCAATAACCCACTTACCACGGTGGTGAATTGGATCAATCTGACTTTTAAAAGTACCACAGCAAGGAAAAGGAAATAAAGAAGAGAAGTTGAAATGCAATCCCATAAAGAGGCCACTCAGACTGTAGGGAAGTTTCTTGGGATCAGGAGAAATGAAGGAGGGAGGGAACTTTTGTGGACTATAAAATAATCACCTCCCTATGACAGTCCCTTGATAAGCAAAATGTGCAGAAGTCTTGCCAAAAATAATGAAGTCCTCAGTTCCTTTTCTTCCCACAAAGATTTTTTTCCCTCACATTGCACACGACACCACCACAGAATCCTTTGTTAATTACCTTTAATTAGTGGGCTTTTAATACCTTTTATGTTGCCATTTTTAATTAGATGTTTTCACCCATATCATGTGCTGGGTGTGTTTGAGGGGTTGGCAGGGACACATTTCACAGTTAGGGCAATCCCATATCTAAAAAAACAAAAGATAGTTTTGCCAGCTCTGAGCAAAGTGCTCCTCTGTGCAAGTTGATGAAGTAAATTAAACTTTACATGCTGCACTTGATCCAGCCCTGGAATTTCTCTGCTCCTACCATCCCCTGGCTTGCTGTTACCTCCCCACCATGCTACAGAAAGATGGATAATTGCTGGGGTCTATTAACTCTCAAAATTATGCTTGTCAGTCATTTGTTCAAGTCATTCTTGACAGGTAATTGCATGTATTGATCTGGTGATATGCAGGCAGCCTCAGACCTGAATTATTCCGCTGTAAGGAAGAAATCTGAGCCCTGCAAGCAGCTCTGGAGCTCCACAGAGGTTTCCATGTGAAGGTTCAGCCCTGCCTGAGGTGCTGTTTGCAGGAACACCCAGGGCAGCATTCAGCACAGCAGCCTTTTAATAACTCCACAGGAGTTTGGTTAATGGCTCCAAATGGCATTTGTATATCAGACCCAGCAGTCTCTGCTTATTGCAGAGTTAATCCCTTTTGTTGCCACACTTCTGTTGAGTATGAGAAGGAGGTTTTACACAATAATCTTCAAAAATGTACTGAAATTACCCTTAGAGTGCATGAGTTACATCCCACAAAGCAATAGGGCAGAAGGGAAGCTGTCCCAAGAGCAGATCAGATCTCCTGGGAGGCTGGCAGCTCACACTTCGTTTTCTTCAGACAAATTTCAGCTCTGATGTCACCAGTGCCACGATGCAGGTAGGGCATGTGGGCCAGTGCAGTGGTTGCCCAGAGGAAGGGGTTCAGAGCCCAGCTTGCATTCACCCAGGGGCTGGATTTGAAATTGCACAGAAATCTGGGAGAGAGATGATGTCACCATTTCTGTTCACTTTTAGTCCATCAGAAACAGCAGTGAGTGGTTCCTTTATTGCCTGTCAAACCAAACAATTCCAGTAACAGACCACTGCAACTCCTTTGCTTCCTGATGCTTAAGGATCTGCACATGCTGAATCATCCTCACAGCACAGAGCATCTTAGCTCTCAGACCCTCCAGGCCTCCCTGTGCATCAGCCTCCCACCAAACTCACCAGTAAAATGACATTTTCTCTTTCTCTCTAGGCTTAATTTGTAGAAATTTGTGAGAAGTAAATTTGTGCAAGTTGAGCTGTGAGTATAAATCTCCATCTCAGGGGGGAAAAAAAAATCTCTCACACACAAAGGTTCCTCTGTTGCATGTGTGAGGAAAGGTAGGAAGTCCCACAAGCTCAAAGCAAGAGGGAACAGTGCTGGGAACTCAGCTGGCTGCAATGCAGGATGCAAAAGCTCCAGAAATAGAGATATGCACATCAGATTCTTCCCCCTCCCAACCTTCTGCTGTGGCATTGCCTTCTTGGCAATAGATAATCTGAAGGTGATTTAACCTATGCCCTTTCCATGAGCCTGAGCACAACCTTCTCTGCAGTGAAATGCTTTTAGCTGCAATCTGCTCTGTGAGCAGTGCCCATTTATAGTGCTGGCTTTGGAAACACAGCTTCACTCCTCAGTCCACCACAGGAAAACTCATTCCAAGCATTACTCAAGTCTTGCTTCAATTCTGTTTTGGGGATTTAAGTGGGATGGGCATTTTGTGTAGGGTCAGATGTGCCTTGAACGTGTGAAAAAGGCAGAAAAAGGATCCTGGCAGTCTCATGCATCTCTGCAGTTCACAACCAGCAGCTCAGAGGGAACAGGGACAGCTTGGGTGTTCAGAACAGAGCATAGGGACAAGCCTTCACACTTTTGCAAGGAGGCTGTGAAGTTGTGGATAGATTTAGCAAATCCAGCAAGCAGCAGTAGTTCTTGAAGAGATTTGGGGGGTTCCTCTGCTCCTTTATCTCAAGCAGAGTTTACTGTAGGAGTTTTGGAGCCAAAATGCAAGTTCCTCTGGCATCCCTTGGGTATCACAGCATTCTGTTCTGCCTTGAATATCATCACCAACACTTCAGGAGTTCCCTAGGCTGTGCTGCACGCCCTGCTCATACCAAACTTGCTGCTGGATGTGCTGAACTCCAGTGGGACCTCTCCAGAAAGCACATTTTCCAAGATTCTCCCATGAAAATGATTGATTTATTAATAACAGCATTTAGTGCAGCACCACGTGCTTCAGGGAAGAGAGTTTGATCCATTCATTCACAAATCCTCCTGTAAACAGCACACAACATTTTCCTGACTCGAGCCCAGGGCCCTTCAGAGCACAGAGAAATAGACTGCAATCAATCAGCTGCATGGCTTTTAAATGCTCTGTGTCATGCAGGAGAACACGAGTCATTCCCCAAGGCACACAGGGCTGCAGTGTTTGCCTCCTGGGGAGCAGCAGCTGATTTTTGCTGTACCTGAGAACGCACAGCAGGAGCAGAGGGTTGTGTCACCCACCAGGGTGAGCCCATGGCAATCCAGGGAATTCTGCTACTCTGCTCCAGCAGGAGCCAGAAGACACCAGGACCCCCACCTGGAACCCACTGGAGGCAGATTAAAGAGGCAGATTAAAGCCATCTCAGGCTGCACAGCTGGTGGCACTAAGAGCTCAAGTCAAACCTGTCCCACGGGTTTGGGATGCAGGAGGAGAGCAATGGGGATGGATGTGCCAGCAGGGAGCAGGAGTGGTCCAACATGTGAATGTGCTTGGGAAGGGTTTCATCATTCCCTGCACATGGAACACAAGCAGGGAATGGCACCTGCCATTCCTGAGGCAGACCAAAGAGGAGGGAGAAGGTGAGTTTAGGGGAATGTGTACTCCCAAAAAGTCAATGGCTGGTCTTTATATGGATGTGGTGAGTGTGAGGCTGAGCACAAAAGAGTGCTGGTGTCCCCAGGTGTGCTGATTTCCAGAGAGAATTTAAACGGGGTAACTATGATAGGAAATTTGGGACAAGGATTAGAGTCTGTTCAGGAGACAAGGGACAGTAAGTTCTGGATGTACATTGCACTTCTGTGTCCTCCCAGACTTCCAGATATTGCCCTGGTCTCTGTGAGGTCTCTTGGACCCCCATTCCCACCCTGCTGAGGCTGGAAAAATGTCTACAGCAATTTCTGGTCCCTTCTCTTAATACCAGTTGTTCCTCCAACTGGAAGCTGCACTTCTGGTTCCCAGCCTAAATATACTTATGACCTGTTTATCTTTGCTTGACTCAGGGCCATGATTTTGCAAGAAATATAACAGCCAGCCCACATAAGTACTTTAAAATGCTGTCTCATATCAGATGCTTAGACCAGATCCTGCAGTTCTTGCATGGAGAAAAATCCTTGTGACCTTGGTGGCTCTGCTCCCCAGATAGTATTGGAATAAGGATTTGCAGGCTTGTCCTGTTTCACACCAGCTCCTTATTCCAGCAGCCCCTGACTGTTCAGACACGTATCCAAACAACCCAGGGCATCCTCTAAGGTAGAGCAGAAACTCCAGGAGCAAAATGAGTGTGAGCTGAGTATTGGTGATTCAGAGGAACATTTTTCATCTGTGCAATAATGTCATTGTAAATGCAGAACTGCCTGCCTTTCTTTCTCTTTGTCCAGGATTTCATGGTGGTTAAGGCTGGAAAAGGCTTCAGCCAGAACTTGAAGGCACTGTGCAGCAGTAGGGAGGAGAGTCCAGCCTGTCTCCAAAACAGCATCCGTGTGTTTGAAGGAGAGAACATTCATGAGCTTGGGCTTCCTTCATTCCCCACTTCAGGGATTCCCTTATTGCAGAAGACAGGGAGAAAAGGTTGCTCAGGGTTGTACCCAGTCTCTGCCTTTTGTGGGAGTGATGCTGATGTGCCACTCATCTGTTTTAGCATCAGATTCTCTGAAACACAGCGCTGTGCTCGCTGTACTCAAACACTGTGAGTTGTCAGACACAGATAAAAGCTCCCCAGCATTAAGAGCAGCAACACTCCAACCGCTAAATTCAGCTTTGAAGTTAGCAACCCACTAAGCCATGGAGGCTGCTCCTCTCTGCGCTGACTCAGTGGGACGATTTACATCCCACAGCTATTTTTACAGGCAAAAAATGAGAAAAAAGCCACACATTTATTTTTCAAAATCCAGTCTTGGGTTCTAAAGAATTGTTTGCAGCAAGCCTAGATAGGTTTCCATGCCTATTCATCCCCTGGCTTATTTGATGAGCATGCCAGCAGGAAGGGTTTTAATTCCTTTTTATCCCAAACTATTTTTTCCACAGCTGTGATATGAAATGGTTCTGCCAAATAATTTAGGCTCAAAATCTGACCTATATTGAATAGTATAAGATGCTGAGCATGTTCTTGGCATTTTAAGGGCTGAGTTTGTATTTCACTGTAGGATTGTTAATGGAAGCCTACAAGAAAACATTGTCTTACATCTCCTATCTTAATCCTATTGTTGTTATTATTATTATATGTTACTAATACTGTAAGGTGTTGATGGCCCACTTGCAACAGCATACAAAAGATGATCTTATGAAACAGCCATATGAAAAGACACAGAACCTCTATGTGTTTTATAGGACAGTTTCAAAACCTATCTTTTACTCAGTGCCCATATTTCAGGCCATATCATCAGACATCAGTTTGATTGTTGGTATAGACTGTAAGCAATATTAAGAGTTGCCACGTGGCTTCTTTAAGTCTATTTGGCAAAAGCATTCACCACTCTAAGGGTCCAGTGTTGCAAACACAGTAATTGCAACTTTCAATGGCAAACATCTCAAACGGCAGATTTGGTCTGCACTTTAAAATATGTACTGTGTGGGCAAAATCCTGCTTGGGAGCACAAGCTGCTTCAGGGCATGAGAGGTGGGAAGCATGGGAAGGCTTCATTTCGGTTTCAGAGGAACACAGAGGCCACCAGCACCCACACACTGCTGTTCTCAGCTCCGAAGGCTCCATCACACCCAGCACAGCTCCCAAACCTCCCCTTCCAGTGGCATGGGCATTGTCAGAGCACATCAACGTTCTCTGAGGAAAGGAAAGGGCAGAGCATCATCCCGGAATGTGATAGACGTGGGTTCAAGTGCCTGAGGGGAATGTTTATCCTATGCAGTATAAACACACCAGTCCGGGAAGCAACGGTATCGCGCAGAGATGCCTTGAGTAACTTTGTGGAGATAAATACTGAGTTTATGTCCTCCCAGCCCCGGGTCTGCCTTGCCCATATACGGCCCAGGATCAGCACTGCCTTGGCTTTGCTTCAGGAGCTGGCAGCGTGCGGATCTATCCCTCGGCACGGGCTCCGGGGCTGCTGGTGAGTGTCGGGCAGTGCGCGGGGTCTGCGCCCCGGGCCGGCGGGTCGGGGTCCGCCCCAGCCCTGCCAGCCACAGGCTCGGCTCCGAGCCCGCTGGGACGGAGCAAGAGCATCTTCATCTTTACAGCAGCGCTTGGACGTGCTCAGCCGCCTGCGATGGGTTTAGCAGATGTGTCCTCCTGCCTCCAGCCAGGCCAGGACCTCTTGGGAACAGGCGGCCACCGGTGCTACTGATGGTTTGGGTGGCGACACAAGGGGAGGAGAAGTTTTTTGAAAGTAACACAAAGGGACACGGTGGGTGGTCGTGCGGGGATACGGGGGTGTTGGCACGGGGGCACGGTGGGCTCGTGGCTAAGGCAGGGAAGCCGCCGAGGGAGCAAAGGGAGAGGCCGGGGAGGCTCCGGGGAGGCTCCGGGGGTGCCGGGGCCGCCCCGACCCCGCGGGGCTCCCGGCGCTGCCCCCTCCGGCGGCGCCAGAACCGGCACGGCCCCGCGGGCTGGGGGCGGGGCCTCGCGCGGGCAGCCAATGGCCGCGGGGCCGCCGCCGGGCTCATTTGCATTCAGGCGCGACGCAGCCAATGGGCGCGCGAGCCGCCGGCCGCGCTGCGTTCCAGCCGCCCCGCCCGGGCGGCCGCGGCTCATTCGGAGAATGGCTGCGGCCACGGCGTGCGGCTCCCCGCCTCCCCGCCCGCCCCGCGAGCAGCCGCCGCCGCGCAAGCGGGGCGACTCCCGGCGGCGGCAGGCCGCCCTCTTCTTCCTCAACAACATCTCCCTGGACGGGCGGCCGCCCTGCCCGCCCGCCGAGAAGCCGTCGCTGCCCGCCGGCCCGGGCGACGGGGAAGAGGCGGCGGCGGAGCCGGCCGGAGCCCCCCCGCGCCTGCTGCCCCCGCCGCCCGTATGCCAGCCGCCGCCCGCCCTGCTCCTGCCCGGCGTGCCCGCGCTCGCCGCCGCCGGAGCCAAGGGGGATGCGGACCCCGCCCGCGGGGGCATCTTCCTGCCGCAGCTGCTGCTGGGCGGCCCGCTGTGCCCGCCGCCCCCGGCGCCGCCCGCCCTGCCGGGGATGCTGGCGGCCCCCAAGCCGGGCGCCCCGGGGCTGCTGAGTCCCTCGCAGAGCGCGGCGGGCGGCGGCTTCGCTCTGGAGGCGCAGCGGCAGAGGTGAGTGAGGGGACGGGGCTCGCCGGGCCAGCCCACACCCCCCGCCCCCGCCGCGCTGACCCCGCGGGCCGTGGGAAGCGCCGGGACCCCCCGCGGGCCTGGGAAGAGCCGGACTTTCCCAGGGCCCTCGGCCGGCCGGCGGCTCCGGGAGGGGGGAGCGGGGCATGGGAAACGGGCGCCCCCGGGGACAGCGGCCGTGGGAGGCGGCGCCGGCCCCGCGGTGGCCCCGGGAGGGAGCACCTGCCCCGGCGGCCCGGCCAGAGGTGCGCGGGGATCCGGCCGGGGAGCGCTGCCCGGCCCGCGCTGCCGCCGCCTCGGCAACGCCGCTCGGGCCCGGGAAGGCGGAGGATGCCCCGGCCGGCGCAGCGGCGGATGAGGAGGCTCTGCAGACGGGATCTCTCGCTGAGGCTGTGTCTGCAGGTCTGCGGTACCCTGAACCCTGCCTTCTGCTTTTCCCCAGCCCGGTTTCTGCATTTCTCTGTTTCCAGATGAAGCTGGCAGGGTCACTGTTAGGCAGAGCGCTTCCTGCACTGCTGGTGTCGTGCTTTCTCCTGTTCTTGTGCTGCTTGTCTCTGCAACTGTGTATTAATGAATGCTTGTGCACAAGGAACTTGTCAGCCTCGGGGGAGGATGCTCTGGCCTTCAGAGCAGGATTACCATTGCAATTCCGAGGGACTTCTGTCAGGCTGGAAGTGTTGCTTTTCTAGTCGACTGGAAGGCAGGCTCTTGCTCAGATCTTGGGGATTTGAGCTGTGAAAGAACTCTTTTCAGGCCATTTCTTGCATAAACAGCTCTGTAAAGTGAGCTGGCCCTCTGAGGCTGCAGATAGGCAGCAGTATCAAAGGCTTTAAGTCTCCGTGGTCTTTACAGTGGTTTCAAAAGCTTTGTCAGTGAGCTGAAATAGAGATGTTGTCAGTGTTTTAAAGACAGAGAGTTTGCTAATGCAGTTGATGGGTATCCCCTTTTCAGTGTGCATCTCACACTGGAGATGTCCTGTGTATCCCCACCTTGGGGGTTCAGGTGAATTTGAAGAGAAGTAGCTGTTTGTCAGTAATGTGGGGGGTTCTTATGTGTTTTCCCTCCTGGGGTGTTTTCCACTTGAAACTCACTGCTTATTGGTTATTTACCACTCACTGCTTTTCTTGTTGTGGAAGGGACCTTTCCCTCCTTGTTTGTTGGAGAAGTTGGAGCTGTGGCTGCCAGCTGGGTGCCCTGTATTCTGTAGCTGTGTGCCGCTTGTTGAGCGGGAAAGCCTGGAGTGAGGGTGTTGCTGTGGAACAGTTCCTACCCAGCACTCCTGGTCCACAAAAGCCAGCACAGGAGGTGCTGTGTGATTTAATTTCATTGCTTTTATATTGTAGGCAAAGCTCTTGAGGGCAGGTTTTGCATCAAGAGTTTCAAAGCACAGTTCCCTTTGTGGATGTGGCTTTCGTTGTGCCTGTGCGTGCAGAGTTCTGGAGAGATGATCCTTCCCCTTCCCAAGCCAAGTCAATAGGACACTAAGAAAATATTCCTAGGATCTTCTCACTTGATGTCCTTCCTGCCTCTTTCTTTGGCATCAGGTTTGAGCCGTTCCACTACAGTAATTCTAATCAATCTGGCTGGAAAGAATGATGAATCAGAAATAAAAGGTAGAGAGAAGTGCAAGAGGCAATCAAGGGAATCAAAAGGTTTCTATCTGAGTAATGACAAAATAAACCATGGAAGATCTGGCTGGAAGAGAATATTGTATTGATCAGTTTGCATACTACTTTTGAGGGTGATTTAGAGTGAGAGTTCATCTGGTTTTCATCTTGAAAGAAAAAGGGCATCTGCTGAAACCGTCAGACCGGAGATTCACATCTTCACATGGACACACACATCTTCTGGCAAAAGGACTGCTTTGTGCTGCCTGTGGAGATGTGTTAGAGCCAATGTACCTCATCCCAGTCACACTGGGCACAAGAGTGGGTGAAACGGACCATCCCTCTGTTATGACAATTTCACTGTCATCTTACAGGGTGAGTGACTTACCTCTTTATTTTTCACTGGACAGTTTCATGCTTTGATCTGGGACAATATCTCTCCATCCCCACTGAGCAGAGGCATCTCTTCTTGTTGGAAATACATGAGGAATAATTCAGGGAATCACAGGAGGAATGTCCTTCAGGACAGCGGTGCTTTTACTTCGTCCCCTTCTGTATTGGGTGAGCTGTTTGCCAACAAAGATTCCAAAGTCAGCAATTACAAACTGGATCTTCTTTTAGTAGGACTTGGGAAACTGAGAATTGTTTTGCCATGCAGCAGTGTTGCTATTCTAGATCATTAGCTGCCTGCATCATGCAGAGGTACAGGCGAGTGAAGTTGGTGGAGGCAAGGGGAAGTGGAATCTGCTCTGCCATCCTGGGCTTTTCATCCTTGGTATCCACTTCAGGCAGCTGTTCTCTTCAGAGTCCTTTTTGAGTCGCTGTCAAGAGCTGCTTTGAATTTTCCTCAGGTGCACAAGGATCACTGGCTGCAGGGTCCCCAGACTCACTCTGCCTGTGTTCAGTGACCAGTCTTGTGCCATGTCTGGGAATTTCATCCTGCTGGGGCTTGTCCTGATCCACGGAGATCTCTATCTACTATCAGCATCTCTATCTACTGACAGTATCATTGGGCAGAGTTTTATTACAAAACTTGACCTTGTTTGACTTGATTGAGAGGTTGCAAGAAGCTGCTGAGAGCGGCCAGCATGGCTCAGGGCAGGGTGTGACAGCACCTCTGCTCGAGTTGGGGTTGGTTATTGGTAACAGGCAGGATCTGCAGTATCCTGGGAAGGAGACATCTGCTCACCTGATGTAACCTGGAGTTCCTCCATAGCTCTCAGGTCCTTTAGGATGGAAACTTAGCAGAGGAGGCACCGTTCAAACCTGGATGCTCAGTTTCATTGTGCTGCTGGCTGAGCGTTATAATAAATGGAATGACTTTAATCTTCTACTTTCATTTTCCTAAGGAATCTTCTGTTTACAGGATCTTAAATTACAATGCTGTGTTATACCAGCTTGCCTGATCTGCTTGCCATCCCTCTTCCCTTCTCCTTTTCCATCTTGCTCTGTTCTTTTGTTCTTTCAAAGAACGAGCTTCACAGAAAGCAGTGGAGGGAGGCAGCAAACAGGGAACAAATCGGCATTCACAGATTTTTAATGAATTTCTGCAGCTGGGTCTGAAACTGACAGAGCTTTCTGGGGGAACACAGATAGCAGAGGGCCCTGGAAATAGCCAGGTTATGAAAGCATGAAAAATGGAAACAACAGCCCTGGATGTCAATGCTTGTTGTGCTTCTGAGGTTTCATTATAGTGTAATGTAAAAGCAGCTGGTTTTGCCATAATTTGCTGCATTTTGCTGGGCTTAAGAATAAACACAGAGACTAAATTATTTGTGACTGATGCTTTAATGTCCTTGGAGTTCAGTGGTCAGGGAGCTGAACTGAGTGTTTGTGATAGCTCAGTCATTTCTGATTTATCAGCAAATTTAGGTCATTTTGAAAGTGGGAGTTTAAACAATAGTTGATAACAGCAACACTCTGGACCTACTCTGCTTTTGAGTGCTAATTGGATGCCAGATTGCTGACATAGGTATGATCAGATTAGTTCTGTGGGTGGAACAGCAGAAATGCTTAGTCAGGATTTTATACTTATGGTGGGTAATGTGTTGTTTTGTCCTACTGTCAACTTGGCTGCTGTTGTCACTTCAAGGAATATAAACATTTTTACAAAAACCCCTCTGCTAATAAACAGAAATTGTTGAGATGGATGAAATAAATCTCAGTTTAAATTTTGAACCTAATTTGGAATAAGCTGGGCACATGGTGCCTTTCAGGAAGCAGTGAGCTCTGTCAAAGATGACAAGCTTTGACATTTCAGAGGTGAACAGCAGACTGGGATGTGCTGCTCGAGGCTCCAAATGAGCATATTCTGAGCCTTTCATTTAAAATTCAGCTGAAATTTTAAGGCTGCAGTCTCCTCCCCAGGTTGCTTCAGCAAATTTCTCTCATATTCTTGACTGCAGGTGAATTACATGTGTCCAATATTAAGTGTTTTATAGCTGCCTGTTGACATTCCCAGCCAGATAAATTAAGCAGAAGAAGTAAGTTGTATGCCTAGCAGGAAACTTGGAGATCAGAACATCCAAGTCCTTGTATCCTGTGCACTCCTGTGAATGGGTCTGGGTCAGGCAATCCGAGACACTTCCAACACCAAGGTTATTTGACCTCTTCAATTTAGACAGTCCAGAGGCTTTAAAGAGATCTTTGCTCTCCAGGCAGGAGTAGTTAGTGCACAATTACCTGCACTTGCAGCTGATTTTACCTGTGAATGGATTCTGCAGGTTTTCAGAGTGATACAGGAGTCCTGGCAGTGGATTTCAGGATGCTGCAGGTTTGGGAATTGCAGCTCAAAGCTCCTTTCTGCAGGAGGTGATGAGGCTGGTCAGAATGATGTTGTCTTGCTTCAAGTCAAGGACTCATCAGCCAAGAATGAAAATGCTACTAAATTAAATATAAAAATCAGAATAACTTAATTTTGGGAATCCCATTCAGACCTCCAGTGAGCAAGTGCTGTAGGAGTTACAGTATAGGATATTAAAAGTAATTATTTAGTTATATATAGTATATTAGATATATAGTATATTAAATACTGTGTTCTCCTGTTTTCCATCTGTCGACCCGTTAGAGCTGTGAGGCTGTCAGGCTGAGCAAGCTTGAAGATATTTTTGAGCCTTCTTTTGAAGGTTGTTCTGAAGGTGTCTGGCTCTGTAGTTGGAGTTTTAAAAATGCACAATGAAATTTAGGCTCTTTAATGAGCACAAGGTATTGCTGATAAAGCAGGTGACTGCAGGTGGAGGGTGCTGAGCTAAAGCCACTCAGTCAACCCAGTTCTTCAGACAGAGCTCCAAACTCCTGACCTTTGGTTTACAGCTGTTGTGTATTTAACCTGCTGTAACTGGAATTCACCTGGAGTTACTGTAACCTGCTGTAAGAGGAATTTACCTATTCCCTGAAAAGGTGTTAAAGGAAGAACCTTCAGCTGGCCCTCTGTTTCACAACACATACCAAGCCCTTAAAACTCAAAGCTGACCCTGCTGCTGAGGCTGTGATCCTGGAGCTCTTCTGCTCCTCTTGTGCCAGCTCTTGCTCAGCTGGTGGTACCCAAGTGCAGACCTGCCTCAGAGCTGGGTAGCTGGTTCATTTTGGAGTCCCCACAGCATGGGCTCAACTGCTGCTGGTCAGGGCTGCTTGCTCCACAGCAAGGACAGATTTCCTCTTGCTCTGTTGTGGTTGCTGCAGTTTAAGCATAAAATTTTGCCCTAGTAAAGCTGCAACCTCTTGACTGTGCATTGAAGGGGATGACTGATGAAATGGGAAAAACCAGGTGCCCATAAAAGCACTCTGGGACCTCTCTGAACTTGCTCTGATTTGGTTTCCTCCAGTCAACAGTTTTAATTTTCTCCTTCCCAGTTAAGAGCTTCTCTCTTTCATTTTTTTTTCTCCTTCCTTTTTTTTTTCAGCTTGGGAGTTTATTGTGCTGAAGGCTTTTATTTAGCAAGGCACATGATGAAATGACAGCATCATCTCTCAGTGAAGTGCATGAATATTTCTAGCATAATGCCCACGGTGTCATCAAGGACACACTCTGCATTTCACGTGCCTGTTTTGGTCAGCAGTTCAGTGCTGAGTAAGCAGAGCACAAAGCACAGGGGGCAGCCAGGCTGGTGAGCTACAAACACCTCCAGAAACTGGGAGAAATTTGGAGAAATGCTGGTGGTGCTCTGGCCAGCACATCTAGTCTGCTTTGTGAGAAGCAGCAGGGATTTTTAGGAGTGAGCTTTAGGAGAGGGCCGTGGGCACAGCAAACTCTACATCTGGTTTGGTGGTTCTGTTGCAACAGCTGGGCTTTCACAATACTTACTGGAAGGCATTATTTTCTCCTTGCATTGTCTAAACACTCTGAGCACCAAAACAATGTGATTTATGAAACTCAATGAATATAAAGCTCATTCTGTATTAGGTCTTAATCATATGTGGTTGTGAATCAGCAATGAAATAGCAGCTGCTGTGAAGATTATCTAATTTCTTTCCTTGTTAGTATTTAAAACTCTCCAGGCTTAGTGAGCTTCCCACTTACTCGGCCTCCACCTTCATTCAAATTATACTTAATTTCTGTTCATTCTCAAGGCTGTGTGACACATTCTTCTCCTGCATGTAGCTTACTGGTGGAGGAGTGCAGGGTTTTCTCCTGGCTGTTTGGGACCAGCAGGAAAGCCCCTGGTGCCCTTTCAATTTTGCAAACAAACCTTGAGTAGGAACACAAAGCTGAAGGAATTAGGCCTCCTCCTTCATCCTGGGCTCTCACAGAGGGACCTGCTCTGTAGCCTAAAAGTATTTTTCATACTTATGTGGCTGATTTCAGTTTACCCTTTAAAATGAAGATGACTGGATGAATAAGTTAAACTAGCCCTGCTGTGAGACTTGTATTTATTCTCTGGCAGGCTGGTACTTAAATGTCAGAAAGCTCCTGGGACAGGCCTGCAATCCAAATACATGTTTGTGGTGCCATAAAACAGTGAGAGCTGACTTTGTGAAGAAGGAGCACTGAGCTGTACACTTACTCTTGGTGATGCAAAGTGTCTTTCTTCTCTGCCTCTCAAGGAGCATCCGAGCTGAAACCATCCCCCCATGGAAACAGCCTGCTCGGTGCTGGGCTCTTCATGACACAGATCCTTTGTGAAGTCATTTGTTTTACCAAAGACATGGTTTTGATGTGATTCAGTGTAAATGCAGTCTTGGGCTTCTTTTGGCTTTAATTACTGAGAACTTGTTGCTACCAGTGAGCTGTACTCAATCTGCTTTTGAGCAGGAAACTCATTAGTGTGAGCGCCGAGGGTGGTGAGGCACAGGGCACTGATAGCAGAACAGGGATGCTCCCACTCACACACTCTGAAATCTCTGAATGTCTCCTGGGCTGCAGCAGAAATGGCAGCTGCTAAAAAGTAAGCTTAAATACAAGGAGTAGTTTTCTTAATCCCCCAATGCCTGGATTTTACCTAGTGAAGCCCAAGCACGGTTCATATCTGTTTGTTGTCTTGCCTTAAGGGATGAAAACAATACAGCTTAACCTTTAAAATATATCTTGGAAAAACAGAGCTGACAGGTATGTCTTCCTGTTGTAAACAGGATTTGGGATCTGGATTTCTTTTGCAAATTACCTTTGACAGTTGTTTTTAAGCTAGTGCTTCCAAAAACCAATAAATGATTTTTTGTCCTTGTTATATTTAATAACTCAACCTCTTGACAAATGTGATCATACTGAGGCCTGTAAAGGACATTACAAAGGGACATCATATTAAAAAAAAAAAAAAACCTCAAGTGAGAAATAGGAAACCAAATTCTATTAGGCCCTAATTTTCCACAGTAATTAAAAATCCTTGACCTCCCCCATTCCAGTCATCTGCTGGCAGTAGGGATGGCTAAAGAGCAGCAGAGAGTATCAGCCCTGCTGCTAATTTTAGCCCAGTGCCTGGGGTGGGTGCCTGTGTGTGCATGCAGCATCTGCAGGGCCTTGGATGCAGCTCCAATAGAAACAAATCCACACTGCTGGGCCCCTTGGAGGAGGGGGAGCTTTGGCAGCATCTTTGAACACTCCTGTTGCAGGGCTGGGGGATCCTGGAGGTGATGAGAACAAGAGATCACAGCATACGATGAACTCAGGGTGTTGTGTTATGGAAATGTCTGAAAGTTGGTTGAACTCTGGCTGTGTGGTGGGCTCAGAGTGCAGCCCTGTCCCTGAGAGGAATGGGGGAGAACCACTGTGACATTTTAGAAGCTTGCAGTTTCACCCTTCAGGAGGCCAGCGGGTCTGTTCACCTGCTGTGGCAGAAATGCAGGAACCAGAAGGGGAAAATGGAGAGGAGCTTCCAAGTGGCCAAATGGCAGCTGCACCACTGGCCACTGTCAGGCCCTGTATTGGGGGTTAAGGCCCAGCTTTCAGGGGTTAAAAGGACATTTGTGAGGGCTGTTTGTTGCAGAATCTGTGAGTGCAGAGTGGGGCCATGGGTGCCCAGGGAGTGCCTTAGAGGACTCTTAGTGGCCCAGCAGCAGGAGTGGATGAGCCTTGTCTGTGCCTGAAGCCACATCTGACAGCACAAGGCCAGCATCCCTTGCATTCAGTGCCTGCTAAAGAACTTGCACACTTCGACTGCAGGAACATCTTTGTACTCCTGGGTGTCTGCAGGTAGCTCAGTGCAGGTGGGAGGAGAGAGAAAACTCTTGGCAAGCCAGCAGAAAGGGCAGTGTTCTCTAATCTGGAGCTGTGACTTAACAAGCTTTCTTCTTTCCATTCATAAGACAGGACATGTAGGGATTACCACTGCTATACATAGATTGCTCTTAGCTGTGTCCTGTCCTGCTGGGAACACTGAAGAGCTGTGTCACCATCAGGGCTGGGGATCCCACTGCTGCTTATCCAGTGTCCAGCCTCTGCAGAGGGTTCCAGTGGGACCCTGGCAGGACAGCTCTGGA
Source organism: Serinus canaria (assembly GCF_022539315.1). Taxonomy (NCBI): domain Eukaryota; kingdom Metazoa; phylum Chordata; class Aves; order Passeriformes; family Fringillidae; genus Serinus; species Serinus canaria. The sequence goes on from NC_066333.1 coordinate 10,009,710, forward strand.
GCTGGAAGCACTCAAACGTTGGGTTTCCTCAGTGGGAGATCCATCAGGAAGAATACATGTGTGGGCTGGCTACTGCTTCCCAGGGCAGGAGTCAAAATGTGGCTCTGAAGATAATTTGTTGGGTATTTTCCTGAACACAAGGGGGTTTTGTGGGCTTTTTAAAGTGCGTGTTCAGCTGGTCAGGGATTTGGCAGCAGTGTTGGATTGTGTGAGCCCGTGTGTGCACATGGAGATAAGGAGCCAAGGCGTAATCCAGAATTCCTCTGCTTGATAGCCCCTTATCTCTGGACATGGGCTCTGTGTGTTTTTGCACTTAATGGGTCCCCTCGAGGTTCTGGCTCTGTAAACACTGTTGCTGTTTTTAATGGTTTGAGAGTGTACTGCTTTGGCTTTATTAGCTCCTGAAATAAAAGGCTGGGAAGCACCCAAAAATGAGCTCCTGGTCAGGGCCATGCAAGTGCCCAAACCCTCTATAGTTTGTCACAGCAATGGCTGGTGCTGGCAAACAGGCATGTTTGGACTTTCTGTTGGAATTACAGCCTGCTCCATGGAACCCATGAACATTTTAATATTGGGTATTTCAATTGCAAATTGCCAGGTCACAGATGGGTAAGGCTGCATGACATAACTCAGCATATGTAGAGATGTTGGTATTCTTAGTATTTAGGTTGCTTTCAGCAACAAACACACTGTGCAAACCACTTAAAATCCTTTGAATTCCATGAAGCAAAGCAAGAAGTGTTATCCTGGGTGAAGCTGCTTAGCACAGCATAGGTGACTTGACATTTTTTGTCATCAAAGTTAGCAGTCACTGGAGTGACCCAATGCAGCCTGTTGTGCAAGTATGAGTTGGCTGCATGAGAGGAGCACTCAAGCTAAAGCAAATATATGTGTGTGCATATTTCTAAGTGCTGACTGCTCAAAAAGTGTCAAAATTTGGTGCATTTTCTAAGTACTGCACTAGTGACTCTCGGAACATGTTGAGGATGCTGTGCTGCTGGAAAGTGTTGGGTTGGGCCTACAAACTGTTTCAGGTACTCTGGGTTAGTGAGAATTTTTTACATACACCCCGTTTGGGGATTTGAGGGTGAGTGTCTGGCTCAGCGTCAGGGATCCCTCCAAGGTGACAGCTTCGCTGAGGGCAGAAATTATTTACAAGTGTAGCTAAAAATGCAGTTTCCTGTTGGCAGAGTAGGGATGAGTCATTGTGGTTCTGAGTCAAGGGGAGGGATCTTCCCCTCGCTGCAGCAAGGTTTTACTTCCAGATCTGCTCTCGGTTCAGGTGTTTGGCACTGTTGTCCCTGTTACTGAGAAAACAAGGGGGTATTCAGAAGGTGTAACACCCTGGCTGAGTCTCCACCGTGGAGTTAGGAGTGAGGATCTAGCCATGGCTCTCCCAATCCATCCTGTTACTCACACCAAGCATCCTTTTACAGAACTATGTGCTTTTTCTGTACCAGTGCCCACTGGCATTAGCTGTGTTTTCCCTCTGCTTGCCATACACGGAGTCTTTCTGTCTCCATCCAGCCAGGTCTCCCCTGGGAGGGGAAGAAGGTTGTGAATGTTACCAACTGCTTTAGAGCCAGGAGGTTTGCAGTTACTTCCTCATTTCATGAAGGGTTTTTTATTCAATTTTAGATGCTCGATTAGACTGGAGAGCCGTGTAAATGTGAAAGTATTAAACATTCCTGCGCCATTCTTGCTGAAAAGCAGCAAACCAGTAATAATTTTAAAACTGAAGTGCTGGTGGAGGGTGTTGAAGCTGTGCCAGGAATGTTCTCCAGTTGCACCTTAATGGCTGTGGACTTGTAGGAGGCAGTCTCTAGCAATACTGAAAGTGTTAGTCCTGTGGGAGTGCTTGCCTCCCTTGTGTTTGCAGAAAGGGACACTAATTTTTCATCCTCCTACCTGTTTGAGTTCTGAGCTTTACTTCCTTTTAAGAGTGCCTGAACAGTGCAGCTCAGAGTCTGCTCTGCTGCAGCTTGAGGTTTGATTTTTATTTTGTTTTGCCAGAAGCTGGTCTTGTCAAACCAGAGTCCTGTAACTTTTGTCTTGTGGTGCTGTTTCTACATTGACTTCCATGGCAGCACTGCCCATGTTGAGTTCCTGTCTCATTTGGGAAGAAAACCTTGGGCTTAAGCACACATGGCTTGTGCTGAAAGTGTAGCATAATGCATGCTCAAAGGCAGAAAATACAGACTCTGGTAGTTGTAGTGTCAGCTTTTTGCTGGTGGAGTGCATTGTTCCTATGGAAATTGCAGTCAGAGTTGCACAATTCATTTTTAAATCTCTACCAACAAAGAAAGACTTGACTTGGACAATAGTAATGCATCTTACTTTGGAAAAGTCTGGGTTTTTTTTGCTTGAACGTGATATCCTATCACTGTTACACTAACTCATGTGAGCCCAGCTATTATTCTTGCGTCTTCCATTCTGGGTCTTCACATGGATGCCAAATACTTTTTGCTTCCTCTATTAACTCTCTCTATTGTTTCTCAGAGAGATCTGTCAGTTTTATTGGGCTGCAGTCACAGACTCTCGGTCTGCTGACTCCTAGAGCTGGAGACAGCTGTTCTGAATGGAGAATGGACACAGATGTTTGGTCATCGTACAGATGTACCTGTATCTGACCTTAAATTGATATAAAATGATTTATTCCCCTGCCTTGATAGGGGGATCTTTTTGTGACATTCTTGCCAGATTGTAAATGAGTATTTGGAAGCTTTTTAGGTATTTAACTTATAGGAAGGAGTTCTTTTGTGTGGCAGATAATGAATGGTCTCGTTGATGAAGTTGGTAAAAGTATGTATTTCAAGGGTCCTAGATGGGGAGACATGTTCTTGGCCTTTTAAGAAACTTTAAACTCTTAGTTAAGCACTCTTGCAACAGTACAGAAATCCAGACAGCCTGCCATGCATCCTAAGAGCTCATAGATCTGTTGCAGTTCCTAAACTCAGAGGCCATGAACTAATGCTGTTCACTCTTCGTGGTGTTGTGCATTTTGCAGAAGGCGTTTTATCTCCCAGCGCTGCTCTCTAGACTTTTTAGAAGACATAGTGGAATATGCCAGTGTCCGAAGGTACTTGTTTTCAAAAGCAGCATTAACCTCAGCTCGTTGCATGCAGTCCTCTCCTCCCTCCACCCTCTTCCACGCCAATATCTGAGGTCCTGCATGCTAGTGCTGCCATCTGATCATACAACTGGCATGAATTTTTCTCAGAACGCTTAACAGATTTGGCTTTTTTGTTTGTTTTTTTGTTTTATCATTGCAGAACCAAGCATATATCTGGGTCTCCAAGGCACAAAAGTTTGAAGAAGATGCACTTCATCAAGAACATGAGGCAGTATGACACCAAGAACAGCAGGTAACGTGTGGAGATTGAGGTTCCTCCTCTACTTGTGTGCAGTAGGAAGCAGCCTCCAGTTCCATGCAGTGAGACATTTAGTATCAGTGAGAATTAGAGGATGCCCCTGGCCTTGTTAGTTTTATCCAGACTTCTGTCAAAGGTGGTAGGTGCTCATACCTGCTACATTTGCATTGATGATTCTGCCATCCTACTCTGAGGAGGTTAAATCATTCTCTCTTTTCTTCTCTCACATTTCTTATTTCTCTCACTTTCCTTATCTCTGGCGCAGAGACGTCAGAGCTGAGAATGGAGAAGAAATGGAGAAGCCATTAAGAAGAATGGTTTGGTTTAGCCAAATTCTTGGCTCTTGGTTGCTCAGCAGAAGAGAAAGGGAGGCTGTATTTATTATTAATAGAAGTGTGAGGTTTCATCTAAGTGTAGAATATTATCAACATTTTTTTCACAAGGTTTATGTAAAAATTACATAAATATAGATATGTATTTAAGGACTGGGATCTCCTTTGAGGAGCTCCCAAGGTGATGGCAGGCCCTAAACACTGAGATTTGATAGAGAGCCCCAAGGATCTGCAGGGTCAATGTTAAACCTCTGCTGTTCTGCTGCTTTCTGAAAATCTTAAATCCATGGCAGTATCTTTGACATGCAGAGCAAGATAAGAAGAGCCTTGTGTTAATACCCCATGAAAAGCTGCTTTGTAACTTCTGGATCTTAATTCATACCCTGATCTTTCCCCATCTGCTTACAGGATAGTGCTGATCTGTGCTAAACGAACCCTGTGTGTGGCGTTTTCTATCCTGCCTTACGGGGAGGGGCTGCGGATCAGGTGAGGCTCTTCAGCTGCTCTGTGAAATGTCTGCTCTGATGTTTCAAGAGATCTCCTGAAATGAGTGTGCTTGGTGTAGGTCTCCTTTTTTGAAGCAAGTGAGCCTATTTAACCTGGCATTCATGTGTAAGGACAAGAGCTTGCTGTCAGAGCAGTAAAACCAGACACTGCCACACTGTAAAAGTGTTTGTTCCAACTCCAAGGGAAAAATACTGGGAAAGGCAGAGTTGTCTTCCAGTGTTTATTCACATTTTAAAGCACTCCAGTCCTGTGAAATCTCTGAAAGCAGCTTTGAACAGATAATGTGATTGGCTGCTCTGTAGGTTTTCTATACTCCTAAAGTGGTCAGAAATCAATTGTCTTTAGAGCCACCAACAGTGGTGTCAGCAAAAAAGCACAGGGAGTTTCAGGGAAGGATGCTGTTGCCTTCAGTGGAAATTCTCAAGGGTTTATAGTGAATTTTCACCTAAATAAGTTAAAGATGCTCTTCTGTTTCTCATCTTTAAGCTGTGAATGTCACTATTTGCAACCTAAGAAAAGCAGAAACAGTTTGGACTGAGTCACACTACTCTTGGTGTTCAGACTACATTTTTGTTTACAGCTGTCAGTATGATCATTTGTGAGAAACAAAACCCACAAACTGGATTTCTCTGGGTCTTTCTTCAGTCCCTTGTGAAGTTTAAGTCCATTCTGTGAAGGTCTGTTATCTACAAATATGCCATACAAAACACTAATTCTGTTCTGGCAAAACAATTGTGTTGTCACTTCTGTCCTGTCCGTAACTTATGGACAAAGGAAACGGATGCTTAGTCGTGGGAATTGTATTGTATGCAAATACATGCCATAAAAATAGTTGATGGGAAAATATTCTCCCACATAATAGAAAGGCAGCAAGGTCACTGGAGCTATTTCAGAGCAGTTCTGAGCACTCTTCTGTTCAGCTTGCAAGCTGGCAAGGCAGTTCTTCGCTTGAAAACTGGATTTTGTATTGGAATTTTGGTGACAAAGCCACGTGCTGCCATCGCTGACACAGAGACCTGAAACTTCATTCTGAACTTGAGCTTGTGTGCTCAGGGGTCACAAATTTGCTCTTGAAAGGCAGGTTTCTAATCCTGGAAAACAAGTAATGTAAATCAAGTTTGCTGTTACCTGTTTGAGCATTAGAGAGTTGGGAAGGATGTGGTCTTGTGCAGAAAGATCTTATTAAAAACAGTTTACCTTCAATAACTAGATTGGTAGATTTGTGTTAAACTGAAATGAAATCTGATGCTGTAGTTAATGAACATCTCCACATTTTGAAAAGAGTAGTTAAAAAATAATGCTCTCCTGGAGGTGGCATTGAGGGGCTGGCTTGTTTCCACACAGGAGAACTCTGACCTGGTGGTGTTGGTTGGTATTTACCATGGGAAGCTGGGCTTGCATTTTGTGACAGTGCTCTTTCTTACCTGCATTTAGTGATCTGAAAATGGAAGGACAGAAGCAGAGACATCCTTCTGGAGGAGTTTCAGTATCTACTGAGATGGTGCTTGGACTGGAAGGAGTAGAGCTGGGTGCTGATGGCAAGGTAAGGTCATTTACTTTTTCACCCCGGGGCTATTTCATGATGGGACAAATCAATTTATGCAGTGTTGTGCTGTCCATTATGTGAGAGCTGTGGCTTTTCAGACCAGTGGAAGTTTTAGACCCATAGTTTGAAATTGTGGCTTGTGATAATGCTTCTTCTGAAGAGGCTGCTGAAGCTTGTGATCATTTCTGCCTCTATTTCTGGAGAATTGACTTGACTTTGCTACCTGAGGCAACATGTGAGTGAAGTTCTGATAGAAATATGGATGAAATGCATACTGCTTTAGTTAAATTTATAATGCCAGAATTTTACTTGTGATTCTCACTTTTTCTTTGTCATCCCACCAAATTTTCTACAACTCTTCATTTTAAAGTTGTGGAAACAAGGCACGCCTCATCCAACTTTTCCCTTCCTCCTGTCTCACAGTTCCAAGCTCCCTACTCCCAAATCCAGACTCTAGGGGACTCTGATTTGGAAATCCTAGGTGTCTGGAAATGAGCTTTTCAGTAAATTTCCCCCCATAACCACTACAGCTTTCTCTTCTTTCAGGTTGTGTCCTATGCAAAATTCTTGTACCCGACCAACGCTCTGGTTGTCCGCAAAGCCGACGCCTACGGTGCTGTTCCCCCCTGTCGAGCCAGTGCTCCCCGGAGTCTTCCTGGATCAAGATACAAACCTGTGACAGCAAAAACAATACCAGCAGGGACAGACATTGGTAAGGGCAGAGCCAGCCCTGTCATCACTGAACACAGCAGAAAAGGCAGAGATTTGTCTGAGACAGCTGCAGGTGGTCAGCGTGTTATTGGGATGGAGGTGCTGCAGCTCATTAGTGCAGTGCAAATGATGAGCCTTAGGACTGAGGCTTCCACAAACTCCTTACAGCCTCCATATATCTGGCCTAGTTCTGTTTATGCCATTCAGGAGGCACAAAGCTTTTCCTTGGGAATGTAAAGTTTTATATTTCTCACCAAGAAACATCTGGTGTATGTGGATCCAGGTGGTTCTCCTTGCCTTCTAGCACAGTAACAATAAGCCAAGAGTTTGTGCCAAGAATCCCTTCTCTTGTGTAAAAGAGCAAACCTGACAACAACGCTGCTGTCTGTTAAAAGGACAGGCAAAATAATTCAGTCTTGGGTAGTTGTTTTCTGGGTATATTTGTAGATGCAAACTCAGTTTGCACTAAATCTAAAATGGTGTGTCAGGCATGGTGTCTATGTAGTGGAGAACGAGATTGTGTGGTTTATTTAATTGCTCTAATTTGTGACTGGTGCATTTATGAAATGCATGCATGTGCCTGTAGCTGCAGTTTGTACTGTGAGATCTGCCAACACTCAACGTTTGCTATTTGAAAACTTCCTTAAGGAGGAGACAGGGAATTTAAAGCTCTTTTTCTGGTGACCTAATGTGCTTTCCTCATTCCCTCAGGAAGTGAAGCTGGAGAAGCTGCAGAGTATGATCCAAATCTTCTGGATGATCCTCAGTGGCCCTGTGGAAAACATAAACGTGTTCTCATCTTTGCCTCCTACATGGTGAGTGACTGGCATACCCGAAAGAGGAGAGACTCCCTGACAGATCCTCCTCTAAAGAGTTTTTTTTTTTGAGGAAGAAAAATTCTTCTAGGAAGAAAAAGTATTTTTTCTGATAATTGATTAGGAAAAGTACAAACAGTTGAGTTTTGTACAGTGAGCTTGTCAAAGGCCAACCTGACACCTGTCTTCATGTTGTCATTTATTTCTTGTAACCATTTGCTTACTATTTTATTAAAGACTTTGTTTATAATTGGGATTCAACTTTAAGACATTTCAGAAATGTTAAATTGTGAATCATAAAACTCAAATTTGCCTTTGCATTAGTGTTTTTGGAAGAGTTGTTTGGCTGTCAGTCCTGCTCACAAGACAAATGATAAATTTTGCTTCTTGCATTTCAGACTACAGTCATAGAGTATGTGAAACCCTCAGACCTTAAAAAGGATATGAATGAAACCTTTAGAGAGAAGTTTCCTCATATCAAGTTGACACTGAGCAAAATTAGGAGGTAAGAAATAAACCTTAAGTAACAAGGACATCACCCACACTGTCTGAGGCTGCACTTGTATGCAGCAAATATAAACTCTATTAATAGCATATATGATTAAACACTAATCTCCTGTTGTCAGCTGAGCTGAATTGTAGGGTGACAGCCCTGCACTGGAATCTTTAGGATGCTGAGAAAGGGTTGGTTTTCAAAGTTCCACCTCAAGGGTTTTGTTTCACCAACTGTGGTGTACTAACACTAGGAGCCAATTAACAGTGGAGTAGCATTAGCTTTGAAACAAACCCTTGTAACCTGATTGCTTGGCTGCAGTGCAATCCCACTCCAACTGGATTGGCTTTCTGGGCCCTCTGGCTATTTTTGCCTTTCAATTACCAGACTTACTCATGACTACAGACTCTAACAAGATTGTAGGATAAAGAGTGTTAGATCTGGGGAGACTTGGTAAAGAAAAGCTTTTTGTGGAGGCCACACAGAATTTCTCATCCTTGAGTAAAGGCATCTGGTTGCTCCTCACCAAGATGCATTGTTGCACCTTCAGAGAGCTATAATCTTGCTGGTGTTACAGGAGATTGATGCAATCAGAGCCTGTTGAAATAGCCAGCTTGAACACGATTCTGCTGAGTCACCAGGGCCAGGTGTAGCTCAGCTCCAGGGAAAGGTCTGCTTGGGCAGTCTGTCCTGCCTGAGTCCTGCATGCCCCTCTTGCAGCAATTCAGAGCAGTGTGTTCTGCAGAGATCATGCAGGTACAGTGTGGCCCTGGCAGGAGCCATCCACCTCAAGCCTGCTAGGTGCTGAGGTGAAGGGCTGGCTGTGTGGGGAGTGTGGAAAGCAGACTGCCTTCCCCTCACACCTGGCTCTTACACAAGGTGTCTACCAGACAGGTCTCTGTGCAGCAGCTGCTGTCTTCTGCAGGGCTCTGCTGTGGTTTGCTGTAGGTCAGGGTGGTTCACTCTTGTGATCTGAATCACAAACCAGTTTGGGAACACAGAAGAAATCCTACAGCAATAGCCTGTGTGTTAGTGAGGCAGCTAAGCTCTGGTGTTCATGGGCAGATGATGTTGTCAGCCAGGTGAAATCAGTTTGTGCATCAGCACCAGCTGAGCTTTTCCACTCTAGGATAATACTTGTCATGGTTTTCCAAATAGGAGCCTTGCCCATGTGCTCCTCTGAGCTGCTGTGCTGCAGTATTTCTACAGCATTTAATAAAATCTGTCATGTCTGGGGGGGGTGTCTTTTCTCCTATTCCCAGTTTAAAGAGAGAGATGAGAAACCTGAGTGAGGAGTGCAGTCTGGAGCCAGTGACTGTCTCCATGGCTTACGTTTACTTTGAGAAGCTCGTCCTCCAAGGCAAACTCAACAAACAGAACCGCAAACTGTGCGCTGGTGCTTGTGTTCTGCTCGCAGCCAAGATCAGCAGTGACCTCAGGAAACATGAAGTGAAACACCTAATAGATGTAAGTGCTATTAGCTTTGTTCCAGCTGCTCTCAGAACCTCCTCCCTAGCTCATAGGCAAAGATTAAATGCAAGGTTTTCAGTGGCACGTGCTTGCATGGAAGACCAGCTCTTTCAGTCAGTTTTGTGTCTCATTAGGGCTCTTCCTTGCTTTGTTTTTTTTAATTCATTAAAACTATCTGCCTGGTGCAGCCTACTGTCTTACTGATCCTCCAGTAAAGTTATTTTTGCACTTGTATATGTTTGCCAGAGAAGCAGTAACAGTTGTGTGGGTGTCACAGCTGAGCTGATAAGCTGGTTTGATTCTGAAAATACAGCTCAGGCTGTGCATCACAGACTTAATCTAACAATGCCTTGAAATCACCTGGATTAACTGATTCTTTCTCCCCTCCTTTGTTTTGTTTTGTTACCACCGTGATAGAAACTAGAAGAGAGATTCAGATTCAACAGAAGGGATCTCATTGGTTTCGAATTCACTGTCCTTGTGGCTTTGGAACTGGCTCTGTATCTCCCTGAAAACCAAGTTTTACCTCATTACAGACGGCTCACACAACAGTCTTAACCAAAGCTCCATCCCAGCCAGCATCCAGCTGTGCTGGGATCCCACCCCAGGATGCTGCCTGTGGAGCTGCCACTGGCTCCAGCTCGTTGGGAAGGCTGCAGGGTGATGGGAACTGTCGAGGTCTGTGGACACAGATGCCAAATCTGGGGGATGGTACGAGAAGAGTTATTGAACTTTTGTTTTCTTTTGGACATTTAAAGCACAAATATTCACCAGTCAGCTGTCATGGCTGCTTATTATTCCTTATTTATCTTCCTGGTTTTACTAAAACTGTTCTTCCCTATGAAGAATACTATGGTATTGGTTCTTTTTCTTTTATTTTGTTTTAAGCCTTTATTGTATTCCTTGAAACTGAAGGAACATCACTTCCATTCCAGTGCACCATAAAGTTCAGATGTTTCTAAGAACCTTCTCACATTTTTACATTAATGAAATGCATACTTTATTTTTTTAAAGATGTGCCTAAAACTGGCTGGTCTGGTACCAGTGCTTTTTAAGTTAGTTCTGTTATTTAGTGGGGAAACCTGAATTTGTATAGCCATTTATTCTTTACCTGCATTGGCCTTGCATACAAGGAAAACAATTCCAGTATATCTGCACTAATAATATACAGGGCATCTATTCTATGATCTATAAGTAGCGAGATTGAAATTATTCCATTTCAATTTATTTACTATAAATAACTTAAAAATATACATTTTGCTTTAGAAGGAAAATTGGTTTGAAAACCTGTCATGAAGTACCACACGTTGAGTGAGGTAGCTGGGAAGTGATTGCCATCCTAATTCACTCTTGAGTGGAAGATGAGCACTTGACTAAGAGCAATTTGCTGTCAAATGTATAATTTAGGGGTTTTATTTGTTTCTCTGTTCTGTAGCCTGAAATAAGCACCTTTTTTAGGATTGACTGTATTATAGATGGTCTTATCTGAGCAAATATGAAGCCAGTAGACTTACTGCTGCCAACTGAGGCCAATGAAACAAAGCATGCTCAGTATTTAAAATGCTACTTTTTTTACTCTCTGTTCTTCCAAGCGTTGCATCACTGTGATGGTCCTCATAAAACTGGCATTTCTTGCACATCTGAGCAGCCACTACTGGCTGGTGCCCAGCAGCTCTCTAGTGCATACACAGAGCTCAAATAACTTCTCTGCCCGTTGGCTTATTCCTTCCTTTATTTTTACAATATCCAGGTTGGGAATGAATTCTTGATTATACGTGGAACCTTCTCTGGTATTGGCTCTTGGGTTTATTTTCTGAAGCAATATTATTGATACAAGTTACTGGGTCCCTTTGCAAGGAACAAAACTGATACTTGGTTTACTCCAACTGAGAAAGTTGTAATTTAAGTTTAAACTGCCAGACCTCATGCTGAGGTCAGGGACTTGCTATCCAATATGTAAGTAATGTAAATTCCTGTTCCTTGTATTAAATATTGGTTGTAGCCAAAACCAAAGCTGAATCCTTGCTCTTCAGCTGTGTTTGGTCTGAAGCTAATTTGGCTTCATTAGAATTGCAGCAAACTTTACTGGAGCCCCTTCCTCTCTGAGTGGGGCCCAAAGTGTATTTTTCATATATAATAATTACAGTGACTATCAAACCTTTTGTAACTGTGTTCAGCTGTATGTAGCTTCAAATTATTTGTGTAAAATTTAATATGCTTGTGATTTCTCTAACACAGAAGGACTTTCCAGTCTCCAGAAGTAAGATGTAGCTAATAGCTTAGACAATAAGCTTGCCAGATATCTTCCAAAATGTTTAAAACAAATTGCCTACTAGTTAAACTTTCTACTGAATATAACTGTCCTTGCATGCAGAAATAGTGATGTACTAAACATCTAGTGTGTAACGAGCCTCCAAATTAGCAAACAGTGGTGCAGACAGCTGAGGTGCTCCACCACTTCCCAAGGAATTGTGGAGAGGCCAGAGGTACAACAGAGCCAAGAAATTTCTCATAGAACAGCTTGATTAGTATGAATGAAATCTGAACGTGTATTTCTCTGGGAACTTCTTTATTTAGTGTATAAAGAGTTTTCTGTAACAAAATTAACTTTCCTTTCTCACCATCTGAGGGAACAAAACGCACTTTGGTTTGCAACACTTTGCAGTCTTTATTCAGTGGAAGTTTGTCTAGTTCAAGTGGCCATTTGGGCTGAAATTACACTCCCAGAATCTGTGGGTTTACGTCATAAAACCGGCAAGCTTTTGTTTTCTTCCAGGAGAACAAATTGGGATAAAGGAGCATTAAATTACAGAAAGCTGAATGTTGTCTAACAGTTATTCTAGCCCTTGGCTCGGGCACACACTCGAGTTGGGAAGCCAAGGATGACGCAGGGCAGCGAGGGCTGTGCCAGCTGCGTCTGGCAGAGCTCGGGCTGCGGTGATGCTGCCCAGAGCCTGGGGCTTGTGCAGGAACGTGTGTGTGTGCAGGGAGAGCAGGGACAGCCAGCCCTTCTGCAGGGATCCTCCCCCGGCTCCGCCTGCTCTGCCGGGTTTGCCTCCTGTGCGGGAATCTCTCTCTTTTCACCTAAAAGCTGCCACCGTGTGGCAAAGGACTCTCAGTACCTTGTGTGTTCAAACTCGGCGCTAGACCCAGAGCCAGACCCAGAGCCGCCGGTTCACGTTTGCACAGCCGAACTCCTCCTGCTCTGAAGAGAAACAGCTTTACACCCCGGGGGGGTCTGGTGCTTTGTGAAGGTGCTGCTGGGGTGGCTCAGCACGGAGAACTCTCTTGAGAAGAGCCTGTACATTTCCTGTAAACAAAAACTCTTCTAGTTTTGTCATATTCCATTATTTAAAAGTCTCAGTTGTAGCCTGTTTTGGGGGTTTGTTTGTTTGTTTTTTCTTCTGTGAAATTAAGATGCTGTGAAATAAAACCTGTTTTGGTACATGGTTTGTAACCAAATGTCTCATTTTGGAGTAACAGAATGGGTGGTGTTGGAAGGGCCCTCTGGAGATCATCCCCTCTGACCCTGCTGCTCAGGCAGCTCACCTGGGGCAGGTGACACAGGAACGTGTCCAGGTGGGCCTGAAATGTCTCCAGAGACAGAGACTGCCCGGTGTCCCTGGGCAGCTGTGCCAGTGACCTACCACCCTTAACGGAAAATTATTCCTTCAGGTGGGAATTTTTTGTATTTTAGTTTATGGCCATTTCTCCTTGTCTGGTTGTTAGGCACCACGAAAAAGAGTCTGGCAACATTATCTGCCAGGCCTTGGGGATATTTGTATATTTGAGGACTGAGGAGCCTCTCTCAGGCCCTTCTCCTCCAAAGACATCCTGAGAGAGAAGCCCCAGCCCCCTCAACATCGCTGGGGCCTCCACGGCCCCTGTCCTGTAGCTCGGAACGCTCTGTTGGTTTCCGCGGGGGTTCCGGGGTGCTCTGCTCACAGAATCCCACAGGGGGCTCAGGACGGCCGGCACCTCTGGGACCTCCCAACCCCCTGCCGAGGGAGCGGCACCTGCAGCGGCTGCGCTCGGAATGGCCCCTGAGGGGCCCGCTCAGGTGTGCAGCCCCCAGCGAGGGGCAGTCCCTGGAGAGGGGACGAGGACGAGCCCCGCGGCCCCGCAGGGCCCGGCTCCATCCCCGGTGGGGCTGGGCCACGCCGTGACGTCAGGCGGGCGCGCGGGAAGCGCTCGCGGCGCTGTGACGTAATTCCGTGTCCGGCCCCGCCTTTTCCTTTCCTCCCGGCCGCGCGCGAGGTGGGAGCAATGGCGGCGGGGCAGGGGAAGGCGGCGGGGCCGGAGGGAGCGATGGGGGCCGGGGCAGCGGGGCCGGGAGCGGTGGCGGAGCCCCGGAAGCGATGCTGAGGGCGGAGACGGAGAGATTCGGCTACAGGGCGCAGCCCGTGGGCCCGGCCGGGCTCCGGCATCACCTCACGGCTCTGGTGACTGCAGTCACCGACGAGACTCAAGAGAAAGGCTGGAGCTGAGTCAGGGAGGGTGAGGGTGGATTTTGGGAAAAGGTTTTTCCCCAGAACCAGACACTGCCCAGGCTCCCCGCGGAATGGGCACGGCCCCGGAGCTCCAGGAGCGTTTGGATAGCGCTGCCAGGGATGCCCAGGGTGGGGTTGTTGGGGTGCCTGTGCAGGGCCAGGACTTGGCCCCGGTGATCCCTGTGGGTCCCTTCCAAACGGAGATACCCCGTGATCCTTGCAGGTGTCTGTGCTCAGTGCCTCAGCAGGAGCAGGGCGACATGCAGAACGACGCCGGCGAGTTCGTGGACCTTTATGTCCCTCGGAAATGGTGAGCAGGAACCCAGGAGCCAGCCAGGGCTGGATGGACCCCAAAATACCCCAAAATCCATCCCAAGAACATCCCTGGAGCCCTCACCTGTGCAGAGGAGCTTTTTGTAGCAGCGAATATCTGTAGGGGGAGAAAAAAAATTGCTATTTCTGTCAATTTAAAAAGTCAGTAAAAATAAGCCACTTCTATGAATTTTATTAGATTAAGTCAAATATGTTTTACACCCTGTGATTCCTGAGTATCCCAGCCTGAGTGTCTCTGACAGCTATAGTGTCTTCAGCAAGAAAGGCATAGGAACTAATCTTATTCATTACCTTGACTGTATTTTTCCATTTTGGAAAAGAAAATAACATTCTGTGTGTTTTGAAGGCCTGTACACTGGATGAAGGTGAACTGGACACATAGAAACCAAAGTGAAGGGAAAATTGACTAATAAGTGTGATGCTACCCAGTGAAAATATGCTTTAAATGTACTTAAAGCTGGATTTTAATCTTCTAAGTAGTGAAAGCTTAAACTTTACTGTGTAAATTTCTTGTGCAATTTTGATTTGCCTGTAGAATTGGCTCTAGTAGCTTTCTTTGTCATTGTCACTGCCTGTTTCCTTTTGTTTAAATCTGTCCTGCTTTATTCCTCAGCTCTGCTAGCAACCGAATCATTGGTGCTAAGGATCATGCTTCCATTCAGATAAACATTTCTGAGGTAAGTTTATCCACAGAATATGTGATGAGAGAGCTAAACCTTTAAACTTTTGATAAAAGTTACAGAATTAAACAGCTTGTGATGTATCTTCAGTAAAAAAAGTCACAGTAGACCTTGACTCCTGCAGGTTCCCAGTTAATAGATGTGGGTTCCAATTAATTTAAGCTCTTTGTAGCATGGTTTGGAGGTATTTTTCCCCAACTGTTTATTAAATTCAGCTTTCAGGAATTCTTTGGACACAGTGTTCCTGTAGCTTATGAGTTACAGAGCTTGATTTGGTTCTTGAATGGGAGACCACATTCCCACATCTTTTAAAAATATGAGTCTCCTGAATTATCTCACAAAAAAAAAAACTTTAAAAAACCACCCTGATTCTGATTTCCTGCAATTGTTAAGGAATTGTTCACCATGTTTCATTCTTTCAGTGAATAACCCCTATTCCCTTCTGATCCCTATTCCTTGTTTTCAAGGGATCAGAGATTAGCAGAACATGGAAATGAGCCCACCTGGTATTACAGGGCTCACTACACTGTTTAAATCCATGATTTAAATCTTTTAGTCATTTTCCTGTTAAATGTCTCAGCAGCTTGACAAAGTGAGACAGTTTGTCTCTCAGCTTGGACGTTTTCCTACCCATGTAACAACTCTGTCCCTTTCCCTCTTCAGTTCAGTTTTCCATTATATGACCTCAGTTAAAAGTAACAAAAAAAAAGAGTAAAGGCAGGAAAATCTACTTTACACAGAGCTTTTCCATTTGTTCAGAACTCAAATATTTTTTTCTTTTAGCTACCACTTCTTGTCAATCTGTGTGATCCACTAAATTTAATGGCTGCACTGTGTAGCTACAGATTTGTTGTGCAGAGATCATTGTAGTTGACTTTCTGACTCCAGTGTTTGCCTTGAGGTTTTGTGGTTTATTTTCTCAACACTGCAAGTATTTTTCTGCGTTTTTCTATTTTTAACTTTGAGTTGCTTGTCATGTGTGCTGTGAGAGTGTAAAACTTTGCTGTGGTTGCAGGTGGACAAGGTGACAGGCAGGGTGAATGGCCAGTTCAAGACTTACGCCATCTGCGGCCCCATCCGGAGAATGGTGAGTGCCTTGCTGACCTGCAGAATTGCTGTGCTGCTGCTGCTGATCACTAATCATTAATTAGCTGTTTGTCTGGCCCTGAAAACACTGTGGGAAGTGTGTTTCCACAGGGGTTTTTGGGGCAGAGGAAACACATGAACAAATTCACAGCATCACAGAAAGGTTTGGTTTGGAGAGACCTTAAAGCTCATCTCATTCCACCCCTGCCATAGGCAGGGACACCTTCCAGTGTCCCAAGTTGCTCCAAGCCCTGTCCAGCCTGGCCTTGGACGCTTCCAGGGATGGGCAGCCACAGCTGCCCTGGGCACCCTGTCCCAGGGCCTCGGATCGCTTGAAATAATCAATTTCTTCTGGAGATATTTGCTGGAGTTTCTTTTAAAGTAAAGTATGCAAGTGATTTTCTTTTAAGAATATATCAAGGTACTAATTCTGGCTTTTATCTGTTTATAATTACTGGAGATGATACCACCTTGACTTCAAAATGGTGCGAGGAGTTCATCACAAGTCCACTTCCCCATAAATATATGTTGTTCATGCAAATGCATGTTTTTATGCAGTTAAAGTGATTCCTTAGCCTTAAGGATGACCAAAAAGTAACAGTTTATTTTGAAAATACTAATCTGCACTAACTGCTGCAGCTGCCTCTCTCCCACATGTGTCAGCAATTATTTGGACACTTGAGAATATTTCCTTTTCTCTCTTTACAGGGTGAATCAGATGACTCCATTTTGCGTCTGGCAAAAAATGATGGAATTGTTTCCAAGTACGTATGTTTATCTTACCCTCTAACTCCTGCAGGGGGAACTTCCATTCCCAAATCCAGCTTTTAGGAGGACATTCTGTACATTGTATTTATAGGATGGTTACACATTTGGTCAAAGATATTTACTTGAGCTGTTGAAGCAAACTCATTTGTAACAATGTTTATTTCATTTTCTTGTAGGAACTTTTAACTGAAGAAACTCCAGGATGGAACATGTGAAATAAACAGTTCAAAATTACATTGTGCTGTGTCTTTTGTTTAAGTCATAAACATGAGTGGGGTTATTATAGTTAGTCTTGAAAGACTTGGAAATGTGTCTTAAAAATATACAGATTCTCACTGTGAATTCTTAAAACAAATCAGCTTGTAAAGCATTGCCAGAGTCAAGGATTTCCACTTTGTTCTTGGCTTCACTGTCACTGTTCTTTTCCAGATTTAATAAGTTTTGCATCTGTAATGGAACACTTGCAGTGTAGCAATCTAACTGAGCTTGCTGCTTTCTCACTGGAAAAACTAAGGGAATTCTTCTTGTTAGGATTCAAGAAAGGGTCTGTCCTTTCTTCAGGTGCTGCTTTTGTGTTGGTAGATTTTGTTTGCACACAGCAGGTTTGTTTGTCACTTTTTAAATAAATGTCCTATATGAGTTTGGGTTATAAAATAAGGTAATAGGGTATGACTTGTATAGAAGATTTCCCCTGTCAGCTGCATTTTACCAGTTCCACAATACCCACAACTACACAGGGCCTGTCCTGGTGGTGTATCCTGATCTGCTCATTGCTCAGAGGTTAATCCAGATTACACTTCCCTGCTTGTGGTCATCTCTGGGTTAACATCTGCAGTTTCCACCCTCAGATCTCTGCACAGGCCCTCCCAGAGCTGTTCCAAGTGACAGAGGCTGTTTGGTGATGCTTTCCTGTTTATGCTGCAAGCTGTCACCGTTGGGAGGGGTCACCATGTGCTTTATTTCTGACTTGTTTGCTGTTACTGTGGCTGCATGTGGGAAATGGGGCTCAGGGCTCTCAGCACAGCCTGGAGCAGGGATGCAGTTCCCTCTGGGAAATGGCTCAGGGCTCTCAGCACAGCCTGGAGCAGGGATGCAGTTCCCTCTGGGAAATGGCTCAGGGCTCTCAGCACAGCCTGGAGCAGGGATGCAGTTCCCTCTGGGAAATGGGGCTCAGGGCTCTCAGCACAGCCTGGAGCAGGGATGCTGTTCCCTCTGGGAAATGGGGCTCAGGGCTCTCAGCACAGCCTGGAGCAGGGATGCAGTTCCCTCTGGACTAATGAGAATGGCTGAGCTACCCACGTGTTGTATCTTTCTCCTTATCTGTATTTTAATTCTCAGGCATGACAAAGTGCAGCATATTTGTTTGGAAGGTCCTGGTTTGGCACCATGGATACCTACTGAATATTGGCAGAGCAAATCAGGCCATATTAATGTGGAGTTTGTGTGTTGTTTAGGGTTTTTGCAGTAATTTTAAGGGGTTTTTTTTGCAAATAATGAATTAGGATTTGTGGTGTAAGCTACTGTATGGCTACAATGAAGTCCATAACCAAACTTTTATTCCAGGAGCAGTTGCAGCAGAGAAGTCAGAGCTCAACAGGCTGAGAGGTGTTTTTAGCAGATCCATAACCTGAAACTTCTTTGGCTGCACAGTCTCCCTTCCCACTGATAACACTTGAATTTACTTCTACTCTGAGCTGATAGAACTTTTAAAACATGAACTCCTGGGTGTTACAAGTAGGGAGGAACTCTGCTAAAAAGGCCAAAAATATTTGTTTGTGTTGAATTCATGTTGAACTTAATACACAAAGCACATGAGAGAAACCTTTTAAATACTAAAACAAGGGGGGAAGTTAATTCATACTTTATTTTTGAGCTATTTTCTTATGACATCTGAGTTAACCATGAAAGATGCGTTAAAAAAGGGGGGAGGAGGGATGACAATGTTGTGATTCTCCTAGAAATAATTCATTTTTCCAGGAGATAAATCTGTGAAAACATTTTCTGGAAAGAAAAATACAGTCTTCAAACTGGAAAGATTTCAGCTTGGCTTATGTCCAATCCTTATTACTTTCCTTTATACACAGTAAGAGGAGATAAGTTTTAATTGGACTTGATTTTTTTTTTCTGGCATATCTTAAATTAGCTGCTTCTGCCTTGGCATTAGGGTAGAACTTTATATAAAACCCTTAACTGTTTGCTGCTGATAAATGCCTGGTTTACCAAAGAGTTTAAATATTGTTGACTTGTTCCTAATCCCCTGAGACTCTGTTCATCCATGTGGATTTCAGTGGAATTCCTCCATAAGGCAGAGTGAACTGACAGCTTAAAAGTTCAAGATGAACTTGAGGTCTCTCAGATGTCTTTTTAAGCAGTACAACCCCATTAGTATACAGCTGACCCAAAATTACACTTCTGGTTGAAGTGTTTAAGGATTATGTTGTAATTTAAAAAGTTCTGTGCTTTGTAACACTGATTGTTGCCATTTGGCTTTTGGAATTTTTAAAAATTTGAAGCAAATTATTCTCTCATTAATTTCTTGTCAAAATATGAAATGTTAATGGTGCCATATGCTGAACCAGTTCAGTTGGGAATGGATTGGTGCTGTGCTAAAGGCTTCCTGAAGTTCACACCATCATCACCAGCACCACTGCAGGTGAGTCCTACCAAAATTCCTGCAGAATCCTGTCAAGGGGGGACATGTGTCCCTTTAAAAATCCACTTTCAGTTGCATTTTCTAGTATTGTGATGTAAAATGTTCTTTGTTTTCCTGGAACAGGAATAGTTCAGATGTTTGAGGGCCATGAAAGGGAATGAACTGTACTCTACTGTACAAGATGGACAGAGTTGCCCTTACATGGTTACATTGCACCAAGTCGTGAAATTCTTTGCTGTTACTTATGAGGACTTGGCAGTGGCATCCTAAAGACATCTGATTTAACTGGGGCTATTTTAATGTCTTCAGGCAAAATTCTGCTGCTCAGACAAGAGCCTGAAACTCCTGAAAACACCTCGGGGCTTGGTTGGATCTTGTCAATGTCTCATAACACTGATTTTTCTTTTAAGCCTTGACATTCTTCTAATGAACTCCACAGAGCCAAAAAGCTGATTCAGTGGTCTCAGCTGTGAGCCTGTTGTGATCAGAGCCTGGGCTGGGAGGTCACTGCTGCTCCTGTCACCCTGGCACTGAGGTGACAGCTCTGAGAACACCAGCCCTGCTCGAGGTGCCCAACAGGCACAGCCCTGCCAGAAGTGCTCCCCTGGCACTGCTCATGGGTCTCTGCACAGAGGAGACTGAGGAGACTCAGGGGAGGAGCAAAAAAGGCCAAAAAAAGGCTGTCCTTTTGCTCCATGTGGGTCCAAGCACCAAAATAGTTTTGGAGCAGAGCTGTCTCAGCAGTGCTCCCTGCACAAGGGAACCTGGGACAGCTCTGTGGGATGTTGTTTGTTTTCCCAAAGCATGTGCTGGTGCTGGAGGCTGCTGAAAGCCCACCTAGAGCACTGAGATAATCTGGTTCCACGGGATTTGGCAGCAGTTCTGTTTTCCAGTTGGATGTTATGGAGAGCCCTCTATTCCCAGCTCCTGTTTTGTTCAATTGCTGTCACTCTGAGTAAAACACAGAGATAAATACACCTCTGCTGCAAATGGTACTTCGAGCAGGTGAGGGGAGGTTTTGATTTCAGTTAATTCATTTATGGCTGTTTGTGTTGAGGCATCCCTAGGGAGGCAGCTTCCCTGTATGTATGTTGGACTAATCAACCATGGAAAAAAACAAAATAAAATTAATTAGGCTTTTTTTTTTTTCCTGCTAGGAAACACGCTTTTGTTTAACATCAGACAGGAGTTCTGCTTGGCTAAATCCTCAGCAGGAACTGCAGGTACTGAGATTTTAAGAATTAAGAACAATTGATAAGGTCAATGTGAGATTTATTTTTTTAATAAATTATGATGAAAAAGGTATTATTTTAACATCTATTTTCAGATAGCTGATAATGAGTAAAACGACTGTGACCAGGCTGATCCAAGTGTATTTTGCAATGTACACACCTGAGCATGTTAACAAATGAGCAAACTTAAAAATCTGTTAACAAATCCTGTTCATGGCTTGTTTCTACAGGACTGGGACCATGGAGAAGAGCAGGTTGTGCCTGTTCTGCTGAGGACTGGGGCCCCTTTGGCTGCTGTTTGCAGTCCTGGGCTGACCATGGCCAGCTGCCAGTGCCCACCCAGCTGTTCCCCTCTCCTCCTCCACAGCAGGGCAGAAAACAGGGTGGAAAAACACATGGGGGACAGCAGGGAGGTCACTTACCAATTACCATCATGAACAAAACAGGAAAATCCTTTTATTTCTTATTAAAACAGGACTGGATTGATAGCACCAGGATTAGGCTGCAGATGGTGGGAGCCCCAGAGCTGTAAATACATTTTCTGTTCATTCAGGTGCCCTTCCAGGAGGGTGGAGGACAATCCTTGTGCAGGGAGCCAAGGCCTGTGGGGAACTGCCTGGGGGTTCCTGCAGGGGTGGAAGTGAGAGTCACACCTGCATTTTGGTGAGCTGTAAGCTGTGTGCTGGGACACAACACATCCATCAAAATTAAGGTGCTGCTTATCTGGCTCTAAGCACAATAATCTTTTTTGCTGTTTTCACAGGGCACCAGAGCCCATACAAGCACCTTGATCCATCCTTCCATCAACACCAAACTACAGTGCAGTGGTGCCCTGATGTGAAGTCACTCAGGCTGTCTCCCTCTCGTGACCTGCAGTGCCTGTCAGGTAAGTCAGGTTGAGCAAAAATGCTAAAATACCACATTTTATTTCACAGAACAGCTTTTTC
This sequence comes from Serinus canaria, assembly GCF_022539315.1. Lineage (NCBI taxonomy): Eukaryota > Metazoa > Chordata > Aves > Passeriformes > Fringillidae > Serinus > Serinus canaria. Next base: position 10,031,144 of record NC_066333.1, read on the forward strand.
ATGAAGTGTTTAGCACAACTCTGTGCAGGCTGCTCATCGAGCTGGGAAATGTGATATTTCCTGCTCCAGGCAAAATGTTTCAAATGTCTGAGGCTGAACAAAAATAGCACTTCAGAATAAATTGGGTAGTGCACAGGGGAGGTGGCAGAGATCATTACTTGCTGCTTGTCCCTGCTTCATTCAGTTCTTTCCCCTACAAGGGCTAGAAAGGCTGGGGATTTAATTGTCCCTTTGACCAGCTTGAGGCTAAAAGAAAGGGATTTACACGCCTGATTTCTGTCGTGGCCAGTGGAGCCATGCTTGCAGCAAACTCCCTCTGCATTCCTGGGAAAATGGGGTCATTTGTGCTGGATCACTCAGCCAAGCATGGATGTGTGACAGAACAGCCCCCAAGCCAGCTGTGCTGAGAAAATAACCTTAAAAAGTTGATGCTGCAGCTAAGTTCAGTGTCTGCTGATGGGTCACTTTTGTTCCTGTCTTGTGTCTGCTCCCAAGTGCCTGGAGCCCCCATCCCAGTCCCCAGCACATGAGCTGGTAATCCCAAACTTTGAAGAGTTTCCAGGCAGGCTGACCAAAATCTGAGGATCTAAGACTGCCTGTACCCAAAAATAAGTAAATAAAAGGAAGCTAATCCCAGCTGGTGCTGATTAAAACAAGGACTACAAAGGGAGGTGGAGGAAGCAGCTTTCAGGCTGGGATGTATATTACCTGAGAGGGAGCTTGATCACTGTGCACAGAGCTCATCTGTCTGGGAGCCCAGCACAGGGTGACACTGCACTGCCTTTGGAGAGCCTGCATCCTCCTGCAGGAGATCACAGAGCCAAACTTAGGGTCTTTTCATTGAATAGGGAATTAACATCTCAGCAGCTTTCTTGGGGAGTGCTACAAGTGTGAGCACAGTAGGGATGAACCCCTTCCAAGTTAAAGGGAGACAATTTTACAGGGTTTTTTTTCTAACCTTCTCCCAAATGCTGAAGTTACCTAGGAAACAGGAGGCTTTGCAGGTGTGGGACAGGTGGAAGGTACCTGCCTGCCAGTGGCACTGTGGCCACTGCTCACTTCTGATCTTGGCTGAATGGTTGATAAGGATCTGCTTTGGTCTTAAGGCCCCAGGTGCTGATCTTTTGTTTCCCAAAATGTATTATTTGTCACCTATCTCTGTGGTTTTTGTTTTTCAAGCTTATTTGAGACTGTCCTGACAGGAAGGTTAATCCTTGCCTAGGTTGAAACAGTGCTGACTCACTGCTGCAAGTCATAATTCCCTGAAAACTCTGAATATCCAGGAAAGTCTCATGCACACATCACACACAACACACATGTGGTTACATAAAAATCTCAAACTATGTCATTTCATCAGACACCTCATGGCTCATGCCTGCTCTGTTACTCAGCCTTCACTGCTTTCAGTGCCTTTAAAAAGAAAAAAAAAATGTTCTGTTTGTTTCTGCAGAGCAGGGAACTGTTCCTGGTGTGCTTCCCACTGAGTGTGCATCCCAGGCATTCCATAAAACTGCAGCACTGGGACCAAGGCTCAGGAGACTCATTTCTGCTTCCAGCAGGGATGTTGGTTTTGAGCAAAACCTGTCAACTGCTACATCCTATACCAGAATTTACTCATCTCTCAAATGAATGTGATTTTAAAAAGTAGGAAGCTTTAAATCAATATAAAGAGTGCTCAAAAAATGTTCTCTAAATAACTTATACAAGGAGGATAAACTTTAAAGATCTGCAATGAACTCAGTAGAGTTGAGCCAGAGGAAAGTGTGTTAGTTTACTTTTTAACCTCTGGTTTTATCCTCTGTCCTGCAGGGGAATTTTACGCCACCAATTTTCTGGACATGCAAATAAAATAGTGTCATTTTTGTCTCTTTGAATCCAGGAACGTTTATGGGGGTAGGACCCTTAGAGTGTTCTTTTTTCCTTTAGGGAGTGGGTAATGAGAGGGAGGGCCATATCAAAGCTGACTGCTGGAAAGAATTAACTCTGATTTACAATGCTCTGCAGCCTGAGATAATGCCTCTGGTATTTGGAGACTCTGAAATGCAAAATGCAGTGCTCATGGGGAGCCTGCTCTCAGTCACCCCTTGCTGGTATCAGTAGCTGGCACCCAGGAGTGCAAATCCCACCAAGGACTGGTCACTGTCAGCCCAGCCCAAGGCACAAAGCTGGAGCTGCCAGGCTGCTCCTGCCCTGCCTAAAGACCCCCTGCATCCCTAAGGTCAGAGCAGCCTTTAATGCAGATCCACAGGACACCATTAGCCTTAGATTCCCATCTTCATGAATTTGCAAGAGACAAGGTGGACACTCTCCAGAAATGCTCAGAGCTGGGAACAGAACAAACCAAGAGAAATTCCAGCAAAGGGGGTGGGGTGTGATTCCAGCCCCAGATAACAGTTCTTATCAGAAAAGCTCATAAATCCACCCAATTCAAACAGAGTGTCAGCAGCATCCCGTGCTGCTTTGTGTGTCCCCTCAAGGGATCTCCAGCTTCTTGTTCCGATCAGCAATTTCCATTCTGTCCTTCAGCTTCCCAGGAGCCACCACTTCCTGGAAAACTTTGTGGGACTGCTAATTCAGAATATCTGTGTGCCCTCAGAAGGAGCAGAACGTGGTGCTGTTCTAATGAACAGCCCAAATTACTGTTTGTCTGTTGCTTGTGATTAAAGCAGTAAATATTGGCAAGAACAACATGCCAGAAGTAGGGAGCTTGTTTAAGTGTTGGCTTTTGGGTCTGGGCTTCAGGTGTCTGGTGGAACATGAAGTCTTTGTTAAGACACAAGGGCAGTGTCTCTCCTGGGAGCTGTAAATAGACACCTGATAGCCCTGCCTTGGTGGATAACATCACCTCCTCTGGTCACTGTCACCCTCTGGTGTCATCCCTGCCACTGCAGAGGAAGATTATTTGAGGAGAAGGACACAAGACCACACCATGGTCTTGTCTCTTTATTCTAGTTTTACCTCAAGCATTAGTTTGGGTTTTTTAGGTGCTACATCCTAATACAAACAAGGGAGAAAATATTCATTTACTGTTTGGAAAAAATCCCACAGCTTCTTCATGGAGAGGTGTGGATTTGGTGTTAAAGAACGATGTAGATGTGAGAAAATGAGCATCCTGTCAAGGAGTTCCCAAGAAAAATATCAGGCTGATATCCATGTGCTCCGAGAGATTTCTCAACAACTCCTTCCTGCCATATGAAAAAAATATCTGTATTGTGGTCAGCCACCCCTTTAGGGCTGTGCTGCAGCAATTATGAGGAGTGAGGGGGAGTCATGGTCTTGATATTTTTCTAACAACTCTATTAGGGAAAAATCTGTGGATTTATTTCAGCCACATTTTGTCTCTCCCAGCAAACATTCTGGTAGTTTCCAATACACCAAAATGAGCATAGGGGGATTTTGACTCCAGTGCTGTGACTTTTGAATGAACTCCTGGAACAGGGACCAGATGATGAAGTGACCTTATAAAACAGGCTTTTAGGAAAACACCATGTCATACACTTCTGGGAGGAATTGTCCAGAACAGGATGCTGGGAACAGCCCTGATGCTTTAGAGCAGCCTACAAAACAAAACTCTGGGTTTTCCCAAAGAGAGAGATAGAGGATGGAATGGGGAAGGTTGTTTCTTTTGCCACGGGAAAAAATTCAGCATCTTGGCCAGCTTCACAAGAATGTAACAGCCCCTTCCTGACTTGAGTGGTGAGGAAACTTGGGTCACAAAATCTGTGTCCTTCTATTTATCAGGTAACTTCTAAACGTGCTGTTTGTGCCCAAGCAGGATTGTTGTGTGCTAACACCCAGTGCTGCCACAGCTCTGGCTCCAGGGGTGAGCCGGTGAAGAGTGGATTCCCAAAGAACAGCCCTGGGGAGCAGCATTTAGGGAAAGAAAATTGATAAAATGGGCAAAAAGCGTCACAAATATTTTTTTTCTTTACTCCTGTAAAAAGCCACTGGAATATAAGAACAGATGCAAATGTTTGGTGCCTACTGAAGGGTGAATACAGCAGCAAGCTTTTCTTGCTGTCCTGAAAGGAGCTGCTCAAGTGAATGCTGAGCCCATGAGCCTGTGTGTGTCCTGCTGCAGCTTTGGAAGTGCTGCACAAGGGGCAGGAGATGCTGCTGTGTGCAAGCCTCTCTGCTGGCCAGGCAGGGAGGGCACAGGGACCCCACCAGAACACCAGAGGTGAGGTGTGAGGACAGACAGAGTGGCTTGGCAGTTAGATAAAGAGCAGAGAAACATGGGACTGGAGCTGATGCCACCAGTGTACTTTCTGAAAAATCTCTTCACCAGGATTTTTCTCCTGAGCAGCTGAGAAGCCCCAGAAAAGAAATGTAAACAATAATTATCTGATTGCTTGGAATGTGAGCTGGAGGTTGCTTACCAACAGGTGCATCTTTGATTGGTTCCATGGGAATTGGTTTAACTTAATGACCAATCCCAGTCCAGCTGTCTTGGGACCCTGGTCTGTCATGGGTTTTTATTATTCATTCTTGTTTAGCGAATAGAATAGAATAGAATAGAATAGAATAGAATAGAATAGAATAGAATAGAATAGAATAGAATAGAATAGAATAGAATAGATCAGTCTTCTGAGAACTTGGAGTCAAGTTCTCATCTCTCACCTCATCCTAGAGACCCCCATCAACCCCACACACCAGAGCAGGAGATACCTGAGCTCTGGGAGTGAGTCTGCTTGTGAGGAGGGATGAAGCAGGATAACTGCAGGAGCAATGGGCACACTCAGGAGCAGTGGGGCAGGAAGGAGGAAACATCTGGCAAAACTGAAGTGCTCATGACTTGGGGGGAATTTCAAGGAAAGCCATCAGAGATCTGGAGGGAGGCACTGCTGCCTGCTGGAAGGGATGGGGAAGGGAGAGGTTTTGTGTATTTAAGTGCTCTGTGGGGCCCAGACCCTGGGCTCAGTGTGCAAGCCCTGCCCTGCCACGTGTTCTGGTGAACGTGTGGGCAGCTGGAGGTGTCCTTTTGAAGCAGCAGCACCGTGTTCATCTGCCCTGTCTGGCACTGGCTAATCCTGACAAGAAGCAGCACTTCCCTGCCTGCTCCTCAGAAATGACCTGAGCAGCAGCAGTGTAATCACTTGGACTAAACACATGGCTGGAATCCTTTTGATAAAGTCCAAGACATGGGACAGCTTCCTACAGACTGCCTCAGGGACAGACCTGCTGTCTGACTCCCACTGTAGGGACATTTCAGAACGATTTTATTTCTTCCTGTCAGCTTTAATTGAACATCTGGGTTAATGACAGGGAGATTCCCAAGGCTGGCATCAGAGCTGGGAAGGAAAAGGAGTCATTTTGGAGTCCTTCCTTAACCCCAGCTCCTTTGTTAGAAGTGTTGGTGTTATTTAATTGACTGTTAAATCCCAGTCACATGAGCACCCTCGAGTGTAATCTCCTGTGATAAATTGTCCAGCATTCCTGTCACAGGCACATTCTGGTCCCCAGCCTGTGCAAGGCTCAGTGTCCTGTGATTGCAGCTGACTTTTGCATAGGGAAGGAGGGAGGAATGGATCTTATTTCAGTTTAAATTGATTTAAACTGAACTGTAGTCAACTCCAGATTTGGATAAAGACACTCTTCTCTAACCTGCTTGAGGTCGTGGTAGATGCAGTTATTTTTTCCATGCTTTTCAGCAAATGTTTACGGGGTCCAGGTCTTATCAGAGGAAGGCAGACAGCCCTTGGGGGGTAAAAACCAGACAATTGCACAAGGTCTCATCTCAGGGTGGGACAGAAGGAAGGGAAAGGGCTCAGTCAGTGTTGGGGGGAGCTAGCTATCTGTTGGAAACAGCCTGCACACAATCAGATCTCTAGGATCAGGAAAGAGAATTTGAAGGTGGAAATGGAGACTAGATATGAAGAAGGAACTGAGATAACAGGAGGATGGCAAGGAAAATCTATAGGATGCCAAGAAAACCTTTTTTGTCCTACAATCCTCTAATATTTCCCCACTTGATTCTGTTCATTCTCCCCCATTAGAGATTTCAGCCTACACCTTGTGGCCTGAGACCAAGCAGAGCCAGAGAGGCCAGAGGCAGAGCAAGGTGCTAGCAGGGGACACAGTGACTTCTGAGATGCTCCTGACCCCGTGGGCACTGCTTTCCCAAAACCCTGTGAATTAGGAAGGTGGCAGCACCTGTGAGCTGCTGAAAGGTCTCTGCTCTCCAACCTCCATGCTGGGATTCATTGTTAGAACTCTCTGTCTCTCAGGTGCAGATTTTCACCCCCTTTTCAAGCCACTTACACCCAGCTGAGAGGGCAGGTGTAGCTTTGCTCAGCCAGTCTTCACTTAGAGATTCCTCACCTGAGCTTTCCTTCCTTCTCAGGGCACCAGCAGAAGGGCCTGGGGAAGGTGCAGCAGCAGCCTGGGAGCAGAGCCAAAAGCCAGGGATGTGCAGCAGGAGCAGAGGAGCAGCCCTGGGAAGCAGCCTGGCAGCTCCCTGGGAGCAGAGCCAAAAGCCAGGGATGTGCAGCAGGAGCAGAGGAGCAGCCCTGGGAAGCAGCCTGCAGCACAGACAGGACATGAGCAGCAGGTAGGACATGAGCTCTGCCCTGGCTGCAGATGCAGTGCCACACCTGGCAGAGCCCTGGGGGACTGGTGCTGCTGTCAGAGATGTGTGTGCCTCCCTGAAGGCAAGGTTTGTGCTGGGAGCAGCCCCTGGGTGCTGCTCTCCTGTGGTTTTGGAGGGGTGGCACTGAGGTGCTGTGCGGGGCTCAGGGACAGCCTGGGCTGGGACAGGAGCCCTGTCCCACCACACACAGCACGTCCTGCTGATACCAGCCTGTCCCCTGAGCCCTCCTCAGGCCCATCACAGCCCCCCTCATTCTATCCAAATGCCATTTCCCTCCTCCCCAGCCCTGAATCATCAGCAGGCTGATATCAGTGCCCCTGTGTCAGTACCAAAGGAATGCCTGATAATATCCTGGTTTTCTCCTCAGCTTTTCCCAGCTCCCTTCCAATCCAGAATAATTTGTGCTTCCTGATGACCCCAAAGGCACCACAAAACAAATGTATCAACATGAATGTAAGCGCTTTAATCAGTAAAATGCAAGATTAAAAAAAAATAATAATAATAATAGCAGTACCCTGCAGGGAGAGAGACAGAGAAAAGAAGAGCAAATAAAAAGAAATGCTCTGTATGTTCTGGCAGGGAGCCAAAGGCCCTCTGGGCCAGGTTTGGATAAAATAGGGCTTAATTTCTGGTGTGAGAAACCGCTAGAGTGAATCTGTAGCAAACAAAGGCCAATTGACAAAGGGACACAGGCCAGGGCTGGAGGAGGAGAGGGCAGCCTGCCAGCTCTGCCAGCTCCCCTGATTTTATCATGTCTTGCAGTATCAGATGGTTTACTGCTAGCTTCCTTTTCCTCTTGCATTTTTTTAAAAAGCTGCATTTCTTCTCATGAAATCTGTAGGGAAAAACTTAGATACACTCCAAGGACAGTCCAGAAAGCAGAGTGAAGATAACAAACACTAAAGTTCATTAACTTAATGGAAATTAAATTGAGGTTCTTAAACAAGACTCAGGGAGAGGAGGGGTTTTTATTAAAATGTTTGGGCTGGGCAGTGTGAAGTGCTTTCTTGGACCATGAACAAGTGTTTACATTTGAAAAGAAATGCTGTGTCAGCAGTGCCAGTGGGCTCATCACTCAGTGACAGCATTATCTCCCTGCAGGGCTTCCAGTGCCAGAGGAGGGAGAGATCCCCCAGAGCTCACAGGGCTCTGCCCTCTTCCACACCACCAAATCCTCTGCTCTGCCCATCCCAGGGCTCAGGGAATGACAGAGAGCCAACTATGGTCACAGGGCAGTACAAACCTACCAGGGGAATTCTCTCCACCATGGGAATCTTGCCCAACTCTCAAAAGTCCACCCTTTCCCTTGGGAGCAGAGCAAAGAGCCTGTACCCAGAACAGTGGCATTTCCATCTCACCCCACAGCAGGGCTGGTACTGCTGGGAATGAGTGGTGATCCTGTTATTTCTCAGATTCTTTCCAACAAACAGAGCAGGGAGAAAGGCTTGTCCTGAAAATCCAAAGCTTTGCTATTAGCTGCATGCTGTGCTTAATACCCTCGATAATGAAGCAGTTGGCTGGTAGAATATACTTCTTTTTCTCTCTAATTGCTCAGATCCAGGCAGTTTGTTTGGGATTCAGCTCTCAGACAATTCAGCATTTGCTGCAGCCACAGAAGCCCAGGGGCATTACGTGCAGCGGGGACAGCTTTAGAGCCACTCTGGAGAAGGCTGCTGGGGATACAGGATTGCTCCCCCAGGGGTCATCCCTCTATTTTCCCATGGTATTATCTGATTTTTGAGGCCAGTTGTGGATGCAGGAATTCTGCCCACGCACATTTCTTCTGGCTGCTGTAGGTCCTGGGATGACAGTGGGTCAGCCCACGCAGGGCAGCCGGTGGTCAGTCACCAGCCCTCACCAACATAACCTCAGTCCTCATTTCTGAGCTTGGAAGCACCATTCTGGCAGTGTACACAGCTCTGGTGTCACCATGCACCACGGCTTCCCCTCAGGCCACCACGACTTGGGCTTTCCTTAAGATTTGTGATGGAACACAAGAAATGTGGGGGGTGTTTGTGGAGTGGTTTGGGCTGTTCTGAGGTTCAGCCCCAAAGGAGGCACTTCTGGAAACTTCTGTTGCTTGAGTTGCTGCACTTCAGCAGGCAAAATAATTAAGTTTTCAAGAAGATATTGAGCTAAGGGGGTGTCATGGTGTGGTTGGTTGAGAAGAGGCTGATGGGGTTTACATCAAACCCCACTCTGTTAATGAAGGATTTGTGCCTCATCCCAAAAGAAGGGAGGCCATGTATGCAGTGGGGAGGCAAGGCATGAAAGAACACTGCAGTTTTCAAAACAGCAATGGAAAAATTTGGCAAATCCAGATTGCTCCATCCCCCCTGTGCTGGAGGGATGCTGCCAGGCACATGTGGATGCAGATTTTTATACACCCCAGGCACCAGTGACAACCAAAGCTTCAGTGACAGCCAGTCTTGTAGCATTGCTGACAGGCATTTCCCTCCAAGCCAGAGCTCTGGGAGTCACTGGTGGGCCAGCAGCCCTCTCCCAGTGTTCTGTGCCATGCCCAGGTGTCCCTTGCTGGGGAAGGGAGCCAGAGGCACAGAGTGCTTGCCCACATGCCACCAATTCCAGCCTGGCCATGTCCAGAGCCCTCCCTGGCATGGTGGGCAGGGTCCCCTCTGTGGGCACCCTGCTCCAGATGCAGCTTTTCCACTGTGCTGCACAGGCTCAACGGGACTAATGGAAGGGAAACAAGGAGTGTTTGACCCTCGTTAGTGTCATAATTTCAAGTGATGCCCACCCCTTCCCTGGAGAGCCTTTAACACCCGCGGGGCTCTGACAAAGAGGGCTGTGTTCCTCCTGTGGATGATTAACTAAAGCCTGTGCTGGATGTCCCAGGCTGAATGGGGAGCTGAGGACCCTGTCTGCACAGATAAAGGACATGCAACTGCCCTGGCACAGGCAGTGCCCCTGCAGGAGTGGGATTGGAGAGCACACAGAGGCTGGGGCCTCTTTTCATCTTGTTCGTAGCTGTGGCACTTACAGGACATGAAATTTGAAAAATCCCTTTGTTTGGCCGCCCTCAGGCTTCCCACATGGAAAAAGGGTGTGTGGGGATGGGAGTGCCCAGGCTGAGAACACAGTGTGCTCTGGATGGAGGCGCTGGGGAGGGGAGGAGGAGCTGTTCCCCGTGTAATGGGAATTGTTTGGTTACCATCACACAGGAGAGGCCCTGCAGGTTGCCCATCAGGGAGCTCCCCCGGGGCTCTGAACCTATTCTGCTCCCTGCCTCCACCCCAGTGCTTCACGCTGTTCAGACACAGACAAGCTCAGACACCACGTTTTTCCTGCTGTTCCCACTTGTCTCTGTTCTTCCAAACCAAGACCACATATATCAAAATATTCCAAGGGACAGGTGCCTGCAGGGTGAGGAGGTACAGAGATGTCCCCAAGACTTCACATGCTAATCCATTTCAGCATCACCTGTCCCCTCTGCTCGTCACCTAACACTGTTTTTATTACTCATAATTTTTCAAATGGAGCCAAGAAGTTTGGGCAGCTCAATGTGACTGCAAATGCTTTTGGAGATTGACAGGAACAACACTTAAGTTGTCACATTCCAGCATAAGCATACTTTTCACTTCAGATATTGGGATAAAAGTGATATATTATGATGGTTTCCCAGGTTTAGTTTCACCTACAGCCTCTTGCATGGCAGCAGCTATCAGAAATGAGTGATGCCAGAACCAGACAGAGCCTGTGCTTTTAATTGCAGGGGCCATTTGTGCTGTGCTGATGACAGACAGTGTCTGCCTGTGTGCTCTGACCTCACCTGCTCATGTGTTTCATGTTTTGCTGCACTTTTGGGAATGGAGACAGCTGAAAATATCCTTTCTGTACCATCTGTGGGGTGGTTTTTTCCCCCAAGTGTTCTGAAAGATCAGCTTGCACTCAGACAAGTGTGATGTCTTTGAGCTGAATGGAGAGATGTTCCCTTCAGGAACTGGTCCAGGGGACAGAAGTCAGAAATTAATATTAGAGTCCACCTCATCCTGCTATGGCTGTGTCCTAGCTGAGACTGCACAGCTCCTTCCCAGCAAATTCAGCCAGGCAGGAGCAGGTGTGGAGGCAAAGGTGAGACAACAGCCTGAGCTCTCCATTGCCCCAGCAGGAGTCCTGGGCATGCAGAAGCAGCTCAGCACTGGTGTGCTGCTCATTAGCACACAGGGCACCACTTTTAATGGCTTCACATGGAGGTAAATGGTCAGCATGGGTTAGGGTAGCCAGTGGGACTGGGACCAGGGGGGGATCTGTACTAGGTGCTTTCTGAAAGTGACATCAGGACAGAGTCTTAACCGATTTCTGTTTGCAAATATTTTTGTGTCTGTGTCTGCACAGGGTGAGTTTCCTTTGCAATGACTCCTCACCTGTTTGCTAATTGCTGCAAGGCAAAGCCCTGCTGCATTTGGCATCTGGCTCCCTAAGAACACCTTCACTTCTGCATATTACTTTGATTACCCAAACAAAACCAGCCTGACAGCTCTGACTGATTGTCCCCATTCGGAAAACTGCATCTTAATACCTAACCCTCCCCACCACTGCCAGGCAGGCAGTCCCATTGTTGAAAAGATTAAACTATTATCCCATGTAAACACCAATCTCTAATTTTTAAATGTTAGGCTGGAGTCTTCCAATGATGGGAAAGGCCAGGATGCATGGGACACTGGAGTTTCATGGCCAATATATTTAAAACTCATTACATACAAGCCACTGCCTCATTCATTCCTTCTGTAGGTGAATTAATGTCCCCTCCCCAAGTCCAGTCTCAGCTGCTTTGTAACTCAGAAATGAAAGTGAAGCATCTTTTGTTTTGCTTTTAAAATGTTCTTGTGGTGGTTTAGTTTTGCTTCTTTTTTTTTTTTTTTTTTAATTCTGCTTGAGTCACAGGCTAAAATTATAGTTGATTTTGGACTATTTACAGCACAAGGATTTTAATAGCAGTCACTCACTGAAAACTCAAAGAGCAGTCCCCAGACTTGGACGAGTTAAACTCCTTGCTACTGGGCCTTGCTAATACCAACTTTTTCCCATGGGCTGGTATCAGACATGATCTAAGTGAGGTGCCTTTGGAGTCAGATTCCCTCTCTCTCAGAAGAGCACACTGCTTGGCTGGCTCAGGCACCTTCCTGAAATCTCATTTTTACCACATTGGGTCTTGGAGCACTGTGGGCTTTATCAAATCTGCAGCACAAGCTGTGATAACACCCTGACACAAGTTTTAAATTAACCCTCTGTGGCTCAGGGGAATCTAATGTAGAACAGATTTAAGTAGCTTGAGCTACAATCAGAGAGCCCCATGAGGTTGTGTTTGGCCAGCTAAACACTTGCTAAAGAATGACTCATTTAATCTTTGTCATCATGGGAGATGGTGCACAGTGAACCACAGGAGCCTGTGTGGAACAGTAAAGCTTTGTGCAGGCAGTGGGGCACTGCTGTGAGCCCTGACCAGGCTGGGGGCAGATGTTCTGGAGTGTGAGCAGAGGCAGCAGCAGCCTGAGCTGTGGGGTGGATCATGGGGCCATGGGGTGGTTCATGGGGTCCTGGGGTGGATCATGGGGTGATATGTGGGGTCCTGGGGTTGTTCATGGATTGGTTCATGGGGCCCTGGGGTGGTTCATGGATTGGTTCATGGGGTCCTGGGGTGGTTCATGGGGTGGCACATGGGGCCCTGGATTGGGACATGGGGCTCTGGGGTGGTTCATGGGGTGGTACCTGGGGCCCTGGATTGGGACATGGGGTCCTGGGGTGGTTCATGGGGTGGTACATGGGGCCCTGGATTGGGACATGGGGTCCTGGGGTGGTTCATGGGGTGGCACATGGGGCTCTGGACTGGTACATGAGGCCCTGGACTGGCACATGGGGCCCTGGGGTGGTTCCTGGGGTCATCATTCATTCCTGTCACTTGCTGGAACTGCTGAGCTATTGCATGCAAGACCTGGGAAGTCAGCCTGGTCTAGAGACAGAGATTAAACAAAGATACAGGGCCTAAGGAAATGCCCTGCTTAGCTGAGATTTATGAGCCATGGTCAGATGTCACTTGAAACTGCCAAAAGAGAGGGGGGTGGGCCCTGGGCCTCCTGGATGTGGTGGGAGCTGCAGGCTGTCCTTTCCCATGCATGTGTGTCCCTGCTGCAGCACAGCTGCCTGAGTGATGCCTGCAGCTTCAGGTGCTAGGCTTTCCCTTGGTGCTCCCTGCTTTGGCTTTTTCCATGGGTAAAAAGAATTCTGTAGTCTTGCTTATTTCACATCTTCAGTTTCAGAGAAGAAATAGCGGTTTTCTACGTGGACTTGGCTTTTTCTGTACGTTTGTGACTGAGCTGAGGAACTGAGGCTGCACGGTGGGGCTGTGCAGATCCCTGGGTTTGATCCAAAGCTGCCTGGGGAGTCTCTTGCTGTCAGAATGCCTCTCCTCTATAGCAGGAAAGGACTCTGAAGGGAAACTCTCAGGTTTTCATCAGGCAGCATCTCGCTGCTTTGCCTGAAGTACACGTGGCACTGGAGTTAATGGCTTGTGATTTCTGCTCCCACCTGTTCTGGAAATGAAAGGTAATCACTGGGTCCTTTTCAGAGCTAAAAACCAAACTCTTCCCAGTATCCAAACTGGGAAGAAGATAAAGCAGAAATGCACAGATGATAGTGCTCTGAATAACCAGGAGTGACCTGTGGGACAAGGGTCTGTCCTCTCTCTCCTATTTCTCCCCAAGAAAGGTGCAAGAAGTGCCAGGTTATCAGTGCCAGTTGTCCCCTTTGCCACAGCTGTGTTGCTGTGCCAGGAGGTGACTGGGAAAACAGCCAGCCCTACAGGATGGAAATCCCTGGAATGCTGACTGTCTTCGTCTCAAGGAGGGGATCTTCTCCTGGTACATTTTGTCTTGAAAACATTTTATTGAGGGGGAAAAAACCAGAGCTGCAGGGACTAGAAATGGCAGGCAGGCAGGGAGATGATTTCAGAGGAGAAAAATGCTCCTGCACCTCCCTGCTCCTCCCAGGCAGAGAAGCTGCCAGCCTTCCCGTGGCATGTCATTCATCAAGCTGTCACCCCGGGCTCACACCTGTAACCTTTGCCTCCGGAGCTGTCTGAGGCTGTCCCGAGGCTGTTTCTGGCTGCAAATGCCCCCGTGGGCTGAGGGGGAGGTGGGGAGGGGCTGGGGCTGCTCATACCTGCAGGGTTGGCAGTGGGGAGCATGGGGAAGGTGCCTTGGAAAGCCCCAGCTCTCCCTGGCAGGGCTGTGCTGCAGCCTGGGGACACTTCTGACCTTCCAGGGAGTCCTGACACTGCCTCCAAACACACAGAAAATCTCGTTTTCAGGAGGGATCTCTAGTGCTGGATTTGCTCATGCCCAGGGTGGTTCAGAGCTGTTTCAGAAGGTTTCTTCTCACCCTTGTGGGCTGCAGAGCATCTCCCAGTGCTGCAAGCAGCCATCTCCCTCCTAAAGGCTGGGGATCAGGCTCTGCTTTGAAAGAATTCTTCTTCTCCCCACCAACTCAAGATGCTCAGATCTTCTATTTACTGCTGCACAGCAGCTTAGTCTGGTGGTTTATCCTAGAGCAGAGCACAAGAGAAGGGCCTCATGCCCATTCCTGGCTGTGCCCAGGCAGAAAGCTGCAATCCCACCCTGCTGCAGTGGCTGAAGGAGGGCTGGGCAGGCTCGGTGCCTGCTGAGGCTCTGAGCTGCCCACAGAAACAATAGCTGGGCAGGAGATAAAAAAACACACCTGGCAGGAGAAGGGAGTGGGTGCCAGCTGCCTTTGAAGTAACTGTGAGTATCTGCACAGAGGGAGTGCTCTTTAAATTGGGATAAAGTACTGGGTGAAAGCACTATCAGGCCAGCAAGTCCCACTCTTGGTGGTTATTGGATAATTTATATAGCACTTCAAAGGTGTAAGGGCTCTCTGCAAGACAACACTGGGGGGAAATCACTCCTCAGAAAGTCTGCACTATGACCTTACCAGCATTAAATCCCCAACTCTCCCTTTTTGCTGTAACCTGGACCCCCCTTCTCTTCCAAAAAGTCTCTTGAGGTCCCTTTTCCTTCCCTTCATCAGTTGCTTTATTCTCATTACATGTAAATTTATGGATTAAAGCTCTCCCTGATATTTAAGAGGATGCTGCTGTGCACCAGGGAATCAATTTCATTTCTTAGCCACCAAATATTTACAAATATTTTATTTAAAAAAAAAATTCTTGCTCCTCTTTTTTTTTTTTTTTTTGTTTTGTTTTGCATATTGGTGTTTGTTTTCTTTTATTTTTTCTTTTTTCTTTTAACCTCTCAGCTTCACGGGAAGTGGGATCTGGGTGGCTCAAGTATTTCTGCTATCAGGGCTGTAGTGTTTGCTGAAGATCAAAGGAACCTTTTCAAACATCATTGTTACCCTTAAGAGGTGGCAGCCGCATTTTAAGTAACCAACCTTTTCATCCGAGGCATGGGGGATTGAGACACACCAAATCCAGCCGAGGGGGCTGGATTTCAGCTCCTTTCTGGTCAGTTTGGGCAGCCCAGCTCTCTTGTAGCCGAGCTCTGGCCGCAGCGAGCCCCCAAGGGATGCTCTGACCTTTAGTACGAATTTAGATCTGCGCTGTGACTTCTCTAAATTGTGGCTGCCAGAGGTCCTGGGGTCACAGCTCTCCATCATCAGAGCACTTCCAGCTCCCAGCACACTCCCAGTGTGGGAGAAGGGATGCAATCATTGATGTTGATTTAAAAAAAAAAAAAAAAGAAAGAAAAGCTTGATGTGAACTGAATGTAAAAATGACAATCTGCTGGGGCATGTCCTTGTTTTGACTGCTCCGTATTAGAGATGCTTCTGACAAAATATAAGTGGCACCACCTAAATTTCTGGTGGAGGACAACAAATGAGCTCTGAACATGTCCCACATGGTGTTTCTGCCACCTTCTAAATGGTTAAAGTAGGAGAGCTGCTCTCTTTGCTTGGATAAACAGGGTCTCTGTGTGAATAGCTTACAACCCCCAGCCATAATCCCTCTCTGATCTCTGGTTATAAAAATGATAGATGGAATGTAAACTCCATAAAGATCAGTAATCGCCAAAAGAGTAGAAAAAAATATTGGGAAGAGTTGTAAGGTTTTTCTGCATTCCTGAGGAATTCTGCAGGGATTCCTTTTCCTTGGTGGGGCTTGAGCTATTCCCCAGCTCATCTCCTTTCAAACTCGCTGTCTGGAGATGCTCATGGAGGATTTTCAAGTATTTCTAAAGAAGTCTGGCATGGGTTCAGTGTAACCTCGTGTAAGTGACTGCTGCTCACCCCTGGTGAAGCAGGGCAACAGGATGTGTGTACTTGTCAAAGAATTTGGGGCTTTTCTGCTGGCTCAGGTCCTGTGTGGTGCTCTCGGGAAAGGAGCTCTGACTCCAAAGCACCCCTGCTCTCTGGCAGAAGAGCAATTCTCTGTCATGCTATACATTTCAGAGTGTTCATGTGGAATCCTTTTTGCCCAATCTTTTGCACACCAGGCAGAGCTTCCCAACATAGCTATTGATCTTGTGTCTCGTGCTGCACGTCTGATTTTCAGGAGTTCACAGTTTACCTTCAAATGTAACCATTTTACAGTGTACAAATGCAGATTTTAAGTTACATCTCTCTCTCAAAAAAACAACCCCAAACTCAGTCCTTTAGTACAGTTTGTGAAATACTCTGGGGTTAAGAAGTGTGAAAGTGGATCTTCCCAAAAATGGGATAGTTGAACTGGGTTATGTCAGCTGCAGCCTTTGAAAAATCCAGCCCACTGCATATGTGGAATATCTGCTGGATTTGAAATTAAGTTTCTGCTGGTTGGTGACAGTAAGGCAGTCTGGGGAAGGGGAAAATGCACCCAACAAGAGATGGTCTCATCCTTTGGCATGGGGTCTTGGGGTGAAGGTCCCAAGCCCAGCTGGTGCAGGTGGTTTGGTGGGACAGGGAATATCTATCAGGCACTTGTGGGGTGGCTGAACCAGCAGTGCAGAAGCCATGCCTGGGCTGGGATCAGCCATCCTGAGGGATCTGGGGGGAAATGAGGAGGTTGTTTCACCTACACTTGTGCAGGGTTTTCCCAGGTACCTCCCAGCTCTGCAGGGCCCTTGGACCGTGTTCAGAGCAGCTGTGTCAGGTTGAACAGCTCCAGGGACAAAGTCAGGCTTTCATTTAGGAGGAAGGTGTTTGAGGTATGCTGCCAAGATGGTGTTTTATTGCAAATTATCAATGTCAGCTGCAGCAGAGACCACCCAGACTCTTCCCTGAGAACATGGCTGTGCTTTGAAACTGCTGTGAGGTTCTGTTGCCATCTTGTCCCTGCCCTGGGTACAAGCTGCTGCCATGTAGTGTTGGTGAGTCCTTTTCCTGTTCTCCTAGGAGAGTGTTTTACTTCAATATGTTTGCAGTCTGATTGTGTCTGCTTTCCAGCTGGGAAACTGGGGTGCAGGCAAGCAATCCTTCCAGGACCACGTAGGAAACTCATGAAAATTAAGGACTTAATCCAGACTCCAGATAAGCACTTAAAATATTTTGGGTTTTTTTCTTTTTTGCTGCTGATTACTGCAGCTCATTTATCTTTCCTGACAAACTCAGCCATCCCCATTGAAAATCTGGATTTGGCTGGAGACTACTCCAGCAAAACATTTGGGATTTTGCCCTGACAAGATCTGTGAGGCTGGCTGAAACAGCACAGCTTATGCATGCTCTAAGAATTAAAAACTCTGCTTTAAGTGCATTGACCTGTCTTTCTCTCCTACAAAGCAGATGGATCACTTTCAGTTCTGGCTTAATGACACTCCACTTGGCTATTCATCATTACTCCTAATATTAGGAACTCCTGCCTTAAATCAGCAAGAGCTGGATGTGCCTTTCAGCAGCTCGCAGTGCTTACCTGTGTTAACAGCCTCACACAGACATAGCTGTGCTTCCACATGCCTGACTTGTGCAGTCTCACAGGGAGGGCTATTCCTTAAATGGGTTAGGAGAGCTTAAAACAACAAACTGTAAAAGAATTGTTTACCCCCCTTTTTATAGCTGGGTCAGTTCACAACCTGGTTCCACAAACGGCTCTGTTGGCACAAGCAGAAGGGGAAGAAGGGTGAGCAGTGATTGTGTCAGTGCTGCTGCCAAGCACAACATGTTGTGAAGCCCCAGGCTCAGTCCCTCCTGTGTGGGGAGCAGGTCCCCTCCACTCCCTGCAGCCCCAAACACCATCCACAAACAGCAAAGGGACTCTGACACTTCCTCTCCCAGAGCCAGAGAGGGCCTGCAATAACAAGGGTTTGATAAACACCCCAAAGCACTTACTCTGCTTTTCCAGGGAGCTGCAGGCCAGGGAACAGCCAGAGAGACATAAAAGAGCAGAAGCAGAGTAGAGTGTAATTAACTTTAAACCCTGTGAAACTGCTGCTGCTGTGTGTGGCAGGCTCACTTTGGAGCACAGTTGGGTTTGGGGCAAGTTCTAATCTTGGTGTCAAGTCAAGGCTTGTCCAGAGAAAGTGTGCGTGCCTTTATTAGCATGCAAATCACATATCCTCCCTATCACACTGTCTCTGCATCCCTCCCTCTAGAGCTGTTTAGTAGAAGCAGGCAAGAACTAATTAAATTGCTTTATTCCCCCTTGGAGTGCAGAGCCCAGGGCAGGAATGCCAAGGGGCACACGCCCGTGCCCTCTCTGCTGCCACAAGGAGTGTGGCAGGCCTGACCTTCACCTCATTAGGCAAGGAATAAATCCCCTGCCATGAAGATGAGGATGTCAGGCACTGGATGCATAAATCACATCAGGAGTTTCCAAATGGCTTTCATCTTGGGAGTCCTTACCAGTTCAGAGCTATGGATCAATCCAGAGTGGATACCTTTCTGCAGTAACTCCACATCTGAAGTTCTTTAATGATGTGTCTCCTTTAAATAAGATCCTAAAAGCCCAAGCCAGCTGAAACGGTAGCACACAATCAAGTTAATTACTTTAATTACTATGAAATTATCAGACAGCGTATTTGTAATTTTAATCTCCTAATCCACAAAGTGCCTTTTTCCCTTTAGTGCTCCTAAAGAAAGTAAGATAGCTTTTGCTTTCCTTGCCAGCTTTTCAAGGATCTTTGAAAACTGAGAAGAAACCTCCCACAAATAGCCTGGCTGTGATTATGAGGTTTCTTTTTTCGTTATTTAAAATATCATCCTCTATATGAATGCAAAGCATTTAAAAGCAGTAATAGGATCTATCCCAGCAACCAGGCATTTGAGTTTGAGATTTCTTGGGTTACTTGGGCTGTACAAAGGTAATGCACAACATAAACCTTCCCTAAAGTGCTGAGGAAATTGGAGCTTATGGCAAGGGAAAACCAGTAGCCAAAGAATGAGCCCAGGGCTGCTCTCTGTTGTTTCCAGCTGCCTTATTTGAAGTGTTAGGGCTGCAAAACTGCACTCAGAGTTCTGCACTGAAGGATCCCAAAGTGCTTCCCCCTGGTATGAAAAAGGATTCCTGACCTCCAAGCCTGCAGCCACCCTGCACTTCAGCTCATCCTCTGGGACAATCCAAGATTCTCCAGGGTATCAAGGCTGTTTGTAGAGAAACATCCCTCTGCAAGCTCCTGAACTCCCAGCCTGGAGAGCCCTGAGATGAGAGCTGGCCATGGCCCTTCCATTCACCAGCCCTTGGAGCTGGGTTCAGGGCTCACTGTGCTCCTGATCTGTGTAAATCCTGACACACCAGCAGTTCTTGTGCTTGCTGTTTGATCTCCTGGAAGGGGAAGAGGCTGGGCAGAATTTGTGGGATTTTCACTGAAGTCTATTGGATTTATGGGGTCCAAGCAGGGCTTAGCTGTTAAATCCATTTTTTACAAACTTCAAAATGCACCTACATTGCATCGTTGAGCATCTTACAGCTTTTATTCTTCTCATACCCCTCTGACTGCAATTCCTTTTCATTTTGAGTTGAGGTAAAGAGGGAAAGAAAAAGTTCAGGGATGTGTCCAAGGTCATGCAAGGAAGCAGTAGTGAAGGGACTTGAGCCTCAGGAATAATTTAAGCTCTTGGCTGTGGCACCATCTCTCTCTGTGATGTCTGAAACAGGCTCATAGCTCTTCTATTGTGGAGAAAGCACCTATTTTCCTATTTGTTACCTCTTCCTACGGGAGGGAATTATTTTTAAGCACAAAACAGCTGGCTGTTCCTAATGAGCTACTGTAGGAATAATCTGCATGGTACAAAAAAAACCCCTCAGATGCTTTCCCAAATAGGAAGTAATTTAGATTTCAGATTAATGGCTGTGACAATGGAAACAAATGAAATCTTTTCCTGACATGGAGCCCAAACCATGGGTTGTTTATATTGATGGTGGACACAGGTGTGAAATGTGTCTTGTGCTGCACATGGGGAGCACCCACTACAGAAAGGCACAAATATCCCTTCTGTGCAGAGCTCCCAGCCTGTGGTGAGCATTTAGTGTGGGAGTCAGCTGGTGCTGGGGACTGCTGACAACTCTTGCTCTTGCAAGCCTTCCTCTTGTGCAGGCACTCTGCCTGATCCCACTCAGGGAAATGAATCCTTCCCCAGAAATAAGAGCAAGAGTGAGAGGCAAGGAGGATCAGGGCACTCACTGAGTTGTTCTCTCTGGGACCTGTAAATCCTCAATCCTGGCTGTGAAAGGAGCTTCACAAAATGAAAATTAAGGCTCGAGGTGGAGAGCAGGGATGGAGGGAGCCTGCACAAGGAGCAAGCCCAGGTCTGGGGCAGGGATGGCACTCCAGGCTGTCAGGTGCAGTCTATAAGGGAACTGGAGCTGAAGTTTCTCCTGCTGTCAATGCCCTGTGGATGAGATGGGGACAGCCTTCATGGGGACAGCAGGGCTGTAATCCAGGGCTTTCTTCACAGGGATCTGCTCAAACAGAGAATTTCTGCTCTGTGCAAGCCTTAAGCTGTACATCGTCATCAGCACAACCTGAACACTCAGACAGCAAGTGGGGAGCAGTGTGCCTGCAGTGCCAGGGAGCCTGGGAGGGACAGGAGGGGAGAGGCTTGCTCAGATCTGGATTTTGTGGCAGAAGGGCCACTGAGATGTGTGCATGGAGCATTTCTTACTTTGCATTGCATGAAGGCCCTCAGCATTCCCCATGTGTTCTGCTCTCTAATAAGGTTAACAGGGTAAAGAAAATGTTACCAAATGCATTCTAACTGATGACTGCAATTTGCACTCAGCTGTTACGCTGCTGGCTTTTCTGTCTTAGAAACTGCAGAATGGGAAAGCCCAGCCTGTGTTACTGAGAGGGGTGAGATGAAAGTGAGGAGCTGCAGAGTGAAGCTCCACAAATTTCTCTTGCACTTGGTCAAACTACAAACAATCAGATTAAGCCATAACTGCATAAATGGGGCTTGAGTGTGTTTGCTCTGCTGACTTGGTCATGCATTCAGGACGTTCAGACTGGTGTAACTGCAGCCCAGGAGGTATTAGTCACGCTGGGAGGACTTCAGTGAATATAAGAGGGCTTCATCTGGGCAGTTACCAAGGCAACTCTTGCTAATATTTCATTACAATGCTTCTGCCCTCTGCAAGTCCCATGGATTAGGACTAGGAATCTCAGAAAGAAGAGTTGATTGTCAATATTGTGCTTGGATTGAATGTATCCCAGAGAGAAAAAAAAAAAAAGGTGAAGCATTTCCTTTAGGCAGAGGCACAATGCACAGCTGGAGCTAAACTCTGTCATCCAGCACTGCCTTGTGCCCTGAGGAGAGCCCAAATAATCTCCCTCTTTCCAGCTGTGAAATAGATGGAAAATGCAGGTATGAACTGATCCTCACTGGTGAGGAGGTGCAGAGCAGCAGAGCTGTGCCAGCTCCCGTTCAGAGGGGCTGCAGCACAACCTGCCCCAGGACAGGACCTCAAACTGGGGGACAGTGCCACTGTGGCTGTCACTGCTGTGTTTGCTGGCTCTGTGCACCTTCCCTAACTGGGTTCCTTGTCACTGATTCCCTTGGGGAGTCACAGCCACTGTGTGTTGGACTGGGCATCCTGTCCCTCTGGGAAAACACATGTGAAAATAAAAGGGCATCTGCTGGTGTGGGATATTGCTTGAGATGTTCTTTCCTCTGGGCCAGCAGCAGGGGTCTGTTGCTTGTTCCTAATTACACTTTTCATTAGCTGTGTATTATTTCTTGTTAATGAAACAGGATTTAATAGGAAAATGGCAATACAGCTATCCTGTATGACAGAGATTAGAAGTGCTACTGGGTTTTTATCTGCTACCAGTAATTTCAACCTAGTTTTTGAAAAACTGGATTTGATGTTGGTGAAAGCCAACAAGGGTATGTCATGACCCCATGCCTGAAGACTATTTATGTGCACATAGCCACAGGGCACAGAATCAACCCCAGATGAAGTAATCTGTGGGAGGATGAACTTCCAGGCATTCAAAGAAGTTTCAATGACATAGCAGGAGAAGTCCTATTCTCTGAGTCAGGCTTGAGTCAGTTTCCCATCTGCAGTGCTGGATGTGTCCCACCTTTCAGACAAGGAGCAAATGCACGTTCTGTCTGTGTGTCTCCAGTTTGTCCCAGTGCTCTGTCACACTCGAGGGAGTGTGTAACCCCAGCACTGCTCTGGTTTTCACCCTGAGCACATTCACTCATCCCCCTGCTTCCTCCCTGGATTCAACTTGACACAGAGCTCTTGGTCCTCCTGCAGTGCTGAACAAGCACCAAAGCTCTCCCCAGGAGTAGCTGCACTTTTCTGGTGGGTGAACTGATCTCTGTTGACATGTCAGCTCGTTAAATCTGCAGGGCCCTTCTGGCTGAAGGCAGGGCTGTGTGGCACATTTAAAACATTATTTAGTTATTAACAGAAAAGCAGCTGTGCTCCTGTTTGAGCTGCGCAAAGAAAAACACACAGCTAGTGATGACCCAGCCCCGAGCGTGCCTAGGAGACAGCACTTATGTGTGTTTTCCATGTGCCCCAGGATAATACAGAGTTCAGGCTTTAAAAGAAAGTATTTGGGTCCTTGCCAGGTAGACAGACAGTATGAATGAAACACCTGTTCTGGCTTTGGGAGGGTTTTGGAACCATTTGATTACCGGGAAGGTACAGGCTGACCTTAAAGGGAGTTGAATTCTCTGGTGTAGAGTAACATGTCCTGCTACATTACGAATCTTCTTGATCTCTTGGTGAAAATGTCCACAGCAGACAAAACACAGATGCCTGCTGCTTTTGGTTTTAACTAAAAGGTGATGCTTGGGCATGGCAAATTGACCAGCTCTCTCTCAAAACAGTCTTTTTCAATTTTGGATAAATGTTAAAGGAGGAACACTATAAAGGAAACAAAGATAAAACACATTAAAGTAATTCTACTGAGAGAGGAAAAATAACTGTTCATTCCAGATGCCTCCTAATCTGGTTCTTGCCAATCCTCCTTGGTACTTGGCAGTTTTAGGGGGCTGCATTTTCACATGGTGTAATTCAATTCCAAAAAAGATATAAAGAATTATGTCTTTCCTAGAGTTGCTTCCTATTGAATCACCTTATCACTCTGGTCTGGTTTGTTCAGTCTTAACTATTTCTGTCAATGAGGCAAAACCAGTTTTCATAAAAGCAGACTACAGCAGATGGTAGTGTGATGAGTTTGGTCATCCCCTCTGGCTTTTGGCTTCATATGTTCATAAGAACCAGTCTGAGAAACCAAGGCAAATCCTGGTCAAATTCCTCATGCCTTCAACAAAACTCTCCAGTACTTTCCCACTGCAGATTCAAGCTGTGCCCTAGCTCCCCCGATGCAGAAGGGTTTAAAAAGCTGTAATTGAGCTGTCAGTTTGAAGAACAAACAGGGGAAATGTACTTTAGGTCTCTGTTTGGGGCTGTTTGCAGAACTGTCTGTATGTGCATGTGTGGGGGTCTGTGTGAACAGGAGGGGAGCTCCTTTCTGAGCCTCTGTGAACTCAGCAAACCCCTGCAAACCTCACATGGGACCTGCTGATGCCTCTTGTGGGTTTGTTTTACAACCATCTGAGGTAGAGCCTGTGGAGACTGTAAAATTATAAAGCTGGAGATGTGCTTGAAGGATATTGATTGCACTTCTGGTTTGTGTTAGTCAACTCCAGCTCATGCAGAATTAGTTCTTAGCTCCTGGTGGCTGCTCCTGACACACTTGAGTCAAGGCACAACACTCTTATAAATGATGAGCTTGGTGTGGAGTTCTGGGGTCAGCACAGAGCACAGCTCAGGAAACACCTTCCTTCACAGAGCCTGCAGCAGGGTAGCAGGAAAGTGATTAAATCTTCCCTGAGATAAATCTTCCCTGTTCCTGACCCTACACCATACAACAACCCTATGCTCACTTATTTCCCCTGGCTCAGGCCCTGCTCTCAGTGATGGCTCTGGCTGTGGTGGTGCCTTGGTAGGAAATATTGCAAGGAAATGGGTCTTTCTCCATTGGCCATATGTTGCTTTTCCTGGAGTGAAAGAACTTACATTTCTCTGTAAATCCAGATAAAACCAGAGAATTTACTCACAGGAAGCAGAATGTGTCTGTGTCATTGCTGAATTACTCACTCCTGGCTGTGGGATGCTTCCCTGTGCTCCTGCTGTAGGTTAAAAGGTTCTGCATAGACAGGAAAACTCTCACTTGTAACTTGCAGAATCTTTGTTCAGATTTAGGAACTGGGTTCCCTCACCAAGATAAGTTGTTTGGAGCCCATACATTGAATTTGTTCTCAGATTTCTTTTAAGCTCTTCCTGTCCCTCCATGCCCCCAAATTCCTTCTGCCACTCTACAGTTTGCTTGAAGAAAGAGCTCGTGGTTTCTGGTGGCAGCTTTGGGCAAGCTCCTCATGGTCCTGCAGTTTTTAGGTAGGCAAAAGTAAAACCTTCAGTGGAACTGGGATGCCTTTAGCAGGTGCAGATGGATAACAGCATGGATGAGGTCGTGTTACTACATGTAGGCTGAAAGAAGACTGGAGCAGGAATGCTACAGGCTGGATTCTTCTTTTCCAGTTCTCTCTGCATTCACTGGTCGTGGTTTGGGTTTAAAATGAAAAGTCTCTTCTGCTTCAACACCTCTTATTTGAGAGCATGTCACTGTGACCAGCTTTGTGAAGCCAAGCCAAGAAGCACCAGTGCTTCAAGGAACCAGTAAAATTCAAAGAGGGATCAGAGCAGTAAAGGAATGGCAAATGTCCAGGGATGTTGAAATTTACGCTCAGAAAAAGCTCTTAAATGGAAGAAAGGCTTCACTACTCAAGCAAAGTTCTAGCTGTTAAAAATCAGGCAACATCTTTTCTGGGAGCAGAGTATTCCTCAGCCACCCATGGGGGTTTGCACTGGAAATGTTTGCTGCTGGTGACTCTCAGGTGAGGTGTTAGACCAGATGGGACTCCTGTCCCAATCAGTAAACATGACCTTTTTTCTTGAGTGTGGCTGAAAAGAGTTGGCATCAGGGAAGGGGTTCAAGCTGTTAACCTCAACTTTTTGGTTAACCTCTAAATTAAATGTTTAGCAATGCTAGAAACCCTCTGTCTTTTTCTTCCTGTGCTGGAAAAAGACCTCCAGAATGCCCTGTCTTTAAACTATTTCCATTGCTTCTTGGAAAACTTCAGATCCCCTCAGTTACAGGTAGCCTAAGTATGATTTCAGTCTTCAAACTGTCTTTGACTCTGCAGTCAACTGGAGGCCAGTTCAGACTGCAAAAGGGTCATTTTTTCTGCGTGGTGCTCTTGAGTCTGTGCCACAAAACCCACGTGCTAACTGTGATTTCACTTTCCTTAATTGCATTTTGGAAGGGAGATTAATTATATTACCACTAGAGGGATTACAGATATTAGACTGGCCCAAGTGTTTTGCCCTGAAACTCTTGTGGGGGTGGGAGAAAGTTATTTTCCTAATCTGTGCCCTGCTTTCCTTGTTAACTCTTTTTACGTATTTACAGGTGCCATGGGGTGTAAGTAGCTAATTAAATATGGTATTTGATAAAGTTGAAGGAAGTTTTAATTCCTGTCCTGTGGAGTATTGGTCTCCCCCACATAAACATGTTAGTTAACGATTACTGCAGAGCAGAAATATTTTCAAAGGTGGCTGTTCCCAGCGGAACCTACTCATTTTCAAGCACGGTTTAAAGGGCAAAGACTGTCCGTTCTCTTGATAAGAATTTGTTTTTAAAGGTTCTATTTAGCTTTTAAAGGATACATTCATCCGCTTGGAGATAAGATCTTGCATTAAGTGGGGAAACCAAGGGAAAGGTTTCCAAAGAGACGGGCGGGCAGGAAGGGGTTAAAAGATGTCTGAAAGCGCTTTAGGAAATCTTTCTAACTGAATGGGTTTGGCGGCCGTGCTTCAGTGCTTCCTCACCATGTGGAACCAGGCACCTCTCACCGCCCTGCGCTCCCAAATCCTGATGTCATGACAATGTGATCCCCGGGAAACAGCTGGCACTGGATGCTCCCGATGGCGTGGGGCAGGAAAGGAATGGCAAAAATGGCAAATCCTCCCCCTCCCGGTGCTCGGAGCCGCCAGCAGCACCTGGCTGGAGGG
Organism: Serinus canaria; assembly: GCF_022539315.1. Classification (NCBI taxonomy): domain Eukaryota; kingdom Metazoa; phylum Chordata; class Aves; order Passeriformes; family Fringillidae; genus Serinus; species Serinus canaria. The sequence continues at coordinate 10,057,231 of NC_066333.1, forward strand.
CTGCCAGTGCCCCACTGTCTGCAGAACCCTGTGGAAACCTGACAATAAATCCATATATACATTTATATACATTCACTGTGCTCCGCACACAGCAGGAGGGATCTTTCAAAAGCCCCCGAAAGTGCTGAAATCAGGGTAATTGCAGAACCCGGCTGGTATATGCCATGTGGAAATTCAGTTCGTGGAACTGAATATATTTGAGCCACAGGCATCACAATGTGGGGGGTTTTGTTTGTTTATTTGTTTTCTTTTTAAACCTTTTCATACTTAAGACAGTAGCTTTTCCAAGAGGACTGACTGGTACCTCCTAGGCTGTCCACAGAAAATAAGAAACAAAGAGGATGATGTGATGCAAAGAGAAATGCCCAGCAGCAGCCTGTGAAGACCTGGGCAGGCTTTAGAGCTTGTTTCCCTTCCTGTGGGGTTCAAATACTGCAGCAATCCAACTGTTTGGAGCCCAGACCTGGTGTCTTGGTACGTCCTACTTTAAAGATGCAGTCTTGTCCACTTCAGGCACAACATTTCATGTGTATTATTTAATTCTTGGGTTTTAAAACAGTCTGTGTTTGCCAGAAAATCAAAGCAGTGGTTTGATGAGTTAATTTATGTGTTGCTCTTTATGTTCAGGTTTTTATCTGTAAAATGTCTCCCCCCCCCAGCAGCATAAAGAGCTGACGGTGCATGTGTCACACCACGGAGGGATTGTCCACAGGCAGTGATGGGAGAAAGTTGGGCTATCGCTGAGCTGCTTCCTTCCCCCTTAGGTGAGAAGGTAAAGTCATTTCCCCAAAGCCATCCTTTCCGGGGAAAGTGGAAGTAAAATTTTCGCTACCCAAATTAAATGAGAACCCACAGCATACCTCGAGGAGCGCGAACTGGGTTTGGTCAAGCCCAGTTCCCCTGTTTTGTTAATTAGTAATCGAGTTTTTCCTGTAGATAACCCGATCTATCGCTTAATGGAGTTTACCGTACTAAAACCCCAGCGAGCCGCCGCGGGCAGCGCAGCCCCGCAGACACAATGGGCACATTGTTCCCTGGGGAGGGGGCGGCATCCTTCACCGCCGGGGCCGGGGGGTTCCCGAGGCGGCAAAGGGTTAACCGGGGCGGCGGGGACAGGGGGTTCCCGAGGCGGCAAAGGGTTAACCGGGGCGGCGGGGACAGGGGGTTCCCGAGGCGGCAAAGGGTTAACCGGGGCGGCGGGGCCGCCCGGCCCCTCCCCGCAGCCGGGGCTGAAGTAGCGCGGCGGCGGCAGAGAGGGGCAGAGCCGAGCGGAGCCGGGCCAGCGGAGCCGGTGCCGCAGCGCTGCCCGGCCCCGCCGAGCGAAGATGGCGAAGGCGGCGGAGCGGGGCGGTGTGCGGCTCCTGCTCCTGCTGTCCCTGCTGCTGCTGCTGCCCGCCGCCGCCCGGCCGCCCGCCTCCTTCCCCAGCGATGTGAACGGGCACAGCCTCCACCCGCCCTACTTCAACCTGGCCGAGGGCACCCGCATCTCCGCCACCGCCACCTGCGGCGAGGAGGCGGCGGGCGCCGGCAGCCGGCGCGCCGTGGAGGATCTGTACTGCAAGCTGGTGGGCGGCCCGGTGGCCGGGGGGGACCCCAACCAGACCATCCAGGTACGGCCGGGCCGGGGGACGAGGGCACGGAGCCCGGCCGGGGTGCGCTCGGGTGCGAGCCCCCCTTTGTGCGCCCCCGGTGCCGCCGCCGAGGGCAGCGGGGCTGGGCGGGCAGGGCCCCGCTCCCCGCGGGTGTCCGCACGCATCCCCCGGGCGGAGCACCGCGGGTGGGTCGGTGCTGGGGGCTCTGGTTGTGGAACAACCAGCGAGGGCTGGTCCCGGGGCATCCCCCGGAGCAGCGGGGCTGGGGGCACGCACGTGTTCGGGCTCTCTCCCAGCCTTGCCGGGAGTTGTTCGCGTGGAACGCGGCTCGCTGGGGTCGCGGGGCGTTCTTTTTAAAGTTGTGGGTTCTTTGTGTTTATAAAATCCCGGGCAAACCAGCACCTAAGTTCCCTTTGGTAGTCAGGGAATCGTTACGGTGAATGTGGTAGTGATTACTTTGGTGCGTCTTGAACTGGTAATATTTACATTGATGTGTTTTAGCTCCGTGCGTTCGGCGGGGCATTGGGATGAGCAGAGGGGAAAGTTACAAGAGCGGATTTTACAGGCGAATGTCAGGTGATTTATCTCAGGGGTCCCATTTTAAGCTGCCCAGAGGGAGCTTGCAGCCAGGAATGTGGACGGTAAAAGCTGCAGTGCAGCGTTACAGCCATGGCTCCCTTGAAGGGAGGAAAGAACAGTTGTAAAGGGGCTTGTAAAACACGAGGTTTAGTTGCAGGAACTCCAGACCCAGTGTCCCTCCGAGGGCAGCCCAAGCCGGGAAGAGCAGCTCTGATTTGAAATGCTCCTGAAGCCAGCCATGGAGCCACCAGCTGCTGCTCGGTGTTTTCTATGTGCTGCTGTTGTGCCACTCACCTGTTGCAGGAGAGCAGTGCTGTTGTCCCTGTTGTACATAACAGGGACGAGCAAAGGAAAACTGTTAATTTCTCGGACCGAGCCTTTCTCAGCCTTTTCGGCTTAGTTACAAGATCGCCTCTGAAGCATTTTTCTCATTCTGGCCCACATTCTCCTGAGTTAGTGCAACACTAGGAATTTCCCAGCTATTGTGTGGTTATGACACGGAATTTTGCTGGCTGTGTAGTATAAGTGGTTGAAGATGTCACTGGATGGCAAAAACCTGATGTATCCTCCTGCAAGCCATGCCACCTTTTAAAGCCATGTCTCACTTCGCTGCACTGTAAAAGAGAAAAAGTTTTGCCTGAAGTCCCAGTAGTAGGAGGCTTAGAGGGACCTCGATGTAGTAACTGTGCCTCCAGTGAGGCAGAGGAGTAAGTAAAGGTGAGGAAGTAACTGCTGCTCTGTGCGCTTGCAAACAAATATGTGAACGATGTGCCAAACAAAACGGGGAGGATAAGGCTGCTTGGAAAAGCTGGCGAGTGTGGGTGTGCATTTATCACTCCACGTGTGTCCATCTGTGCTCTGGCCACCCTGCTAGCTCAGCATGACACGCAGTATTAAGGATGCTGCTGACTGAAATGAACCCTTCAGGCTGTACCAGCTCTGGGGGCAGCCCCAGCATCCCCCCTGTGCCAAACACAGCTCCTGAGCTGTGGAATTCTGCAGCAACCCCCTCCTGTCCCCTGTGCAGCTCTGGCTCAGGGGGGCTTTGATCTGAGCACCACTTCCCAGGCCAGCAGGCTTCACTCAGTCTGAAAGCTTTAGAAAATTCCTTTTGTAGTGGCTCCTTTCCATGACCACAGGCAGCACCTAAGAGGGAGGGGTGGAAACAGGAGGCATCAGAGCAGAGGTCAGAGTTCCCAATTCATCCCCTTTAGGGGTCTTGGCACCACCGGGTGACTAAAGCAAGGAGGGAGGTGGGAGGGAAGTGTTCAATTTGAGCAGACTGAAACAGCAATAATGAACTCCACATGCATGCCCTCACTGCCTGCATGTCCCACCAGCACAGAGCCCCTGCCCTCCTCCATTCACCTGCTCATTACTGTGTGATGTGCTGTGGCATAAGGAGTTTTCATCAGGAATACTGGAGAAATGCCACTTGGGACCCTGCAAGAGACATCCACGTGCTGTGGTGGTGAAGAGACATTTGCTTGGTTAAAGACCTGGGATAAACATTAATATAGTTGTCTAATAAATTAGTTGAGTCAGTTCTCTGTTTTCTGCTGGTTTAATTTGACATTACAGAAGGCTTCAGAAAAGGGAGTTCACTGACTTTTAAACATGGTGGTCTTAAAATGTCAATAATCATTAAGTTTTCTGAAGTAAACTGCCTTAAAGACACTTGCAGTGGTTTTGGCACAGCTTGTGGGAAGGCTGTAAACCTTTTCAAGGAGTTTCCTTTGCTTTATTCAGGGCTTTTTGGCAGAGGACTGCATTTCCAACTGTGGGGGGCTTTTCAGTCTGGAAGGATGTGAGGCACAGCAGTGCTGAGGTGTGCTGTAAGAGACTTGCCTTGGAGGTTTGCTTCCCTTGTCACATTCACTCCTCAGTGTGGGTCCGCCCTCCCTTAGTGATAATGTCTCGAGGAAAAGGCAGAAGAGAAGTTTCTTTTTTTGTTTAAGCTTTACTGGAGGTGCTGCCTTCCAAGACAAGTCTGCAAAGGCAGAGCTGTGTGCTCATATTCCCCATCCCACCCTGTGCCTGGGGGCTGTTCCAGAGCCAGCAGGGATGGTGCACTGCTCCTCAGGGTGGGGCAGGGCTGTAGATTATTATTTCAGATTAGGACTGTAGCAGTGAGGCAGGTTACTGGCATTAATTAAAGCAATTACAGACCTCACAATTTAAGAATGTACAATAAATTTGACTGATTTCAAGGCAGTGCTGCTTGTGCCTTCCTCAGAAGCCTGTTCACAGCACTGAGCTGCAGCCCTGAGCTGTCCTTGCCCGAGCAGTGTGGGCACTGACCAGAGCTCTGGCCCTCTCACTCTTCAGGTGTTGATAACAGGTGGGATCTGAAGCTGTTTCATCCCTGAGTGTCTCAGAATGAAGTGTCACCATTTGTGCTGGTGCCTCTTTATCCCATGTCCTGTCTGGTGGTGGCAGAAGGAATCTGGCTCAGCCCAGGGCTCTCAGTGCTCCAGGTGACAATTGGTGCTGTGCCTCTCTGTAGGTGTCTCTTCTGTGTTTGCACCTATGATAGTGCTGGATTTCAGGGGTTTAACTGGGGCTGAAAACACAGGTTTGGAACAAGTTGTTGCCCACAGGATAGCACCTGCCTAACTGTGACAGTAGCTGATCTGCAGGGACGGCCCTGGGAGCAGCCTGCAAGCAGGCACTTTGTCTCAAACAGTACTTTTTACACCCCATTTCCTGCCCTTTTTACCTCATCCCCAGCAGCCCCGTGCTCCCTGTGGCTTTCTGATAAATCAGAACGAGGGGAGTTGGTGTTGGGTCATGGCAGGGCCAGATAAACTGGGACAAAGCCACCTGTGTCCCCTGAGAGAGGTGCCAGCAGGGTGCCCAGCTGGTCTTTATGCTCAGGGGAACTTCAAAGCTCCAGTGCCCTGAGCAGGATCAGGCCTTGCAGGTCCGTGGAAGCTGCCCCTCATTCAGTCCTCCTCCTTATCTCTCCCTCTCTGCAGTTTGCTCTGACAGTGGCAGTTTTATGTTCTCTGAGCTGCCCTGCAACTCCTTTCATTGCTGAGGTTCTTCCTTTGGACACCTTTGTAGTGTCCATGCCTCTCCTGCTCTGGCAACCTGCAATCTCTGCTAAGCCTGCTGCTCACAATTGCTTTTTAATTAAAATCCTCTTGCTGATGTCAGAACTTCCCTGTAGAGAACCTGACACAATGTGCAGGAGCCTGAGCTGCTCTAAAATACAAATAGCTGGGATTGATTGTGGTCAGGTTTAGGTTTGGCTCCAGTGAAACAGCTAATGAGCACCTGGTGCATCAGAGAGGCTAATCACCCTTTGAACAGCCAACCTGCTTCAGCTGTTGATGTGTTCCCAGCCCAGCAGGCTGCCCAGGGAGGGACAACAGCAGCATTAGAAATGTGGAGCAGCTGATCCTAATTTTTACTCCCCTCTGACTTAGCTTGAGTTGACTGTCTCCCATCAACGTGAAGTCTGGGTTCAAAATGGTTTTTACATCTGTGGCAAGAATTTAAAGTATGAAACTACTTTTTTTTTTTTTTTTTTTTTGCTATTTATCCCTGTTTTGTAACCTTGCCTCGCTTTCCCCCCCACCTCAGTGTTGTGTGTTGTGCAGCAGAAATTTCCACACAACCTGTTGCACCGGTTCCCACTAAAGGTTTGAAGAGTTGGGTCAGTTTTATCTGGTCTGCTCTCCCTCCTGGCTCAAAGCATGTCCAAACCAGCCTTGTGACCTCTCTGTACACTGAGTGTTCCCTGCATCTATGTCAGGCTTACCTGGATGGTTTCAGCTCCCCTTTTCTTTGGCCTTGTGCTTGCCCATCTCTATTTTCACATCTCTGTAAGTAACAAAGCACGTGGTGGTGGGGAATAATGCTGTGAAATCTGTTTCCTTTGCACTGAGATTCCTCCAGAGTTTGGAGGATCTGGAGAATCACATGCTCTGCAGTGGCCCTGCCTTGCCTCAGCCCTGGCAGGGGCAGGAAGGGGATTGCCTGTCTTGAGATCTTGTACCTGGTGCAATATTAACGCTGGCTGCAGCTGGGACAGGCAAGGGCAGCATTCCTGCCTGGGGATAACTGTGCCTTTAAAAGGAAAACTGCCTCTAACCCAGCTCCCTTCCAGGCTGTTTGTTTGTAGCAGCAATTCAAGTGACACAACAGTGGCTCCACATAACAATTTGCCAGTTTTCAGGGGGCTTTGCAGGTTTCTTTGAGCGTGGGTCAGATTCATTTGTCCATTAATGAGAGAGAAAGAATTGCCCCTTAGAGCTCAGGTCTTTGTCTGATCCTGCTCAGGAGGTGCTGTTCAAGTTGTGGGGTTGTTTTCTCTGGCAGCGTGTCCATGGAGCTGACAAAGCCACCCCGGGCCACAAAAGCAAGGCAGAGAAGTGGTGGCAGTCCCTGGCTGGCTGACAGCTGGGGCTGTCCCTTTCTGGCTTTGCATTGCAGCATCATCAGCAAAAGGAACTTGGCTGCAAGACTAAGCTTGAAAATGTAGCTGAAAGAGCTATAGTGTGGGATGAATAGGTGGGCAAGAAACAGATTGCAGGGAGCTGGGCAGAGGAGCTGCCAGTCTGAGACCATGGAAATGACTGAATGGTTCAGGGCAGGATCTCTGGGCTGGGCAGGGCTGGGTGTGAGGGGCAGCCCCAGCACAGGAGCTGCTGACCATGGAGTTTGAGCCTCAGCTCTCTGTTGCAGTGCAGCTTCTCCCTCAGACACTCCTGCTTCTGGTAACCAGTCCTTTGAGTCTGGGGTCCTTTGTCAATGTTCACTGCATATCTGAAATTCAGGAGGGATGCTGCTCTGAGCAGCCCAAATTCTACACTGGGTGGTTGTGGGGGTTTTGAGCCTTTTCATGTACTTTTTTCACCCACACTTTGAATTGGTGCAAACAAAACTTTGTGCATCTTGATTTGCATTAGCAGGCTGTATTTTCTGAATTGAACGAAACCCCTATATTTTCTGAATTGCTTTGATACCTGACATTTTTCTGGCCAGAGTTAAATGTTGTTTTTTGTACTTTCTGCCAGGGCCAGTACTGTGACATCTGCTCCTCTGCAAACAGCAACAAGGCCCACCCCATCACAAATGCCATCGATGGGACAGAGCGCTGGTGGCAGAGCCCCCCTCTCTCCCGGGGGCTGGAGTTCAACCAGGTCAACGTCACCCTGGACCTTGGACAGGTAACACAAATCCTTTCTTCTTTATGCTGTTGACTGGCTGGTGAGGAACTGCTTTTCTGCTGCTAAAATCCTTTAGTGGACCTCGCTGGAATTGTGGAACAGCCTGCATTAGCAGGCTGTATTTTCTGAATTGAATGAAACCCCTATATTTTCTGAATTGCTTTGATACCTGACATTTTTCTGGCCAGAGTTAAATGTTGGTTTTTTGTACTCTCCATTGCAGTGCAGCTTTGTGTGGACAAAGCCTGCCAGAGCTGAGCCCTCCCCAGCAGAGGTGGCATCTGCTGTGTCTGTCTTTTAGAAACATCCCAGCTGGCAGGGATGTGCTGCTGGGTGCATGGCTTTGCTCTCACTCGCCCTGTGACCAAGGGCCAGCCTGCAATGGAGCTTCTGCTCCTCTTTGTCCCTCTCCCTGGCAGCTCTCTGGCTTTGGGCCAAAGCTAACCCAGCTGCACTGTGCCTGCAAAGCAGGCACAGTGGGCTTGGGCTTGGCTCACCTGGGGGTTTGCAGCCTTCAGAGCTGCTGTGCTGGGAGCCAGAGCCTGGAATAATTCGGGAGGACTTGGGTGCTGTTAAAACGTAGCTGGTCTACCTTGGCATTCTCTCTCCTGAGTCTGTTTGCCTTCAGAACCCAGGGAGGTGGGATTGCACCATCATTTCTGCAGGATTGCTGTCAGAATTTGCACGTGTGGTGCTGGTGGCAGGTGCTTCACCTGGTGTGGATTTTCTCTGGGCTCACAAGACCCTCTGCTTCCCTGTCACCTTTGCAATACAGGATAGACCCAGCTGGTCCCAAGAGCAGCACAAGCCTAAATAAATCTTCAGCTGGTTTTAGTGGCTTCCCCTTCATACATGGCCTCATTGCATGTAATTGCTATAATCACCTGTTTATGCTCCTGCTGAGAGTCAGTCCTTTGCTTTTAACTCCTTTGTTTTGGTAGGTCGGGCAATAGAAACAGATTAAATGCTAGAGAATCGCCAATTTCCTCCTTTTGAAGTTGACTCTGGTTGAAAGGATAGAGGAGAGAGAAATTCTTGGGACCCAGTGTGGTCAGCAGGGCAGGTGCAGGATCAGGCCAGTGTACCTGGCAGCCAGGCTTCCCAAATTCCTTGGATACCAGTGGGAACTGCACAGGTAGCAACGCCCTCCTAGGCATGTCTGACAGCAGGGCTTTTTTCTGGCTGGCAAACAAAGCCTCTCCTTGCTCTGTGTATCAATCTGGAGAGCTCTTGGACCAATTAATGTTTCATTTAAGGGATTCACAGCCACTAAAAGCCTTTGTCCCTCTGGGGGCTCAGGAGTGCTGATGGCACTGGGGGCACACAGGGTTGGCACAGGGGGTTGTGGTCTCAGCCCCTTCCCTTGCTGCTGTGCTTCCCTGCTGGCTCCATCCCTCTCCAGCCATAAGTGCTTAATTACCAGCTGGAATTGGGTTTCTCCAGCCTTTGGCAAGGCTGTGGCAATTGGGAGAGGGGCAGTTAATTAAGCAGCCTGTTGCTCGTTTCTTTTTGCTGGCTGAGAGCTTGCTCTCCTCACAGGGGTGTTAAAATCCTGTGGGAAGGAGAGAAGGAGGAATATTCACAGCCAGCAAATAAGCTCCAGAATGGCTTGGGCTGGCCACCCAGCTGGTGTGAGGATATTAAACACTCTCCTCACAGCCTGATCTTAATGGCTTCGTCAGCAAGGTGGATCAGGGCTCCCACCATGGCTTGGGATGGGGCAGTGTCCAGGTATCAGCTGGGATGGGAATTGCTCCTGCTGGTACCTTGTCTGTTCCTGCCTCCTTGGGGAGGAGTGATTTTGCTTTTCAGAATTGGGTGGGGGAAAAAGGCTGCAAGAGGATGAAAAGTCACTTGGAGGTTTCCATGTCAGACCCAGGTCTGAGTGCCAGAAATATGACAAATAGCTCCAGGGAGGAAAGTTAAATGGATTTTAGGGGATGTTCAGGAGTATGGAGAGAATTTTTTTTTCTTGCTTTTAACCATGACCTTGTGCTTATTATATTTAGGATAAAGGCTGGGCCACTGCATGAATTTGGTGTAAAATGCATCATGGCACCATATGAAGCACAGCTCAGGTTTTGGAGAGTAGAACTGAGGGTGCTGTGTGCTGAGAGGACACTGCTGTCACTGGACTGTCTGGCTTTGTCAAAATCCCAAAAAGTGGCTGTCCTGCCTGGCTTGGAGGGCAAACATCCACGTTGTGGTAGAGGCTCCTAAACCTGCTGTGCTGCTGCTCTCAGCTCCAGGCTCTTTCCTGTCCTGCCTGGAGCCTCCAGGCCAGCTGAAATGGGAACGTGCCTCTGCTGCAGAGGGGCTGTGCAGAGAGCAGAGGGACAGGACACCATGACTCACAGCCACCATGGGAATTGTCCCCTGTGATCCTGCTGTGATTAAATGCCACTGTGGGTGGAGGGGGAGGAAGGGGTGTGATGGAAGATTCTTTTTTGCTTCCCCCCCACTAAAAAGGTCATTTGAGTCAGAGCTGACAAGGTTTAGGGAAACATGAATGGCTGGCTCCCTGCCAGAGCCTGACATCTTCCTTGCATGAAGGTGAACCCAGGCCAGCCCTTCCTTGAGATGTTTATGGATGCTTTATGATAAACTCTGGGGGAGGAATGCTTGCAGTCATGCAAGAGCAGGAGCTTCGTGCCAGTGCTTGCTGGAGGTTAATTGCTGCAGAGGGAGGGTGGCTGGGCAGCAGTCCCCATCTCCCCCTGCCTCCTCTGCTGGCCCTGGTGACACCAGAGAGCAGCAGGATTTCAGACTGAAGCTTTGCAGGGAGTTCTGGTTGATACCCCAGAGGTATTTATTTGGGCAGTGCCTGACAGAAATGCTGACATCCATTCACTTCTGCTGAGGAGAGAGGAGAAGCCTTCTCCTGTGGAGACCTCCAGAACTCCTTGACATGCAGCTCCCTTTGGGCTTAGAAGGAGGAAAAGAAGTTTCATTTATTGGTTTTTCCTTTTCTTAACTTCCCTTACTGCTGAGGAGCAGCTATTTGGTAATTACTCCTCCTTGGTCCTCACTGTGCTGGGGCACCACTGTGGGAAAGGGGTAGGAGAGCTTAGTGACATTTATTGTGAGCTTTTGCACCTTAAATAAAGGGCTGGGGCGTAAAATCTCTAACAAAGACCTTCTTTCTCCAAATTGTTCTCTGGCTCTTGGAGCAAAGCAGCATTAAAAATAAAGCACATTAAGTAGGCTGAGCAGAAATCTTTTTTATTTTCAGCAGCTGAGCCTGTGGTCTCTTCTCCTGTGCAGAGTCCTCTCCAATTGCCATCAAATCCTTCAAAAATAGATCAGGATCTTTGTTTGTAGGTTTCAGAACTTTAGCTCCCTGATCTGAGATGGTCTGTAGCTCACATTTAACTGCAGAACCTGTTCAGTGCTGCTGTCCTTGGCATGGATGTGGGATGGAAGCAGGGTGAACAATTGTAATTCTTCCTCTGGGCAAGGTGTGACTGGGAGGGCGTGCAGCACTGAGAGCTGGCACCCAGCCCAAGTGGATGGATCTTCTCTCCCAGTTTATTTCACACTTTATTGTTTAAATTAACTTAGCTGTGAAGTCTCTTCTGTTTCTTCCAAGCTGAGGTTCCCCTGACCTGGACCAGCAGCTATTGAAATTTTTTTTTCCCTTTTTTGGTGCTGATAAAGTGTGATTTTTGCTTTCACTTAGCACAGAAAGGTCGGGAAGGGCCATGTGCCAGCTCCCAATAGATTCCTGGCTCCAAGGGCTGTGTGGGAGCCGCTCAGGTGAGCGGGAAGGGAGTGTCTGGTTGTTAATCAAGTGGGGATCTGTCTCCTCTGGCAGTGAGGGCAGAGCCATCCTCTCCTTTTCAAACAGCCTTGCCAAATTGGATGCCAAGCTCCAGAGCAGCCAATGCTGAAACTTCTTTCCTCTTTGTTGCTGCTGCTGTTGGTTGCTGTTAAAGGAAAAGATGTGCAGGATACTGGTGTGGCTAAATCACTGGTGACACGTGAATTTTAATTGTATCTTATGTCTAGTCAAGTCATGAACCAGTACTGCTTAAAATCAGTCCTCCAGGGCTGCAGTGAGTAGGATTTCACTTGTACCATCTGAATCCCAAAAGACCTGCCTTGCCCCACGTCTGCCAGGCTGAGCACAGGGAGGAGCAGGGCAGCAGGAGGCTCTGGGCAGGTCACTCAGCGTGGTGGCACCTTTTGTGGCCTCAGGAGGTTGTTTCTGCCTGTTCTTTGCATCTCATACAAATGACCCTTGTGCTTCAACAGCTTAATCTTCCCAGAGGCTGTGCTTGCTTTGCCTAGACCTGAACCAGGTGTTAAAATAAGCCTCAGCCTCTCCCCCCAGAACAGCTCCAGGTAATGACTGATGAAAGGATAATTGCTGGTTCTAAGAAATGCATGCAAGATTTCCATTTTAGTTTCTCCCTTGGTGTTGCTGCCTATTTATACCGTTGGTGTGATGAGAAACAAAGAGGCTGACAGTGAGGTCTCCTGCTGTGGAGCTTCTTATTTCCTCCAGCCTGTCCCTTCTTCTCAACTCCCTGGGATTCTTCAAAGATTAGGAGAGAGCCCCGGGGTGAGTGTGGGCTGTGGAAAGGTCAGGCTGGAGCAGGGGAGGCTTTAGTTTGTAATGAATAGCTGGAAGGCAAGCCTGGTAATTTCTTGCTGTTCTCCTGGAAAGTGTCTGCTTGGCTGGGCTGGAAAACAAGAGTGTGCCTTGACTGGGGTGTGTGTGGCTCCACGTGCTCGGGGTCAGCCCTGCCTGGCCGTGCCTGGCTGTGCCAGGGGAGTTAAAAACAGAGCAGGGCTGCCTGGGTCAGGCCCCTCTTGGTGCTGTTTTCCTCCCTCAGGGAGATGGTACAGGGAGCTTCTTGGGAAGGTCAGTGTAGCCAGAGAGGTTCGCAGCTCTGACACAGAGCATGTATCCCATCGAGTGGTTTGGCATTTTCTGTGCTTTGGCTTGTCCCACCTGCAGAATGGGAATACTGCATTTTATCTCCATCATTTTCTGTGCAGTAGCCCCTGTAGCACCACACCAATCTGTTGCAGAAGGGAATAATTGCTTTAGTCAGGCTCTTGGCTTGGCTCTGTGCAGCCCTTTTCCTGACTGTCACTTTTTCAGTGAGTGAGTGGGAGCACCCCTCAGCCCTGTGAGTGCTTGTCTGTCCATGAACTCGTGTCCTGCACACACCCCCAAGGCCTGTGAGCCTGCAGTCCCTGCCAGCCCTGCTCTTGTGAGAGACAGGCTCGTCCTGTGGCATTGCTCATCCAGTTGGGTTCTTGATGCCTGTCCTGGTTGGGATGAGAAGCCCCTCAAGTGAGCTCTTCCTGCTTCCTGGGGCTCAGTTCCAGGAGCTGTCCTTGCCCTGCACAGCTCCAGCACAGCTATGTCCTGGCTCAGATCCACAGGGCTGGCAGGGAGGATGCTAAATACACTCTTGATCATCTGCCTAGTCGGCTTCTCTGCTCTTTCAAGCCTGTTCTAGCCCCCTGCACCTTTCTTTTGATGCTTTACCAAGCCTGGCTCAGCCCTGCATTCATCTCTGCCTTATCCTTTATTATAGTCATAAACGTGGGCCTTCAGGCTGTGCCCAGCCTTGATCCTCAGTTGTTTCCTGTTTTCTGGAATCTGTGCTCTTCAAATTCCAGACTTCCCCTCCCGTGTGTAATGCCAAGCAGTGCAATAAATAATTCACTGATCCCCGTTTGATAGACGTGAAAATGGAGATCAGTGGGAAGACGCAAGGGGAAGGCACATGCCTGGTGTGCTGGGGAAGAATCTTCCTAAATGGTTTAAGAGCAGACTCCAGATCAGTGGCAGTTGATTGGGGAAATGTGGCCTGTTCCCACAGAGCTGGTAACTGAGGTTCTGCTTCTGGAGGCATTCTGGAGGTTAGAGAGGAGAGATGGGAGCAGGGATGAGTCATCCTGGGAGATGCAGGGAGGAAGAGGACAAAGCCTTGGGAGTGACACATGGATGGCTCTGCACAAGGCAAGGACTGAGCTGAGGTTTGGGGCATTTTTGGTCACCAGAGTCTCTGACAAGAACGAGAGGAATGACGTTTTGTTCCCCACAGCAGGACTTGCCAGGCACAGCTATAAAAACGCCTTTGTTAACATGAGGTCACTGCTAATGGAAGGTGGGTCTGGAGGGTGCCAGCTCCTGTTTGTGCAGTGCAGGAAGCCACATTGCCTGTTTCCTCCAGGCACCCCAACCTGGCCCCAGGGCTTTGGCAAGGCAGCCAGACAGGCAGGGAGAGGATGAGCAGGCATCAGGGCCAGCAATTGCTGCTGCACCAAGTCCTGCCAGGACTTGTCAGTCAGAGCCCCTGGAGAGCAGTGTTAGGATGGTAGTCTGACATTCTTGTCCTTCCCTCTGTCAAACAACACAACATTCATGGGAGATGAGGCAGAAAGCACCGTGCCTCTTGTTCCCAGCCAGGCACATCTACCTGGGGAAGCTGGAGTTCAGCAGCAGGGTTCAACCAGCTGAGCTCCTGTTGCATGGTTATCTGGAAGTTACAAGTTTCCCTTAGAAGAAGTTGCCTTTGTGCTAGAAGATTTGCAAATCACTGATGGCTTTCCCCATGCAGCTGTGTGCTGTAAACTTTGATGGAGCAGATTTCCTGGCAAAGCTTGTGTTTATATCTTGCTCTAGTTGTTGTGCCCTGCCTGAGAATCACTTTGCATCTTCTGCTTGGCATCCTGAGTCTTGCCAGTGGTTGTTTGTGTAACCCATGCAAGGACAAGCAAACAGCCAAACTGAGAATGCCACAATTTAATTTTTAGTTTCTCTTTCCCATTTCTCTCTCTGCCTGCTTTGATACAGAGCTCTCCCTCACACACACACACACCACTCAGCTGAGCTCTATTTATGGGTTCCTGCAAGTTCCCATCACTGTGGGTTGGAGCATGCTCTGTGCCCAAAATCCAGTTGGCATGCTGCTGTAGGCATCTCTTGGATCTAGTTAAATGTGCCTAATGCCAAGCTCCAATGGGAAGAGGAAAAGAATGGCTTTCTGGTATTTGCACATAGTTGCAAACTGTAAACACAGGCTCATGACTGCAAACAGAAATCTCTATTGCTGGTTTCATCGTGACTTCACTGTTGTTGTCCTGGCTGTTTGCTAAAGCTGTTCCTTAATCCTCTTCCAGGCTTTGGCAACGTCTGCATCCACCCAAACTTAGTGGGCACAAAGATTTTGGCTGGACTCCAGGAAGGGGTTTGATTATTTCTTTCTCTGCCAGTTGCTGTTTTCTGCCTTGGAGCGGGCTTGCTTCAAGTTTCTGCAAACAGGGCTGGAAATACAAGGGGGTCTTGGGGGGGATTGTGAGGACAAACCCCGTGTTCTTGTGAGCCTTGTAGGTGTGACCAGCACCAAGAACTCCACACAAGCACTGTGGCTGCAGATCTGTGCTGGTGTTAGCAGTGCTGTAGGGAATGTTAATCCTGCTGTGACCCTGCTGTGTGCTGCTGTTGGGTCAGCTCACCCGGCTGTGTCACGGTGGGGAAGGAAACCTGCTGACAAATCCCAACGTGCTGCACGGCTGGGATGCAGATTTTTAGAAGAATAAACCTGCTTGCATGTGTCAAGTTTGGCTTTGTTGGAATCTGCTAACGACCAGGCTTTAAAGGCAGCGCTGTCAAGGCTTGCAGGAGCCATGCAGAGGAATTCCAGAGAGGCAGAAAGTGCTGCCTGGAAGCTGGGGGCACTGGGGTTTGGTGCAGGGACCTCATACAAGGTGCAAGGGAGACTTTTCCTGTTGGAAATAAGTCATCTTGGTACATGTCAGGATCTGGAGCCTGACAATGATCCAGAGAGGGGCTTTCCAAACCCACTTGGCCCTGGAAATGGTGAACTGAGGAATCCCAGGAAAGACACCTCTGAGAACTGGGTTCAGAACCAGACACAAATAAGGTGTCACAGCTCAGCATCCATGTGCCCTTCCAAATCCAGTGGAGGGAGGATTTCAGTATATTCCTTTTGGGTGCTGGGGAGCTTGGGCTTCCTGAGGCTCATGTGAGTCATTCATCATTGGCACTTGGCCATTTAAAATGAAAAGCCTTTCAGGGGCTTTGGTGGCAGGCTGAGACCTCTCACGTTGTGCCAATTTTTAGCTAATTCGTCCTCTTCCATTTCCTTCCTCTCCTCACCCTTCCCATGCACGCAGGTTTGTGACAGGATATCCACTTCATCCCAGGGCATGGGGGGAAATACTTGCAGCATGGCCTGCTGCCAAGATTGTTTTGTTCTTCTTGTTGCTGAGAGAACAGCTCAAGGAAACCCTTGGAGCTGGAGCTGGCATGCAACTTAGAGTGGATTTCCTGCAGCTCTGGAAGTGAAGTGTATGACATGTGTTTTTGGGTTTTTGTTTTTTTTTTTTTTTTAATCCCATAAATGCAAGGAAAAAGAGGATTTGAGTAGGTTACAGACAGTCTGGGTCTGAAATCCTGTCTTTGATGGGAAATTGCTGTGTCACAGATGTACAAGTTGTGCCTTGTCAAGGTTGAAATCAATCTTTTTTTTTTTTTTTTTTTTTTTAGTTGAATTAAGAGCTGAGATGCAACAGGTCTGGGTTTTTTTGTTTTTTTTTTTTAGAATTCAGTTTGTGGTGAAGATGCTGGTTGACCATGCACCATTCAGTGTGTTGTAGCTGGAGGCTCTGCTTAGTGATTCCCAAGTGCTCCATGAAGGCATAAGTCATTTTTGTCACAAATTCAGAGCTGTATTGATAATGGCAAGAAAAGTAGTGGATTGAAGTGTCTGGAACTCAACTCCTTGCTGTGGCCAAAGCAATGATGTCCAGGGCCCTGGGGTGTTGTGTGGAGGGGTGAGACTGTGGTGGGCTGACACCTGGCCTTGCTCTGCCCACTGTGCCCTGTGGGACACAAGATTTGGCTCCTGTTTGTCACAGCAGATCAGGTGGCATTTATCTGTGTACATGCTGTGTTTTGGTGAGATCCTGACATCCCTGCCCTCCAGAAAATTGGGAATGTCACAGAGATGTTATTCACTGCTGGCCACAGAAGCAGCAGATGCTGTTTCAAGTCTCATCCAAAGCACAAAATCCTGTTTTTATCCTATGGAAGGGTATTGAGTGTTTCTTTTTTCAGCCTGTGATTTAACCAAGGGCTTCCTCAGCAAACTTAGCAAATCAGCAAGGCTTTGGCAGTACTGAAAATGGTCTTACTATAGCTCTTTTATAGTATTTTTTAAATTTTATTTTTAGTACTGCAGAGCCTGGGATGTCTGGATGGAGCAGGTCCCAGATCTGTACAGCTCCTAGCATGCTCTGGAGAGCCTGTCCTGACTGATGGAGCTGTGCTTGTAAAACTCTGGGTGTAAAAACCAGCCTGCGAGCTGTCTAAAGCACAGACAAGTATTCTTTTGTCTGGCTTCTCCCTTTTAATTCTAAACTGGCCCAGGAACTCCTCTAAGAATATTTAAATACCTTGTGCAGTGAACCTGTATTGATCTTACTTGCTGCAACTCAAACAACCCCACGGAACATACAGTTGGGAACCTTTGTTTGCTCTGGATGGTAGGAATGTCCTCTTGAAAATGTGCTGTGCTTTGGTAGAAATGAATGGAGGGTTTTTCCACCCCCTCTGCAGGTTTCTGAAGGCCAAAGTCTTGAAACGGCTTCGAAAGGCTGCTGAGGCTGCTGATAAGATACGCAGCACCAGGCTCGAGAGCCTGCTGTAGGAGCAGAAATGGCTGAGCTGTTTGCTTTCCCCTCAGCAGTGTGAAAAATTAGTGTGTCTTATTAAGGAGCCTGGGGATTTGTGTGCTCAGAGTAAGGGCTGTGCTGAGCTGCTACTCCTGGCTCGTGTTGTCCCTGAGGCTGGCAGCTTGGTTTGGAGGCACTGGGTAGGAGAGTGGAGCTCATTTAGACCCTGCAGAGCCCCAGTTGTTGCAGATTTGTTTTTAGGAGGCTCCCTCTGGCTCTGAGCTTGCTGCAGACATGGGATTGCTTCTTGATGGAACAAGCCCTGTGTTTGGAGATGTGATTTTTCTGTCCAGTTAATCCTTTGTTTTCTTCCCCCACCTTGTTGTTCATGTGTGTCATTGCTGGAAGCTCCCCAGCCCTGTTGGTAGCAGCTCTGTGCACCTGCTAGAAGGGTGTGCTGGGGGCTTTTGGTGGGGCTGTGCTCACACACCATCAGCCAGGTCAGGGGCTGGATGCTGCCCTACACTGTGTATTTTATACCAGGGCTGCTTTCTGCCTGAAATGGGTGAGTGCCCACCCTGAGCTGCTCTGGCATCCACGAGGCATCTGCAGAGTCCCTTCCACGAAGGCCAGTTGGGCATATTTCATCAGGATGTGGTGCCATGAGAACGGCAACATAGATATTGCTTAAAGTCTTGGTTTTTAACCTCTGAAGTCAGCCACACCTGTGCTGTGTCCCCACCCTGGACATGTGCCATCCCATGTGCCTGCCCTTCTTTCAGCAGTGGTCTTTATTTCAGTGGTGTGTGCTTACTCACCCAGACCTCTTATCTGCACTAAATCAGAGCTTTCCTAAGCCCTTGTGTTTTCTGTAGCACTCCCCTTATCTCTGTTCCTTCCCAGGGCTGGGCAGTGGGAGCAGGGAACCTGGAGGGGCTGTAAATGCCTCTTTGCCCTGCAGTGATGCTTTGGGGCTTAACAGCAACAGGCAAGGCTGAGAGCACCTGTAGGACAGCTGGGTTTTCTCAAATTGCTGGGCAGCTGGGGGTTCTGCAAGGTGATTTTATGTTTTAGGGTGTGAGGCAATGGGATTTGCAGTGTGTTGATGCAGTCCAGAATTGCAGTTTCTTGTGTGGTTTGCAGCTAACAGAGACTGCAAACTGTTTTGCAGGTTGCTGTCAGGTGTAGCTGTGCTCTTGTCGCTGCTGTCTGTCCCCTTTATTCACAGCCAGAATAAGGATATTGTGAAATCCTGTGGAATTTGCCATGCACAGCTCACCACACCCCTACCCCAGTCTGTAGGCAGAGGTGCAGCTTTGGGCCATGACAGCAGGCTGCACCTGCAGGTGCTGTTTTGGGGGAAACCTGTGCAATGTGAGGACACCTGGGTGAGGTATGAGTGCCTGCTGTGGTGCAAGCAGCTGTGGGGATGTGCATGTCCTTGGGATAATGTCTGGACAGTTGTACACTTACACTTTTGTGTTTATAAGGCATCTGACCTTTCTTTTGCTAAGGCTTTCAACAACTCAATTTACAGTCTTGGATGGGACCACCCAGGGCATGGTTTTGTGGCTGGGGAGAAGGAAAGGAGGGAACTCTTCAAAAGAGTGGAGGAGACAAAATGACTCCCATGGCCTGTATATTGATTTCCTGAGCTATGAGGCTCCCAGGCAGATGCCAGTGTGCTTTGCTGTGATCTTGGCAGAGTGTGACCCGTGTCCCTCAGCAGCAGGGAATGGAGGTGATCATGTTTCCCCAGGCAGATCGGATTGCTGGGGGCTGTGAGGGTGATGTGCCCTGTGCCTGGGAACAGGGCTGGGAGCCATCACAGGGCAGGCTTTGGCTGTGCCTGGCAGACACACATCTAGTGCAAAGACCCACCTCAGCAGCTCTGGAGACCAGTGCCAAACTGCATGGCTTGTGGCTATGCTGTTTGCATGAATGGCTTCGCCTCCCTGCCTTTGAAGATGATGATTCTCTTTTGAAAACAGGACATCAGGGATCTGTTCTCAAGACGTGTTGAAAGACACTATTTACAAATGTTCATCCTGGAAAATATTTATAAAGCTCCCCTTGGGAGCAGATCCTTACAGTACAGTGGCCTCCTGTGGACTGAAGTACAGCTGTCTGACTGCTCTTGAGCCAGACCTGCTCAGGTTGGTGTCCTGCTGAGATCCCACTTCTTCCCAACAGCCACTTACTGCAGACCCCATGGTGTTCATGTCACTGTTACACACAGGGCTGCATTCCATGCTAAATTACTTGAAGGGCTCTGCCTCCTAAAGAACTGGGAGTGTTTAAGGGTAGAATTATTTTATTGTTATTAATATTTGGCTGCTCTGAAGTTATTTTGGGACATTCACACCAATAAAAGATCAGAAAAAGCTTTGTGGTCATCTCCTAGTGATGTGATCTGCTACAACAATGCTACTGCCATCTGCAAAGTACCAGCCTCGTGTCCTTGGTTCTTGCTCCAAGGAGCAGCCCAGATCCCAGATTTCAGCAGCAGTGTGGGGTGCACTGTCCCTGCCAGAACCAGGGCAAATCCCAGAGCCTGATCAGGATGAACTCCCTGTGCCTGGGGTGCTGATGGCTGCACACATGTCCAGTGAGGACATGCACTGGGCGTTCCAGGCGTGCTGAGTTTGTAATCCCCTGTTCATGCTGTATCCATAACTAGTATGTGAGGTCCAGTCCTTTTTTTTTTTCTTGTGTTGAGGGATAGTGAATTGCCCCTGGTGATGTTATTTTCTGGGCAGGGAGTGGAGATGAGGATTTGGATTTCTGCAGTGGGGGGACTGATCAGTTATCATGTCCCTACGCTGCCAGGAAGGAGGAAACATGAGATGGCTGGGTTGTCTTTGGTGCTGGTGTAGGGAAGGCTTTGGGGTTTATTTCCCCACATCCCAGCGTCAGCAGAGAGTCCTGGTGCAGCTCAGCATTCCTGCCCTGCGTGCCTCAGTGTCCCCAGGGCTGGGACAGGATGTGAGTGTGTTCATGGTGCGGTGGCCCTGGCTCAGGTTGCTGAAAGGGAGGGGGGTGACAGGTGCATGGCTGGCACTGCAGCTCCCTGTGCTCTGCAAATAAAACCCCCCGGGTTTGGAACTGGGTCAGGAGCCTGACCTGGAACACACCGATGGACAGGCTCGAGGAGTTCTGGGCTGTGTCACTTCCTCCCGTCCCTGGCTGCTGCCTGAGCCAGAAATCCAGTGTGAGAAATGTGAGCAGGTGGGTCAGTGCTGCCCTGGCTGGGTGCTGACTGAGCAGCAGCAGCACTCCAGTGATGTGCTTTGCAGCTGGCCTCTTCTTCCTCTGTGTGCCAAGCCCTGTCTGAGCAGCGTGGCTGGGGGTGTGCTGAGAGCACCAGTCCTCAGCAGAGCGAGCTGTTGAAGCTGGGCTGGGCTTCTCTGTCAGCAGCAAGCTGCTTTGGGCAGCCCTGAGGCAGGTCAGGGGAGCGTGGGGCTTTACAGGGAGCAGAGTGAAGCTGCTGGGGCTGTCTGAGCCGCTGGGCTGGGGAGCAGAGTGCCCGCACGTGTGCGCAGCGTGCGCTGTGTTAATTGCTGTTTATTTGATGTGCTGTTTGTTCTGGCACAGCCCGGGCCCATGCTGGGGAGCAGCGTGAGCTATCCCTGCTTCTCAAAGAGAACTCTTGGATTTGCCAGCAGCATCTTTTCTCCCAGTGGCTGGTGTGTGGCAGCCAGGGATTGAGGAGGGGAGGGGAGTCTCTTTGCCTGTCCCCAAGGTAGGGGATGTGGCACCCTTCGTTTCTGGAAGTGCCTTTGGTGTTCAGCATAGCTGCAGCAAACCTGGGCAAAGGCTTCAGGCTTCATTTTCCCCACAGCTACAGGACACATGGGATGGGGCATCTGGAAAGGCTTTGGCTCTGGATTCTGCCTTCCCTTTTCCCTCTGCTGGGTGCTTTCTGCAGGCTCTGCTCCAAAGGCAGCCAGCCCACAGGGATATGGCCATGCTGGGGACAGTCAGCAGCCTGCCTGCTCCAGGGGGACTGCCTTGTGTCCCACCACACTGCCAGCTATCAATTTCCTGTTATTGGTTACAATAACACAGCTCCTGTTTAAAAACAACCCACATTAGCCCTCCCTCTGAAAGAATTTGAACCTGTCATGAAAGTTGGAGGAGAAACATTTTCCCAGACATCTCATCCAAAGCGGAGCATTTCTGTTCTCATCAGCTGTTTGTGCTTCTGGGAAGAGCCCTCAGTGTGTGCAGAGCAGGGCTGTGCTGAGCTGTGGGGGCAAGGAGCACTGGCTTGGGGAGTGCCCATCCAGCAGCACCTTCTGTGGCCTGGAGCAGAGGCAGATTTGGGCAGCCTGGCATCAGCTTTAGGTGGTGAACCAGCCATGGCACAGGGCTTCCCTGGCAGATAATGTTTAACCCTGCAGCATCATCAATGTCTGCCTCCAGACCTCAGTGCTCAGGATGTAATGATTAATGGTGTTAATATGCAAGGAGAGGAACAGGGACCCTGTCATCCTTTGGATGGGTTAGTGTGAGGCTCTGCTGGGCAGAGCAGTGTTTTGCTTGCAAGAACATGTGCCAGTTGGTATTCCCTGTGTTCATGCTGACACAGGCTGGAGGAGTTGGTCCCAGGGACACTTTGGGGCTGAGGGAGTGGAGGGACCTCGCTTGTCATCCCGAGGGGTTGGGAACTTGTCAGCATCACGCAGAATGTATCAGCTGCAGTAATGTGGGATGGAGATTTAAAAACTCCCTGATATTTCAGTGGATGATCAAAACCATACTGAAAATCTCTGCCAGTGTGAGTTGCTGCATTTCATTAAATAAAAACAGCATTTCTTCATCCTCTTGGAGTCAAGCTGACAGGGGCAGACAAAAACCATGCTGTTGATATCACACTCACAATATGATCTTATCAGCCCCTGCCTGTAAATTGTGACCAAGTTTGACTCTTTCCCTGGATTGATTTAGGAAGGTTCCTCTTCCCCAGAAATTAGCTTTCCAGATGCTTACTTTAAAGGGGAAAAAAAAAATAGTTAGGGATTTTCTTTGGCCACCTTTCCAGCTTCCAGCTGTTAAGTGCTGGAAATGTGTTCTTCATTATGTCCAAGAGAGAAATGTTTCTTTCTTCTATCAGGGAGGCAATAAATATTCCACAACATAATCTGCTGTGGACAAGTGAGTTAGTGTGGTTTGGTCTCTGGGCAGCAGAGATGGCTGCTGTGGGGATCCAGCAGCAGTGTGATGGACGGGGCAGGGATTCAGCTGTCCCCAGGCTGTGCACAGTCACTTTATTGGATTATGGTGCCTTGTTCTGCCTTCAGAACCAAGCCCCACAGCAGAAATCAGCAGCAATCCTTAGCAGCCCCTTTGCATTAACTTTCCAGCCCTGCCACTTACAGCTGCCTCCTACCATTCCTTTCTCCTCATCTGACCCCAAAGCAGTTGAGTTCTGGGCTGAGCCTGATGAGCCAGCAATGGGGCTATTTTGGATTAAGAGGAGGAGGGATGAATTCCTGTTCTGTGGATTACTCTGTCCTTGCCAATATTGGCTTGGTCCTAGCAAGGATGCTCCAGCTTGCTTCTAGTGGTCCTGGCCAGCATTGCCTGGGCACTTCCACAAAGTAGAGAATTGCAGGATATCATCCAGCACTCGTTCCAGCTCATCTTAGGTAGTTGAGTTGCCAAAGTTTGGCACTTACTTTCCTCTTTGGTCAAGAAGGTGCATAGGGTTAGAGGAGATAAATTTGGGCCTCTGCAGGAATTTGTCTCTAGTCCCTGCATCCAGCTTGGAGGTGCCAGGGGATGGTGATGCCAGGGAGAGCTGTGACAGTGCCCAGATGTGAGGGGATTTTCTAGGAAAAGATGGAGATGGGAGTTGTCATTGATGGTAACAGCAGCCTAAATCATGGAAGTGGTGTTGTAACCAGGGTGCATCCATCAAGGACTCCTGGGAGCAGAACAGCAGCAACTGATGCTGCAGATGATCATCTGAAGTGTGAAAGGAAAAAATATCAAAAATGCTGTGGGCTGATCAAAATTTGAAGGAGTAAGAGCCAGCATGAGTCCCAAAAGGGAAAGAGCTGAGCTGGACAATAGATCTGCAGTATTTCTTGGACAGGAAAGGCAGGAGCAGCCCAGTGGCTGGGGGAAGGAGGTTGATTCCCAGGGTTGGGAATTCTCCCGGGTCTCTGCTGTGATCCCTGTTCTGCCCCTGGGATGGGCAGCTCACAAGCAGCCCATGTGGCCTCTGGGGAGTGTAAGGAGGCACAGGTATCCAAATGGGAATGTTGGGCAAGTTACTCCTGTAACACAACTGTTGGTGTTGTACTTGCCATCTCTACAAAGCCCAACCTGGATTCTAAATCGCCTGCTGTGCTCTATCCTGCCTCTGTAACTTTAAAAATTATTCCATTCTTTTTGTTTCTCACATTTTCTGTGGCAACAGCTCAAAAGTAATGGGAAAGGCAAGATGGGACTTTTCAGATATTCTAGACCTTTATTCCCAATGTGGGAAATGCTTTGAAATATCTGCTTTGACCACAAAAAACTGCAGCATATTTTCACTTTGAAATAATGCTTAATAAGTTGGGGGTTTTTTAACTAATTAACATACCAGTAGAAGCAGGAGGGTATAAGCCAAGCATTAAGAAAAAACCCTTGAGGATAAAATGAGTTTGTGAGCAATTTGGTCTTGAACTCTGTGGGAATGGGACTAAATCTGTGAAGTCTTCCCGGATATCCCAACATCATTTGGAGCCCTAAAAATAACCCAAAATGTGAATAGCCTGGATGACCTCAAAGCTGCTTTTCAAGAGACTTCTGGTGTAGTCAGAGTAGGTGAACACCCTGCAGCACATGCAGGAACCCCTGATGAGTCAGCTGGGGGTTGCTAATTGGTTTGTGCTCCTCGTTAGCATCAGCCTTTGATGGATGGGGCTCCTGGGTTTGCTCCTTCAGTGAGCACTCAGTGGTGGGGCACAGTGGCCTCTGGAAATGTGCAGTGGGTCTAAAGGGCCCAGTTGAGCAGGTGCCAGGGAGGGCAGCTCCCAGCAGAGCCCAGCCCTCCCTGCTGCTGCCTGTGCTGGCCCAGAGCCCACCCCAGGGATTTATTGCTGGGTCCAGAGCTGACGCACAGGGCTGGGAGGAGAGGCAGGCTGTGCACAAAGGTGCTCACCAGGGAGCTCTGCTTTGAAACAGAGCAGCCAATTTCCTTTCACCACAGCCAAGCCTTATCTTGGGAGATTGTGCTGGTCTCCAGTCTCCTCTGGTGTCATAACTGTGCTCTTCCTGGGCAGATAGGTTTGTGCAAAAATCCCATAGCAGCAGCCTGGGATGTGATGTGGCTGTGACTCACAAGCCCTGGACTGTGTGGGAGGTGCTGGGACCAGGCAGTTTGGGGCTTTTTGGTTTGTTTTTGTCTTTCATCTTTTTGGTTTTTTTTTTTTTTAACTGGCAGATGAGAAGAGCTGTGGGACCTGTTGTCCTGGACGTTGTAGAGAGGCTCAGGTGTGTTCTGAGGCATCTCTTGGGTGCCTGACTGCTGTTCTGGGTCTGTGCAGATGTGTGGATCCTGCTGTGCTGTCAGGAGGGGGCTGCCCACCACCAGGGATGTGTCTTGCTGGTCTGACATGCGTGGGGATTTCTCATGCATGGATGTTGTCCAAGGAAAAGGTCTTCTCTGGGACACGTTCTCCTCAGCCAGGCAGAGAAGGTTGTTTTCTCCAGCTCCTGGGAAACCCTTCTCAGTGCACTCTCACAAACACAACTGCAGGAACCAACTGCTTACAGGCTTGCTGTCCAAAAAGTTTGCCCTGTGAGTTGTAGATAAGCTGCTTTGGTCCATCATACCCCAGAATGGACCATAGTTTATATTGCTGGCACAAACATACCTGAGATGTGTTTGCCTTTTTCCCTGCTCCTCTGGTCCCAGTGGATGCTGCCTAGCTTGATGTTACTGATGGGCTGCAAATAGGTTGGTCTGGGGAAGTTTTGTAGTTACCCTGTCCTCATCAGCCAGGAGAGATCATTTCTCCTCATCTCTTCATGCAAAACCCCCTCCTGCCTCTCCAAGTGTGCTGGGTAGCCTGGTTGATGAAGATTTTGGGCTGGTGTGTATATATATATTTATATAAAATTTTTTTTTAGCTCATTCATATTGTTCTGTGATGCTCTGTGTTCTTTTTGAAGCTGGGGCAGGAAGAGGCTGGAGATAAGACAACAATGAAAGGCTGGAGTAAGCCATGCCAGCAGAGATAATGTACTTCAGAGAATATGAGTGAATTGGCTGAGCAGAAAGTTCAAGGAAATTTGAACTTTTGGCTGCTCAGGATGATTACTTTTCCCACCAGCTGCTCTGCACAGCATTGGCTTGTGAGGTACCTGAGACAGCTTTTAGTTTAACTGGGACCACTGTTTGATACAAGTTCATTATGTTCAGAGCTGTATGACGTCATATCTGTTACTTCACTAATTTTTTTAAATATTGGTCCATTTAAAGGATTTTGCTGTTAATACCTGGCCTAAAGCAAAAGGTTTCTCATGTACCCTCCTCAGCTTTTCCTCCCCTGCATTCTTGTTCCATGAATCCATCTTGTGGTATCTGACACTTCTACAAGGAGGAGAAATTAATCACTGTGCATTCTGTCTTGATTTTGCACCCTCCCACCCCAGCTTGTTGGTGTTAGATCATTAGGGTTCTGCTAACCCTGTGGAGAGAGGTCTCCTTCCTGTCTGCATTGCATTTCTGTCTCTAAATGCCTGGGTTTGGGAGGTGTTGAAGGCAGAGTGATGATGGGGAGATACAGTGAGCTGCAGGAACTGGTTGCAGGGTTACACTGGCTCCGGGGGGTTTCAGACATGTTCAAACAAAAATCCTTTCTTGAAAGATGGTTTTGAAAATTGCTGAGTATTACAACTCTCAGGAACTCAGTTCTGAGGTTGAACCCAAACTGAGAGCCAGGCAGACTCCTTTCTTAATCTGCCAGTTTCCTTGCTTGGCTTGAAACGCCCATGGGGGTTCCATATTTGTGGGCTCCCCATCTTTATTGGGGTGTAATTTACCCACAGACAGGCTTTGATAAGTTCAGACACCAGCAGTACAGTGTAGGTGCCACATAATCTGCCACACAGATCTGCCTCATTACTCCCAAATCCCCAGCAGCCCACGCTGGTTCCATACAGAAACAAATGCACAAATCGATGTCCTGGCTCTGCCACTTTTTAATTGCAGAGCAGAAGAAGTGAAGTGATACAAAAGGTCAGACCAGATTTTTTAGTGAATAGCTGTTTGGAGGAAATTGCGGAATTTTGGCCCTTGCAGGCTGAAATTCCTGCTTGGTCGTGTGGGAGCTTCAGCTTGGGGGAGGCAAATCCATGGAGGCTTCACCCAGAGTTTTATTTATAAGGGCACGAGTGGCTTGTACCTTGCAGGCTGTGCTGTGGTGGGACTGGGAGGTGTGAGAAGAGCACTGTGCCTCCTTTCAGGGAGAAGGAGGAGAAGACCTGAGCACAGCAGAGGCTCTGAGCTGTGCTCTGTCACAGCTGTGCCCATACATCTGGCTCTGGAATGTGCCCTGGTTTCATGGCTTGGTTCCATCACACTCTCTGCCAGAGCCATGGATTCCTCCTATATGTTTTAAAAGCAAACAATCCGTGACTGTGGACACTGCTCCCTGTGTGTCAGCACGCAGGCAGCTGGGGGAACACTTAAACCAAATTAACCCAGAGCTGTTCAGTCATTCTCTGAGGAAACAGATGAGCAGCAGTGACTGATGAACTCTGGGTGAAATCCTCTCATGGTGGTGATGTCTTTGGCAGGTAGAGGAATGAACGTGGGGTTTTAATGGAATTCTTTTCCTTGTGCTCAAGGTCATCGTCTCTACCCTGTCAGACTGCACACTGATAAACAGGAGGTACCAGGCAGGGCTGTGGTTGCTAAAAGTATTACAGCTCTTGACTTGGAGCCTGTTCCTCTCTGTCCCAGCAGCAGATGCCCAGGGTATTACAGACAATACCCACAGCTGCTGGGACAGCTTGGCAGTAAGGAAGGGCCTGGGCTGGGCTCTCCTCCCAGCACCATGGCCAGGCACTGGGGAAGGGAAGAGGGATGGGTTTGTCTCCAAATCTGCACTTTCTCCCCAAGAACTAATGGATAGATCAGGTTTTTTAGCCACATGGGAAGAGGTTGTGGTAGTGCTATCCTCTCCTTCGTGTCTCCTGTCTGTTGTTTGAGTCTTCTTCACAAAGCACCCAGCTGATGTCCCTGAAACACAGGAGTGAGATTGTCCCCTGAGCAAAGGCAGCACTGGGATCAGCCACTCTTGAGGGTGTTGTCCATGTGAACACTGGAGGATGACCCAGATGGACTTAAAAGGTTCATTTCCAGATCAGTGCCATGCTGAGCTCAGTGTGAGGTACTGAGCCCTTCATCCTGGGCACAGGGGTTGCTCATCTCCTTCCAGGGCAGAGATGTGTTCCTGGTGTAGAATTTACCATGGCACAATGGGGCACTCCAAGGAGATTTGTTTATTTCCTTTCAAAGTCTGTCTGGCATGAAAAGCTGAGTCAGTTCTTTCCCATTAGTTACAAAAACCCCACTCCCCTGGTGTGTGGAGTGACAGCTCCCTGAAGAGACTCTGCTTCTCACAGTCTCAAATAACTGCAGTCAGATGACATCCCTCAAGTCAGCCTTTTTCTTAGCAATTTCAGACTTAGGCTGCAAACACACCAGTTAGTATTAACAAGCTGGAATTCCCCACTTTTTCTATTTATAGGAAGGCACTTTTTTTTTTCCTGTAAGTTCTGGGATTACGAGTTTCTGCTATGGTGTAGTTTTCATTTTGCTAAAATTAGTCTCAAATTCCTGTTAGTTTAAGGGAGGATCATTAAGGCCCCTCAAAAATCAGCCTTGAGAGCTATGTGGAGGTTTTTTCTCTCTCATGAAGTAGGTGGCTGGATTTATTTAGCTGTTAAATTCCTCTAGAATACCAAGTCTTCCTGGAACACCTGCTTATTGCTCAGCTGTCTGCCTGAAGCTGCTTGCAGGAGTTTTGGCTTTTTCATTTCTGCACGTTGCTCTTACAGTGAGGGCCATTAGGGCATTTTGTGTCTCTGTAGAAGAGGATTTTTTTTTCCTTTGAGTCACTTTTTTCCTTATCCTTCTCATGCAATACTATATTTTATTGGGAGGAAGACCCTGCTATGACCTGCCACTAATCCTGCCAGCTAATTATTAATTCACATATTTTCCCAGAACACCCCACTCCTAAAAAAAACCCCAACCAAACATTCCCAGAAGCTTCCTAGAAGCATTTAACCATCAAGGACAATTGACACCTCAAGGTAAATAGTCTGAAATCCTGAATGTAGTTACACGTCTTATCTCTGCAGCACCAGGAAGTTTTAAGGGCCTCTTTACAGCCACCTCTGTGCTGGGTTTCTGATGGTGTTTGCAGGAGGATTAAAGCAACTGGAGA
This sequence comes from Serinus canaria, assembly GCF_022539315.1. Taxonomy (NCBI): domain Eukaryota; kingdom Metazoa; phylum Chordata; class Aves; order Passeriformes; family Fringillidae; genus Serinus; species Serinus canaria. The sequence goes on from NC_066333.1 coordinate 10,085,695, forward strand.
GGGTGGAAATCCTGGTGGAGGCACCTGACCCTCTGCACATTCTCTGGGCTCAGTCAGCTCCTGGGCTGAGCTGGCCTTGCACACCAATGCTTGCACGCCTTACAAGGTGCCCAGGACAGGGGAGTCCAGGTAGCCATTCCCTGAGGGTGTGGTAGCTCATCTTTGGGCTAAAAGACAAATATTTAAGGCTTGTCTTTAATGGGTTACTTAACACTTTGCCCAGCAACCGAGGAAGTTGCCAAGTTCCATGTCAGTCAAGTGCAGGAATCTCCTCCTGGGCAGTGAGAGGCTGTGGTGGGCAAAGTCCTTCTCTGTCAGTGACTGAAGCCTCATCCCAAGGAATTCCAGCCATCCCCCTCTGGCCTGACCAGTTTTGCTCTTCTGTGATGCCTCTGGTTACTGGGGTGACCTTTGGGTGGCTGCTGGGCACACACCAAGGGCTGATCCCCACCTGGGGTTTAAGCACAGACTTGTGTTTGACCAGGTTGGTGTGTCAGCATCCCTGGATGCTGCACCTGTAGCTGTGTGGCATTTGCTGTCTGCAGCTCCAGCTGGGCAGGGATTTAACAGGATGTTCCTCTGTGCCTCTCCTTAGTGCCAGCTGGCTGAACCTGCTGCCAGTCAGGCTCTTGCTGCTGCCCTGTTGGAGGGCACTTCCAAAACCTGGCTATCCAGATCCTGAGCACTGTGCAGGCCACAAGGGATGGCACTGCTCTGCCCTGCCATGTGCCAAGTGCTGCAGATTTAGTCCCCCAAGGATCTTTGGCAGGAGGTGTGTGTGGCACTGGCAGGGGAAGGACAACTTGCACAGGAGGATGCTGTGAAGATAAAGCAGCGCTGTGTGTGAAATCGGTGGGCGAGCCAAATCCTTCTCAGAAGTGGTGTTTAAAGAAAAAAAATCCTTTGTGGAAAATGCTCCATCAGCTGTTCATCTAAGCCAAGCTGCTTAGGAAGGGAACAGGCACTGTTTAGAAAATAACATCTTAAAGTATTGGGTTGCTGCTGCTGCTTGTTATGGCACGGAGCAGGTTTCACGCTGGCTGGTAGCTCTGAATCTGTGGCTTCATGGAGAGTGTTTTCTTTGATCTCTCTCAATAAAACCCCAGAGTTTTGAGAGAAAAACTTGAAAAAAGGTTAGTGCAAAATGGATTCTCAATGGATTCTCTCTTCCCTGCCCTACCGAGGTGTTTAATAGCTGCCACTTTGCACCTCTGTCCTTCCCCCTTGGTGAAAGGGATGGCTGGTTGTTTCTAAAGCCTGGCTGTCAAAATCTTGAGATACCAGCATAGGGAACCTTCTCATTCAGAACCTTGTAATCCTCCATTAATAACTTGGAAAAACATAATTTTTAGGAGTGAGGATTTGAGACACAGACATACAAGAGCAAGCCAGGAGCTGCTGTGAGGAAAAGAGCAAAATGGGGGCAAAGCATATTTCAGTGCACACCCCTCTTTCAAACACAGACTTTTGTGCTTTTGTACTTGGGGTTTGTTTGCTCTCAGGCACTTGAGTATTTTATAGAAAAATGACTGGATAAAGAGCCGTGCCCACTTGGAGGGGAAGCACCTTTGTTTGCTGCCTGCAAGGGTTGAAGCAGTTCTTGTGTGATTGAAAATAAAAAGTAGGCACACACTAAACGTGAGAGATTTTATTAAAGGATTTTGATGGATGGGGTGAGGAGAAATAAATCTGCTGTAGGACTGCAGAAGCTCAGCAGGGGGACAGTCAAGTTGTTAATGAGTAAATTCACTGCTTCCATGAGAATAAATGATTACAGGCAAAGGATGCAAAAGGGGCAGATCACTGACCTAGAGAAATTCAAAGTGAGGCAGAAGCTCTCTGCCTTTCCGGGGCTTTTCCACCTCCTGCATGTTTGTTTGTGGGGATAAAAGGTGCACAAAAAGACACCTTATTAGCTGTAGCTGCTGCCAGTGCTGTGGTGCCAGTGCTGCTGAGTGTTTCCAAGGCTGATCAATGGCAGCAGAGCAGCCTGGGCTGTGGACAGAGGTGACCTGTGCTCTCTGAGAGCTGCTTTTCCCTGCCACTGTGGATTGATAACCCCATCCAGGCTCTGCCATCTCCACGTTTTCCAGGTGGGCTTGTGGCTGCAGGGATGGACCAGGCAGTGCCTGATGGGCTGGATGAGCTTGGGAGGGAGTAAAATCATTTGATTTTTGAAAGAGGGGAAAATTAAATTAACGCTTCCCCACACTTTCCATAGCAGTTCTTTTTATGCTTTTCCTGCCACTAGATTTTGCATGTGCTCCTAAACAGTGGGAGTTACTGCCTGTGCCCTGGCATGGCTCAGCAGGTCCTTCCCACCCTCCCAGGAAATGCCCAGCAGGGATGAGCAGTGCTGGAAATGCTCTGCACACACACCCTCCACAGGGGGCTGGAGCAGTGGTCAGGGAGAGATGAACTGCTTTGTTTTACGTGGTGCTATTTTCATAAGTCAATGCCAAAGGTAATAAATCTGTCCTGTGGAAAATTAGCGAGTGGTTTGCTGTGTAAATTCCTCCTGCAGGGTCTGGGAGCAGAGCTGGGTCTGCCTCCCAGCCAGCACAGCCTGCTCAGACCTTCTAATCCCACAACCAGAAAGAGCCCCTCTTGCTGCTGGTGAAAATGTAGTTGTCAATGTTTGAACAATGTGAGGATTTATTTTGGTTATTGAATGTTTCTGTGTGGCTTTGAGGTGCCTTTTAATATCAGTGAGACTTCCCCAGAACTGCCTCACCAAAGCAGCACAGGATACAAACCTCATCCAGCCTTTTTTTCTTCTTCCCACACGTACCTCCCAGAGCTGGAAAAGTGAAATCAGTGTCTCCAGGGAAGGAATAGAGAAGAAATGGGAGAGTTTTTCATCATGTGCTGCTTACACAGAAGGATGGATGAACAATGGACAGAGAAAGTGCTGCTCCAAAAGCAGCTGAGTTTCTCTTGACTCTCTGGAATCTGTTTTTACTCCTTAAGTCTTTGCACTGTCACACACTGGGCAGTAATCAGGATTATACTTTAATGGTATTTATTATATTTTAATGGTATTTTGGTGCTGGATCAAGCTGCCCACCATCTAAAGGCACAAATGGATGGAATGTGGGACACAGAGGAAATGCTCTCATCTCCATCTTCCCCCCCTGGCTCTGGCTCTTGCTCCATCCTTCCAGGCACTGGGGCAGCTGCAAGAGATTGTTACTAAGGAAACTTGCTTCAAAACCACTAACAGCAACACCAGCTCCATGCAGAGATGTTACTATTTTCAAAGAAATCTGGTTGCTAATTAAAGTAGTGTCAGAATTTCCTGGCTGGAAGGTCGTTTTATGGAATTCCAGAGGCTGGTCAAAGGTTGAGCTGTACCTGGCATGTTTTCAGAGGTAGGGAAAATAAGGGATCTGCGTGCCTGAAGACAAGTGTGAGCATCAGGGCTGGTGTTTCACCTCTTTTCTCCATGAAGAAGGGAAGAAAATGTCTGAAGTGGCTGAGAGCATATAGTGGTTTTTATTCATCTGACTGATAATAGGAGCTAAATAAAGACTTTGAAAAAAATCCAACCATTTCTCTTGCAATATTGGTTGGGCAGAACTGTACTAGAACTAAACATGGAATGAAAAGTCTGGCTTTTCTGCCAGCTCTATTTTTAGAGCTACTGCTCCATCTTTGCATCTGAGTTTTCTCAGCAGATGCACTGGAAACAGGCAATTTGCTGTTACTTTTTCTGGCCAGGCTGTGATAATCTGCAAGATAATGTTGGATGGAGGGGCAGGGGACTCACCAGACTGGACAAAAATCCCCCTGAATACCAGGACGTGGGTCTTGTTCCAGGTTTGGGGTCACTGTGGTCACAGACTCCTGAATATTTTCTGTGCTCCATTAGGAATGACCCTTCCATGCTGGAAGGGGAGTGGTTGTGCAGGGCTGGCTGGTTTATTTGTGTCCCAAGACTGTGGTCACAACTGGAATAAAATTCAGCAGCAGTAACAGCAGTGCTGGAAATGGATTTGGGTATGGAGAGAGGAACTGTGTTTAGCTTTGAGAGCAGATATCTGCCCTGTCTTTTGGCTGAGGTATTGCAGATGATCCAGACATATCCAGCAAGAACCCAGAGGTTCTTGTGCTTTGCTGTGGAAAGCAGGGATGGGAGATAAAAGCTGTGCCAGCCCTGGGCCTGGACATCTGACCCTGGCAGTGGGGCTGGGACTGGCCTTTCAGAGAGCTCCCAGCAGGCAGGGACACTGTTTTATCAACAATTTGTGTGTCTCCCATGACTCAAAATGCTCTGAAACCATCCCTACCTCCTTCTTCCAGCAGGAGAGGGCTCAGAGGGGCCCAGAGCCTGTGCCTGCCCAACCCTGCCCTGCCCTGTCCCACTTGTACCTGAGTTTGCAACCAGCAGCACTGGGTTTGTTCTGGCTGTTGTTTTCACTGGGTGAATCACTGAGCCCGAGGCTTGGTTTTATGTCAGATTTCACTGTTTGGGCAAAAGCTGCCCCAATTTGCCTGCCTGGTAATCCATGCTCTCCAGAGGGAGGGGACTTCTGAGAACCAGAAGCTGTGAGGAGTTGGACTCCAGCACATTTAATTAGGAACACTCTGTTCCAGCATAAAGCTGATGAACAAAGAGCAGGACCCCCTAAAAATTCTGTGGGATTTACTGGCAGTAAATTCATTATTGGCTTCACAAAAAGAAAGGCAGAAGAGAGGGATGTACCTCACATTTCTGAATTTGTGTTTGCTGTTCATTCAGAGCAGAGAACCCTCTGTGCCTGAGGCCAGAACATGTACAGGTATTTTTGAGCCACAGGGAGTTTTGTGCAGTTACAGGCAGTGCTTGATTCCAGCTGGAGCATTCATTTATTCCCTGTGGAATAAAGCTGGAGGGGGGTTTAGAGCAGAGGGAAGGTGTCACTTCACAGGCTGGTGTTCAGCCCTGTTCCCATGCCAAGAGGCAGATGTTGAGCTGTGAGAACTGGTCCTGCAGAGAAAGCAGCTGCCTGAGCTGAAGCCTCTTGGGCTTCCCTATCAAATAGCAGCTCTGCTGAGAGGGTAAGCTGGCAGAAAAAGCTGCTCCTCCAAAAAAGCCTAGCCTTGTCTGCCTTGACAGCACGTATGCTGCAGAGGGGAACTAGGGCAGCACTGAGGTCTGTTTTCCCTCACTTTTTGAAAAGGATGCCTGTTTCCCCCTTGGCTAGGCTTGAAAGTCTTTTGGCAGCAGAGAACTGAGTTGGGTGACTGCTTTGGTTTCTTTATTCTGGATGGCACCAGTCTTCAGCAGTGCAAACCCAGAGAGTGGTGACAAATCCCACCCTCCTGCCCATTCCCTGCTGGAGAACAGCCTCTGACCCCCTGTGCTTTATCCTCATGTGGATTTCCCAGCTGGATCTGGCTCACTCCTCCCCAAGCATCTCTCTCAAGCCTCCTTAGCCTAAACCCAGGTGTGTTTCCAGGTGCCACCAGCCTGCAGTGGGAACCACACCAATCCCCCTGGTTAGTGGGGGAGAGACTGCCCCAGAGCTAGAGGAACATTTGGGAGTCTCCTGAGGAGGTTTTGGCCTGAATGTCCTGCTGAGGGGGGAACTGAGCTGGTGCCAGTCCTCAGGGCTGCCCACATCCTCTTGCTCCATATCTGCTCACCAGCAGACCCCTGGTCTGACTGACCCCAGCAAGATCTGTGCTTTATAGATGGCTCGGTAGATTTAAATGCCTCTTTCTTGTTTCTTCTGTTCTTGCCCAATCTGTGGATTGTCAGGGCTGTTTTGGAGGCATGTTATTATTAATGAGTGTCCTCTGGCTTGGTGATGTGTGTGGCCAGGGCAGGGCTGGGGTGCTGGCTGCTGTTCTGGCTCCTGCATGGCTGAGATGGGCACAGAGCCGTCCTTCTCCTCCCCTTGCAGAAATGTCCCTCTGGATACTTGTCAGTCTTCAGGGGGGTGTATGCTCATACAGCCCCAGCTCTGCATGAGGAGGGACTCCTGGGCTATAAATCTCTGCTTTTCAAGCACTAAACTCCCTTTTGGGTTGTTTTTGACATTAGGAATTTCCTCTGATAAGAGAACTTTATTTGCCTTTAAATATCACTTTGTGACAGGATGATGGAGTGGGGATTCTTGGAGCGAGCCTGTGCCAGCCGGGGAAGGGAAATTCTGTTGGGGCTTTTGTTTCTCTCTAGCACTGACATTGGAGCTCTTGAAAGACTAGGTTTATTTTATACTTGGCAGGAGTGTGTGTGCACATGTCAGTGTCCAGACAAATGGGAGCAGCCCCGTGCTGGAGCTGTGCTGGAGCCAAGTGGGTCTCCTGCTCTCCCCTCCCTGTGGCACCTGGGCAAGAGGACCTGTGCTGGGGTTTTTCTGAAACAGGCTTCCAAACACAGGTTTTGTTGGTGAAGCAGGGCTGGTATGTGGAATGCCTTAAAAAAAACAAAAAGAAGGATTTTGTGGTAGTGTCTGCAAGGTGCAGTTGGATGTTCCCTGGCCAGTGTGTCGCCTGTTACCCCACACAGAGCCCAAAAGCCAAGTCCCCAGGGCAGCACTGTAGCTGGCTTGTAATGCAGCCTGCTCAGCCTAAGCCTGAGGTGTCTCCCAGCACAACCTGAGCACAGCCTGCAGCCACAAAGTCTGAGCTGTGTTTGCATTCAGGGGGAGCTGAGCTCCCTAATCTGCTCTGCAGCAGCCGTGTCGTATCACCATCCCTTTAGATACGGAGGATTTCGCTCCACAGGCTGCCTGGGAGCAGCAGGAGCTGCAAAGTGCCAGCTCATTTATTCCACTTGGATCCCAAGAAGTTCTCTCTGCTTTTCAGGATGCCTCCAGCAGCCAGCTAACTCTGTGTTCTTTCTTTCAGCTCTTCCACGTAGCGTATGTCCTGATCAAGTTTGCCAATTCCCCTCGTCCTGACCTCTGGGTGCTGGAGCGATCGACTGATTTTGGCCTCACCTATGAGCCCTGGCAGTATTTTGCCTGTGAGTATGACAGGGGGCTGCAGTTCAGTGCCAGGGAGTGAGGCTGTGCTGCAGATAACTCTGCAAATACAAGGTTGGGTTTGGAGCTGGTCCTGAGTCACTGCAGTCATGCAGCACGTGTCTTCTGTTTCATCTGCCCAGTTAGGCTGCAAGAGTTAAAGGTTAAATGCTCCTCAGGACAAGAGAATTATTTTACTCTCTGGTACTAAATGTACTTTTTTAAAAAATTGTCATGACATGTAGGGTGTGCCAAAGTTGGCACCAGTGTCTGCAGTTGGGTGTTGTTGCTCTAGGTCTGCAGGTGAGATTTCTTATCTCCTCCCTGCCCTCCTCTCTCAGTCTCGTCCCTGTACCATCCCAGGCTGTATTTCGGCTCCTCCAGAAGCCAAGCAGCAGCTCACTTCCAAGTGGCTGCTATCACAGAAAAGTCTGGATGCAGAAAACATCCCCTTGTGCTTATCAGTACCGGAGATTGGATCCAGCCTGTGCAGGGCAGGGAACTGCTGTCCTGCTGCTGTGCAAGGTGGGATCAGAGACAGCTGGCTGGAAGGGAGATCCAGCCTGTGCATTTGGCTTCCCAGTTCTCTGATTAAAACCTTAAGAAACAGCTGGTTCTACAAAACTCTTCTCCCAGAGGGTCTGTGGGGTAGCCGGATACGAGGAACTTGTTAACCACCAGCTCCTCCCAGAAGCAGCAGTGGTAATTGGGAGAAGATGTGAGTTAAGATCTACAGCCAGAGCTTAAAACCTGGCAAGAAAGGACTTGGGAGCACTCAGAGGCCTTGCCCTGGGCTGTCCCTAAAGGCTCATATTTCTGGCTTACCTGTCAGGCTGTGCTTTGAGTTTCTGGCCTCTCCTTGTGCAAGAAGGAGCTGCAGATGTATTACCCTGTGTTGCCTTAGCGTGGTAGCTGCTCTCTGGGGCGGATGTTTTTCTCTCTGCTGTGTGCTGGTGGGGAATTACTGCTGTCAAATTCCTGCTTTGCTTTTTTCTGTAATCTCTGACAATTTCTCTGCCAGCTCTGAAGCCTCTCTTGGGGCCCATTACAGTCGTGTTCCTGCATGGTCTGGAGCTCCTGCCCCACTGGTGTGTTCCTGTCTGTAGTGTCAGTGCTGCAACATCTGGAGTTCCCTTCCCTCCCAAAACATCAGGCCCTGTTACCCCTCCCCTGGAGAAGGGAGATGCAGTGACACAGCCCAGTGGAAAATTCCCATGGAAGTAAAGAGGTGGCTGCTCCAAAACCTGCCAGATTTGCAAGCCCAAGAAGTCCTCTGCAGAGGTTTATTTTTATCATAGGGAATTCAGTAGGTGGTCTAATAACACACTGCCAGGTCAGTACCAGGGTTAAAAGCCAGTGGCAGAAATGCAGAGCAGCCAGTGAGCCTTGCCAGGGGTGGCTCAGCACTGTCCCTCGAGCTGCCCATCACGGGAGGTGCCAGGGTGCTTTTGGGCACCTCGCCTCTCTCTCCTCCCACAGGGTGGGACTAAGTGAGCGAGTGTGCATGGGTGTGACCGAGTGTGCACGGGTGTGCCCGAGGGTGACTGAGTGCGCGTGAGTGTGCCCGAGTGTGAGTGGGTGTGTCCGAGTGTGACTGGGTGTGCCCGAGTGTGCATGAGTGTGACTATGTGTTCCCGAGTGTGCCCTAGTATGACTGGGTGTGCCTGAGTGTGAGTGGGTGTGCGTGAGTGTGCCCGGGTGTGAGTGGGTGTTCCCGAGTGTGAGCGGGTGTGCCTGAGTGTGTCTGGATGTGCCCAAGTGTGACTGGGTGTGCGTGAGTGTGCCTGAGTCTGACTAGGTGTTCCTGAGTGTGCCCTAGTGTGCCCGAGTGTGACTGGGTGTGCGTGAGTGTGCCTGAGTGTGACTAGGTGTTCCCGAGTGTGCCCTAGTGTGCCTGAGTGTGAGTGGGTGTGCCTGAGTGTGTCTGGGTGTGCGCGGGTGTGACTGCTGGGTGAGGCTCTGTCCCAGTCTGTTACCTTAAAGCACTGCTCGAGTTTGTGGCCGTTGGGTTGCTCTGGTTTAGCTCAGAATGCCCAGCTCCTGGCTCACATGCCTGTGCAGGTTTTGCAACAACTGGAGGAGTCCTTTGGGTTTCCTGAGTAGCTCCTTGGGCTGTGCATCCTGTCTGCATGCAGCCCTGGCAGTGCTCTGGAAATCAATCATCTCCAGCCAGTGGTGACAGGTTCCTTGCCTGGGGCTTTAAAAATAAATTGCCTTTAAAAAAGCACCTGGTGAAGCAAACCTTGGCGGCCAGAGACCTGATGTTAAATATTTCCACATCTTCCTGTGGATGCAACTGAGCTCTTGCTGTTGCCAAAACAGTGTTTCCCAGAGCAAGGCCACTTTCTGGAGACAAGGTGTGGGTGGGTGCAAGCCAGAGGTGAAGGCAGGGAAGCAGAAATTCTCTGCTCCACCTCTGCTGTTCCTTCTGCCTGGCTCAGCCTACCCATGCAGCACATGGAGTGGGGGACCTGCCTTCTGGAGGCACATTGAGACAGATTTTGGAAGATTATTCCTATCAACTGGGTTAACATTTTCCCTTCAGTTTCCTGTGTGAGCTGAGCAGCTCTGGCAGGACCAGGAGATTGCGTTGGCTGCCTTTTCTTCCTTTTTCTCCCCTTGGAAGCACCCTCAGGAGCACTGCAGTGACATTCACTTCAGCACTCTGCTGTTAGCTCCTGGCACAGGTGAAAAGGGAGTGGGAAGGAGCAGCAGCCTCTGTCCAGGTTCTTCCTGAGGGAACAGTCCCTGAGAGCAGCAGGTTTCTGCATGGGTAGATGCAGGTGCTCACCACCCTGCACAGTCAGGCCCTGAGCTGCCCCAGCAGTGGTTTGGCTGGCTCTGCCAGCACAGGGATGTCACACGTCTGGGGACAGGGGTGCTGGACTTGCAGGAGCAGTCATACTGGGAAGCCAGGCCATTCCTGTAGCTGCAAGGACAGTGTTGGCATTCAGTGTCCCCAAAGCAGGTCACCAAGCCAGCAGAGTGGCTGCCTGGTGACGCCTGCTCCCTGACTTGATCCAGCCTTGCATTGCCACTTAGTGGCAGGAGCCCTGGTTTGCTGTCCCCAAGGAGTGCTTCTGTGTGGCTTTGGCATTCCTGGTTTGTGGCAGTGCTTTAAGAGCAGAGTTCAGAGTGAGGTGTGAGGAGGGGACCTGCAGTATTTGGGAGAGGCAGAGCAATGGCTTGCAGGATGTCTGCTTGTCCACCTGCCTGGGGGGAGATGTCCCAGCAGTGACCGTGGCTGCTTCTGCTGTGGGTTCTGTGCTGCCTTCAGGGCTGACCCAGGTTTAGGAGCCATGTGAAATGATGGTGCAGCTCCCACACCAGGAGCAGAGCCCTGGCAGCCAAGAGCCCTTCTGCAGTTCAGTGGAAGCAGTGTTGCAAATCCACTGCCAGCCAGGCAGCAGATTGAGACCAGAGGAAGATTTCAGGCTGGTTAAGCTGTGAGCTTAATGCCAAAGTTGAGGGGTGGGTGTCTCTGCAGGCAGTGGCAGTAGGTGCAGTGGCTATCCTGACCTTCCTCATTTACTGCAGGGAGGTGATCTGGGGAGTTTCCTGCCTGTTACTGTGAGAGTGACACCCTCCCTTAGTGGAGGATGTGGAACCATGACAGAGTTAATGACACAAAGCAATCTCTATGTGGTAAATGCTTAACAGAGATTGCACACCCATCTCTCCTGTGGTCAGCGTGGGAAAATCCATGGAGAGGGCTGGGAATTGTTCATTTTCTCTTACTGCTCTCATCTCTGGCTGATGAACAGCTTCCAGGAGGGACTGCATTGAGAAGTTTGGCCAGCACACTGTGGACCGTATCACCAGGGATGACCACGCCATCTGCACCACGGAGTACTCCCGGATCGTGCCTTTGGAAAATGGGGAGGTGAGCCTGGAAACGTGCCTGCTTCCATGCCCTGGAGTGTCCAGGGTTACTCAGGGGCTGTTGGCACTCCTGTTAATGGGCTCCATATCAATTTTGGGATACCACTTGTAAGTATCCACTTCAACCAAATAAGATTGACAGAGAGCTGATCCATTCATCTGAGGAGGGATTGATTGTAGGGATGTGCTCCTTGTTGATGGAGTGACAAAGCTATCTTGTCTCCTTAAAAAGGAAAAAAGCCCAGAAGTTTCTTTCCTCAATTAGCGAAAAAGACACCTTATAGGACTTGGGGGACTTCACCTCAAACTTAAGGATAGCCAATTGGACAGAAGCCAAAAAGTCTCACCTGAGCAATTTACTAGAAAAGAAGAGAACAAAGAAATTACTGGCTTTTGTGAGGTGTTTTACTAGGAGCAAGAACCTCTTGCACCTGGTTCAGTTTTTCTCTGTAAAGAGTTTTGTTATTGTGCCTTTTAATAAAACTTTTCTGTTTCCAACACTGCCACAGAAGCCATCCTGCTGATTTTATGCCTTCTAAGGTAGCTGAGCTATTTTGGGTGTGAAATAGATCTCCAAGAGCTTATGAAACCTGGCTCAAGGAGACCCCTATTTCAGTTGATTTCCTCCCAGCCCAGAGGGTTACACAGATTTGTTCTCACACGTTCACAGAATGGTGTGGGGTGGAACCACCCAGTTCCAACTCGCTGCCATGAGCAGATACAGCTTCCTCTGGAGCAGTGGAAGTCCAACCTGGCCTTTTCCCTCCTGCCATGCACAGATTGTTGTCTCTCTGGTGAACGGGCGCCCAGGAGCCATGAACTTCTCCTACTCCCCTCTGCTGCGGAATTTCACCAAAGCCACCAACATCCGCCTGCGCTTCCTGCAGACCAACACTCTGCTGGGCCACCTGATGGGCAAAGCTCTGAGGGACCCCACGGTCACCAGGAGGGTAAGGCAGGCCTTGATACTCGTGCTGGTGAGGTTGATCTGATGGAGGGCTGTGCCAGCCACCTCTGGGAGGGGACACCCTGGGTGTTGCCTGTGGGGATTTTCTCTGTCTTGCACCCCCTAAAGCTGAAGGCACCTGCAGCAGATGCTGCTGTGGCTGCAGCTGGAGAAGACACCAACAATGTGGAACTGGGAAACCTCTCTTGGTGTCACTTGTGGCTTTCTGGCCGTGCTGGGAGCCTCCACTCATAGCTAATGGGCTCTCTTGGAGGTGGTGGATCTTACCACAGGCAGATACTGCAGCCTGCAACGTCACTGTAAGGGAAATAGCCCAGCACATCGTTCTACTGGGTAAAGTCCTGCTGAATCTGGAGTAGAATGGTTTGAATCTTGAATGAATCTGGTTTGTAAAAATAGTAATGGCCAACTTTTCATGTGGTTTGCAGTACTACTACAGCATCAAGGATATCAGCATTGGAGGGCGCTGCGTGTGCCACGGCCACGCCGACGTCTGCGATGCCAAAGACCCCAGTGACCCTTACAGGTACCTTCTGCAAATCCCTGCCCTGTGGGAAAGCATTTGAGCTGCTGTTCTAAGGATGAAAGGTGTTAGTCGTGTCCTGTTCTGAGCTTGTGATGGTGCCGTAACTTCTGCCTGTGCCTCTGCCTTGAGAAAAAAGTAGAAACTGCTCCAGACAAAGTAGCAAAAATCACACTTTTTGTCAGACTGTTTTTCAGCCAGATCAGCTCTCTGGTCAAGTTTCCCTGTCCACAACTTTGCCATCCCACTGGAGCAGAGTGTGAGAATGAGAAGGAGGGATACTGATGTAGAGCAGAGAGGTTTCCCATCAGAGTCCTGGGATCATTTCTGATCTTGAGCAGAGGAGTCTCTTGCTTCCCATGTGGCTTCTTAAGCACTGGGGCAGTGCTCTCATAAGTAGATGGTCTCCCATGAAACCAGAGGCTGCTTCCCATTCTGCTCATAAGAACCGTAGATTGGTTGTATACATATCTGAACAACTCTTTGCAAAAGAAGAAGAGTGTGTAAAGAAGTTATATTTTGGCTAATGGAACTTCCCATCTGCCTTGGCAACTTGGAATGCCAAAGAGCTGCTTCAGACCACGGAAGTGTTGCTTTTAGCCATCTGTCTGCAGCTTGAATGTTGCCTTTATGAAAGGGGTGGGTAGATTCAGCTGGATGAGGGGAGCTTGAATTTCTTTCTCATCAGGATCATGTAGAACTTTTGGATCATCTAAAATAAAATTCCAGTGAGTCCCAGCCAAGATTAAAGCTGTTAAGTATTAAAACAAAGATGTATTGGTAAGCAAGCCTGTCTGAGTGTGCCAAACTGTCTGACTAAAGGAAGTTCAGAAATATTTGAATGTACAGTTCTTGTTTTTTAGACATTGGTGTTGCTGGATGCAAAGTGCACCTGTGTGCTGGGATAAAAGATTTCATGGGGACAAGATACTTTAACATGGAAATGCCAGGACCTTTCTTGGGTGTATCAATGGCTTGGGGCTCTCCAAGAAGGGAGGGAAGGTTGAACAAGGAGAGATATGTCAGATATTCTTGTTCAGTGCCACTTCTGCTTGCAACCATCTCTGTCTCCCGAAATTCCTCTCCTCTGCTCTCATTTTGGATGCATTTGGCATCCTCACTCTTGGCCCCAGCCTGTTGTCTGATGTTGCAGCACATGTTGGTAAGCAGCTGTTGCATTTCACCCAGGGCAGATCACGCTGGCCTGAGGGAGGAAACATTTCCTACTTGTGTACTTTGTACAGTCAGAACATAACAGCTGTAAGTCCTTTGGGATACAGCAGGAAAAAGTGCTGGATAAAAGATCTTCTCATGGCATTGCTGTACCCTTTCGCAAGCCCAGGAGCACAGGCAAGTCAGCAGAAATCTGATCCTTTCAGTTGAGAAAATGAGTAATTGATGAAATGCTGCCATTTTCCAGGCTGTGGGAGCAGCTGTGTCCAGCCCTCCCATTGGAGTGGGCACTGCTGGGCAGGATCCCAGCCCTCCTGCCCTGACACAGCACAGAGCCAGCTTGGGGATGTCTGTAATGCCTCATCAGCTGGGGCTCAGACACACTGACCCCTTGAGACACAGGCCCAGCTACCAGAAACTCCACATGTCTTCAGGGATCTGTGTGGTGTGCCCCCTGCACATGTCCTGCCTCTTCAGAATCTGGTGTGTGACAGCAGCTGGGCAAGGAAATGCAGATAAAGGGATGTGGATTGGCCTGGCCCTATTAAAAATCCCACAATCTCAGCCTAGGGGAAGGTCTCTGCTATTAATTTTAACTTCTCTCTTCTGCACGTCCCCATGTTTCTTGTGCCTGTTGCTCAGAGAGGCAGGACGAGCACTTTGATAGGGGTGAGGTGAGCTAGAAATCTTGGCAAAGACTTCAGGACGTGATGAAGCATGTCCATGAGCTGCCTTCCTGGCCATCAGTGATAACATTTGTGCAACTTTGGAAAGTTTGTGTGAAGTGCCAAGCTACAGAGGCTGCACGTCCAGCTCTGTTGAGCTGGTAGCACATGTGAGCCCTGTTTGCAGGGACCTGTGGGCAGGTACAGCCTCCTCAAGGCTCCCTGCACTTCTCACAGCTTTCTCTCTTTGCCCTGAGTTGGAATGGGCTGAGTGAAGCAGAGGGCAGGAATGTTCTCCTGCCTAAAGGTGAACACGAGCCACAACCCTTTCTCCTGGCAATCCCTTGGAGCAGGGAGATCAGAATCATCAGGAACCTGGCTTGGAGAGCCCAGACAGGAGTTGTGTGCTGACAGCCTGAGTGAGCTCAGGAGAGCCCTACAAGGGTTCTGCATCTGCCTGGTAAGAGCAGCTGTTTCTGTGGCTTCACTGCCCTGCCACAGATGGCACAAGCAGGAGAGGAGACAGCCAGGCTCCTTCTGTGCCTGATGCTAGAGGTAACCACCAAGACAGCAGCAGCCTGGCTGGTCAGAAGCACATCTACAGATAAGGGATGCTGTCCCACTGCTGCATCCTGAACTTCAGCTTCCCCTTTCCCATTTGGAAGGCAAAGCACCGTGTGTGCCAGCAGATCTGTGCCATCTGTCAGTCATTTTTTGCAGGTTTTTTTTCTCAGTACAGGCAGAAACAAAAGAAGGGTTTTTTTTTTTCCCTTGATTGTGCTCCTCAGATGTCCCAGCCAAATCCAGATGCTGTAGTGTTTGTGCTGCTCACAGTTCTGCCACAGCTGCTCACTGGAAACTGTTTAGTCTGTGCTGTTGAGCACCAATTCCAGCAGGAGTACTGCGGTTTCATTTCTTACAGAGGATGACCAGCAAATATGTGCTGTGTGGACACAGCCGCTCCCTCTTCTCCCTTGTATATACTCAGTCAATGAAACATGTAAATATTGTGGTTTATGCACATTTGTCTGTAATTCATTAGCAGCACAGACTCGGCACAAGGTGCAGTGAAGCTGTAATAGCTGAGCTCTCTCAGAGGTCATCACCAACTCTGGACAGCAGAGACTAAATAAATACCTCCTTCTCCCTCTGAAATCAGCATCTTTACTCATGCAGTGCCATCTTCTTGCATTCTGGGAACTGAACCAGTTCTTTTCAAACATCTTGAGCCTAAAGGAGCCTGGGGTGTGTGGCTGGAGCCACGTCCTCCAGTCAGGGAGATTAACACTGCTCAGCAGGTTTGTAAGTTCCCTGACTCAGTGACCATCTTTCTCCACACGCATGTATCTGGATCTTAATCTTGATCTCCAGCTGCTGCTGTGGAAAAAACAATAAAATTTAGTTTCCTTGACAGTGCTGAGTGCTGGTCAGCCAGGTGAGAGGTCTGTGGGTGGTTGCATTCCGGGGACACGGCCAAGGTTTGCCTCTCATTGAGACTCCCCCGTGGGTCTGCAAAACACTTGAAGAACAAAGTTCCTAGTGGATGTTTCAGGGCTTTTTCTTGCCACTTAAGCTCCAGCCAGGGGTTCAGTTTCATGCCTGGACTCTGCCAGGTACTGCCCAGCCTGTGAATGTGGCAGGGATGGGGCATGGTGAGTGCTGGAGAAGTGACTGCAGCCCAGTGTCCCGTGGCATCTGCAAGGGAAGGGCTGGGAGCACCACTGGCACCTTCTGCCTCTCAACCCCTCTGCCTGAAGCAAACATGCTGAGTGTGGATCCTGCTTGCATTCCCCCAGACTTTCAGATCATCCCATTATTTTCATTAAAATGAGGTCACTTGGTCACTTGTGCTGCTGCCTCTATCTGGCAATTCACTGTACATAGACAGGTCCCACATCTTAAAATTACATGTAGGTGGAAGCTGTGGCACTCAGCTCAGTGCAGACTGTCTGCACTCCTACACTTCACCCTGAATAACTGCTCCTTTTGTTTCTAACGTTTTAAAAGAATTACATTTATTTTTAAACACACTGCTTTTGAATGGAAAAGCATTGGAGGAGGGAGAGATGGGAGTGGCAGGTTGGCCCTGAGGGGAAATGAGTAATTGCACAGATAAAAGCTGGAACATGCTGTATTATCCATAAGTCTAATACAACAGAAAGCATTTGTGTTGGATGGGAATGGCCCTGTGCTAAGTGGAGGCTTTGGGGCTGATGTCACTGACGTTAATGAATCACCCTGGAGTGGGGCAGGGACGAGATCCATCGGGTGCCTGTCGAGATTCCTTTACCCAGCACAGCCCTGCCTGGAAAGCAAGAGTGCAGTGCACAGGGAGCATGGGGCCAGCATCTACTGAAATCCTTAATTCAAATTTCATGCCCTCCTCCCTGCAGCACAGGTGTGCCTGGAGGAACAGACAGCACCTGTGTGGCCCCATCCCTCTCCAAGCTCTGGGCTGTCATTTTTTCCTTTCATGCTGCCCCTGCACAGTGGTGGGGACATCTTTGTGTTCCTGCACTCTCTCAGATAATCAGCTTCAGCTCCAACGATTTCACATTTTATTCTCTGCAGAGCTGGCTAGGCAGTGGCAGATTTTTCTCTTATCCTTATCTCCCTGTGAAGAAAAAGAATGATTGTGGAGGAGAAGAAAGGGAGAGAATGCAGCTGGAATAGCAAAGTTTGTCTCTGAAAAAAAATTAATCACTTAAAAAGTTGGGAAAAAAAATGCCTTGGAAGCCTCTTTTCTAGATTATTGGATTAGAATATATATTGGGATACCACTTGTTCATGTACCAGATCAGCGACAGCGATACACAGCAGGGTCACACAGCAGCTCTCTATCCCACTCATCCCTGTCACCATCCAAACCTTGTGTGTGCCCTGTTCCTGTCCTTGCAGGCTGCAGTGTGACTGCCAGCACAACACCTGTGGTGGCTCCTGTGACCGCTGCTGCCCTGGCTACCACCAGTTCCCCTGGAAGCCTGCCACCGCCGACAGCGCCAACGAGTGCCAGCGTGAGTGGGGCTGGGGCCCGTTTGCAGACAGCCCCAACAGGGGAGAGATGAGTGACTCTGACTCCGTGTTCTTAGAAGGCTAATTTATTATTTTATCTTATATTATGTTAAAGAATAGAGAAAGGATACAGACAGAAGGCTTAACAAGACTGATAATGAAAACTCGTGACTCTCTCTTCCAGAGTCATGACACAGTTGGTTGTGATTGGTCATTTAGTAGAAACAATTCACATAAAACCAATCAAACAACCACCTGTTGGATTAACAATCTCCAGACCACATTCCAAAGCAGCAAAACACAGGAGAAGCAATCAGATAGTTACTGTTTTCATTTTTCTCTGAGGCTTCTCAGCTTCCCAGGAGAAGAAATCCTGGCGAAGGGATTTTTCAGAAAATATGATGGTGACAGGGCTGGGCTTTCCCTTCTGTCAGGCACTGCCCCGTGCCCTGCTGCAGAGCAGCTGCTCACTGCACTGCTGGGGCTGGTGCTGAGTGGGACTGGGTGAGCTGGGGGCAGTGACACAGCAGGGAGGACTCTGCACAGCAGGTGTTGCTGCTCAGGTGAGGCTCACACAGGGAGGTCTCTGAGGTCCGTGTGGGACTTTGGCTCTGCTTGCCTTCTAGTTCCTCCAGTGTGTCCAAGGGTTCGTGCAGGCGAGTCTTGTTGCTCAATTCTGTCTGCAAGATGAATTAGGTTTGGGTGTGTTTACATTCAGGACATCTTTGTGTGTCTGGAGAAACCTTTGGTCAGTGCCGACAGTGGAATTTCTGCTGCACTGGGAGCGCAGAGCACAGAGCTGCACCACACGGTGTCTTAGAAACACGGGGTGGCAGCGGATCTTAAATCCTGGGAGTTTCTAAAGCCCCCTCACCTGGTGCTGGGTTTTACAGCTCACCTCCATCCAGGGTGGGCTAAAAGAGGCAGGAATGTTGCTCTCCAAACCAGGCTAGTCGAGGCCCCACGGTGTGGTGATTTTTCTGTCTCGTCCATACACGCCTGCACATACTTTACTTGTGATTTTGTGCCCGCTGCACTCTCCAGACTTTGTGAAGGAGTTGCTGCTTCTGTGCTTTTAAACTGAAAGACTTCAGAGAGCTTGGGACATCATGTAATCCCCCAGATGCATTCAGGCATCTTTCCTCATGGAAAAGCAACCCATCAGACCCAGGAGGGAGAGTTGACATCTTGAGATGCAGTTGCTGACTGAAGGAGCTCCGAGGACGGGTGGTTTAGCTCCCCTCTCTTTGTGTTCCAGCCTGCAATTGCAATGGCCATGCCTATGACTGCTACTACGACCCGGAGGTGGATCGACACAAAGCCAGCAGGAGTCGTGAGGACAAGTTTGAAGGGGGAGGTGTTTGTATTGACTGCCAGGTAGGCCTGAAGAGCTTCTCTGGAAAAGGCTGTTGTAAATGTTTGTGTTTGTTTCTGCTGTCAGCCTGGAGTTCAGCCTCCTGGGACCTCTCTACCAAGCCACCCTATTATCTAAATTAGGTCTCTGCCTGGAAATTGAGTCTCTTTGCTGTGGATTAAAAGTGTGTACCAGTAATGAGAACAGCACTTGGGTTTCTAGCTGTTAGTACCCTGGTAGTACCACTTCCTCCTAAAGCTTTAGTTTGCTGAGACACCAGAATTGGGAGGGACAGATTGCTGCTGTAGAGATTACATTGTGTAATCTCTACCTAGTTCACAGTGCTCTGGCAGCTCCCTGGATGTCTCTCTGCCCACCAAAATGCCAGTCTTCAGTCTCTGTGAAAGTGGAAAGTAGCTCTTCCCTTCCCAAGGTGACGGTGACTGTGACTCGGTTAATTCATGCACTGGCATGAAACTTCTGGCTGTGCTTCCTTGCTGGGAGGAAACAGGTTGCTCCCATCCTTCAAGCACAAAATGGTCAGGACATTTTGCCATCTGAAAGAAGTGGAATGGGCTCAAGGTCAGATATGAACCTGAAACTCACACTGTGTTTATGGGAGGATACAGTTGGCAGGAAGTGCTTTGTTCCCAAGTTGGTTTATGTGGAATTTTGAGCAGATTTGGGTCTTCGGTGTGCTGCTGCTCCTGAGCTGCTTCCTCTGTAACCTGGAGCTGTTAGTAAATCTGGCAGATGAATGTGAATCCTGCAGGCAGAGGAGCTGATGCCTCTCCAACCCACTGTCTTTCAGCACCACACCACTGGCATTAATTGTGAGAGGTGCATCCCTGGCTACTACCGATCCCCCGACCACCCCATCGACTCTCCTTACATTTGCTACCGTGAGTGTGAACTGCTCTGCAGTGACATCCTGCTGGCCTGGGTGACACTGGGCAGGGCACTCTGGAGGCTTGGGCTGGGAGGTTTTGCTGCTGTAGGCAGTCTGAGCCTCACTCAGTGACACTTGTCCCTCTCTGCAGGCTGTAACTGTGAGTCTGACTTCACCGATGGCACCTGCGAGGACCTGACCGGGCGCTGCTACTGCAAACCCAACTACACCGGGGAGCACTGCCAGGCCTGTGCCGAGGGCTACCTCAACTTCCCCCACTGCTACCGTGAGTGGGGCTGCACAGCTGGGAGCTCTGGGAAGGGCCAGCAGCTCCACTTCTGGCTCTTGGCGTGTCCTTTCCCCATGCCACGTGACACTCCTGTACCAGGAGTAATTCTTTCAGGTCCACATTTGGCTTGGGTGGGAGCTGCAGCAGAGCTGAGCTGCTCCGAACACAGAGTTAACAGAAGCTTCCCATTTGGCTGGAGTTTTATCTCCCACTTTCTTGTGAAAGACAGGCTAAAAAGAGCTTTAATGGTTTGATGTTTAGTGGGACATCTGTGCTTTGTTCCATGTTCCACATTTTTGTGCAGCCTGTTCGGCTTTGGGACTGTCAAGTCCCTGATATTCCATCAGGATTTCTCTGAGTGTGTGTGCTGACATGTCCATTGTGTCTTTCTCTGCACAGCCATTCCAGCTTTCTCTCACAACAGTACTGGAGAACAAGTGCTTCCTGCAGGACAGATAATAAGTAAGCAGTGCAATTTTCCTTGATGCTTTGGCAATGCTGTCATTTCTGTTATACCTCCCATCCAATGCAAGATCAGGTCTTCAGCTTACTGGGCACATTTGTTGTATGGGGCAGCCCTGAGTGGTTTTAAGAGAGTACAACCAGCAGCTGAGCTGGAGGGAAAGGAAGTTTTATGATCCCCTTTTTACAGATGTAGAAGCTCTAGGCTGGAGTGACAGTGTGATTTTTTTTCTGGGGTCCAGGCCTTGTGGATATGTCCCTTCTGCCCTCCCTGTGAGGAACCTCCCCCAAAGGTCATGGAGGAGCTGTGGCTGATCTGGGAGTTCTGCTGTGGGCACCTCTGAAGGGTCATGCACAGACAGCCGCTCACTCTGTGTCACTTCCTCTGTTGTTTAGAAAGCTCATCCATGCTCTCATCCCTGCTCCCCTCCACCTCCCTCCTCTCTCATGCTCACTCCTCTTGGTTCATCTACTCCCTTGTGCCTTTTTCTGTCTCTTTTCCCACCGAATCCTCCCCTGTCTCATGCTCCCCAGCACACTCCAGATAACCTTTTCCTTCCTTCTGATATTCTGAAGTCTGTATCTTCCAGACAGGTTTTTTTCTTTCCTGAGCTGGAATTTCTCACTTCCCTTCTCCTTTCCTCACCTCCCCCTCCCTCTGGTTTTTGGATGATGTTTGTCCTTGCCTCTCCCAGCCCAGCACCCCACACCACTGCTGTTGGTGACAGCAGGGCTGGCTCAGAGCCTTGGCACTGCCTGCCTGGAACACCCTGCCCTGGAAGTGGGAAGGTCTCGGGTGCAGCTGAGCATGGAGTGACCAGAGAGAAAGCCCAGAGTTCACCCTGATTAGCCCAAGGCTGTGGTTATTCCCACACAACAGTGACTCAGCTCTGCCTGGGCTTGTGGAAGCAGCATTTGCCTGCCCTGTGTGTTGCCCTGCTGCCCACCCTGCCCCTTCACAGCAGCGTGGTGCTGAGCCCTCCCAGCCACCCCGGGAGCCAGGCGTGGGTGGTTGAAACATTCTTATCTGATAGGAAGGGTATGGAAGCAAATGCCTGAGCACTTGAGCTGCCTCAGGGCAACTCCTGCCGTGTCCTTGTGGGACCTCAGAGCTGGACTGACAGCCGTGTGTGGTGTGTGTTGTGTGTCCCCATCCAGACTGCGACTGCTACGCGGGTGGGACAGAAGGCAACGCCTGTCGGAAGGACCCCCGGGTGGGGGTGTGTGTGTGCAAGCCCAACTTCCAGGGCACACACTGTGACCAGTGTGCCCCAGGCCACTACGGGCCCAGCTGCCAGCGTGAGTACCCAGCGGGCAGCGTCCCTAAGCTCGCCCTGCTGGGCTTCTCCTTGTTCCCCACCCGTGCTGGGGAGGAGGAATTCCACAGCTCTACTTCCAAGTGATAAATTCCCATGACTTCTGCACTTTTGCTGTTGTTTTCCACCCAGCCCTGACCCTCCAGCATCCTCCCAAGCTGTGGGGGACTCTGGAGGAATTCGCTATGGGCCAGGCATGCTTGCTGTCAGCTCTGTTCCCCATGCTTTCTCCAGCAACTGCTCTTCTACCCCAGAGGAACAGATGCTTTGGTTCTTTTCCTGGGAAGGCTAAGGACAAAAAATCCTGCTGATTTACTGATGCCCTTGTTGCTTTGCAGCCTGCCAGTGCTCTGGCCCTGGTCAGTACGATGGCACCTGTGACAGCGACACAGGGCAGTGTGTGTGCCGGACAGGCTTTGAAGGGCACTCGTGTGACCAGTGTGCTCCAGGCTACTTCAACTACCCTCTGTGCCAGTGTGAGTATCTGTCCTTCATGGGCCTGGGTGGGGACACAGCCAGAGTCCTCTGACAGGGGACTGAAGGGCTGGAAGGGGGTTTTGGAGAATATGTGCCATGGGCAGAGACTGATGGTGTGAATGCTTAGAGCAGCACCTGATGCCTGTCTGAGAACCCAGGAAAAAGGCATTTTGCCATGAGCAAAATGCCTTTTTCCTGGGTTCTCAGACAGGCATCCCAGGCTGATGCTCCCAGCTGAGGAGGTGGTTTCTTTGTGTTGCAGTGTGTGGCTGCAGTGCTGTGGGGACGCTGCCAGGAGGCTGTGACTCTGCTGGGAATTGTTTCTGCAGAGCTGAGTTTGCTGGGCCACGCTGTGAGCAGTGCAGCCCTGGCTACCACTCCTACCCCCACTGCTATGGTAAGCGCCTGAACCTTCAGCTCCTGCTCTAAAGAACATAGCTGTTCTTGCAAGACTTTGATGTTTCTCAGTATCAAATCTGTGTGGTTTGTACTGTGAATTTGGCAGGCTTGTTTTGGGGGTCATGAATCATAGCAAAGCCTGGAAGACAAAGCAGTTTTTATCAGTCACTCTTCCTCATCACAACCCTGCTGTGACCTGGTGTCTCAGCTTATGGCCTTTTTGTGTGTGTCATTTTAGAGCATTAGCCTACTAAACTGCTGGGGAACATTGAATGGGCTGTAAAAACCCCTCAGTGCATTTTCCTGGTATGGTTGTGAAAATACGGCAAAATTTGCCTAGGGATTAAGAAATTAATATTTTCTGATGGAAGTGGCTGATTCCTGGGGGTCTGAATGATGGTTCAGACCAGCAGTGCTTGGCCACAGACCCACAGGGATCATCAGAGTCCTGCTCTTACAGCTTGCTCCTGCGATTCCCGGGGTGCAGTGGACAACAACTGCAGCCCAGCGGGGCAGTGCCGATGCCACGGGAACTTTGCAGGACCCACCTGCAACCAGTGTGCCCTGGGCTTCTATGGATTCCCCAGCTGCACACGTGAGTAACACCTTGCTGCTCTCTACAAACACTGAGAGGAGGCTGTAGCCAGACCGAGGTCAGTCTCTTCTGCCAAGTAACTAGACAAGAGGAGATGGCCCCACATTGCACCCTGAGATGTTTAGGTTGGGTATTAAGAAAAATTTCTTCACCAAAAGTTGTCAAGTATTGACACAGGCTGCCCGGGGCAGTGGTGGAGTCTCCATCATTGGGAGGCTTTAAAAATTGTGTGGATGGTGGCACTTGGGGACATGGTTTGGTGGTGGGCTTGGCAGTGCTGGGGGAACAGTTGGGTGATGATCTTAGAGGTCTTCTCCAACCTTAATGATTCTCTGCTCCTGTTCATTTCCCTGGGCATTGCATCACTCCTGGACTATTGCTGCTGGTGCCTGTGGCAGGTGCCTGCAGCCCCAGATCCTCTGACCAGCCCTCCCCAGCTCTGAGCAGAGTGTCCCCACCTCCCTCCCAGTCAGCAGTCCCGACTAGAAGCCAGATGTACTCTTATGTCTCCCAGCAAGAATTTACTGCTCATTAAAAAGTAATCCGTGATACAATTTCCGTGAAGCAACAAAAGAGCATCATCACCCTCTTGCACAGTACTAAATGTGGACTCCTGAGCCTTGCCAGCTGGCAGAACTCTCCTCCCAAATGCTGATGCCGGCAGTATGCCTTTGAAGAGGCTGGAGGCAGAGATGAAATGGTCTCACAGGAGTTCAGTAGTCACTTTTTTTTGGTCTCATAAAGCCATAGCCAGATTGCAGAGCTGTAGAAGACCCACAGCAAGGAAAGAAAAGAACCACCTGATTTTTATATTTTCCTAAAATCTGTTGTTTCCTGAGCAGTCTTTAGCTGTTAGCCAGTGTGGGGGTGTCAGCCTAGAATGTCTCCTTTGGCAGGGGTTTGAGGTGTACTGGCTGGGCAAGGAAGGCATGGGCAGCTCCCTGGCAGCTTGCTGACCTTTCCTGTGATAGGGCAGTGGCAGTGGGATCTCTGTGCATTCATGGGCAGCAGGTCATGCAGAAGCTGTGGAGCCATTGCCCTGCCCTCACCCTGCTGCCCACATCCAGCATCCACAGGGCAGACCCTGACGGCCAAATGCTGCTCGGGGTGTTTGGGATTTTGTAGGGTCTGATACAACACTGCAAATGACCTTTGGGGGATGAGATCACACCCCTTCTCCTCAACCAAAACTCTTCCCTGCCTCTGAAATACACATAAATGCATGTGGATGGCTGTGATAAACATTGAGACTTCTGTTGCTTTTTGTTGGGACGGTTTTAACCAAAAGAAAAGAATGAGAATTTTATTTATAATCCACGTCTGGCGGCTTTGGGTGAAGGTCAGGCAGACAAAAGAGGCTGTTGCTGGGAAGCCCTGAATGCCCCTCCAGCAGCTCTCTCCCCTCTCTTGCAGCTTGCCAGTGCTCCCGGGAGGGGTCCCTGCATGGCACCTGTGAGCAGGACACGGGGCAGTGCAGCTGCCGGCCCGGGGTGACGGGGCTGCGCTGTGACAGCTGCGAGCCTGGCGCCTACGGCTTCCCCCACTGCCAAGGTAGCCCCTTGTCCCTCATCTCTGCCACACTCCACTCTCTTGGGGGCTGGTAAATGTGTTTAGCATCCCCCACAAGCTTTGCAGGGGAGACATAAACCCAGCTAAGGGGTGGGCTAGTGCTATAAATCTGTTCTTCTACCCCTCTTTTCTAGTGGGCTCCTGTAACCCAGCAGGGTTGGAGACTGCAGATCCCTCGCTGGCTCCAGTGAGTAATGAACCTACCACAGCCCCTGCAGGTCGTTCTGTATGGTCTGCTTTATCTCCTTTTGGACCAAGTCCTTTCTTAAGCTCAGCCAGAGCAGCAGACCCCACTTTCAACCACTGTGCTGCAGATTCTCACTTGCTCTTTTCTCCTCCTGCCTTTCCCCAGGGCTCCTGTGCATGTCGGGCATACGTGGAAGGCCCAGCTTGTGACAGATGCAAGCCTGGATACTGGAACCTGACTCCAGAGAACCCCTATGGCTGCCTGAGTAAGGAAATGGCATTTGCACAGCCCACAAAAGTCCCCTCCGTGGTGCAGGAGCCAAACCCAAGCCAGTGAGCACCATCACTGGAGGACTGGAAGTGATGGCCTTCCTTCCATCTTCACCCAGAAGTGATGTGTCAGAGCTGGAGTCCTCTGGGTAACCCTCATGTGGAAAGGGGAAAGACCAGAGCCTGGAGCTTTTTGCTTGGGATGAAACATAGGGCTCATACAATGAGTTATGCCATTCTCAGCCCTCCCTACAGACACCTGATTTTTTATGGCCAAATATGCAGAAAAGGCAAATGTCTTTGGTAGCTGTGTCCTTAACAGTATCTATCCAAAATGAAATCTGAGCCTTTGTGCAGGGCTACCTTCTACTTGACCAGTTCCTGGCTCCTCTTACCCCAGTTACTGTCCTCTGGTGTGGTGGATGCTGGCACCATTAGGTTTCTTCTCGGGGGCTGATTGACATTCTGGCTTTCTTGTTCATCTTCCTCTCCTCAGGCTGCAAGTGTGACACCAAGGGCACCATCAGTGGAATCACAGAGTGCCGGCAGGTGGGTTTGATCTCTGCCTCCAGGCTCCTCTGAGTGTGCTGTGTTGGGAGTGTTCAGCTCTGTCTATCCCAGCAGCTGCTGGAGAGGCCCCAGCACTGAGCTCTCTGCTCTTGCACCACAATCTGGGCTTGCATGAGAATGTGGGATTAAGACCTGTCATAAATTAGGCACCTAAATATTTCTGTGTCTGTCCCTGGATGCCTGGATTTTTGTTTGCCTGCATTGTTGGGTAATTTAAGTTATCTGGCCCTTATCTGGCCCACCCACGCGCAGGAAGCCATGTAGAGCATGAATCTCAATCTGCTGCTTCTGCAGTGTCTCAGACCAGAACCCAAATAACTGAGGAACAGCTTAGCCATGACAAGCAACAGGAAGGAATGTGTTTCCATGCCTGCTTCTCTCCCAGGGCGATGGGCAGTGTTTCTGCAAAGCCAACGTGTGTGGGAAGCTCTGCTCAGCCTGCAAGGATGGCTACTTCAACATGGAGAATGCAAATTACTTTGGCTGCCAAGGTGAGCCCTTCTGTGAGGTGTTTGGGGGCCACAAGAACTGACCCCACTGCACAGACTGACTGGAGAAAAGGGGCAGGAGATGTCCTACCTTCTGTTTTGGGTCATCGTTTTGGGGTGATGCCGTTAAGTGCTTTAAGGGTACAGTGGTAGTGCTGGGTTGATGGTTGGAATTCAATGAGCTTTTTGTCTCTTCCAACCGTGGTTCTGTAATTCTATACCACAGCCCAGAGCATGGGCTGGGAATTACTGTGGCTCTGGAGACCTGAGGTTGTGCTTTTCCACTATTGAACACAGGTCTGTCAGGCTGGGGAGCAAACAGCCAGGTGAGATCCCCCTTTGGGGACCAGAAACTGGTACCCAATGTGAACCACTGGTCACATCCTTGCAGCAATGCCCCTTCCTCCTGCTGGGAGAGGGTGGGCACGGATACGTGGGGTTGGCCACTCTCTACCATGGGAAGAGGTGAAGGAGGAGATCCCACTCTCCCCCGTGTCCATGGGAAGAGGTGAAGGAGGAGATGGGCTGCTTGGAGGCATCCCACGCCGAGCTAGCAGGGCTGGTGGCAGGGCTGCAGCTCCTGTCCGTGAAGGTTTGCAGACCTTGTTCCATCAGCCGCCTGGAAATAGCTCCGCGCTGAGGTGGAAGAAGAGCCCATCCAAGTGGGGCCGGGGCCAAATATGAAAACGGATACAATGGAATAAAAATAGTGGCCCCAGGCTCCCCGCCCGCTGGGGATGTGCCTTTGATTAGCGACCAGGAGCTCGTTAGCACGGCGGGAATGTAAACAGGCGCTTCCTGCCCGCAGGCTGCCGGTGCGATGTCGGCGGGGCCCTGGGGCCGTCCTGCGAGGCGCGGAGCGGAGCCTGTCGCTGCCGGCAGAGCACACGCGGTCCCACCTGCACACAGTAAGCTGCACCTTGGCATGCTCTGCCTCCCACGGTGTCCTCTGCCACCACGGGGATGGGGACCTCATCGCCCGGGCTGCTGTCACATCAGCCTGGCGGAGGTGACCTCTGCCAGCTCTGATAGCCCCGCAGGTGACGATGCTCTCTCTCTTCCCCAGACCAGCACGGGATCATTATTTCCCTGACCTTCACCACTTGAAATTCGAGCTGGAGGAAGGCACCACGCCGTCGGGCCGGGCTGTGCGCTTTGGCTACAACCCCTTGGAGTTTGAGGGCTTCAGCTGGCGAGGCTATGCACAGATGTCCTCCATCCAGGTACGCTGGTGGCTGCAGCCCAGCCCAGCTCCCTGTGGGGAGGATGTGGCCGGTGGAGGACTGATGTGCTTTTGGCACAGCTCTCTCACCCCAAGTGCTCCTGAAACCCCCCATGTCACAGGATGGCCAACATAAACAGCACAGTGTATATATAGCCTGTTTGTGCAGATACTTCCTGTAGTGCTGGGGGTGGCATAGACTGATGAGGGGAAAGATCCTAAACTGGGAATCCCGTGACATCCTAATCTATTTAGACAAAGGTGGCAGCATGGTGACTACTTACAGGGATGTCTATAAACACTGTCTCTCCATTTCCTTGTTCCTCTTTCAACTGGCTCTGCTCTTTCCTATAGCTCTGCATAACCTTTCCTCCCCTTTCCAAAAATAAGTGTCTCCTCCTCAGCTGCCATGTTCAGCTTGGACCTCTTGTTACCCTTCAGCCTTTGCCCTTGCTGTTAGCTGGTTTGCTGTAACAATGGTTTATGCTAACCTGGAGTTGTGTAAGCCCTAGAAGTGAAGCTGTTTCTTCTCTTGACTCTTTTTCTCTCCTTGGTGGTTTCTTCTGCATGGCCTCTGCGAAGTGTGTGCACGTGTGGGGATGGAGTACAGGGCAGTGATTCTCTGACAGTCTTGTTCCATGTAAGATGCTCCTTACTCTGGTGCATGTACTTTCAGTTTTCTTCACGTTTTTGTGCTTAGGTGAAATAACAGAGGGGCTGTTTCCCACCGAATTTTAGAGAGGAGCTAAGCAGTGAATTCCTGTGGGGCTCCCTTGAGAACATCCCAGCCTTAAAGCTTAAGGATGGATCTCATGCTCAAGCTCGTAGCTGCAGTGTTGCATACAGCATGGGTGTTTGAGCTAGAAACGGACCTTGATAGAAGGGCTGATATGTGGCTTTGGCTGTCAGGTCTCACCTGTAATTTGTTATCATCAAAACCCTTCCAGTTTGCTCTCCATGGGAAGATGGTGTGTAACTGGAGCTTTGGAGAGCACAGCCCTCATTAAAAATCTCCCTGGGCAGGAGGTTATTTAAGCCTAGGATCTCTTTGGAATGGGTCAGACTTGAGCATCTCCTTCGCCGGGCTCTTGTCCAGGCAGGGGGAGAGCAGATGTGCCATCAGTTGTATGGTCCATTAGCCCTGCTGGTCCTTAGCACTGCACCTTGCTGAGGATGAGGCACCAGCTCAATTCACAGCCTGTTCTGTAGGCAGCTGGGCAGACCCCCATAAATACAAGGGCAGGAGTTTGGTACCTGGTGCTTGGTTGCAGCACGTAGAACCCAAAAGCAGCATGCTGACAACAAAAGCAGCAACTTCCCATAACCTTTCCCATGTAATTGTGTGTGCCCCAGGACAGATGAGCCACCCTGCTGTGCCACAACATCCTCCAGGTGTGGTCACAGCCTTCCCACCCCCTTCCACAGGCAGGTTGCTCCCTGGGTGGCTGGCCCCAAGTGTCCCCAGAGTGAGGGACAGTGTCACGAGGTGCCGTGAGCAGTAGGGTCCGTGTGCTTGTCTCCTCCTCGCGCTGTGGCATGTTGCTTTGGGAGCAGTGAGCCGAGGGCTGCGCTTGGGCTGGCAGTGAGGGTGGTGGAGGTAACTGAAGGTGTGCTCTGCTTCTCTCCCCTTTCTCTCTCCCACCAGCCCAAGGTAGTGGTGACTGTCAATGTGACCTCCCCCGACCTCTTCCGCCTCGTCTTCCGCTACGTCAGCCGGGGGCCCGCCAGTGTGGAAGGGAGGGTCTCGGTCCTTGAGGAAGGAAAGTTTAATGTTTGTGCCAACTGTAAGTGCATTTTTCACTTCTAGACTAACCCAGAGCATCCCACGCTGCGACACTGCTCCTCTGCCCCTTCTCCTGCCCCCAGGTGTGTCCGTCCCGAGAGTGCCCGTGTCAGGCGGCCGGCCAGAGCCGTGCCTGGGCTGGAAGGGAGGGGGAAGAGAGGCAGGCAGGCAGGCAGGTAGGGCAGGCGGGTCAGGCCCTCCCCAGAGCGGGTGGGCACTCAGGAGCTGCCCCCCCAGTGATGTGTGCCCCGTGTGCTCTTTTGCTTTTTGCAGAATAAAATCAGAGTCACTGTAGACGTGAAGGAGGCAGAGCTCTATCTGTTCCATGTCATCCTGAGGTATATTAATTCAGGAGGGGCCACTGTGTATGGCAAAATTACAGCTTATCAGCCACGAAGGAGAGGTAAGGATCCCAGACTGCTCTGCTTCCCTGTGCCATCGCCACCTCCTCCCCATCCCAGGCAGCCTTCTGCATCATCCTTTCCAGAAGACGCTTCCATATGGCTTTACCCATTAGTCCTGCTCTCCCAGGTGAAAGGCTGATTTGAGTTTGCAGCCCCCTTTATTTACCAAAGCTGCAGCAAGGTGGGCCCAGCCCTGGGGCTGCACACTGAGGACTGACACCAGGCAGGCTGGTGGGAGATAAAGCTGTTGTACAATTCCATACAACCTTTCCAGCACAGGACAAGATCACCCCGGTGCCGCAGGCAAAGCTGAGCTGACTTTCCACAAAAGCAGAAAGGGCCAAGAGCTGGGAAGTAAATCCAGTCTTTGGCAGCTGGCTGTGGTTTTATTTACCAGATGCCCTGGCATGGCAGTCCTGCCTTTCCCGTGTGCTTCTCCCAAACCAGGCTGCTCCCTTCACACATGGTGTGGGGCTTGGAAGTGCTGTGGAGTTACACATCTTACCCAGGCATTGCACTCGGGTGCAGTGTCCTCTCATCAAACCATGAGCTGCTGGAGAAGAGCCACCAAAAGATGTCTGAACAAGCTTGGAAATCTGGACAGCGATTTTTCTGGGAAACAATCTGAGCAAGACTACATGGGAACACACCTGAGGCCATGGTGGGTGGTTGGCTGGCTGATTTTACCCCTTGGGGTGCCACAGCCACATTGTCCTGCTGAAACTCTTCCTCCAGACCACACATCCACAGCACAAGGCTGTCAACACTAACTGCCTGATTTATCAGTGTGTGAAGTGCTCTCCTCTGTCTTGAGCTGGCCTAGGCTCTGCCTTTGATGTCATATGCAAGGTTTGAAATGCCAAAATATAATTTTTCTGCCGCCTTTATTTTTCTTTTTGAGAGGAAACATGGCTTATTTTTTATGTCCAGTCATATTACACTGCAGAAGAACAAGAAGAGCAGGAGCTGTGGTTATGCTTTAGGATCCCACCAAAGGCCAGGAAGTATTTAACCTGTCCTATCCAAGCAGCAGAGCTCATTTGCCTTAAAAAGGGCTTCACTTTTTGTGCAGAAGCAACGTGATTTTTCTAGTGCTGAAGGCAAGCAGTCAAACTGGTACACCAACAACAGGACAGCAGCATCCTTGGGAGGCTTCAGGAGTGCTGAGCCACCTCATGTCTGGATGGAAAGGGCTTCATATGGCAACGAACAAGCAGCCTGGAAAGAAGTTGGAAGTTGTGGCTTGCAAAAGGAGAGCCCTTTGCCAAGTGTGGGATTTTCAGCCTGGTTTCTTCCACTCTGCCTCCAGAAGCCATCTCAGTTGGAGCTGTCTATTGCCTCAAAGGGATCTGAAACTTCAACCTGCCAGGAAATCTACCCCAGTGCCAGTTCAGAGGAATCTCTTCACTCCTTGAATCCTCACCTCTGCTTCCTATGTGGAAAAGTGAGGTCCCAGCCTCAGCTGATGCCAGGCATGTCACAGAGCTACCACACATGGGAAGGGGTTATTAACCATCCCAGCAGCAGCACAAGCCCTTGCTTTAGCTTCTGCCCTGTGTGCTGTGCCTTGATGTCCATGTACCACACCAGGACAGTCGGTGTGCCACATTCTCCACTTCCTTCTCCATCTCTTCCACTCTCCGAGCAGCCATTCCCGGCGGATCCCTCTCACCTGTGCTCTTCAGAAGCTCCTGACCTGCTGGGCAGGCACAAAGTTTGCTTCTAGGGGCTGTGCTGTGATGGCATCCATTAATGAAGAGGTTGTGGGACTGTCAGATGAGCCAAGGGGCTGTTCAGCAGCAGCAGGATTCCATGCTGTTGCACCCATTCTGTTCTGTCAGTTTAAAATAACATCTGAATCTCGAGTGCAGAGTCTGTGGTTGGCAGGAAGAAAGGCAGGAGCACACCTTGGGGGCCTGAAAGTTTGCCAGAAGAGAGGTATCTTGCCTGTGGAGCTGGGGTCAGAATTTCCTTTAGGAAAAAATGTACCTGGGCAATTCTTTTTGCCTGTCTCACAATTAACTCTTCACAGATGAGTTCTTTCCTTTTCTAGCTGGCAAAACGCTCCTTGGCTTGCAACACTCTGTGCTTTGCAGTCTGGGGATGCAGAGCACACTGAGAGAGCTCTGGACTTGCATTAAGGATTGCAGTGATTTATTTTTATTTCTCCCATTAGGCTGTTGAGCAGATTGAGAGTGGATGTCTCTGTTCCAGGACAGTGTGGGATTGTGGTGCACCGAGACAGTGGGAACCTGTCACTGCCCACTGCACCACAGAGCTGCTTCCCTGAGCATAGCCTCCCATGTCCAGCCCCAGTTTTCCATTCACAGCCTCTCATCCCTCCCATTCCAGGTACAGAGCAGACCAAGCAGATTGTCTTTGCTCCCAGCACGGAGCCAGCCTTTGTCACTGTGCCCCAGAACAGCTTCGGGGAGCCCTTCGTGCTCAACCCCAACACCTGGTCTCTGGTTGTTGAAGCACAGGGGGTGCTGCTGGTAAGGCCCTGTGCTCCACCCACCGTGGGGGCTTCAGCAGCTCCCTGGGGACAAGTGTGCCAAGCATAACACCTCTCCCATCTCTCCTCCCAGGACTATCTGGTTTTGCTGCCCAGCTCATACTACGAAGCACCCATCCTGCAGCTGAAGGTCACAGAGCCTTGTGTCTACCAGCCAGCCCCTGAACAAGCCACCCAGAAGTAAGGATCTGCATATCTCTGTGCTGTGTGGGGCTTGCTCAGCTCCTCTTGGCCTGGGGTTTAGGAATGTACACAGTCCATACTCAGTGATGCAGTAAAACTGCTCGTAGAGCACTTGGCTGTGTCCAGTAAGGCTTGTGGAACCTGCACCAGCCCAGAAAGCCAGCCCATAGATCTCCTCATCCATGGCACAGCCAGGCTGTGTTTTCTCATGGACCCTGGAGGGCCAGCTCACCCAGTGACTCCACAGCCCACCTCTCTGCTGGGCTGGGTTCCCAGTACCAGCTTGTGTGTCTCCTCAAAAATGAGTAGGTTTTGCTGGACTATTTAAAATGAACGGAGTCTGGTTGTTTTTGGAGCATCTCAGTGCTTCTGCTTGCCCAGAACCTCTCTGTCCATGTTGGCAAGAAGGCTGGCTGGGCTCTGGACACTGGTTGTCCCATCCACCATAGCAGTGATCCCCAGGATAAAGCCCATTGCAAGGGGAGAAGTTTTTTGTTGTTACTGCTCTCTCTGGTCCTGTAATGCCCAGTCCCTTGCTCCCCACTGCCCAGAGCTGCTCCTTGGCCCTCCTGATAGACCAAAGCCTTCTCCAAACTTGGCTGGGCCAGGCTGTGTGGGTGCTCTTGACTTTTATAAGCATGCTGTAACTTTTGTACTTCACAATTTATTTCTGTGCATTTCCAGCTGCCTCTTGTACAAGTACCTGTCCCTGGAGGGCTTCCCTGCCGTGCCAGGGGTGGATGCAGTGTGCAGGCTGGACAACAGGCTCCCCAGGCTGTGTCCCACAGAGCAGCTCACCCCCTCCCACCCCCGCATGGCCACCTGCAGTGGCACTGATGTGAGTGGCACTTCTGTTTTGTCCCCCTCCTGGCCACCCTGCCCCTCCTCTCTGGGGCTTTACCTACACCTTTTTTAAGTATCCATGCCATGTCCCTCATATCTTGCCCTCAAAGTTGTGTCTTCCTCCTTGATTTTTTCCCCTGCTTTTGCAGCATCTGTGAGGTTAGTTTTGGCATGTTTTGGTCCTTTGCACTGCACCTCATTTTCTCCCAGACCATTTTCTTGTCATCACTAAATCTCCCAATTTTCCTGGGTTTTTTTTTTTGTTTTTTTTTCAATTGCATTTCATTTGATCATATCTTTACCTACACCAGAAGGGCTTTGCCCCCGTGCAGCTGTGTGCTTGTGTGTCCTGTTCAAGGCACCCAAACCCAGAGTCTCACCTGTAAAGGTTGGCGAGGATTTGATGGGATTTGGTGCTTTGTCCCCTGAGCTGCAGAGGAGGCTGGTTTGTAGCACCCTGCCCACACTCCCTCAGTCATCCCTCTGTGCTGCAGGTGGAAGTGCAGCTGTCCCTGTCTGTGGCCCAGCCTGGGAACTACGTGCTGCTGGTGGAATATGCCAACACCAACGCCCTGCAGAGCGTGGGCATCGCCGTCAGCTCGCCGCGCTCGGCCACGCAGCAGGGCACCTTCACCTTCTACCCCTGTGCCTACAGGTAAGGGCACCTCGGGGCAGAAAGGGTCCAGCTCTCTGCCATGGCAAGGACAGCTTCTCCTCCAGTTGAACTTTTTTGGGTTTATCTCATAAACAAAGCAAGCTTCGGTGTTGTCCACCTAAGCTCTGCGTGTCCAGACTCGTTCTAGCTGGACACAGGTTTTCCCATCTCAGGGAAGTATGTACCTGCCTCTGCCAGGAGATAATCTTGGGCATCTGTTTACAGCTGAATTGTTGGTAGGGACCTTGACTTAGGGAATGACCTCCAGGCAGGTTTATTGGAGACAGGTCAAACCCTGTCTGGCTTCAGATTGCAACCTTTGCAGTAGGAAACAAACGTTTGGGGTGTCCTTGGAAAATTTTGCTCTTGCAGCAGCCAGAAAAAACATCAAAAGATTTCCAGGGACTTTGTGTAAATCCCCTCAGGACATAGAGCTGGCAGGACAAGAAATGGGTCATGACCCTGTGCAAGGCTGATTTCAAAATGTGTTTCTCTTACAGTTTCCTTTGTCGAGGGATTGCTGTGGATTCCCAGAGTCGAATGGCAACTTTTGAACTCACCTCAGAGGCCACTGTTCGTTTCACCTCTGATCTGGCTGATTTCTTCCTGGTAAGGCTCCCTCTGAGGGCAGCTCTGTCAGCAGGTCACAGGGAGGAAAGGCTGGACTGAGACCCAGCCTGTAGGAGGGTTTTCTGGTCCTGTTTGAATTGGATCTCCGATCTTAGTGTGGGTTTTCTAGTCCTGTTTGGACTGGATACGGGATGTTAGTCTGTGTCACGACCGGTCCAAGTGGAGAATGTGGTCAGTGGGGTGTTTTGAAGTAAATCAAGGGGCTGGGAGTGGGGAGGAGATGGGAAGAAGCAGCTGATCTTGCAGGGGGAGCTCTGTAACAGTGGGGCAGTTCCTTCTTTATCGTGAAAACATTTCTAGTTTAGCCAAGGATGGAAGAATCCCATCCATATGTGGAGCTTCTAAATGCCATAAGGCTTGTGCCAAGGAATAAGCAGAGTGTGAGTGCCATGCATTAGCTGAAGTGCCTGCTGGCTGGTGGGCACAGGGCCAGCTGTGGCTCCAGGCTGTCACATAACCAGGTGTCTCTCTCCTGTGTGGCAGCACAAAGTGTACCTGATCCCTGCTGCACAGTTCACCATGGAGCTCATCGAGCCGAAGGTGCACTGCATCAGTGTCCATGGCACCTTCTCATCCAACAGGTGAGAGGCTCAGGTCCCCCTTAGCTTTGGCATCAATGGGATTATTTCCAAAAACATTTGCTTGTCCCGCTTCCCTCAGGCTCAGAGACTTTTTTAAGTTCTTGATGAAGAGATGTCCAGCTAGGTGAAGCTGCCTCCTTGTTTGTGTCCTCTGAGCACAGACTGGGATCAGACTGGTCCTGTGCCTGAGCCCCACTCTGTCTCCTGGAGCAGACACTCAAGTGTGGTCCCAAATAGGCATTCCTGTGCTTGCTCACATACAGCAAGACCCTTGCTGTATCCAAATTTTTGACACTGCTTCAGATAAATATTTGCAGAGAAATTGGCCTGTGCCAGGCTCCTGTTTTTCCTGCTGAGCCCATATCCCAGAGCCCCAGGGGTGCTGGCAGTGTGCTCTCCCTCAGCAGGCAGACCTTGTAATCCACCAGGAGTTACAGGGCACGCTTCCCTCCTCTGTTTCTCTCTGGAGATACTCACATCCTGTTTTTTCTTTGTTTTTCAGCAGCTCCTGTGTCCCCTCAAGGTTCCTGAAGCTTTCTCAGTCAATCATTTTGGAGGGGGCCCAGGCTCTGCCCATTGCCCCAGAGGTGCCCCTGGCTCAGGCTGTCCATGTGGCTCCATCTGGGGTGCCAGTGGAACCTGCTCCTCGTCCTCCCACAGCCATGGACCCCACTGCAGAGCTCATCCTCCTGCAGTCCCCACAGGTAGGGGCACAGGCAAGGGTTGGGCTGGTTTGCTGGTGCTGTGACACTGGACCACTGGGGCAGGGAGAAATTTTCTTTACCTGTTGATTAATGCTTTATCAAGTAGCATTTTCAGAATTTAATCTGAGCTTTAAACTTCTCCCTGAACCTGTAATTTCTGTGGACTCACCTCTCTTGGCTTTATCCAGCCTTATTTGGTTCTCTGGGATCCCAGGAAAAGCTTTTCAGGTGGCAGCATTAGAGGGGGCAGAGTGTGGAGGCATGGGGGACTTCATTCACTGAATTCCCAACTCCTGTCAGCTGGGCAATAGTAGCACAAATCTGTGCAGTAATTCAGGACCATGCCAGCCGTGGGTGCAGGTGTCACACGTGGGTTTTTGTCTGTGTTCTCCCCTGCTGGGGCAGGCTGCAGTGGTGTTCAGCAGCAGGATCCAGAGCCTGGGACGCTACGCCTTCATCCTGCACCTGTACCAGCCCAGCCACCCCAGCTTCCCCGTGGAGGTGCTCATCAATGGTGGGCGCATCTGGCAAGGTGAGAGCAGCAAGGACCTGGGCAGCTGCTGGCTGGCAGGAGCCCTGGAAGTTTTCCATGCCAGAGGATGACTGTGGGTTCTTCAGGGATTGCAAAAAATGAACCAAGACTGACATACCCCTTCCAAAGTGGGAGGATGGGATGGGGACTCAAGGGACAGGTGAGGCCAACACATTTGTTGTCTTTTCAGGTCAGACCAACGCGAGTTTCTGCCCACATGGCTACGGGTGTCGGAGCCTGGTGGTTTCTGAGGACCAGACCATCCTGGATGTCACTGACAATGATCTGACTGTGGTTGTTCGAGTACCAGAGGGCAAGCAGCTGTGGCTGGTGAGTCTCTCTCCAGGGAGCTCCCAGAGCATGCTGGGCAGGCTTCAGCAGAGGGCTTTGCATTGGATTTTTGTCACTGTGTGACCTCAGGAATGTTACCCACCATCACTCATCTCTGAACTACCCTAGAACTTGCATTTCAATTGCAGTCTCCAGCCTTAGTCATGTGTAATTGAGGGCAGTATTTACAGGGGCAGCTTCTGTATATGACACTGTCCTTCCTTGTCTGGTTTTGATATCAAAACCAGGCAGAAAGTGAAGCTGTTACTTTGCATATATAGTTTGTGGTAATCCAGAATAAGCCTTATTCCTGCTCTAGCAATATTTCAAACCTGCATAATATTGTTTGTTCAGGCAGGCCTCATCATGAGAGTAGGTAGCCCTTGTTATTCTCAGGCAGCAGGACTAGAGGGTTGACCAAAATTTGGATAAATGGCTGAAAGACAGAACTGGAACCCAGGTGCTTTCATGTGTAGAAATTTCAGATGATAGAGACTGCCTCCCTGCTGAGGCACAGCCAGTGCTGTGCTCTGGGGGTATTCTGCCTGGTTTTAGTCCAGTGAATTTGTGCTGTTCCTCATGAGGAGCTTTAGGTTAAATGGACCCTGAGGGACAGACCTTAGTAGAGAGAGGTGGCTCCTGGTCTTTGCAGTACTTGGTGTGTTAGGTTCTGTCCCAGCAAGGCATGAAAGGTTAAAGGTGCATTTGCACTTTGGGGTCATTTTGAATGGTGCTTGTCTGTCTGAGCTGGCTCACCCAGCTTGTCCTTGCTTTACAGGATTACATCCTGGTGGTGCCTGAGGACAGCTACACCCCCCAGTACCTGCAGGAGGAACCCCTGGACAAGTCCTATGATTTCATCAGCAGCTGTGGCATCAACAGCTTCTACATCAAGTGAGATGCTTGCCTTTGGCTGCCCACAGGC
Source organism: Serinus canaria (assembly GCF_022539315.1). Taxonomy (NCBI): domain Eukaryota; kingdom Metazoa; phylum Chordata; class Aves; order Passeriformes; family Fringillidae; genus Serinus; species Serinus canaria. The sequence continues at coordinate 10,123,041 of NC_066333.1, forward strand.
TGCACACTCCTCAGGGAGCAGCACCCCTTCCCTTTGTGTGTGGCAGGCAGGGGCTAGTTCAGATTTTCTCTCTGTTGACCAGACGTGGGTATCTGGGAGCTCTCAGTGTCATAGGGCTCTCCCTCCCACGAAGTCCCCATGGCTGCAGGAGATGCTGGATTTGGGGTGGTGGGGAGGCTGTGGGTCCCACAAATTCCCCGTGGCTGCAGGAGATGCTGGATTTAGGGTGGTGGGGAGGCTGTGGGTCCCACAAATTCCCCGTGGCTGCAGGAGATGCTGGATTGGGGTGGTGGGGAGGCTGTGGGGATGGGCAGCACTGACCCCTCCTGCCTCCCCCTGCAGCCCCAGCACGTCCTCGAGGTTCTGCCGTGACTCTGCCGTCTCTCTGTCCCTCTTCTACAACAACGGGGCGCAGCCGTGCGGCTGCCACGAGGCCGGGGCACGGGGCAGCCAGTGCCAGCCCTTCGGGGGACAGTGTCCCTGCAGGCCCAACGTCATCGGCCGCCAGTGCTCCCGCTGTGCCACCGGCTACTGGGGCTTCCCCAACTGCAGGCGTGAGTTCCCCTGGCTGCCCCTCTGCCTTGCCGGCACCTGCTCTGTGTCCATTCCCCACGCCTGCCCTGGTTCCTGGGTCTGGCTCACCCAAACCCAGCCTTTTTCTGTCCCTCGCAGCCTGTGACTGCGGGACACGTCTGTGTGATGAGGTGACAGGGCAGTGCATCTGCCCTCCCCACACCCTGAAGCCGGAGTGTGTTGTCTGTGAGCCCCAGACCTTTGGCTGCCACCCTCTCATCGGCTGTGAGGACTGCAACTGCTCCCGGCCCGGCGTGCAGGAGCTGACAGAGCCAGGCTGTGACGTGGACAGCGGGCAGTGCAGGTGAGGGAGCCTTATTCTGGCACTGGGGACATCTGGCAGCATCCCTGGGCTCCCTGCTAGAGTCCCCTCCCTGCTGGGACACCTTGGCAAGCTCAAGGGAGGAAATGTGCAGATGGGGGTCAGCTCTGAAAGCTCTTGTGGCTCTTGTGTCCTCCCAGGTGCAAGCCCAACATCATTGGGCGGCAGTGTGACCTCTGTGCCCCTGGCTACTACCACTACCCTGACTGCAGGCGCTGTGACTGCCACCAGGCTGGCACCCAGGCCAGCGTCTGTGACCCTGTCACGGGGCAGTGTCACTGCAAGGTCAGTCCCCCAATGCCTCCATGTGGTGCCTTTCTCCTTGCCTTGACTCTCCAGCCTGCCCTGTGGGGTGGTGGGTTCAGAGCACCCTGAAAAAGCTCTTATCTCCTCATCCTTCCTGCCCATGAAGTTTCACTCCTTGGGCTGTCTCTGGGGGAGATGGCCAGTCTGAGTCCAGCCCTGTGTCAGAGCTGGGGACACTGTCAGCCTTATTGGCTCCAGGCTCCATGGCAGCAGAGTAACTCAAAACAGTTTCTGAGCTGCCTGCTCCAGCTTCTTTGTAGGGCTTACAAGTGCTTTCTCTGGGTGAATTTAAGTTTGGTGGGTGCTGTTCAAGCAAACCTGTTTGAGGGACTGCTTAAACATCTTCCAGCACCACAGCACTTAGCTTTGATCACTCAGCCAGCCATCCCTGTCCTCCACTGAGGCCTTGTGAGAAACAGCTGACACTTGAGCTTTGCTTATCTTTCAGGAAAACGTGGAGGGCCTCAGGTGTGACCAGTGCCGCCTGGGGACATTTTCTTTGGATGCCACCAACCCCAAGGGCTGCACCAAGTGCTTCTGCTTCGGTGCCACCGACCGCTGCCGCAGCGCCGAGAAGCACCGAGCTGAGGTGAGAGGGGCTGGAGCCACCAGAGCCTGAGGTCAGGTGTGTCCCATCCACCTGGCTCCCTGCTGCCCTCGGGTCTCTGTCCTGCATTAATCCTGCTGGAGATACACCGTGAGGAGGGTTGTCTTTGACTCCCTGTGCCCATCTCCTGCTCTCAGCCCCTTTTCCTGGTCTCTGGGGTCTCATGTGCTGGGCAGGGGTGATGTTCAGCTTTCCTGTGGCTCCATCAGGATGCATGTGAGGTGTGAGCCTGTTACTCCCCTTTCTGCTGCTCTGGGACCTATTCTTCTGGAGCACCAACACAAAGATACTTTCTGTAACTCTACTACAAGACCCAGAGTTGCTCTTCCCCTCCAGTTTGTCGACATGAACGGGTGGCTCTTGCTGAGCAGCGACCGCCACGAGGTGCCAACAGCTCTGAGCCCACGGGAGCAGCTCGTCACTGCTGACCTCAAAAACCTCCCAGATGCCTACCAGGAGCTCTACTGGGTTGCACCCAGCTCCTACCTTGGGGACCAGGTAAGAGAATGGGGAACCACCCTGACCTCACCTGCAGGCACTGCTCCCGCTCCGGTTGAGCACAGCCATCTCTGAGTTGTCTCAGTGATGTGGATGGATGGGATTTGTCTCTCCCTCAGGTTTCCTCCTATGGAGGGCACCTTCGCTACGAGCTGCACTCCAACCCTCGCAGGGGTGACGTGTTCATTCCCATGGAGTCCCGGCCGGACGTGATCCTCAAGGTGCAGCCCACGAAATGCCCTGGTGTCCCCTGCTAATGCAGGAGCAGGGTGAGGTGATGACTGACACCTTCCTTGCTTTTCCCAGGGAAATCAGATGAGCATCATGTTTCTGGAAGGTGCTTACCCATCCCCAGGGGAGGCACATCAAGGCCAGCTGCAGCTGGTGGAGGTGAGTTTGCACACACAGGTGAAGTGTTCAGATAATGCAGGAAAGGACAAGACTGTCACAGTCATATTTTCTAAAAAATCCCTTTGCCCAGGATTTTCTCCTGGGAAGCTGAGAAGCCTCAGGGGAAAAGGAAAACAAATTCTTATCTCATTTGCTTCTCCTGTGTTGTGATCACATGTGGAATGTGTTTGGAGATTGTTTATCCAACAGGTGATTGTTTCATTGGTTTCATGTGAATTGTTTTGACTTATTGGCCAATCAGGGCCAAGCTGTGTCGAGGCTCTGGAAAGAGTCAGGAGTTTTCATTATTATCGTTTTAGCCTTCTGTAAGTATCCTTTCTGTATTCTTCAGTATAGTTTAGTATAGCATTCTTTTATATAATATAATATCATAAAATAATAAATTAGCCTTCTGAGAACATGGAGTCAGATTCATCATTCCTTCCCTCATCTGGGGAACCCAGAAAATACAAAACCTCGTGCAGATAGAGGGAAGGTGCTTGGAGCTCAGCATTTTAGGTGCTGCAGGGCTCTTTCACCCGTGCAGAGAGGAATGATTCCAGCAGCAGGGATGTGGAGGCTGGGCTGCACATTCAGATGCTTGTGCTTCCTGCCAGTAACGCCAGGTTTTCTCCCACCAGGGTAACTTCAGGCACACAGAGACTCACAACCCTGTGTCCAGAGAGGAGCTGATGATGGTGCTGGCAAACCTGGAGCAGCTGCAGATCCGGGCACTCTTCTCCCAGCTCTCTTCCTCCGTGTCCCTGCGCCGTGTGGTGCTGGAGATGGCCACAGACACAGCCACGGGCATCCGTGCCAGCAACGTGGAGCTCTGCTTCTGCCCAGCTAACTACCAGGGGGACTCCTGCCAGGTGAGGGGGGAGTGGACAGGCTGCTCCACTCAGAGGGGTCAGATAGTCATGTTTTGGGTGCCAGCTGCCTCCAAGCTAACTCTTGAGAGCTTCAGTTGAAGAGACAGCTTGGCTTGTTCCAAAGGAAGGAACATTCCCCCATCACAACACCATCCACCTGTGAGATATGCAAAAGTTCCATCTGCCTTCTTGGAAGGGACATGATGGGGAAATCATTCAGGTGCTGCAGTACCTTGGAATGGGTCTTTTTCTCTGGCTAATTCTCTCCTGGTAAAAAGGAGCAGGAAGGAACTGCACTGAAAATTCTTCATCTTTGCTTATAATCTTTTCTCCACCAGTACAACCCAGTGGGAATTCTGTCATGGAAACTAATTTAGTTTCTTTGCTTTTCCCAAAAGTACCAGGCTGTTTTTCAGATCTCTTCTTTTTCTGTCTCCTCAGGAATGTGCTCCAGGTTACTACAGGGACACCAAGGGGCTCTTCCTGGGAAAATGCATCCCCTGCCATTGCAATGGCCACTCAGATCAGTGCCTGCCAGGCTCTGGCATATGCCTTGTAAGTAAACAGTGGAGCAGTGTGGTATTTTGTAGTTAGGAGCATGTGATTCAGAAGCTCTTTATATACTAACTGGGCTGGCAGAACCATGCCTGGGTCACAGCATTGGCTTCACTGTTTCAGTGGTGACCCTGCTCAGGGTCAGCTTAGGGTGCAAAGCAGTTCTGGGAGAGAGGAAGGACTGAGGCATCCTGATGGGGAGTTTTTTAGTGCATCCACCATTCTTGTTGTCAGTGCTGAGCCCAGGGTTTGCCTTTTCCTTGCAGAACTGCCAGCACAACACAGAAGGAGACCACTGTGAGCGGTGCAAGGACGGCTACATGGGCAGCCCCTCTGCCCAGGAACCCCTGCAGTGTGTTGGGTGCCCATGCCCTCTCTCAGTTGCCTCCAACAAGTAAGCACCTCAGGATGGGATTGCCTGTTTGGCCTCACTGTTTAACCACTGGAACCACTCTGTGCCCCACCAGGGCAGGTGTCCCAGTGCCAGCCTTGTCCTTGTCCCCAAACCATGTTTGTGGCCTCTTACCCGAGGCCCCAGCAGCCCACAGTGAGTGATCAGCTCCTCTGGCACCACATCAGGAGTAACTGCTCCTCTCTGTGTCCCCATTCTCATTTCAGTTTTGCTGTTGGCTGTGTCCACAAGGGATCCAACATGCAGTGCCTCTGCAAGCCAGGCTATGCTGGACCAAACTGTGAGCGGTAAGGGGGTGGCACCCGTGTTTGGGGGGGCCTCAGACACCAACCCTGTGCAGCCATTTCTGTGGCAGAGAAGTTTTCTCCTTAAGGACTGCAGCAGAAACAGCTGCTTTGTTCTGGCAGCATTTCCTTCAGTCCTCTTCAGCCTGTAAATGCCCAGCTGCTGAAATTCTGTTACTGTGGGTGTATGACTTAGGTGTGCTTTGCCTTGACTTGCAGCCTGTGATAAAGGCACCTTTCTGAGGTATCCCTAGGCAAAACACAGAGTGCTTTGAGATCCCTGAGGGCTGCAGCAGTTACAAGTGTTGGATTCTCACACCGTTCCAGTTGTGCAACTCCAGGCTGCAGGATCCTCACTCTGTCGTAACTTGTGTTTCTCCAGGTGTGCCCCGGGATACTTTGGCAACCCCTTGGTGATTGGCAGCTCGTGCCAGCCCTGTGACTGCAGTGGGAACACAGACCCCAACATGCTGTTCAGCAGCTGTGACCCCCTGACGGGGGCCTGCTCGGGCTGCATGCACCACACGGCGGGCGCGCGCTGCGAGCTCTGCGCGCCCGGCTACTACGGGGACGCCGTGCTGGCCAAGAACTGCACCCGTGAGTGGGGCAGGGGAGGGTGCCCATTCCCAGCTCTGCTCATCATCCCTCTGAGGAACAGCAGCCCAAATGCAGCTTGTAAAAGGGGTCATGTGTCACTGACATATTTTATGAAAATAGTTTCGCTAGGATTTTTCTCCTCAGAAGCCTTGGAAATGAAATGTAAACAATAACTATCATGGCTGTGAAAGGTGGTCTGGAGGTGGTTTACCAACAGGTGCATCTTTGATTGGTCTCATGGGGATTGTTTTTAATTAATGGCCAATCACAGCCAGCTGTGTTGGACTCTCAGCGTCTGTCACAAGATTTTATTATTCATTCCTTTCTAGCTCTCTGATGTCTCCTTTCTTTAGTACAGTTTTAATATATTATTTTTATTTTAATATATATCATAAAATAATAAATCAGCCTTTTCATCTCTTCCCTCATCCTGGGGACCCTCAAACACTACCACAGTCATGGGCATAAGCTGTTGTGAGAAGCAAATCCAAGAGGAGAGAGGCTCTGTCTTAAATTTGATAGATGAGGGGAAATAGCAGTTTTTCTGTTAGCAGTAAGTGTTGTGAGTGGCTGACAGGCTCTTCAGTTTAATACTGGATGTATTTTTCCCTGGCAGAGTGCAACTGTTCACCTTGTGGGACTGACTCCTGCCATCCACAAACTGGCCAGTGCTTCTGCAAGACTGGAGTGACAGGCCAGCACTGTGACCGCTGCGAGGTGAGGGTCACCTGGGCCCTGGGACGGTGCCTGTCCTTGCCATGGGGATGGGGGGCAGCCCTGGTGTGTCATCCCCCAGGCCTGTGAGCAGAGCAGGGCTGGCTGCCAGCTGGTGAATTTGCATAAGTACGTGGTAAAAGTCTATTAAAGATCTGGGAGCAAGCAGTGCAGGCAACATTCCAGTAAAGTGGCATCATTTGTGAAACTGCAGCAAACCCCATTTTCCCAAGTGCATCCAGCTTGGGCAAAGGCAGGTTCACAGTGCTGTGGGGTGCTGTGCTCTCACTGCAGCTCCACACCTTTACCATGCTGCTTTGAGTTTTGTGGTGCTCAAAACACACCTAGAAAGGAAGGGGGGGGTCCCCCATCACTGACCCGGGAGAGGGGCACACTTGCTGACTAGGGAATCCATGTCCTGCTTTTCCCTAGGAGGGGTACTACGGCTTCGAGGGGTGCTCGGGCTGCCGGAGGTGTGACTGCGACGTGGGAGCCGTGGGGAGCAGCTGCCACCTGCAGAGTGGCCAGTGCAGCTGCCTGCCCGGGGTCAGCGGCTCCCGCTGCCACCAGTGTGCCCCGGGCTACTGGGGCTTCGGCCAGGGCGGCTGCACAAGTGAGTGTGTGTGTGTAGGAATGCATTTCTTGTTAATGGAGTGACAAAAGTATCTCTTGTTTCTTTAAAAAGGAAAGAAGCTTAGACGTTTTTCTTCTCAGTTAAGTAAAAAAAGCATCTCATAGGCCTGAAAGACTTTACTTTGAACTTAAGGATAACTAATTAGGCAAAAGCCAAAAAGTCTTGCTTGGGCAATTTGCTAGAAAAAGAAGAGAACAAAGAAACTAATTGCTTTTGTGAGGTGTTTGTTTTACTAGGAGCAAGAACTTCTTGCAACTAAATTGGTTTTTCTCTGTAAGGAGTTTGTTGTTTTGCCTTTTATTAAACCTTTTTGTTTCCAACACTGCAACAAAAACCATTCTGCTAATTTTATGCCTCCAAAGGTAACTGAGCTATATTAAGTGAAAAATAGACCTCCAAAAGCTTATAATACCTAGCCCAAAGAAGCTCCTATTACTAGTGTGGGGTCCCAGCCAGGGGCACTGGGACAGGGCTGTGCTGCTGGTCCAGTTGTTGGAGGGAGAAAACAGCTGGCAGCTGTCTGAGGGCCTGTGCACATCACTGCACAGGGAACCCCCAGCAGCCTGTGGATGGGCACAGCTGGAATAAAACCTCTCCTTCCCCTCTCTCCAGCGTGGTAAAAGCCCAGAATGATTCTCTGTTTCTGGCCCCTGCAGAGTGTGAGTGCAGAGGGGGCTCCTGTGACCCTCGCACTGGGGAGTGCACGTGCCCCAGCGGGCTCACGGGGAAGCAGTGCGACGTCTGCCTGCGCCAGCACGAGATCCTGGTGGCCAACGGCCCCGACAGCATGAAGTGTGAAGGTCTGTGTGCCACTGTCCTGGGGAAGGAGGGGAGGGGAGCCCGGGAGGGGGCCTGTGCTGACTGCTGTGTCCCTGCAGTGTGTGACAGCTGTGTCCTGCTCCTGCTGGAGGACCTGCAGAGCATCGAGATGTCCTTCCCGTCCATCCGCGGCCAGCTGGTCACCCTCAACGCCAGCTCCATCGCCTGGGCTCGCCTCCACGGCCTCAACAGCACCATTCTGGCCATTGCTGTATGTGGAAGGCTTCACATCACCTTCTGCCCATGTTTCCTGGCCTGTTGGCCTGATTTAGCCTTTTTTTTTCCCTAGAACCAGCTCCGTGAGTACCACAGAGCCATGAGCGGGGTCAGGCAAAGGGCTGATGAGCTGGAGGATGAGAACATGGACCTCACACAGGACCTGAACACTCTGCAGCACAAAGTAGGGTATTTCTCCACCTTTCTATTTCTCAAGTCCCCCTTTTACCAAAATGAGGGCTTTGAAGGCTGTGAGGAGCCTAGTTCAGGCAGGTTGGGTCTCCTGCTTGACCAGAACTAAGTTGCAGTGTTAAGTGCTCAAGCTGGATTACCTGCTTTCCTTCCATGGAGAGCTGTGAAACATCTCATAATACTGATAGTTTTTCTTGATTTACTGCTTGCTTTAGAGGTGGGTCCAACTTTAAGCAGTAAAAATCAAATCTCATTTATAGAAGGAACATACAAGTAAGGTACATAAAACATCTGGGTCCATCATGGATGCAATCTATATCCAGTCTAAAACCTAGGAGTTGCATCAACAGCGAATGGATAAACTGAGCAAGATTTGATTTCACTTGATTTATAAACTGCCTGCTCCTAATCTGAGAGAGAGGGGAAAATCTCTACTTGATGACATATCTCCCCAGACAGCTGCAAAGACAAACTGCCCTGTGTGTACCAGACAGACTGCAGCCCCCTGTCTCTTGATCAGGACCCAGGTGTGCCTGGCTCCAAGCTTTGGGGCTTTCCTTGTGTTAAGAGCACAGAGCAGTGCTGAACTCTGTGGTGTCAGGATTGTTCCAGCATCCAGAGCCTGTTGCACTGGAGCTGTATTTAATGCTTGTGCTTCTCCAAAGGAGCTAAATAAGATCATCCATTGTGGGACAGGCTCCTTCAGAGACCTCACAAGCAACACATTCCCAGGCCTTGTGTGCCTTTTGGGAGCAACAGTCCCACTGATAAATCACATAAAGTATCATCTCATATTTGAACTAAGGCATTGTTTTTGTGGTAGATGACCATGGCTCACAGAGAAGCGGTTCGTGTTGAGCAGCACACGAGGGACATGTACCAGAGGGGGGAACAGCTCCTGCTGCACATCCAAAGCATCCAGAGGGGCATTGCAGGTATGTCAAGAAGGGCCTTCACTTTGGGGTTTTTCCCCTGGGATATGCCATGCTCTTGGTTTCCAGCACTGCCAAGTACTGCAGTGCTTAGAGAAAGCCATGGAGAGAACAAAGAAGACAAAAATACAAAGGAAGATCCCTGCAGAATCCCAGCTTTTAACCTGACCAGCCTTATTGTGATTCTCAGCTGCTAAACACAAGTCTGAGGAAAAAACATATTAAACTTCCACAAATGTTACTAAATTGCATAAAGTGGGGGCAGTCTGCGCTGCAGCTTCAGGAGAGATTGAGCAAAGCAGAGTGGCTGGATTTTGGACAAAAGGTAAAGCCACAGAAAGATGCTCAGGATGTAACATGTGTTACTGGTAGTGGCCAAGGAGGCTGAAACACTAGCCTCTAGGTCATCTCAAGGAGTTTGTTGCCTGAGTGCTGCCTGAAAGCTGTCAGTGGTTTGTGAGGAGAAGAACCTGAGGGAGTTGTGAAGGCCCTGCTTTGGTCAGTCTGACGGGGGTGTGGGTTTCCCTGCAGAGCTGCTGCGGCAGATGGCCAGGTTTGGGGCAGAGAACGCCAGCACCACCTCCGGCGAGGAGTTCCGGCAGAAGCTGGCCGAGGTGGAGAGGATGCTGAGGGAGATGAAGGAGAGGAGCCTGGGAGCCCAGGAGGAGCTGGCACGGCGTGAGCACGAGGAGGCTCAGAAGTGTGAGTCCAGCTCGGTGGCACAGGGCTGCCCAGGTCCTGCTGGGTCTGGCTTGGTGACACTGCACGCAGACACTGCACGCAGACACTGCACATCATGGTTGTGTTTAGAGAGAGCTGTTAAGAGCCAGGCACCCCCAGCCATTTTTATAGGAGTTTCAGAGTCCCCTGTGACACTCCAACAGGATAATTTGTGGTTCCTTTTCCCTTAAGGCAAATTTTAGAGCAGAACTAAGTGCATAGTTCTGTTTGATGAACAAAAATGACAACACTTAGAACCAGGAATCACCATTATTATGTGATGTATTTACATCACACATGGATGGGAGTAATTCACACCATGTTTCTTCCTATTTGCTGTCCCCTTAGAGTAACAACCAGCAGCCAGCTTCCACAGTAGCTCTGCTGTCCTGAGGGCATCCTTGCAGGAGTGAGAGCAGTGATCCCAGCCAGGGATGCTGGCGCTGCAGGAAGTGAACATTTCTGATTAACAAGCCTTGGCAAAGCATAACTCATTAGCTGAAAGCTGGAATTATAAACTGGCTTTTGTTGGAAATATGTAATTTTTCACAGTGAAAGTAATCAAGGTCCATCATCTGGATCTTTTCAGGCATGGCTGTGTGTCTTTGAAAGGGATCCCATCTCTCTGAGGGTTTGTAGACAGTCACGGACAAGATCCTGTGCCATGTAGGCTGAAAAGGAGGGAGGAAGGGGTGGAAGATGGTCACTTCTGGCCTTGGTATCTGCCAACACCAGAGCCAGGCTTTGGGGCAGCCAGGCACAGAAAGAGTGTTTAACACAGGAGGAGGAATTAGCAAGAGTTCTCTCCCCTCCTGCACAGTGCTGCATCGGGTGAAGAGCGAGCTGCACGCCCGCTGGCAGTCCAACCAGGACCTGCTGAGCAGCACCCAGGAACGGCTGGCCCAGCACAGCTCCCAGCTTATGGATCTGCGAGATGCCCTCAACGAGGCTGTGAACAAAACCAGGCAGACAGAGGAGCTCAACAGCCTGAACCGAAACAACCTGGAGGAGAGTCAGGTAGACCTTCCCCATGGTCCTGGCCATGGAGTGAGGGAGGGCTGTCCCAGCCCTGCTGCTCCTAACTCTGGGTCTTTGTGTCCAGCAAAAGAGCCAGGAACTCCAAAAGCAGCATGCACTGGTGCAGGAGACCCTGCAGATGGCCAAGGACGCCCTTGCCCAGGTCTCTGACTTCCTGCAGATGATGGAGCGTGCAAAGGAGGTGAGTGGCAGAGGCACACTGGCATGGGCAGAGGGAGAGCTGTGGCAGCCCTCAGCAGTGACAGGTGTCCTTGCAGGCATATGAGAAGCTGGCAGCACTGCTGGATGGGGCCAAGCTGCCCCTCACTGAGCGGGTGAAGAAGTTCTCCCCAGCCAGCAGCAAGATCCCCATCGTGGAGCAGGCAGAGGAGCACGCCCGGCTCCTGGATGAGCTCGCAAGGAACCTGTCTGGGTGAGGCACCTGTCCTGAGCCTCGCTGGTCAGCCTGTCTGCTGCCAGAGCTGGGGAAGGGAAACTGCAGCCCCACCATGGCAGGGGAACAGCAGGGTATCACCTCCAGAGTTTTATACTGGAGCACACATTGTGCTGAGCAGCACAGAGGGGTTTGTCTGTGAGGGCATGGGCAAGATCCTGTATTCCATGGACTTGATGGCTTCATCTTCCAATACAGCATTATCCAGGACACAAACCAGGATGGCTTTATCCAGAGGGCAGTCAATGCCTCCAATGCCTACGCCAGCATCATTGAAGCTGTGAGGAAAGCAGAGCAAGCAGCCCGTGATGCTGACAAGGCAGCCAGCGAGGCCCTGATGGTAAGTGCTGTGGGGAGCCCTGCAAAAAACAAGCTCCCTTCCCTCTGACACGAGGGTGCTGTGCTCTGTGCCTGAGAGCAGAGTCTGCCACAGCTGGGGCCACACTCAGTGTTTAGGTCTCCCTGTCACACCCCATTGCAGCTCTCTGAACAAACATTTTTGTGTGCAGTCAGAGCCAGAGCCTTGAATTCTTCATCAGAGTCCCATGTTTGTTTCACAGAATGTCATATCAGAAAACCTCGGGGCCACCTCCAGGATACTGAAGAGGAACAGCAGCAGTCTGGAGGAGGCTGCAAGGAGACAGCAAAGCAAACTCAATGGGGGTGAGAGAGTCTTCTTACAGGATCTGCTGTCCTTTGGGCTGGACTGAGCTCCAGCAAACAGCATGTGCATTTCTTTAATTGCAGCTATTAAAGGCACTCTGCAGACAGCAAAGGACAAGCTGGCTGATCTCCGTGTGAAGAAGGAGCAGCTCCTGACCCAGCTCCAGTCTGTGCAGGACATGCTGGGCAGGGAGCAAGGTTTGTTCTGGGGTGGCTGAACTGGATTCTCTCTGCTCCCTTCTCTGTGCACTGACTGTGATCCAAATGTGCTTCCTCCCTGCTCCTGCACACCTCAGAGATATTTATTTCTTTGCAGAGGACACAAAGGACACAATCCAGAATGCCAAAGCAGCTGCTGCTGAGGCCAACGAAACAGCTGCAAGAGTGGAGGATGCCCTGAGCACCATGAAGAAGAACCTGGATGAGTGGAAAGACCAGTATGGAGGCCTCCGAAATGAAGACCTGAACCAGGCAGTCCAGGATGCCAGGAAATCTGGTGAGTGCTGAGCCTGGTGTGCTGCCAGGGTGAGTCTGATATGAGCCACTGCATGCACAGATGCCCCCAGAGTATTTTTGAAAGCTGTGCTTTGCAACTCCAGGTCAACAGCAGAGGGAGGTAGCCAATCCTGGATGCTTTAAGTGCTGGCTCTTTTCTCCCTCCTCTCTTGTAATGTCTGTATCACCTGTAGCTTTACTGCAGGAAGTTGCATGCTTTGACTACCACTGCTTTGACTTGCATTTCTTAAACTGCCTTTGCATTTCCCTTCCTTGCTAACCTCCAAAACTCCGGGCTCCTCTTCAACCCCAGTGTCCAGCCTGGAGAGCACCATTCCCCTGCTGCTGGAGAAGCTGAGCAGCCTGGAGAACAGGAGGAACAAAAATGCCACAGTGTCAGAGAACATCGTGAGGATCCGGCAGCTCATCACACAGGCGAGGAACGCCGCCAGCAAGGTGAGCTCAGGGGAGGGGGAGGGCTGGGCTGGAGGAGGGCTTACCTGAGGGTGGCATGCAAAGGGTAGGGTGTTTGGGGCCACCAGGCAAGGTCCCTTTCTTGTGGGATTTGGTAGAACTGGCAGTGACCAGGCAGGTGGCAGTGGGTTCAGTGCCACAGGGCTGGATTTGTCTCCCTGCAGGTGAAAGTGCCCATGAAATTCAATGGCAGCTCAGGGGTGCAGGTCCGGATGCCCAGCAATCTGCAGGATTTAGCAGCCTACACATCCCTCAAATTCTACATCCAAAACCCCGAGCCCAGGAGCCAGCAGGACGGGGCAGAGGACGGGCGGTTCGTGTTGTACCTGGGCAGCCAAGAGGTGAGATGGGGCCAGAGGGTGACGGAGCCATTGTTGCATCAATGATGTCCATGCCTGGACACGAGCCCCTCACCTGGTCCCTGGATAACTTTGTGGGGGACACAAAGCCCCTGGATGCAGCCATCAGCCTAGGTGGGGAGTGGAATAGGGGCTGTTTGTCCAGTGCAGCCCTGGGAACATCAGGGAGAGCTCCTGCCTGTCCCAAATGCCAACATGTGGCCCTGTCTCTCCCTGAGTTCAGGCCACTGGAGACTACCTGGGCATTGTGCTCAAGGACCGCAGAGTGCATTGGATTTACAAACTGGGAGATGAGGAACCAACCTCCCTGAGTGTCGACGAGGATATTGGAGAGCAGTTTGTCACCATCACCATCAACAGGTAGGGCCTTTCCTCAGGGAGGGCAGGGTTTGCTCCTTTGGGGGGTCTCCCCTGGTCTTGACCATTCCTCCCTGCTGCAGGATCCTGCAGTACGGGCACATGTCGGTGATCGTGGAGAGGCAGAGGGTGCACGAGATCAAGGGAGACAGCGTGGCCAAGGGAGAGCAGGGGCTGCTCAACCTGGACCCACGCAACGTGGTCTTCTACGTGGGGGGCTACCCCGCCAGCTTCACGGTGAGGCAGGCAGCAGGGAGGGGGGAGCAGGCCTTTGGAGGTTCTTACAGGAGGGAAACCCTGTTTAAGTGTTGTGTTTAACTACCAGCCTCCTCCTGCTTTGCGCTATCCCAACTACCGCGGGTGCCTGGAGCTGGACACGCTGAACGAGGAGGTGGTGAGCCTGTACAACTTCCAGCACACCTTCGAGCTGGACACGGCTGCCGAGAAACCCTGCGCCAGGTGGGCACCACAGCCTGCCCAGGGCACTTAGCTCAGCCCTGCTCGCTCCATGCCTTGGCAGTGATGGCTCTTGCTGTGTGTCTCAGGTCCAAGTCCACGGGAGACCCCTGGCTGACGGACGGCTCCTACTTCGACGGCAGCGGCTACGCGGAGATCAAGTTTGAGAGCCAGTTCGGCACCACCAAGCGCTTCGAGCAGGAGATCAGGGTGGTCTCCTACAACGGCATCATCTTCTTCCTGGAGAACCAGGCAGGTGTTTGCTCCCCTGGGGAGCCTCCATCCCTCAGTGGACAGTCACAGGCCTGTTTGCAGGTGTTCCCAGTGCAGGGCACTTGGGAGAGGAGGGCTTTGGAGATCTCAGGGCTGCTTGGAGTAGGATTTTAGCACTGTTGTTAAAAGCCATGAGAGGACTGGACCCAGACTTCACAGCAGTCACTTGGCTGGTGCAGAAGGGGCTCCCCTGAGCTTGGGAGACCCTCCAAGTTAGGCCAGGGTTCACGAGGGCAGGCAGTGCTGCAAGCTTGCAGTGTTATTCCTGTGCCCCAGCACAGGGCTGCTGAATGAAATTAAGTCCCAGATGACTGTGACCAGGGCACTGAAGTGGGACCTGCTCCCACCAGTGCTAAAGGGCAGGTGGGTCAGTGCCACAGCTGCATCCTGTGCATCTGCTGAGTGTCCATCCTGCCTCCCCCAGGGTCAATTCCTGTGTCTGGCCATCCGGGATGGGAAGCTGGCTCTTTACTATGATTTCAGCTCTGGCCTGGAGGTGGCAAAACCGAGCAACTCCTCATCCCTCACCATCAGCAGCACCACAAACAAAGCGGTAAGAGGTAACAGGGCTCTCTTGGAGGGAGGGCTCTTCATCCAGGGTGGGGAGGCACATGGACCCTTGTTTTTGAGGGCGTCAAAGCTGCAAGAGTTTTTTTGACTTGAGCTGTTAATTTGACACTTTGTCTTGCCCTCTGTGATGGACCTAACTGCCCCAGACTGACAGATAATTTCTCTGCTCTGTCTCCAGATCCAAATTTTCCTCCTCAAAATGAATAACAAGAAGCGCATCCTGGTGCGGGTGGAGCGCCTCACCATCTTTGTGGTGGAGCAGGAGAATTCCCTGGAGAATGCTGTCTCCTACTACCTGGGGGGTGTGCCCCCAGCTGTGCTGCCCCCCAGGTGGGTCCAGCCTGCAGTGGAGTGGGACAGTCAGCATGTTCCCCTCCAGTCCCTGGTGGTGGTCCTGGCCCTTTCTCAGCCATCCAGGGCTGTTGGAACCCTGCTGAAACCAGGGGGGAAGTTTTACTCTCCCTGTCCATCATCCTGAGCTTTTAAGAATGGTAACTTTTCCATCTCTGGTGAGGGGTGAATTGCTCGTGGGTGTCACCAAGTCGTCCTTTGCCATGCTGAGTGCTTTGGAGCAGCCTTGGCACTGGAGATACCCATCACCCTCACAATTCCTTTCCAGGCACTTTGCCTGAAAGAGCTGCGGGGCCAAATCCTGCCCAGGGCTGTGTCCTGCCTGGGCCTGTTCTTGTTAACACTGTCTGCTTCTCCTGCAGTTTGAAGTCTCTCTTCCCCACGGGTGGGCCCATCCGGGGCTGCATGAAGGGCTTGAAGGCTCTTGGCAAATACGTCGACCTGAAGCGCATGAGCACCGTGGGCGTCAGCTACGGGTGCACCTCGGACCTCCTGGTGAGCACAGAGCCCTGGCAGCCTGGCCAGCGTGCTGGGGGAAGGGTCTGTAAGGGAAAGGGAGCACAGCACACCCAGGACAGGCCCCATCTCCCCTCATTCCCACAGAAACAAGCATAAACCTCCTACATCCTCAGTGCAGAGGGGTCGTGGTGAGGTGCTTGCTCCACGTCATTGGCCATAGCAGCAGCCAGAACCAGCAAGGAAGCCGAGCTCTTCCCTCATATCCCAGTGCTCCTGCAAGGCCAGGGCCAGGCTCCCACCTTGTCTCTGTGCTGTCTCTCACAGGTTGCTCGCTCGGTCAGTGTCCATGGCCATGGCTACCTGACCCTGGCTCTGACGGATGTACCAGGGCTGCGGGACTTCTACAGTGGCTTCAGCTTCCAGACGAGCCAGCCTGAGGGGCTGCTCTACCACCACTCCACCCAGGTGGGCACCTGCAGACCCCCAGATATCCCAGCAGTGGGGCTGCTGGGGAGGGTGCTGCTTCCCCTTGGGAAAGAGGGGATTTTGGTGGGGCCAGGATGTTAATCTGCACCCTGAGCTCCTGGAGGGCAGTGAGGTTCAGCTGATGAGCTGCTGGGTGATGTTTTTTCTGCAGGAGGGGACGTGCCAGGTGTCTCTCCAGAGGGGCCACCTGGCCTTGAACCTGCTGGGAAGCGAAGTCACCACTGACAGTGCCTATGCAGACGGCAGGGCGCACTACGTGGCCTTTTATAGCGATGCCCGTGGGTATGTGTCCTGCTGTGGGTGCTGTGGGGGCCGGGGTGCCCACAGCCACAGGTCCTGCTGACCCTCTGCTGCCACCCCAGGGTCAGGCTGTACGTGGATGATGAGCTGCAGGACAGCAGGGCGGGCCCCGGGCGCAGCCGGCGGCAGCGGCGCCAGGCCGGGCGTCGGCTCTTCCAGCTCGGGGGTTCCCCGGAGCCAGGGGCCCTCGGCAACCTCAGCGGCTGCATCGGGAATGTCTTTGTCAAGCGGTGGGTGACAGCGTGCCCCTTCCACACAGCAGGGCTCAGCCCCTTCCCACCTCCCAGCTGCTGTGACAGGGACCTTTTCTCCCCGTGAGTAGGACTTCAGAGCCACAAATGGTAGTGGACCTGCAGCAGAACGTGGAGAGCATCAATGTCACCATGAGCTGTCCGGTGGGCGAGCAGTCACAGCAGCTCAGAGTCACTCCGAAGAAGGACAGGCGGAAACCCAAGGTACCGACTGCTGCCAGAGCTCCCCACATCCTCCTCCTCCTCATCCTCCTCAGGTGCCACTGCTCAGCTCTGCTGGCAGGGCAGGGATGCTCCCCTCACTCCATTCCCTGGTGCCCATTGCATAGGTGCCGGGCAAGCCTGCTCCCAAGGGCCGCCGCCACGACCAGGATGGGCTGTGCCAGCTGCACCCCCAGCCCCGTGCAGCCAGGGGCTCCTCCCGCTTTGGGGGGAGCCCGAGCAGCCGCTGGGAGTTCGATGAGATCCCAGCCTCCTTCGGGTGGAGGTGAGCCTCAACCCATGCCCACCCTGTGCAATCCTGGCCCTGGGATCATGGCCTGGAAGCACACGTGCCATGCAGTTGCAGGAGAGCCGGGTGCTCCCATCACTCCCTGTCCCTGCAGGTCCCACTTCTCCCTGGAGGTGAAGCTGAACTCCTCCAGTGGGCTGCTCTTCTACGTGGCGGGTGAGCGGGGCTCCTCCATGGCTCTCTTTGTCTCCAACGGGCGCTTTGTTTTCCTGGTGGAGCTCGGCAGGCGCCGGCTGCGCATCCGCAGCAAGGACAAGTACCGTGACCGCCGGTGGCACACGGTGAGCGGGGCGTGGGGCTCAGCAGGACCTCCCTGAACCACATCAGCGCCCCTGCAGGGGCTGGCTCCATGCAGCCCTGCTCTGGGTGTTGCTTCTCGATTGCACACGGGATGCTGTGGTTCCAGGGGAGCAAAGGGGACAGTGAAATCACAGCCGGGACGGGCTGAACTTTTGAGCTGAGGCTCCTCCCAGCCAGGAAGCTCCCAGTCTTGGCACTGACCTTTGCTCCTTGCAGGTCTTCTTCAGCAGAGACCAGAGCCGGGCCCAGCTGGTCATCGATGGGCTGCGAGCCCAGGGTGCTGCAATGGCCACCACGGGGCTCTTCGTGGCCCAGACCCCTTTGTATGTGGGGGGGCTTCCAGCTGGAAAAGCCAAGGCTCACATACCGGTAAGGGCTTGGCAGCCCCATGGCATCACCCTCTCTCAGCCTGTTCCCAGTCCCGTGGCATCACCTGGTGCCTCCCAGCTTTTTCCCCCTCTGTGCTCAGTGGCCTCTCTCCACAGGCTGCATCGGCCTCCAGCTTTGATGGCTGCCTGAGGAACCCCCAGCTGGACGGGAGGCCCCTGGGTCCCCCCTCACGCACTTTTGGGGTGACGCCATGCTACGAGGGCGCGCTGGAGAGCGGCGTCTTCTTCGCCACAGATGGCGGCTCCATCGCCTTAGGTACCCCAGTGTGGCCTGGGACTAGGAGGGTCATATTCCATGGGAATGCCCTTGGTCCTCTCCTCACCAGTGGCATTTCTCTTCCAGCTGATGCTGTGATGACTGAGCAGGACCTGGAGGTGACACTGGAGGTGCGTCCCCGCAGTGCCTCTGGCCTCATCTTCCACATCGGCACGAGGAGAAGCCACCATCTCCTGCTCTACATGGAGCAGACCAAGGTACTGGGAGGGGGGCTTCCCCACAGGTTTCAGAGGGCGTGGGTGTCTGCTGCCTCTCAGCTCTCCAGCTCTGATGGGTTTGTCTCACCCCAGGTCACTGTGAGAGCAGGTGCTGGGGCTGATGAGTTCTCAGCGTCGGTGACAAGCCCAGCTCTCTGCGACGGGCAGTGGCACACCATTGCAGGTGAGGTGACAGCTCCCCTGGTTCTGTGGCTCTGTTCCAGCCCTGCTCAGCCCACATCTCCTAGGGGAGCTCAGGACAAGCCCAGGCTCGGCAATTTAAACCCTGTACCCCTGCTGTGTGCATGTAATTTGGGAGTTTGTAGCTGCCATGAGGTCAATTTCCTAATTACCAAGAACTCCTGCCTGATCTCAGCACTGTCAGCTCTGGTAGTCAGGCAAGGCAGGTTGTTTTCCACTTCATGGAGCTGCTGGCGAGACCAGGGATGTGCCACAGGATTGATCCATCCTGGACTGTGTCCAGCTTGAAGTGAAACCCCAATTTGCTTGTGTCGAGTGTGTCCAAAGGGCTCCAAGCTCTTAGCTGGGAGCAGGGATTGCAGAATTCATACCTGTACAGGAAACTCAGCCTTTAACTCAGCCGTGCAGCAAGTGCCCTTTTTGGGGTTGGGGGCACAGCTGTAGCCCCATCTCAGCACAGCTCTGTTTCAAACCTTCATCTTGTTCAGCCAGTGCTGGGTGAGGTTTTGGGGGATTGTCCAGACTCTGGGCATTTCCTGAGAGCTAGGCCAGGCCCTTTGACCCTCAGTAGTTTTGCACTTGCTGCAGCTGTGGTCTAGGCTGCAGAGCAGAGGTGGGCTTGCTCCATGGGTAAGGAAGCATCACTGACTGTTGTTTTATTTTGAAGTTACCAAATGGAAAAACGTAATCCAGGTGGATGTGGACACAGAAGGCAACCACACGGTGGGACGCAGCCAGCCGCCTGCACCCAGCACAAGGGCAACCTTCTCCCTGGGAGGGCTGCCAGGTGAGTGGGGAAAGATGTGCCAGGATTAAAACCCCGAGGACAATGAAGATACTATTCCTGGTGCGAGGGAGAGGTTAAGCCTTTGCCAGACTAATGCCTGTTTTTCCTTGTTTCTTCTGCAGAGACAGACAAGGCCAGCACAGGGCTGCTGTTACCTCCCCTCCCTCACTACGTGGGCTGTGTCAGGAACCTGCAGATTAACCAGAGGCACGTGGACCTGCCTCGAGCTGGGGCTGCCCGGGGCTCTGTGGGCCTGAAGGGCTGCCCCGTGCTCTGAGTGCCACATCAGGGACAGCCCGAGGAACAGAACGGTGCTGCGGCCCCGGCTCACCGCTCAGAGCACTGCCCGTGCTCGGGCACACTTATCTCCAGTGACTGCAGGCACAGGTCTGGGCCAAACCAGAGGGGCCACAAATCCCAGGGGAAGGAGGGCAGGGGAGGACGGCTGGGGAGAAGGGGCCACTTTGGGGATGTTTCACAAATAGAACCAAAAAGTTGGAGCGGGATGTGGTGACAGGTGAGTCCTTCTGGGTGGTCAAGGATCTGCAGCAGGGCTCGTGCTGCCCTGTGGCTCGTGGTGGGAGCGTGGGCTGGAGCACAGAGCAGCCCTGCAGCTCGTCCTGAATCCTGTTCCCTTCACCCCACACGTACACGGCACATAGATTTAGTTCACCAAACACTTGAGGCTGTTAATAGATGTCACAGACTGTCTGCTGATAAAGGCTGCAGACAGTTTCTGGTTTATAATAAATGCAATTAGGACAAACTGGATTAATTCCGTCGGTTTTGGGGTTTTATAAGCAAGGGCACATTTAACCTCCCCCCAAGGGCAGTCTCAGCTCACCTGTTACTGCTACGCAAAGAGCTCTGCAAGGGGGAACTTGGACAAAATTCTGTTCACAGAATTAGCATCTTCTTACCAGAATAATTTATAAGAATCAAAAAAAGAACAGAATAGGCTGGGAGAACTGCTAAGGGAAAGCAGAAAGGCACAACCGCCACTGGCTCTGCACTCGCATTCAGCACTGGTAGTACACTGACAAAAGTCCTGTTGTGCGAAGCAAGAAACCATTGCTTGAAAGGGAAGAAATAGAAAGGTTGCCTCCACATCTGGCCAGGTGTGTGGGGTAGCACCTGGCCCTCACCCACCCTGGCTCCTGCTCAGCCTCCCTCAGCCCTGGTGTAGTGCAGTCTCCACTTGAAGCAGCTTTTTTCTCCCAAGACACCCAGTTCACTTGTGCACTTACACGTCATATATATATTTGTGTGTGTATATATATCTCTGGCCACTTGGGGACAAAATCTTGCTTCTGAAATGGACTTGTAACTTATATCATTATATTGTGGGGTTTTTTTATGAGGGGTAAATATTGTAAAATGGGTTTTTAACATGTCCATCTTAAATGTAATTATGACCTGTTTTTAAAGTTGTAGTATTAAAGATGGTCTTTGTAAATCACTGGTACATACTCTGGAGTCAAATAAAGTTTTATGTTACTCTCTTTCACTTTACCTGGGGAAGAGTAAGCATCAGGCTGATAAGCTGGAAGAGGGATAATCAGCACTGCAGGGATACTGTACAGATTGGAAGGAACAGTATGGCAGATAAAGAAAATTTCTTTATTTGTAGATTTATATAAGCATAATATGAAGTTAGTAATCCTACTGCAGTTGCTTAAGTTAGTATCTAGGAGTATCTGTAAGGAAGAGCAAATAACTTAATCTAAACTCATATCTTCCTCTTCATCTTTCTTGTCCTTAGAGTCTCCTTCCTTTTGGTCTGACTTGACACTGTTCTGCATGGCTTTGGCAAAGGCTTCTACATCTAGAAGTTAAACACATGAGTTATTGCATTTCCTGGGCTGGAGCTCATTGTCCACACAAGGTTAAAGCTTCATTACTTAGAAAGCAAAAACAGTTGCTTCAGTATGAATTAGCAGGGAGGAAAATTTTAAACCAAGTAACACACATCCAGACCTCTCTGACACAGCATTTTATGCACTTTAATTGTGCATGGGCATCCTGAAACCAGAATTCTTACATTAATGGGAGGGATACTAAAAGCTCATTAGGGAAAAGGGATTGCCTCACTGCCAGAGCTGGCCCTGACTATGTTCACTGATTTCAAGTGAATGATTAAAGGCTCCCACAAGAAAGGCGTTCCTGAACAAGGTGACTGTGACACCTCCAGAGTCTTTGCATCTCTGCAGAACCCCAACTTCTCTCACTGCACATAATGCCTCACTCTGTGTGCTGGAACACCTGTCCCACCCACCTTTTCCTTGTAAACATCAGTGCAAGAGTCACATTGCAGACTCACAACTCTCAGAGAGGGAGAGTTAGAGAGAAGCTGATCCTTACACCCCACATTCAGTGGTGGTGTGCACAACACCTCCAACACCCCCTTTTCTCTGGCTCCCACCAGCACCAGCACTCACCGCCTTTATTTGCTGCATCTACTGCCTCTGCAGGTAGCCCAAACTGGCTCATGAGTGGGCCCAGCTGTCCTGAAGCTAAGGCAGCACTGAACATGCTCAAAGCCTGTGGATTGGAGTCAAGAGCATCAAAATAAAGTTTTCATCAGATCCCTGCAGCCGTAACCCCAGGAGGAGAGCAGTCCTGTCAGAGCAGGGCTTGGGAACAGATATGTAATAAAATAATCACCAATTACATGTCCCTCACTTCCTTTTGCATGGAAGTTGCTACAGTTTAAACCAGTCATTTCAGCTCCTGAAATTTTGCAAACAGACAAATTTCAATCAATTGGTGTAAATTACTAGTTCAGATTGGTCTGTTAAGACACCAACTTTAATCACACACAGTGTCCTGCAATAAAGGACTGGTGTTTCAAGGGATGTAGTGTAGTAACCACGAGCATCTCCTCCCTTCAGTCTGAAATTAAGGAGCTATTTGGTGAAAGGGAACTATGAATTTGCTACTACTCCTGTCATCTGCCAGAGCACATTTATAGTAAAGAAAAAGGTAAAGCCCAACTCCAAAAGAAAAAGTAAAAACCATTCCCATCTGCCCTTGAGTGACTGCAGAAAGAACTGTTAAACCATATCCCTCCTCCTTTCCACTTCTACTGAGCATCTTCCCACTCTGAACAGTGCCAGGAACCTGGAAAAGCAGGGCAAGGTGAATCAGGAGGATGGGAAAGGGGGAAGAAGTGCACTTCCCCCCTGAGCCAGCATCTACCTGCTGGAACTGAGGAGACGTCAGGGTGTTCTGGATCTCTTCCGCAGTCTGCGGCAGGGATTCCCCTGAGGGAAGGTAAGGCATCAATCGCTCCTGAACTTCAGCGTTGGCCAGGATGGGAGCCATGATCTCGGGAGTCAGAACAGCTGCCAGGTCCACTAGGGGAAAACAAAGTGTTGGCCATTAGACTACACCCAAAACCCCATGTTTTTGTCATGTAAATCAAATTAGTCAGGGTCTGAGTATTAAAATTATTATCACACTGCCACCATCTTTTCTTCCTCTCAGTTTTGGAGTAAGAATAAGTCTCCTGAAGCAGTTAAAAACAGCATCAAAATTAAAAAAAAAACCACCAAAAAACAGGAACAAAAAAGAAGAGGCCTTTCAAACCAATGTGGAACAGGACAGGACAGTAAAACAGCTCCAAAGGACTCCTGGATCCAGCAGCTGCCTGGTCAGAGCACTGTTACCTTGCTGTCCTCCTGCTCCAGATGGCACATTCATAGTAGCTAAAATGTTCTGTAGGTCACTCAATTGAATGGGCTGGGTTGGGCTTGTGGCTGAGCTGGTTCCATTACCCGAACTGGGAACAGGGCTGGGGCTGGTCACCGAGGCAGCCGCAGGAACGGACGGGGCCGGCGTTACACGGGTGGAAGAAGTCGTGGAAGATGGAGTCACTGCAGCCGACTGGCTGCGAGAGCTGGGCAAGATAATTAGTAATTAATTCCCTGCAAAAACCTCTTCTATTCTGAAAAGCTTATTTTCAAACCCTTACAGTACGAAAAACTCCTACCTCATTTTAGAGAGGTAATAAGCAGCCTTGATTCCCACCATATTCCCCATTCAATAAGCCATGATTACTCCCACAGTAGTGGCAAATTCCCATTGCAATAGCCCTGGGCAGACAAGGCCTCCTACCTTGATGATGAACTGCTGGTTGGAGGTCCCCCACTCCCAAGCAGACTGGCCAGCCCAGGTCCCGTCAGTGCACCCAGCCCACCTTCCATGAATATAAAAGAAGAACAGGTTTAGACATTTATTTCTTCAGGTTTTCTGCACCTCTCTTCTCTGGAGAGGCTGCTCTTGTACCTGAGAGGTTTTATTTGCTAAAATAGAGGAGGGGGTGAAAGAGCCCAACCCACCCTTCTATCCCCTTCTCCAAATTAACAGAATCTTCTTTTCTGATCTTGCATCCCCATTAGAGCTGAACATCTCAGAAATGACTTAGTTTCTAGGTGTACACAAGGATGAAGTTACTCCAGTTTGTGCCATATGTACACCACTGTAACACAGCCCTCTCCTCTTATCTGCTAAACCAAAAATCCAACTTTTCTGCAAACTTTAAAACCAAGGCCCTCAGCAGAAGATCCCAGAGGTGTCTTTAAGTCGCCACCACTCTCTCTCCGCAGACCAAGGGTTTGCAGCTTCAAACCTAATGCAGAGATGTAGCAGAATCAGCCAAGCTCTTAAACACCTCACAGGCAAAGGAAGGACAGCTCCACACACCGAGCGTTCTCAGAAGAGCAGCCAGCACAAAACCAACACCCTTATACCAAAGAAGCCAGAATCAGCCTCCTCCATCACACTTCCCAACTACCAAGGACTTATGACAGGGTCAAGAACCTCAGCTGGGAAAAGGCCTGGCAGCTGGCCCCCTTGGAGCTGTCAGGGACTCAACTGTTTCCCTATAACTCCTTTGAGCCACATCAGCCAAACACTCCATTTCCCATCAGCAGTTCCTTCCTTCACACCTGATTATACACAAAAAGCACCTGCATTTCTCACCCACCTTTGGGAGCACCTGGGAACAGAGGACAGAACAAGAACACTCAGCAAGCAAACCCGTGGCCAACTGCAGCTACAGACCCTGCAGGTCAGAGTGAGGCCCTGCCAGTCCCTCCTTGTACAGGAACAATCCCCATGGAACCAACACTTCCTGTCACTTATCCCAGAACTTCCCCAGCAGCAGGCATGGCAGGTGAAGCTCACCACACACTGCTCTGCTCCATTTCAAGGTAAAAATGACACAGGAGCAAGAGAGCTCCTTTGGAGCTCTGCAGAGCCCCAAGAGATGCAAACCAGCTGTGACGAAGATGACACTCCCAGGGGAAATGATCCCCAGGGACTCACCACAACCACTGTTTGCAGCAGCTAGCAGATGGTTCTTTCTGTTACATGTCAATCTGGCTTATGGCTGGAGGTAAAGGCAAGGAAAGAAGAATTGCTGAGGAAAAGTGTTGAAAAAGGAGGACAGTCTCAGGATTACGTGAAGCTTCAAGAGGAAGATCTTTCCCAAACACATCCTAAAAGGCCAGATTTTTCCAACACTACCATGAGATTTGCATCTGAACACCCCACCAATATGCATCTGAAGCCAAAAAGACACCAGCCAGAACCACAAAAATGGACTTCTGAGTTTAAGCACAGAACCTTTGTCACTGCTGTGTTCCTTTGCCTATTTACACTCGAGGGTCTGACCTGTCAGAAAATGCTCCTGGAGTATGGATGGCAGTGAGAACAGACCACAGCCCCTTCAGAAACCAATGACTCCAGCTCTCCCTAGGGCTGCCCAGGAGAGAGAGCCCTGTCCTGAGCCTTGCCCCTCTGACTGGGGAGTGCTGTGGGGTGGGACCACTCCAACCTTCCTCTTGAACTCTTTCTACTTTGCACACAAATATTCACTGAATCAGAGACAACACAAGCAATTCCACAGCTTGGTAACCAGCACATTCACCAGGAGCAAATCACGGGTTTTCAGCCCCTGCTCCAGTGAATATTTGGGAAGAAAAAGTGGAATAGAAAAAAACAAGGGGAAAAAAAGCAGAAGATTCAGTGCAGCAAGGAGCAGAACCACAGTTCCTTGCAGATCAAGCCCTGAGATGAGTGCTGTGTAGGATCTGGTACCCTTTTTCTGTCCCTGAGCTCATCTCTGAGGCAGGGCCTTGCCTTCTCACAGGGAAAAAGTGCTATTGAGATCAATAGCACTGCTTGAGAACATTGTCAGGTAAGATTTAACCTGGCAGGAGAAAAATACCATTTTGGCATAAAGATATTAAAGCATTTTACCAAGTCCTCCTAAGCCCGTTGGTCCGATCAGCTGCATGAGCTGGTTATGGCTCATGTTTCCAAGAAGGCTTTGCAAGCCACCCTCACCTAAAAACAAAAACATTCTGAAACACAACATATTCACATGGTTTTTTTTCACAGCACTCCGGCTCAAACAGCAGGAGATTAATTGGCATCACATTCTGTATGGAAAAACAGTTTCAAGTGTTTACTGATTCATGATCTTCATAAAAGATAAATGTAACTTGGTTTCATAAAGAAGTAAGACTCCAGAGAATCTACTGGAAACAAAGAGATTTCTCCTGGCAGTCTTAACTTTCAGCCTGCACCTATTTAACAGCACAGTTTATTCTGCTAAAAGCACATTAATGCTTCTGGTATTAACATTGTCCCCAGCTCACCCTCCACAGCCATCAGGGATTTCTTCCTAAGGAACTCTAGGGGCTTAATCTAGACATAAATTAAAAAAAAAAAAAAAGCCTCTGACATGAAGGAGCAGAGAATGGACTGTACCTCCCAGTGCTGAGAGCTCATGGCCTCCGCTGGCATTCCCACCCAATGCCCCTGGCATAGGGGGATTGTTGAGATACTCGTTCACCTTACGGCAATGCTCCTCATCCTTGTCTGTCTTCGGCTCCTACAAGAGAATTGCTCTTGGTATGAGTCATGCTGGAGGGATTTTGATCCAAGACCTTTGTCTTTGGCTTCCCACAAACCTGCATCCAGAAGAAGAGTCGTTTTGATCCTGCCTTGAACTTCAATACATACACACGGCCTGTGGTGCACTGTGGGACTCTCTTGAACTCACAGTCATCAGGAAAAATAATCAAATCCTGGAAAGTGTGTCAGGAGAAACAAATGTTTGAGAAAATGCATCACTATTCCTTTTCACCTCCCAAATCCCTCTGCCCTCCTCCACAACCTTTCTTCCATCTGCTCCTCAGAGCAGAGAGCATGTGGAAGTGCAGGTCTGTCAGTGACAGTCTCACCCTAATTTGTCCTGGAGGAGCTCTTTCCACAGTGCCAGCAGATCAGAACATGACTTAACACCCCGGCACTGAAACACCAGCTCATACTCACATCCTCCACATTGCCTGAAGTCCTGTCCTTCCAGCAGAAGTGAATGAGGGAATCATCGGTTTGCTGGATGTAAACGAGGCCTTTTCTCTTGTCTGGAGTTACAGTGCTGCCTTTCAAGGACATCTTCCCTGCCCGAAATTCCACCAGGTATTTGCTCGAGGAGCCACGAGAGCCTGGCACCAGGCTTGGAAATAATGCACCTGAAGACATCCTGGAAAGAGAGAGAGAGCAGCAGGTGTGATGAGAAACCTTTCCATATCCTCTCTTCCCACTATCAAATTTCAACCTTTACCAGGTGGCTTCACAAAAGCAATCTGTTCTGCTGCCTGCAGAATTCCAGGGTGATTCAAATGAGCCAAAGCAGAACCCTAGATGAAGACAGAAGGCTCTACAACCCTCCACTAATAAAGGCCAGACTGTGTGCCGAGGCACTTGAAAATGAAGCCACCGTGCCCTGGCGCTTCCTTCTTCAGTTCGAACCACGGTTCAAAGCAGGAAGCGCTGCTGTACCTTCAGACTGCGGCTCCAGCACCCCGCAGAGCCCCACAGGCTGCCCCGTGCTCCACTGACCCTCACGGTGACCCGCCGGCCCCCCTGCCGCACTGACCGACCCGCGGGCCTGGCGGCGATGCCGGGCCCGGCCGGCCCCGCGGGACTGTGCGGCTGTTCCGGGGTGGCGCTGCGCTCACAGCCCGGCCAGCCCCGGCCCCGCCGCTGGGCAAACACTCCGAGCCGAGCCAGGACAGGGGGGGCTCGCGGCCCGGGCACCCCCCACCCGCCCAGAGGCCGCGATCTTCTGCCGCCCTCCCCCGAGGCAGCCGTGCCGCCTTCCCCGCGGCTTTCCCCGGCAGGAGACCCCCAGCCCGGCCGCCGTGGGGCGCGCCGTCCCGGGGGTGCCGCGGCGGGTCCCGAGCGGTACCTTCAGCCTCCTCCTCCTCCTCCACTGCCGCCTCAGCGCTTCCTGCCCCGCGCGCCGGAACCCCACCCCGCGCAGGGCGCGCGCCGCCGCGGCTCCGCGCTATTGGCTAGCGCGGCTGTCAATCAGAGGGGGCGGAGCAAGGAGCCCCTGCTGTGTCACGGAACATGGCGGCGGTCCCCCCTCACCCCCCCAGGCCCTCATTCCCCCCCTCGGCCCCGTCCCATCCCTCAGCCGAGCACAGCCCAGGGCCAGCGCGTCTCCAACAGTACCTTTATTCCCGGAACGGGCAGGGAATGGTTATAAAAAATAAATCCTTCCACGAAAGGCAAGCCGGGCCCACAGCCAATGCCCGGGTGGCCTCGCAGTGTTTCACTATTGCTTCCCTGACACAAATCGCAGCTGTTTGCAAAGAGCCAACACAGGCGTGTTCCCAACAGCAGTGCTGAGTGAAGAGTCTTGGGCTGGCTTTTTAAAAGGGGTTTTGGGCAAAAAATTTACTGGGAAATTGTTTTAAATTATTAAACGAAAATAAATAGTTCTCATTAGGTCTTCTTTGAGGATAGATGATTGCTGTCCTCATTAGTCCAGTTACCAAGAGTTCTATAAAAGCTGGATGTGTGAAAAGCTGGTCCCCATTTACAGCAGGACATCACCTCCAAGATCCAAATGTTATACTACCAAGAACTTTGACATGGATAACATTTTTGACCAGAAGCCCACTCTCTCTCCAGCTCCAGCTCACACCCAGCCTCTCCATCATCACACAACGTCAGGTCAGAGCTGGGAGCTCCTGAGGCTCTTCCTGCTTCCAATTCCCAGTTTTGGATCCAGCAGCACCAGCACTACACAGCCCTGCCTGTCCTGCACCCCATCACCCCACGGCCTGCAGGGCAAAGGTGCTGAGGAACAGAGTCCACCATGGCTGGACAGCTCCAAATTAAATCATCTTTGTCCAGTGACCATCACAATGAAATCAAGGTACAGCCCCACAGCTGGCTGAGCAAAGCCAAAGTCTTCCTGGCCCCCCACCAGCTGCTCTGCACAGGTCTCACAAAAATCTGTCACCATCCAGAGGCCCAAAGGGTATTTATTTATTAAGTATTTATTATAATTTCTTTCTAGCTGGTTTCTCTATGTAGCTGTATTAACATATACTAACACAGTTATCTTATATACAGTGTTTAATCAAGTTATAAAAGTGACATTCTTTCAAAAGGTGCAAAGTTATTAATGTTTTGACACAAACTACTGAGGCGAGATCTGCATTGAAAATAAAAACTTTTGGACTTTGAGAGCATTAGGAATGCCAGGGCTGGCCAAGCAGAGCCGTGTTGGCAGCGCAGGGAAAGGGTTCTGAAAGTGTTGCCAATGAAGAACAATAAATTAAAATAATATGTTTGGAACTAATCTGAATTTTTACTGAAAACTTCAGACTAAAGGAAAGGGAGATGGGAGTGAAGATGTAACTAATGAAGTGTTCTTACACTGGAAATGTTCCCAGATTCTTTTTATATCCCATGAAGATTCTATACTGAAGTTTGGATTAAACACATTGGTACAATTGTTTCATGCTTTCACATAATGACAAGGCTTTAGGTCTTTGAATTTAAATCCTGGCTTAGAGAAAAGGGATGCTAACCTGTACACCTCCTCTTAGAACATCTGTACAGTTTTTTCCATTCAGGCAATTTCTATTTATATGCATTGTTTTTAAAACATCACTCCAGCATCGAACACACTATGTAAATTAATTAAATTTCAAACTCCCACTGGTCTAATATGTGATTCATTTCAATCCTCATCTAACAAAAAATTCCCTATGGCATGTACAGCAAGTTTGACATTAAAGCTCAGGTTTTTATAAAAACTATTTTTATGCTGTTCCATGTGGATCAGCAGTGTCTTTTCAGAAGTGTCTGTGCCCAGACTAGGAACAAACACAACCCTACTGTGTCACTAAGTCCATCTCAGGTTCTGAGGACTTCCATCAACACAAATTACAAATTTTGGCAACAGAATCAATTTGCCATGAACAAGATTCAGATTGTGCCCTTCCTTACTGCCTTGAAGTTTTACAGCTCTCTTATTTTCCAATGAAGACAACTAATTTCCCCCAAATATAATCCAATTGTTGTACACATTATTTGATAGAAGAATTTCTCTCTGAATATGTTAATTTTCTTTTGCTTTTTAATCCTGTGATTGAGAGAGAAACACTTCAAAAATCTACTTTCTGGATGAAATCACAGATGTTTTGGACACAAATCAGACCAATTCTTTCTTGAATCCTTCATGTTGCTGGCATTTAACACCAACAATGTCTAAATTACTGTAAACTTCACAGCAGCACAGCCACTCTCCATTTTTGCCTGGGTACTCAATTAAAAACTTTCATAAAAAGAAGCAGTAACATAAGGATAAGTTTTAATTAATGGACCAAATTTTTCAAGCCTTCCTCCACACCCTGGCCCCTGAAGTATACCACTTGAAAGGAAATAAATGCATCAGTTCAGTAATTGATTATTTGCAGTATTATATGGCTTTGATGGTTTGATATGGAACAAAAAAAAAAAAAAATCCCACTTTTTGACATCACGTGCTCACAGGAAACTTGTAATAGGTATAACTCTGCCAAAGCTTTAAATTGATTCTGCTTTTTCACAACATACAAAACAGACGTGACCTAATAATGAGAAACATGCAAACCAAAACTTCCCCAAAACATGAACCTGCGTGGACACACACACAGAAGTGCTTCCAAAGGAAAGTTTAGTCTAGAAGCATACACAGTGCCAAAGCTGCCAAAGGTAGTGCAGAAGAGTTAAGCCTCCAAGTGGTAGCAAGCAGTATATTGTACATTGGAACCACCTCGACATTCCTGCTATTGCTTCCAAAGCTTCTCCTATGGTAAGAACAGCATTTAACAGCATTTGACCTGAGGAAAAGCACATTGTGGGTGTGCCCTTCCCTTCTCCTAACGTATGCTCTATGGGATTTATCACAGGTATACAGTTTAATGCTCACAGTGTCCCAAAGTTGTGAAGACTCTGTAACAGACAACTACAGTTTGAGAGGCTTGGGCTGGGTTTTGTGTTCCCAAGGCTCTCAGTTATGGAATTGTTGAGAGTGGGGCCAGGAGCTCCTGTCCCCAGGGAGTGCTACATACAGTATGGGAGTGTGACAGGACTGGGTTTGATCCTGTTGGTACCGTGTTGGCTTTTCATCCCTGCTCCGAGTGCCAAAAACTTCAGCTTCTTCTCTATTGTACTAAGTATCAAGGATATTATCTCTAGTTTATTTAAGTTATGTAGTTTTCAAGGATGTTATGTGCTCTACGGATACAGCATATCCTCCTGGTAGAGAAACTAGGGGAGGAAATGGAGAACCAAAGGTCCCTCTGAAAATTAGTGAAAACTTGATGATTTCAGGTGCAGCTTTATGGAATGAGAGCAACAGTATTCAAATATTTGGCAATCCAACGTTAGTGAGAATTAAACCATTGATTGTTGACTGATAGAATTTCTGTTAAAATTTACTTTGAAAAGCTGGTTCTTGCTATCAACAAAACCAGAGTAACTGGCTTGGAATGAAATCTAGAAACTAGATGTCCGGATGAGATGAGCAATTGCTTCTGGAATTTCAGTATATGTCTGGACAGTCTGAGAAATTTCTATCAAAATAGCCACCTGAGTACAGCCAATCTGGAGTCCCAGTGTATGGGTTAGTGCCTTGATGAAACCATCTGTAAAACAAAAAAAGGAGAGAAACAATAAAAGAAAAAAACCAAACAGAATGAATAGTTATTAACAGGGAAAAAACCCAGTGTTGCTTCTTTCACACAACATTCTAAAAATACACTGGTATTTCTTATTAAAAAAATTCTTAGGAAATATTCTGAACATGAAAATAATTGAACTTCCTACACAATTATCATCACCTTGTAGAGCACCTTTTGTTTCAGCACAAAGTCAAAGACTATTGAATGGATTTTTAAATTGCTGTCCTATTCCAAGTAAAAATAACATTGACACTCTAGATTATATATATTAATTTTTACTTTAAAAGAATGCCAAATCAGTTACACAATCATTTTTGGAAATTTCTCCCAAGGGGAAACAGTTTCTGTTCTATGGAGCTGTGCCCTGCACAGAACATCAACAGCTGCTTGCTTTTTAACCACATTAACCAAAACCAATTTTATATTCTCTGGAATAGATTCTTCAAGGCATTAACTGGAATTAATCTGTAGCTACTCCTCCAAGCTTTGGGAAAAGAATGCTTTCTCCTCTGAATTTCCTAAAATCATGGAGCATCCCAAAGTTCTTGCCTTTGAAGGAAGCAACTGGACATGAGCACACACTTGAGTGCACAGCACTGGCAGCTGTTAAAAGCACCCTGTGGGAGCAGCAGCCAAATCACACATCACTCCCTGATGCACTCTGTGACTCAGAAATCACTTGAATATGCAATTAAAAAAGCAATTTCTGAAGTATCCAAGCCAAGAAATCCAAAGAGTGTGAAAATAAAAGGTCCTGGAGGGCCACATTGTCTTGCTCAACTACCAAAAGTTGGACAGGAATTGGTTAAAGTAGGATGACAGTCAACATTTTAACATTCATTCTAACAAAAACATGACCTTTGTAGGTTTAAAAAAAATCCAGCATCACCACAGTAGTTAATCATGACAGGTTACAGCATTTCTTTTTAGATATTTTTTCCAGGACAGACTTATCAGCAATTTTGGCTTCCAGCTACGTATTTAATTGTTGACCCAGCAATGCTTTAAGTGACACTACAAATTGTGCTGTCATGGAAGCAATCAGACACATGCTGTCCTGAATAAAAACAATTCAAGCAGTGTACCCAACTACTGCAAGCTTAAACAAATTGCTCCTTCCTTGCCCCTTACCGTGTGTGCCACTCCACCTCGTCCTTCGCACGCTCATTGCGAGCAGCTCTTTGTTTCTCTTCTAGTCTCTCCTTCTCTTTGCTTGCCACATCTAGCCAATGTTTCAAGAGAAATTGGTAATTTAGCAAAAAAGAAACAAAAATGCAGAAAACACAGGAAAGAAATGAAATAGAATTTATTTAAGCATGAGAAAGCATTTGCTATATGCGGTCTTTAGCAACAAAAACCTAAAACTCATTTAAGAGAAGTTGCTGCTACAAACACAGAGCTGAAACTGAAATGTTGGTGTTTTATCTCTCAGAAACACTGCACTGAGAGAGCAGGGAAGAACTCAGATTAGGCAATAACAGAGAGAGTGATTTTTTTTCACTCTGAGAAACTCTGCCGTGTGTTTCCTCTGACAAACACCAGAGCAGCAGAGCATGTCTGCTCACCACATGTCTCTCCAGACAAACTCCAGAGCAAGCGGAGCACATCTGCAGCTCCTCCCAAGTTAACCAACATGCAAACACATCATAACACAGGATAGCAGCCCTGGGATGCAGCTGCTCTCCCAGGCTCTTCTGGGAGAAAACAGACATCATACACTGTTCAAAAACATGTTCAGTGCACAGGATCAAAAAGAGTTAAGGCTGCTCTGAGAATGAGAAACTGAAGACTGCTTCCTGCATTGACCTCCCTTCAGCCAGCCCTCCCAAAACTTACTGCTGTGCCAGGATTTCCTGCAGCAAACACATACCCATGTTCCCGTTCTCCATGTTCCTGATGTCTGGACGTAGCCGGCAGTCCGTGGGAGCCAGGATGGCTTCCATGCCCTTCTCCAGCTCATTGAGGCTCACAGCAAAACTGGTGAAATTGTACATCTGAAAAGCAAATTGAAGAGAACACACAAGTTATTCCAGTAAAGCAGTGCTGGGTTCCTTACAATGAATGGATACAACAAAACCTCCAAGAGAAATTGCTGAGTCAAACCTCTACTGGCTGCCCTGAAGGCAAGGTTAGGTTCATACAACACCAGCTGGATTTTTTGTTGGAGAGGAAGAACAAGAAAGGGCAGATGGGGATAGAAATCACAGCTTTCATTTTTTTAATCCTCACAAGCAAAGACTGCTTAAGACAGATTTCCTATGATATTGATATTTAACATCATGATTTTTAGGAAAAAGCAAAACAAAATAAAACCACCCACACCTAAAAGACCAAAACGTCTTGTTGAAAGTATGGAAATTAATATCCTGCTGCCCAGCTACTGTACCCTGTAGCAGCTTGTCTTGGAACAGCAGAGCCAGCAGAAGGGACTGTGTATCCACATTTCAGCCACTCTCAGTGCAAAGATCTCCCAGACAGGTTAAGCTGAGTCCTCAGATTCCCAGCTGCACTCTGAGCACACATTCCCTGTGCCAGCTCAGGCACAGCAGGGCTGCTTTCAGCACAGGACCAAAGCACAGCTTGCTGGAGAATTTCAGTGCAGCAAGAACTGCCGGAGCCTGCTCCTCTGCCAAGGAGTAACACTGCAACAAATTCCCTGGACCATTCCTCATGTTCTCCTGGCTAAGTCACCAGCAAGTGCAAAGCAGGGGCAGATTGAAACAGATACCTGTGATGAGTTTGGTGGCCTAGAGTTTATTCTCCAAAGCAATTTACTGCCTGGTATGAACTGCACTGTGTCTTGAACCTCTGGCATATCATCAGCCTCATCATTTTCAGATTTAATATCTTCTTCATTCTGAAACAGAGATAACATTTGGCAGAGGAGCAAAGGAACACTGGATGGTTTCAACTCAGGTTCTGCAGTGACTGTTGAAGAATCTGTTCACATTTGAGATACTGAACACTCCTGTACTTCTGCCTCACCCCTCCTGTTTGCTTTTCCTCAGTCTGTATACAGCCCCTCTCATTTTTATTGTCTTGCTCCTGATATCCCTGAATAGTCTCCCAACACTTAAAACTCGAAAATCTGTTTAAAAAATCAGTAATAGTAATAATAGTAAATGAATGTCTTTCAGAAGTGTTTTCTCCAGCTTCCTTTCTATCTATGCCGTAGCTTAATTTCACCTCACATGACCATTATTTCTACAGGTGCAAATGAGCCAAGACTGAAATTTCAACCAGTTCCCAAGTTAGTTCTTGAGTCATAAATAGGACACACCTGGTTTTGGATATTGCTCCACCATTTGCAAAACATTCATATGTGTGGTTAAAAAAAGACAGTCCCTCATTTCAGTGTGATCCAGACTCCAATCACAATTATCACTGCCAGGTTTCTCACTGTGTCCTTAAGTTTATGAATACAGTGACTTTCCTCCAAAGTTCCTTTGTTACCAGCTGCACTGCTGTGCTGCACATGTAAAACTCCAATGGTTCAGGGGGCTGCTCTCAGAGTCTGAGACAATCTGACTGCTGCAGGACACAGACAGCAGCATTGTGGAATTTCAGAGGATTTCACCATGAGAACCCATTTAAAACTACAACAACCAGAAGGGAAGATTGAGGCAATAACATCCTGGAGTGACAGTAACAGAAAATGGAAAGGGGGTGGGAGTGAGGAAAACTTTCTGCCCTCTTTGACATGGCTCATTTGTTTCAATCAAAAATACCCTACTAGGTTAAACAGAGCTTGTTTTATACACCAGAAAACAGCTCCATATGGTTAAGAGTCTAATTTCAATCATTTGGTTTGAGTATTCATTATTTAAAAAGACAGTTCTAGGCTACTTTCCATGTCAACATCTGGTTTACTGTTAGACAGTTCCCCATCTAAAAATAATCGCAACAGGAAGGAAGGAAGGAAAGAAAGAGCTGATTTTCTTAAGATGAACAGAACCTTATTATTTTTTTAAAAGAGTCAAAATATAAGCCTGTACCATGATGGAATCCAGAGCCAAAAGCAAGGCCTGTTGTTGCTCTAGATTCTTCTGATGTGAATACTTTTAAAGTTTGAGCCTTTTAACATCAGGAGTGTTTAGCTTCTGTTTAACTTTTCATTTTCAGTGAGTAACTGTTGATATAAGGAAACCCAAAGTCCTCTCCTGCACCATACAACATTTCCCATTTTCCATGTGACACTGAGGTATTGGCAGCAACTTCCCTGACACTGCTTACATATGAAGTAAAAACCCTGTATGTTTCCAGACCTCTTTTTTGTAAAGACTTTCTACATCCTAAGTTCTGAAAATCTGCATCACCAAAAAGCATATCTGACTTAAACAAAATTGTTATTGTTTTTACTGCCCAAATCCTACTATTTTTACTGCTGGAGTTGGCAGCAGAGCCACTTTCCTCATTCAAGGACTAGACAACATCAGCTTGGGGGTTGATATTTGATGATTTCTCTGACCAATCTCCAGCAGACATCATTCCTAGGAGCTCCCTTCCATGCCAGCAGCTCACACCACAGCTGGCAAAGCTCGAAGTGCCAAGAGCCTTCTCACTGCCCTGTCCAATGAAATGACACCTTTTATCCTCCATTCACCTAAATAAGATGTTTTGATTTCATTTTGGACATTTCAGAATCTTTTTTCCCTAAAGAATCCTTCACCTTACCGACTTCTTCTTCAGCTCACTGCCTCTCTTCTCACTCTTTTTGTAGGTTTCATACGTGGTGGGATCAGTGCACCACAAACATTCTGTCCACTTGCCATAGATCACACACAGCTTCTTCCTGCTGCACAGAAAGCAAAGGACACTGAGCTCTTCCTTCTGAGTGAGCCTGCTAAGCCAAGCCTTGCAGATTCTGATCCACATTAAATACTCAGCTTCCTACTTTGCTGCATTTTATGTTTCTATTTGCAGATTTCACAGAATCACAGAATGGGTGATTCTTAGAAAACACAGATGTTTGATAGGCAAAGAAAAGGTTTCAGCTCATTCCAGCCCTCCAGAACAGATCCTCATGACAGTCACATGCTTTTGCCACTGTTAAATGAATGTGGGTACATCAAAGCCAATTATAATACAGAGACTCAAGAGTCATAAAACAGGTCTGGGTTAATTAAAAACTTTTAACAACCACATTCTCATTATTTTAAACTGAAGACTGGAATTATGACTGTACAGTAGTAAATCAGTTGCAGCTCCTCTTCATTTTCCCTTTATTTCCAAAACCTGGACTAGAGAGTTTTTCTAATAATGCTTAAAAATTATCATCCTGGAATCAGGGGGTTTAATAGTGACACAGAGAACAAAAATGGGTTACAAACTACATTGCTAGCAAAAGAAATGCCCCAGTGTTAAAAACAGAGAGACCAAGAGGCTTTTCTCACTTACTGCTTGTCCTGGATGTATCCTTCTACTCTGTGAAGCTCTTTCCCAAACAGTCCACATGGTTTAAAATTAAGAACACATTTATCTCCAGTACTGTGGAGGAAATAAGTACATGCTTAGAGAAGCAAGCCCCTAAATACATCAGAAAATTTATTTTTCCTTATTTAGCTTTTTTAATATAGTTACAGTTAGCTGGTGGTTACAGTTAGCTTGCATTTGTCAGGAGAAGAAAAAAAACAACCCCACAAAAAGACAAAAAAACCCCACAAGACTTTGGAGTTACAAAACAAAGCTTCCTGTGTGTCTGACAAAAATCAAAATCTGCTCTGTAACACAAATGATCACAACAATCCCTACAGCCCCTGGATTCATGATCAGCATTACCTGTGATTTATAATTTCTACCACTCCATACTGTTCTAACCACAGTTTACCAATAATTACATTATGTACACAACAGGTTGGATTTGTCCATGTGTAAGCTTCATTGTGCCTGTCAAGGAAATAAGAGAAAGAAATCATTTTCTTGAGCTTGAGATGGAAGCCTGCTTTCAATTCTGCTCATGGCAAGGCAAAATATTTAGCACTCTTCTAAACAGCCAGCACTCAGCTTCAAAACAGAAGAAAAACAGATTTTTCTTTACAAGCCAACCATGTGCTGTAACCAAGCATTAGTGCAAGTTAATGAAGTGATATTGCCCTTATTCTTCTCCCTTCTCACATGAGTTTTTCAGTTGCTGTGCTTTGGATTACAAATTTCAGCCCAACATAAAGAGCAGTCCAGGAATTCAACTTTTTGATTTGAATTTTGAAGTTTTAAGTGATAAAACATAATATTTGCAGGAGAACCAGATTAACAAACTAATGCCTAACAGTGTCTTCTATTCAACTGCTGCAGCACAAACATGCCACAAGTTTTCTTATCTGTATTTGATGCCTGTTCCAGTGCCACTGAAGGGGATTTTGGAGGTGTGAGTGGGTTTTGCTTCTTTTTATTTTGTTAACACCACTGGGACACAACAGCACTATTGCAAGCTCCACAAACATGACATTTTAAAATTCAGTTCACAACTCAATTCTATCCTTTCCCCAAAGATTTACTGAGAAGGAAAAATCCTAGAATTGATTTTCCACTGGGCTTTATTTTTGGTTTGTTGTTTTGTGAAAAGCTTTAAAGGTGAGTCTACAGATTCTAAATCCTTAAAAGACATTATTCCACAATTGATCCAAAAGTTAAACAACAGGATTCCTATTGTCACTAGCAGAGTCAAAGTCATCCATTCCCACTCATCTTTCCACTCTGGTAAGGGAAATACTGAAGTTACCTGGTAGGCAATCAATCCATTTTAGAAAAGTTTGTAAACTCTGTTTTAAAAGAAAATAGAGAAAAAGCAGTGTCCTCTGTAAAAAGTGCCTTGTACTTCTACTTCCAGGGAGTATGGAGGTACACTCCCATGTCATGTTTCCAACCCATCTGTCATTTTCCAGAGAAATAACAGATCACTGAAGTCTCACTATTTCCCACAGCTCCTTTTCTTCAAGGAGTCTTCAGAACAATGACTACTCTTCAGCTGGGGGAAAGAATACCAGAATCCCTCCAATTCATCCCCCAGCCTTTAAACACAGTTTTATTCCTGAACTATTCTGACACCACAAACTTTACAGCATAAACCAAAACACAACACAAGGCACTTATGGTCAGGGCTGATGAATTGAAGCACTTTTTGTGCTGGAGGAGTGAGAGAAAAGTGTCTTCTAATGCTTTGAAAAATAGTCATGGTTAATATAAAGGCACAATTTAATACTGACTCACAGCTTTGCTTCCCAAACAGCTCCTTGTTCACTCAGGCCCTGAGCAGTTCTCAGACTCCTCAAAGCAACAGAATGCTCTGAATCACAACACTGAGAGGCTCAAAATTTGATTTCAACTTCTGCTGCTAACTTGAAGTAATTATTTCATGTAAAGGCTTTAACTGTTTATATTCCAGTTTAAATCTCAGCCTTGATTAGGCTCAGCAAGAATTTTAATAGTCCTCTAAAGAAAGGCTCTCGAGGAGCAAACATTATTTTGGTAACACCTGCATTCTGCACTAACATTCACAGTTCCTTCTACATTCAGAAGAAATTTCCTTTATTTCCATCATCATTTATCTCCAAGACCAGTTCATACTTTTATGAACTTTGGAATATTAGATGCTAACAGCTGAAAAATTAAACTACTTCCCAAAGAAAGGAGAGGAAAAGTCAATGCCTGCTATGCAAGGGAAGTTGTTTTTTTATTGGAACCAAATGTCTTGAACTTTAAGTCAACATTTCAAAACCACCTCAGAGTTAGGCCTCAGAAAGGCTTTTCTAAGAGGACCAAATGCAGAATACTTTATTTGCAACTGTTCTAGTGCATCCTCATGTCCCACTTGGGAAAGCTCCAGAGTCTTTGTGCCACCAGGACACAAAACAACTCGTGGGACATCACGCAATTCCTGAGAGACAAGCCTGGGAGCAGGCTGGAGAGGCATTCCTGATTTTAGCAGGAAGCTGATCCTTCCCTGGAAGTGGCAATCCTGACAAGTTTCTCCTGTTCCCTTACCACACAGAACAGTTATGGTGAGATGCAGCTCTTTCCACACAAAATACCAAAACCAACACAATACTGAAAATTGAGATGAGTGTAAACAGCCCAGTAAGAGGATTTTACCTCTATATTTATTTTAACATGCCTTCACAGAACTAGCTTTCAGTAGCAACCAAAATGCTAATTTTCATGATGGAGAAACTGGGTCAAATTGCTACAGCTATGGAAGCACAACACAAAAAAACCCAGCTTTGAAATTAAGCAGTGAAAATTAACTTGGAAATCAATTCTTACAATCTCTTCAGCAAGGGGTTTTTAGGTAATCACCTCTGAAAAGCCAACAGGGTTATTACAAAAAGTAAAAAAAAACATTATTTACTTCTCATACTCACTTCAGAAGCTCCAAAGTAATTGTTCCCCGAGGCTCTGCTTCTATACTCTTTCCCCAGAATTTTAGTTTGGGATAAATTGATCCATGAAATATGAAGTCCTTATTGAGGCCTTCAGAATAAAATGCACTAATAGGTGGGTGGTGGCTGACTTGTTCAGATATAAACCTAAATCCTAAGTCCTCCCTGGCAACAACAAAAAAAGAGCATTAAACAGTAAGCACATTTTTAATATTGCAAGAGGAAAGAGCTGATACTTAAAAAAAAAAGTGAAGTATTTTTAGATTAAACTGAAGGTGAGACTTTTTCTTTTCTAGTTCTGTGACACATTTACAATTAATGAAATGAAAGGATTTCTACTCTGAACACTTTCTTTTTATACCCCAAACCAGATTTCTACCCAGAAAAGCCTCTGAAGAAATTTCACTGAAATAACTCATGAAAATACAGAAACCCTTTGGGCAACATGAAAAGGTCTGACTGAAAATTCTCTACTGCAGACATATCACCCATTTATCTGAGGAAGCTCAAAGTCCTTCAGACTAATTTCTCTATCTGACATGATCAACAAAACAATATTTAAATTAATTAATAGTGTCTGCTCAGGAAGCATCTTTGGTGGAAGAACATGAACCAATTTTTCTCTAAGTAATTCAAATAATACTCTGCCTGAACCTAAAAATAAAATTATTTGCTTTTATAGCAACTTCTCAGAAAATCTGAGATAGTTTGAGGAATAGAATTTTAGCTATACTCAGAAATCTACTTTAATGGTATTTTACTACAACCAGACCAGTGTGAGAGTCTGTTAACTCAAGAACACAAAACAGCCCCAGCTCCCAAATTAAAGTAATTACTACCTGATTAATTCATAGGTTTCTCCTAACAGTGGGTTAAATGGTTTGCCAGTTCTCTCCCACTGAGAAGCTACAGCAGAAACTGCAAAAGCAGCTACAGCCTGTAAGCAAATTAAGAACACATTGTTATGAGAACAGTGCACTGAAACTCTAAGTTTATTGTACTTTATTTGTTGCACATTACAGTATTTATTATTCCAAAAAGGAATTGCTTTATATTTCTTAAGGCAAAAACATTTGTAAGCCATAGAAGAAATGACAGAGAAGTGGAGAAATATAAGTACTTGTTAAAAATCTAATTTCCAACAGGAATTATTGTCTGTGGTAAGTTCTGCCAGATTATACTCTGCCTCACCTACTTCTACAAGATCAGCCTGTTTTTTTAAATCTACTTTTCCCCCAGCTTTGACTGCCCCCCACCCTCAGCTCCCTGGGAACAGAGCCTCAGTCTCCTAGTGCCACCTAAGAACCATTTCTAGCACAGATGAGACTTCTTGAGCCAGGCCAGCAGGTTCAGGTGACACTGAGGAGCTCCTGCAGGCTGGGAAATGGAGGTTTGGACCACAAAAACACAGGAGCCAAGATAAACCCTCCACTGCACTTCAGTAAAACCAGAGCTGTGAGCATCACCAGCATAACCTGATGCACACAGGTGTCACCATATTCACTGCCTTGGTGTGAGACCAAGGCAATAACAACCAGTTTGGGAGAAGAAAATCCAATAACAACCAGTTTTGGAGAAGAAAATGGTAAATTTGTCTCTGTCACAAGAATTTTTCATCCGGGAACTTCAAAATCATGAGGTCACTCAACAAACCAATTTAGAATCACATAAAGCCAAGATTTCACCTTACAACACATAAAACCACAAGAAAAGTCACAGTTAAAGAAATGAGTTGAGATCCTTGGGCATGGTCAATTGTGGCACTTTCCTTTTAAACTCTGTGCATGCATGAAGTGTCAAAGTGTCACAAATATTTGACACAGCCACTATGAAAGAAAAACTCATCTAGACAGACAAACTGGGCATTCTTACTGTAGCCCCTGAGAAAGAGAAACACTCAAATGAGAAACTGTCTTAAAATCAAAGACTGGGAGAAAAAAAACTTGTGAATTACCCAGAAGGTGGTGGGGATTCTTACCTGCATTCTTTCCAGGGGATCTGTGTGACTACAAGCCTTATTGATGAGGTATATATGCTCCATATATTCTGTTATCCTTTGAAGGAAACTCAAGGGCTCGTTGAAGACAATGGGCATTGTAATCTTGGACAGCTCCTACATAACCAAAGGGCAGGTTGATTTCTTAGACACAACACTAAGTAAACAACTGGCAACAGCAAGAATTTTGGAAAAAAGTTGTGGGTGAGTTTATTTATAGTATTTCTCAAAGGATATTTGGCTAGCCTGATGCAGACCTCCAAGTGGTACAGCTGAAAGGGGCTGGAAGCACTGCAGAACCCTACTTGCAATCTGAAATAACCACTTTAAACATTGATCCAGCTAACCTAATGAATTCACTGAGAATGTTACTTTCTCTGCTGTGCTCTGTGTAAAGCAGAAGAGGTTAAAATTTCCCTGGGTAGCAGCAATAATGTGCCAACCAGCTCTGTGCTGATACTGAAGTGCCACACACTCCTTGGAAAACCTCACATGCTTATTTGCATAAAATCTATCTATTTCACTGCAGCAACCACAAATTATTTTTTGAAAGGAACATTTACATAAAGAATAGCACTTGAATTGCTCTAACAGATTTTAGTGGTTTATTTAAGCAGCCTGTTATTTGTGTCAGACCGTTTCTGGTTCCCCCTTTGGATAAAGACAGACACGAAGTTCACACAGAGATCTCCAACTCCCCAGGTCTTTTACTACACCCTGCAAATTTGGCTGTTTAATTAAAGTTGCACTCAGGAGCATTAACACATCTATGTAAGTGCTTATAATTTGCCAGAAAGGAGAATGCCACCAGATTAAGTTAATGCAACATTTTCCTCACCTTGGCACAGGCAAGGGAAGAAAAATGTTAACCTTAACTAACTTCAACTGATTTGGTCCAAGCAAAGGTTTGAGTAGATAGGTCACTCATCCCACCAAAAGGAGTTTTGAGAGAACAACTGTATCTCCTGGATGACATGAATTAATAAAATAAAGTCCCAAATCACCTTTTGCTGAATAAAGAATAAAAAGAAAGAGCAGGTAAGAGAGCATTGTGTCAATCAAACATATTTGATTATATTTTAATGGCTTCATAGGTCTAGTTCTGAAGGACAGCTTCAGAAATGCCAATCCACATACTCTAACGCCTAAAGAAGATATGGAAATAGTACTGTTAATAAATAAATGTTGAGATTTTGGGAGTTGCTGTTTCCTAGTAAAAAAAGGAAAATGCACCATATGTTACTTTGTGTCTTGATGTTTAAGCAATAAAATTAATCAGCTGACATTAGGAGACCTAACACAGATGCTTCATTCAAGCTAACTTACCAGTCCAATGCATTTTTTTAATATGCTCCACACACTAAAATCACTCCTAGAAAACATTGGGGCAGGTAATGATGTCCTGTAATGGGAAAAAAAAAATCCAACTGTCATTATCAGCCCACTAAACAACAAGCCATTTTATTTGCTATTGAAGCAACTTAAAAAGGAAGCAAAGCATCACCAGACTTGGCACAGGAAGCAGACACATGAAATGACTTTCCAACCCCAGAGAATGATCTTCTCCCATGAGAACAGCAATGCCCCAGAAGGTGGGAGATGGGAGCTCCACTCCCATCTCCTCTGCAGCTCTCTGTGTTTACCTGTGTCTCTTAATCCCATTTTCTTGTATCTCTGTTTCTCCATTATGCTTTTCAGTCCTATTGCTTTGGTGTGGCTCTAGATCAAGCATTTCTGGACCTTTATGATTTGCTTCTGAAAAGTCTCCTGAAGAATTGTCAGAATCAAAGCCTGTATAAAAACCAAAATGCAACAGTTTTCTTAGGAGCCTTACCATGCCACAGAGTGCCACTCACATTTTGCAAGTGTCACACCTGAAGTATACTTAGACTAGGTTGGTTTATTTCAAAGAGTATCAGAGTGAAAACCCTTATTAAGTGACTTAATTTCCAGGAGTATTATGAGCCAACTATTGCATTAGAATCAAGAATTATCATTTTTCACACTGCTGAATAGAACAGTAATTTAGAATCTTAGAAGTTCTCAAGTAGCACCTAATCAGATTAGCTGCATTTTCTTTTTTCCAGAGCTGCACTGTAATTACAATAATTTGTTTCAGTTATGTAGTTTTCCTTCAATTTCATATAGACTAAAATGCTCTGTCTTCTGCCATTAACTTTTTCAGAAAGCAGTACTTCAACTTTATTTTAACCCCTCCAATGGCTGCTTTTGCTGTATTAGAGGAATTCATGCAAGGCACACATTCCAGAAACAAAAAGCTGCACTTTTTTCAGGGATCAAGACCATGGCAATAACATCCAGAACTGCACCAGGAAGTCCCAGTGATATGATCTTATTTGGTAAACAGCAGGTGTAATGGGTGATGTCATGTCTTGTCCTGTCTCCTACATTTTGATGTCACAAGAATGTAATTACACAGCAATAACCACACCTTGGCACTCTTAGTACTCAACTGGGAAGCATGACAGTCACATATAGATTCAGGTCATTAAAATGAGGACTACCCTGAAACACCTGTCTTAAAAAAACCTTCAGTCAACTCACAACAAAATATTTCTGATTTTAAAATAGCATTTTAAACCATATATTAGGTTTTTTGGAACTTGTTACAGTACACACAGCAAAATAACTTATTAGCTTAACTATCAGTTGGAAAAAAAAAAAGCTTTTTGGTACAATACCCTCACCCAAAAATCTGATCAAGATCACACAACAACAAGGAACAGCATCACTTCAGTGAGATTAACA
The DNA here is from genome assembly GCF_022539315.1 of Serinus canaria. Classification (NCBI taxonomy): domain Eukaryota; kingdom Metazoa; phylum Chordata; class Aves; order Passeriformes; family Fringillidae; genus Serinus; species Serinus canaria. Next base: position 10,167,492 of record NC_066333.1, read on the forward strand.
CACCTAAATGTAAAAGTAAAGCTTCACAACAGGAATAGTCCACTGGCTTATAGGGGGAATAGTTCTGGTAAATGTTACTGTGACTTCAGTTTTTATATTGCACCTGAAACCCTGAAAATCCTGTCAAATGGTCATTGTGTTATCCACATTAGTGTTTGTTTCCTATGATTCAGAATTGTTTTGTCCTGCTCCTGTAAAGCACAAGAGGAATTTAGAGGAATTTAGATTCAAGTGTGTATATTATTTATGGACAACAATATGTCATTGGTAAATAAATAAATGCCAATTCAAATGAGCGTCTTGCAGACAAACAACAAAAATTAAATCCCTGCTCCAGAAAAGGAAGTACATCAGAAGGGTAAGTCTGCTTTTATTAGACTGCACTTCCACCTAATTACTTTAAAAAAAACACCAAACCAAAACCACTATGGTACACAGCCAGATAATCACAGACTTTCAGCTGCACTTTCCACCTTAGCATCACATGACTTATCCACTACAAGCCCATTGAGAAAGCTTAGGAAGATGCTTCTCAATGAAGTTCTAGGTATTACAGCTCTACTAAGAACTATCCAGACACTGTTATATGCAGAGGAAGTAGATCTGGAAGACAGAGGTGATTTGTTGTAGTTTTTCTAAGGTGCAAAAAGAGCCTTACACCAACTGCCAAAAAAGTTTTAAACTTGAAAAACTGAGTAGGTTAGAGTTACTTACAGGACAGTTTTCATACTGAAAAGCCACTGGGAGTGAGGATAAAAATGGAGATTTAAAAGGAGAATAGGAGACCAGAGGCAGAAATACAATGTCAACAGTTAGCTTAATCAGAAGTCCCACTTAAATGCATTAACAGTGAAACAAAAGCTTTTTAAAAGTCTTAAACTTTCAAAGTAAAATACTTAAGTTGGGTGCCAACATAAATCTATTTCAAAAGCTTAAAGAAAAGTGACTTGCCAGTAACTTTAGTTCTCTTAGCCTTCCTCTTCCACATCCTGCAAATGAAGTAAGTCCACTCAGAGTGTGCTGCCCATGAGCCAAGGCAGCAGAGGCCCTGATTCTGAGTCATGGACAGGGACAGCAGCCCTCCCCTTTGGACAATCTGCAACTTCCCTGAGCAGTAATTAATTGTCAGCCAAGGCAGAATGGGAATCAAAACACCTTGGTACTGAGAGCCCTCAGACCTAAAAAAGGCATAAGGAATAGGGATAAACATGCTGGAAGAGCAGACAGCAAGTGGAGCAAGAGGTATTGTTTTTCTTTGCCAGCAATTAACCATTCTCCACTTTCCAAAAGAAGTCCATTGTCACAAGCTGTAGCTGATGGAGGCAGCTTGGCCTTTCACAACATCTGCAGTTCTTACACAGCCATTGATTCAGTCTGATCCAGACAGAAGGAAAATATATCAGTTTGGCAGATAACCTCACTTCCTCCTCCCCACGTGAAAGCACCAACACCCTCACAAATACACCTGGCTGGATGAACCAGCTGAGCCTCATGGACACAGAACACATTTCTGTGGAACTGCAGGCTAATATTTAAAAAAGTAAAATTAAGTTATTTGTGTTCTCAAAAATAAATTACCCTGGTAAACAGCCAGGCATTCTTCTGCTTTGTGGCAACACTTCCACAAAATTCTGGCAAAAAGATACCTGACAGTATTAGTGAAGGATAGAGCTCAAAAGAAGTCCCTGATGGCACACAGTCTTTGCAAAGTCTGTGATGGCATTTACACTCCCAAGGTGACAGAGATACAGCTATATGCTCCTTGCGTCACAGAAAAATTCAAAGAAGCTGAAATTCATCTAAGGATTGACCACCTTTATCCTGATCTAGCCTCAGAGAAGGTGGCCACTGGAATGTGAGAAAAAGCAGATTCTTGGCAGTTGTGATGTCTGGAATTAAGTGGGATCACAGGTAACATTCCCTAGGGGATACTCATTCACCAGGTAAGGCTGTCAAGTGTCAGCAATGCTAATAACCTCTGACTGCAAAGAAACTTCTCCCCGTGGAAACTTTGTCACCAACTCATCCATCCCCTTGATTCATCAACACCCCAGTCCATGCTGCAGCTCCACAAGTGCCATCATCATCCAGTCAGGGACAAACCATGTGCCAGGAGGATGATTACCAAGCACACAGCACACAACTCCCTCCCATGACCATGTCTTTTGGATGAGATGGGGACAGTGTCAGAAACAGGAAACCTCTCAGCCAAGGAGTAAATCCAGCACTGTAAAAATCAGGGGTCTCCTTAGGAGACATTCATATTCTACAAGTGGATGTCATTAATTAATAACTATGGAGAAGCTGTTACTTCCTCAAGGAATGAGTCCATACTACCTTAAAGGAGGCAGGAAACTCCCAGAGTCCAAATGCTCTAAAGCCTGGTTTACTCCCTACAGGAAACAAACCCCAGCACCCAATTCCTAAAATCAGTGAACTTTGGGAACACACCACAGCTCCTTCTGGAGAAACCAGGACCCAGGATGCAGCAGGAGCAAGAGAGAAGTATGGTGAACACACTGTTTTCATCTCAACACTAAAACACAGCTGGAAAATGTGCTCATTCCTGGCAACCACATCCCCACCCTAGACTTTGAGTAGATTAAGCACATCTGAAAGCAGCTTCTGCCCTTCTACTGATCTGACCTAAAAACAAGGACAGCATCCTTGGAAAGAGCAGACTGAGGAGTCTGCCAAGGAAATTTCATTTTTTTTAATCAAAATTTGGAACCTCAGATCCTGAAGTTTTCACTGGTAAACCTGGAAGCTCACCTTGGCTCAGAAAGGATTGTGATTGTGGACTTGATCTCCTGGGAGTACTGCACCTACACCTGCCATGTCCAGACCATTAAAAAACTGAGAGACAGGCAGGCACTACCAGGACCCATTAACACCCAAAAAATTCACTAAAGCACCACATGAAATATCCACAGTGTTAACAGGAGCAGAGAGTTAGCACAGACATCAGCAGCCAGGGAACGTGAATGCAGAGAGGTCCATTTACAGGGGTTCTTGGTGTCACATTTCTGAATGACCTGGACAAGACACAGCCACAAAGAACTAGGTCTGACCTCATAGGTCTGTGCAAAAAACTCATCAAACTGTCAGCATCTCCTAAAGCACCCAGCTGGAGAAAGGCATTGAGCACCTGTCCTTAAAGACAGACAGTCCTGAGGGAGAACAAATCTGAAGCAAGTATTCCAAACCTAGCACTCCTCTTAAACCAAGTACCAGGCTCCAAGAAACACATATAATATATATATATATGTAAAAATTTATCTCTTGCCAGCACTTCCCTGTGGAAGAATAAGATGAGGATGCAAAAAGTAGTGCCCACAGATACACAGCACCCCACCCTGAGCACAGTCAGCCAAGACTGCAGGTACAAGAACAGCTCAGTCACCACAGCTCAGTCACCACCACCTGGAGCACTTGCAGGGGGAATCAACCTTTTGAGGTAGGGGGAAAAAGAGGAGGAAAAGGAGAGAGGACAAAACCAGTGTCTAAATGCAGATGAGTCAAACACCAAGGGCTGTGCAGTTCTGCAGCAAGGGACAAAGGAATGCATCACCATCAACAACACAGACCTCATCTTTAGAGGTACATTTCTTTTCACACCTTTTCCAGTGGAAAAAAAAATCTAGTTCATTTATGGCAGTGAACCTGAGCTCACCATTATTAATGAAACACAGAAAGATTTTAATGGTACAATGGTTTGCTTTTACAGATGAATTTGGAGTACTAGTCCCCATCACTCCCAGCTGGCATGAATGCAAACCAAATTTCCTCTCTCCTCTGTGACATAGTTGTGACAAGTCCTGTACAGTCTGCTGCCAGTCACACTGCTTCACCCAACCCCCTCTGTTTACTCCTGACATGAATTTCCAACCAACCATGTCTAAGTCTACCTTACCCACTTCTACCTACCATGCTGCTTTCATTTCTGCAGCTTTCACACTTACCATTATTCTCTTTCCATTCCTGTGATTTTACATTAACTACTGTGCACTCAGTATTTCTCATTTCACCTCTGCTACAGGATTTCTTGAGAGACATTTCAGTGGAAATCTTTAAAACTGTTTGAAATCTTTAAGAGGATTTCCTTTTTCTTTATTAAAATACTTCAAGCATTTTATTTCACCGCTAAAGCTCTTATAAATAACTATTCATCCTCATTAGTTGAAAGCAAAGTACCATTTGATAAACTGCTCAAGTGTGAAGTGATTCATGTTTGCTTTTTTAGAGAAAATAGGATTGCAAAGACTTTTGGCTCCCTATCTTGAAAACATACTTTTACAGCAATTTGTTTCTGACTAGAAAAACATTTTCTACTTCAATTCTTTAGGATAAGTTTTCCATTAAAATAAAAAAAATGAATACAATAACAATAAAAACAACCCACAGGAAATACTTCACCTTTCAAAGGGTCTGCTTCTCAAGCTGCTATTAAATTGATTTTCACAGAAAATAAAAGCAAGACCTGGCCACTAAAGGACTGTTATAGTGATGAAATAATAACTGGCATTAAGCTTTAACAAAAAACCCCCTCATTTCCAAGCCTGAACACGAGCTACAATTTTCCTCTTCTACTTTTCAGAAGACAGCACTACAAGTTTTACCAACCCAAGTTCACTTTTGATTTATTATTAACAGCCATATATTACCATCCTCCCACCACACACAGAATGGAATTTATAGGGGATTTATCCCCTTGGCACCGTGCCCACCACTCACCCGTAACGGCATCATAAAACTCTTCTTCACTGTTCATCCTTCAGGGTGAAATCTGGTGCAGCCACTGCAGCTCTCTCTAATGCATCCTTGAACTTGATTTAAAGTATCTGGATGCTGTCAGGGTCTCCTTTTGCAAATATCCAGCTGCTTTAGATGATCTGTTTGACAAGAAAGGGAAACAGAATTAGCAGCTTCCACATTTCTCCTGTGTACAAACGCTCACACTTGACAAACACTAATTTTCCTGTTTCTTCCTGTGCAAAAGATGGATCTCTGCATTCATAAGTAAACAGCTTTCTTTGATAACCACAGTAATTTTGAAGACAACTACTACCTGCCACAAGAACAGCTGATTTACTGTGTCACACTTCTCTCTGTATAAATACTTCATATACATTCCTGTAAATGGTATCATATTTACAGCAAGTTAAATTTCAGGCAAGTACAGCTAGAAGGAGCAGAGAACTGACAGAAGAAAAAGCCAGCTGGCAAACCAAAAATTCTCCTTAGCAAGAGGATAAGCCTTACTGCATCTTTAACCAAGAAAGCTGAGGACAAGAAAGAACCTTGGTATCTCAAAGTCTGACCACTGCATGAAAATGCTGGACCTGACTCTACATCAGGCAATCAATATGTAGTGACCCTGAGAGAAGTTTTGTCAGGCTACTGCTGGGCACTCTCCAAGAGAAAACTGGAGATTTTTCCCTCCAGAAGGAATGTAAAGAACCAACAAACTTTTCTTCAGTAGAACCACGCACTCTGCAAATAACTTGCAGATTTATGTAGCATTCCAGCTCTACTTTATGGATGGACTAAATTAGATTTTTTCCAGATGGTTGACAATGTATAATGCAAATATTTTTACCTCACCCAATTTTAGTTTAAGGAGAAGAATGAGAAGATTTTATTTTCATTCTTACAAATGTTCACCAGGTTCCAACAATGAGCCAAGTGCACAGCAATAAATGACAGCATAGCAATGCTATCAATATCTCCTCCAAAACAACCTCAATCTGTCAGTCTCAATTTTTTCTGATCCCAAAGATTGCACTGCTTTTGTGACAGTAGTTTCTCCAGAGTAATTATAATTGCACAATTCCATTCCAATTAAGAGAAACAAAGCCAGAAGTGCACTCTGCTCCTAGAAGAAGAGTGCACCATGTTTGAAGCCAATTCCTTCTTTTTCTCTGCAAGAAACCAGACTGTGTTTCAAGTCTTTTTCCCCTCACTGCCCAGAACAAAAGCTGTTTGAATGTCTCACATACACTCAGTTCTAACTGTGCACTCAGAGGGAGGAGCTAAACCAGCCCATTATGGGACTCATCTGAGTTAATGAATTTATTGTTTGCCTTGAAGTGGTTTATGTCTCTTTCAAGGATAGCTATTTCAGTTTGTCACTTTTCCCTTAGGAACCTCCCATCTCCTTGCTACTATAGGATTTTATATCAATCTCTGCACCAGCAATATCATATTCAAAAGTCCTCACCCTCCAAGTACCTTTGAAGATACAAGACATTTATGCTTTCAGTTGTCTGCAAGCATTGCATCCTTCTAGCAAAACAGCTGCCAGTATTTCCAGAAGGAAACTTATATACCTACAAGACACAGCCCTCTCATGATCAGGACTACAACTACATTATTTTCTCCATATTTTCTTGCATCTTCCCTTCTTCTGTTTAGTCTTGTATAGAAGGCATTAAGAAATAAAAATTATGACTTATGAAACTGTCAAGTATCATTAGAATAAATAAGATCGTACAGATGAATGCCAGTTTCTCCTCTCCCCTCTCCTGCACAATAATAATTGCATTACAAAAGGCCTTGTGAAGTGGAACTACATCCCACAGTGTGCAGTTTCTCTGCAGAGACAACAAAGCTTTCCTATAAAAACACTCACCAAGTACAAATGAAGTGACCAGAATCAGAGACAAATGAAAAGCAAAGTTATTTTGTGCTCTCCTGAAATCCACCTCACACCACACCTGAAGCTCACTGCTATTTGAAAGTTCAATCATATGCCTGTAAATTATATACAAAATATTCATTGAAATCACTTTAAATAATTACAGTCACATATTGTCCTAAGGTGTTAGGAACATTTTAAAAAAGAAAAAAATAATATATTTTGCTGAGTTACACTATAAATAACTTCCCACTTGCATCACTTCTTTTACATTCAGTTCTTTTATACAGCAGAGATTAACATGAATTTGCATATAGCTGAACACACAGTGATAACAGCATTCAGCTTTCATAAGCCAAAGAAATGGGATTAAATCTTGTTCTCTTACTAAGAGCAACAGCAAAAGTTACTTTTAACTAGGCTGAAATACCAGAAAACAAAAACATCCTGGTGGCTTCATATTCAGCATCTGTAATCTGGATTTCCTCTTCCATTCCCTGATGTTCCCAGAAGAATTCACCTGCACACCAGCAAGGGTGGTTAGCAGCTTTTATCCAAATTGCCATTGAAAGAAGGGTGCACCACTCCTGTGTCAGGCAGACCTTCAGGAGCTCAGGCCCAGCTGCTCTCCTGGAAAACCTTCCATACAGCATAAACATCCTGTCATGGTCTCACCTTTCAGTCCTACAGAGCTGAAGAAACACAAAGTCTGTTTGGACATTGTCCTGCATACACAGTAATCAACAGGAATGTAACAAACAGGTTTCCACACAGACTCCACTTGTTGAGAGAACACTTTCAGCAGTTGAGTTTGCTGCTTTACAGGCTAAAATTACCTTAGCGGGCTTCACTTTCCAGGCAGGGCCAAGGGGCTGGGCCTGGGTGCCCACGACAGATACCCAGAAATGTGCTTTTCCTGGGGATTTCAGCCCAGATGCACTCCCCAAACCATCTTATCAAGAACAGGGAAAAGCTGCAAGTACAGGCACCTTAAGAGAACTGGAAAATCCTCATTTGATGATGACAACACACCCCTGGCCACAACCAGGATGGATTTTGTGGTTAACAGGATAAGCAACAAAGCTTATCTACTTCCTCATATTTAAAGGCTATGGATTGGCACGAACTAATTTATGATGTTCCATGGCAGGAGATGGAATGAGATGATCTTTAAGGCCCTTGCCAACCCAAACCATCCTATGACTCTGTGATAACCATTAAAACTCCTTTAAATTCTCATAATTCATCAGAGAGGATCACACATTCCTGACTGATGACCATGGACAGCCCCTTTCTTAAAGGACATGAGGATTTTGCAAATGCAAAGGACAAAACAAAGCACGCAGCTGAAATAAAAACTGCAGGAGCACATCCACAGCACACCTTGAAATAGGTTCTGCAGAGGGGAGGGATGACTCAGAATTCCAGAATTCCTGCCTTCCAGAACTAGCTCTGTCACAGGAGAGGGAACAAACAGAAAGGGCAGCTCCTAAACACCAGACAGCTGCCAGGAGGAGCTCAGGAGCAAACTCCCTTCTCCCAGTGACCCTCACAGCCTTGATGCAGAGCGTGTAACAAACTATTCACACCAGCCACAGTCCCAGGCAGGGCCCATGACCAAGGAAGAACAAAGTGGTTGTGAATAATGTCACACAAAGTGGTCTGTCAGGCACAGAGCTGAACCTGTCACTCGGCAGTGACAAGCCCCAGTTGATGTGGCTGCCAATAACACGCTCTGCATGCAAAGCTTTCTGCAGGTCACAGTGTCCCCTACAAGGTCACAGTCCCCAGCAGTAGAAGGCACACAAATTCCCTTCCAGAAATACACCAGTCCCAGACTCTGCACAATTCCTATTTTAAACCATTTCCTCCCACTTGAACTTATTTTTAAAACCAGGACAACAAAAGCGCAAGACTTTGCAAATCACTTTATAAATCACTTTATAAACTGCCTAATGTGCTCCAGGCATTCTGTGACGTGCATGTGAGCATCTCTCTGAGAGGAGATGCACATTCCACCTTCAGGGCTGCTCTCCAAATCCAGTGTGTGGGAACCCACTGCCTTTATCTTGGGAAATTAGTAATCCCTCAAATTTGTCACTTCGTAGGCTTGTTCCCTCTCAAATTTCATTTTTCAGGAGAAGAGTAACAAAAACAACCAACTTATTTCAACCATGCTCCTGGATCCTAGGAACTTATACATCAATTAAAGAACCCAAAAACTTGTACCCCTGTAAGAGTTTAAACCTATAACTACCCTAAGTTAATTCACTGACTAGTTCCTCTATCCTAACTTGTTCTTCCAGGTTAATACCCAACAAAGACCCAGCTGGATAGCCAAAAGTTACTCCTCCTTAAAGAAACATTTACATTTCTATAGAAAGAGCAGCATTTACAATGAGTGGCTCACTGGGCTGGAATGTGGCTCAGCAAGCTCAGGTTTGAAGCTGGCTGGGGACAGCTGCAGTGCCTTTTTGCTCCAGACCTCAAGATGAAATTTCTCATCATGCAGCAATTCTGGAAAGCTTTGCTGACATCACCCTGCTAAATTAAAAATCTTTTTTTTTTTTTTTTTCTTTGAAAGTACATGTTCTAGCTCTACATGACATATAAAACACTTGGTTCATTCCACAGATATTGAATCTACTTGTGAAATCCAGAAGCAAGTAAAGTAAAACCAAGTAAAGAATCAATAAGCAGCCATTAAAATAACCCCAGAGGTTCACCAGCATGAGCAGGTAGGGTGGTAGGAGTTCAATACCCTGGAATTGAGAGTGCCACCAAAGAATTCCTGAACTAGCACATTCACCAGCTTTTTCACATGCCTAACAAGGTTTTGTTGGGTGTGCATCTCCACAGCAAATTTGAAAATCATTTGAGTTTCTTAACATAAAAGGAGAAAAATCACAAGTAATAAAGAAAAAGGAAGAAGGAAAAAAAAGGCACTTGGGACCTTCCTCATGAAAAACATTTTCATTACTTTGATGCAACAAGGACAAGGGAGAACATGAATTTTCAAACTGACAGAGGGCAGGTTTATATTTTATATTAGAATGAAATCCTTCCCTGTGAGGGTGCTGAGGCCCTGGCACAAGGTGCCCAGAGAAGCTGTGGCTGTCCCTGGATCCCTGGCAGTGCCCAAGGCCAGGCTGGATGGGGCTTGGAGCAGCCTGGGACAATGGAAGGTGTCCCTGCCATGGCAGGAGATGGAATGAGATGAGCTTTAAGGTCCCTTCCAACCCAAACCATTCTGGGATTCTGTGACATCCTGGGTTTAGGATGTACCTTCCTTCCAGAAAGAGATTCCCAAAGAGCCAAAAAAAGATCAAACATCCACATCCTTCATAAAAACAGCAAAAATAAGAAATGGGGGAAAAAAGAAAACAAAATCCCCCTGTGTACAACACGACTGCTGGAATAAGAGCCAACCCCATCATCTCTTGAGTTGCCAGCTGAAATAAAACATAGCTGTAGTACTTCAAGGGACAGAAATAAATAACTTGAACTAACAGATAAATATTCATGTGTGTTTAATTCATACACATCTCCTGAAAACATCAAACTGCAGTGTTTCATCTCTGAATGAAAGCTCTAGCAAGGATGAATCTTAATTGACTCATGAAATTAGGTTACCAGCAACACTGGATCTAAAACATCCACAAAAATTAGCCAAGAAACAAATTTAATTGGCAATTTAGATTAACTGTTACATACTTAAATTCTCTTTAGCCAGAGAAGAGCCACACAGACAGCAGAATCCAGGAGAGGATTTTCTTTACCAAGTGAGATTTGTTTCTTAGTACAAGGTTTGAATGTAATACCATCTGCCAGATGTCTTGGCAAGATAAAGTTCTCTGCAACCACAGCAAGAGAAGGACAACTTCCTTCTCAAATCTGTTAAATAAAGTGCAGAGAGGCTGAATGAGGAGGATCAGCTGAACACTCAGCCCACTGTCACTTTTCCATTTCTTGGGAGATTGCAGCTGTCCCTACCACAGGCTTTTATGTACTTGGGAGTTATTAAATGGCCTGGGGACAGTTCAGTGCCAGCACTTGAAACAATGACGACAACAAACTGAACATCTGAAAGGTTAGCTTTGAACAAATGAGCTGAGCCATTTATGACAGGCAGAACCACGTTCTGTTCCCTCAGAAATACCAATTTTTGGTGATGCTTCACAGGAATTAAGAGACAACTGGAACACTACAAGTCTGGCTTTCAAAGGAGCAAATGCCACAAAACTTGTTTCTGCATCAGAACAAATGACAGTGACTGTCCCACACACTAATCACTGTCCCAGTGCTGCTCCAGAAGCATTATTTATTTAACATAAAAATTGTAAAGATGAATCTGGACAGAAAAAATCCTCCCAGAATAATCTCAATTACCTATGCAATCAATGGCTATTCCCCACTTTCACTTCAGCCAAAAATTCTGTTCTACAGCCAAGGATATTGGCTGGCAGAACTTCCCTCAAGTGTAACAAACAGATCAAAGAAACTTGATTCAAGCAGATTAATACTTTTTGATACAAAACACTTCATTGAAATTCATGCAGAACTCTGCAAATGTTCTCCTTTCTTAACACTACCTCAATATCAGAGACATTTTTCCACATGAGAGCATCTGATACAGCATTTTTCAGACTCTGTAACCTTCCCTTGGAAACTATTTCATGGCCCATGACTGTAAAAAATGACAAAATTCTGTTCTGCACCTCTCCACGCATGATGCATAATGCTAGGTTTGATCAGGAGTGATAAATCAGCTCATTTCTAGCCACACTGTTCAAAAAAATAAATCATTCAATACTGTATTGTAAGACTAGTTATTTCTTAGTTGTTTCCTGGGGATCTGTTTTATCTTCCTGGTAAGACAGAAGGTGGGAAGTAATCAATAACTCCAAGCACAGTGGCTTTGGACACAAGTGTCAGTAGATACATAATTAATCATTTTGGAACACTTCTTTGAAGATTAAATTAAGGATGCTTGGGTATTTCTCATCATAATGCAACCACCCCTGCAAATTGATCACTGAAGCTTAGGAACATGAAGACAGCTACAGCATAAAATATCACTGGAGAAAACCCCTAGAACAGCAAAAATAGTTATATGTGTAAGTTCATAGATCTTCCTCCTCAAAGGCAGCTCTGTCTCTGTGGACTCATTCTCTCCAGGCAGATGCAGGTTTACATTCACTCTGCACAAAGTATTTTGTAAATAATTTTCACAGAGACTCTTAGACAATTATTGCAGCAATTATACTGCAAATAAAGCAGGAGGATGACAGTGACTAACCCGGTGCAAAGCCCTACAGGAGAAGAAACCATATTTTTATGCCTACCACCAACTCCTCAAACACACAGATGCCACAGCATAAGCACCTGCACACAGCTAACAGCCTATTTCTGAGGGGGTTTTAAGGTGATACCACAAATTTGCAAAAGCTTTAGGAAGTCAGATTTTATGCTGTGATTGAATTTCCTTTAAAGTTGTATTTATAGTAAATACCTACTGCATTCCAGTATAAGGTTGCTACTCTGTTTGATAAAAATTAAACAAAATTACCTTTGACTCCTCAAGACAGGACAAATATCTCCATTTAGAGCCCAGTTTTAATAAAGAACCCACCCAGCTATCTGCTCAGTAACATTAACCCACTTGGGTAACAAAAGGTGCACAGCACTTTGTTTAAAACAAAACAAGAGAATGTAAACAAAGTTATTTACACCTCTGCAGATGGGTAACAGTTTTTGTTCCACTATTAAACAACCACTCAACAGTTTCATTGTTCAAGTGCACAGCCCAGAAACAACCCATACATGGGGCAGTTCTGTTCTCCTGGAGAATTTTCCTTTCAGTCAGCACAGGCTGCAGAAGGGCCCCTTAGGTACAGGCTGGAGAGAGAATTTCTCTGCAGCCTTAACACACACCAGTTTCATCACTGAGAGCTACTAAAGGGATTTTCATCCCACCTGACTGCCCTGACATGTTGTAGGGAACAGAGGAGCTGGTTAGTGAGTTAGTGAGCTGAGCAAGAGGGATGTGAACCACAGACACCTCTGAATTCTCACTTTACCACCTTCAACCTCCACTGCCTGCAACTATCACTAGAATCAAAACACTCTGAGACCTCCTAACAGATTCTTTTGGGAGCCCTAAAAAAATTTAGTCAGAAGTGCAAAAACTTAATGAAGTTATTTATCCAGTCATGAAAACACATTTCTTGACAAATACCCATAGCACACAAACTTTGCAACACCCCAGAGGTTCACAGCATCCCAGAGCCTTTATCTCATCCCAAACTGACCAGCACAGCAAAGGAACAGGACTGGAGCAGGAACAGCACAGACCACTTTGGTCTAACACCAAGCACAGCCATTATCTGTCCAACAGAGCAGAGACAGTTCAAGTTTGGGACTACAAAACCAAGAGGGCCAAGACTGAAAAGTTCAGCTCTGCTTCTGCAGCTGCAGGGACAATTCACCTTTTGTGAACCCTCCTCCCAGCAGATGGATAAACAAGCCCAGGAAGACAACACTCTGCAGCCTCTGCATTTTCTGAATGGAGAGCTGCTGCAATCTACTACAAACCTGTCTCATTAAATTATGTGCATAATAAAATAAACTGAATTAATCTAAATGATCTGTCTAGACCAGCAAATGAATTTCCAATTGTAACTGTATTTAAGGAAAGAAAAAAAAATATCAAGTTTAAATAAGCTTAGTCTATTCTTGTAACTTATTGATCCTGAAAATTACGACATTATCTTTGTGCACTGAATCAACAATACATTTTTAAAGAGTATAACTGAAAGTTAGGGTAAGCCACATTTGACACAATCTAATTGCTTGTTTCTCTCCTGCAACTTGCTTTTACAAGCCTTTAAGGATACAAAGTAAATAATTACATCATCATACATTTGTCTGCACAGTAATTATTAAGATGCAAGGATGAAGATAATGAATTCTTGAATTCCAAGTTCTGTGGTGGTCTATTCCATAAAATAATAAAACTCAATTAAGATCTGCCATAAAGCATAACCTCTGGTTTTTTTGCAACAGCAAAAACATCAAAGTCCCCTATCTCCAAAGTGGCAGACACAGAGTGACCAATTTGTTCCTTGCTCCCACTTTCCAATTTATTCAGCTTGGAGAAGATACCCATGTGATCAGCTGCATATTTGCAAGCTCAGCAACAACATTCCAGTTCCTGAGCACTCCTAATTTAACACATATTCATTGCACGCCTCATTTTGTGCATTTCTTCCAAGAATTGTAAGAACCAAACATTTTAGTTACTTCACAAAGAAGACTAAACACTGATCATTTTACAACATCATACAGTGTCAAATACAGACATTCCTTATATTTCCATGAGACATGACAAAATTGATGCTGAATGAAGGATTAGAAAAATGGCACCTTGTAAACAGAAGGCCTAGATATGAACAGCATGATGTAACATTGCATTTGTTCAAGGACAAGCTACTTCAAATATCAAAGCTAATAAATTATCTGCTTAAAAATTCAGCGTACTTGCAGGCTAATTTTGCTTTCAAACAACAGCAAAAAAAAAAAAAAATTCATCTGAGTGGCACTACAAACAGTGATTTCAAAATATAGCCTTATCAAAGCAAAAAAAGCCTGATTGGGACGTTTTCCAGCCAACAGTAAGATAACAGAAAGCAAAGCTTTCCACCTTTGTTCTAGGTCAGCATATGTGAAGTTCACACAGTAGAATTCACAAGAAAGACTGAAAGAAATACCAGTTTCAGTCATAAGACCTGCCAGCAAGTACCCATCATGGAAAGCAGTAACAGTACTAAAAGTGACTTAAAGAAACCATTCAAGGGTGGAAACGATCATGTCAGCAAACAAATAACAAATAACCACACTGCCTTTCAATATTGCATCAGCTGAAACCTTTAGCCCATCTAGTCCTTAAGTGCCTCTAGGCACAGAGTTTGATGTCTAATCACCATTTTCTACCTCAAACTTTTGCCTTTTGTTTCTCAGATTATTTTGGCATGACTGCAGAGCCAGTTCTGGAGGGAAAGTGCTGTATTTTTTCCTGGACAGCAGACATCTCAGCATTTCCTTTTGAGGACTTCCTGAAGTTACAAGTTCATCATGAAGTGCTGTTGGTTCAGGAAAGCAGCAATAAGAATCACTGCTGATCCTCTCCCACACTGCCCTCAGTTTTCTGTCATGTGGTCAAACATGTGTATGGCTACACAAGTATTTTAAGAAAAAGCTGTGTTTACTGTAACTGAAAATCCAAGGGGTTATTCAGGGGGAAAAATCAGCACTTGGAATTTCTTGCTTCCATGCTAGTTTAGCCAGTTCTCCTGGTCCCATCCCACGGCACAGCACCTCATGTTTGGAAGTGACCCAAGTCACTGCTTCCAGAAATTGCCCTGAGGTTTCAGAAGTCCCTGAGCATGCTGGTGTAAAGTTTGTTAAGGTGATAACACGTGTGGTTGCTCCCAGATGGCAACATGAATGTGGATTTATAGAACTTCAGAATGTTAAGCTGCAAACACCAAATTTGTTTTCCCTTGCACACAAAGCTTTAGAAAAGGAAACACTATGAGAAGAGTGGTGCAAATCAACACTGCAGATCCACCATGTGTCCTTTTTACCTTCCTGGCAATCTCAAATGAAGACTACGTAATTTAGCTGAGAAAATTCACAGTAAATGGAAGAAGTATCTGCTTGTACTCAACAGGCTTTGGCAGATACTTCTGAGAGGAAACACAAAGTTATTGCACACATAAAAGCCAGGAGGTGATTTTGAAACTACATTTGAAATTCTGGCCTGCAAGTGCTGCACGGTAACAAACTGCTTCCAAAAGAAGTCCTGAATCCAAACACGCAGAGAGCACAAACATGACCAATAAGCAAATTAAATAAATGGCATCTTATACCTTTATTACCATGCAGAAGTTCTGGTGGCATGTTATTTAAAAAAAAGCCCTTTTTCCTGCTATTTTTCCCATCTTGCTTTTCTCCTTCTCTGTAAGAGAAACATCGAGTAGGTAACTGAAAAACAAAATTTAAAAAAAAGCCAACCCCAAATAAACCCCAACTGCCTCAGCTGTGACCTAAAAGGCCCCTTGAGGCTCCGCACTGTGCTGAAACCGAGCCCAGTACATTCCTCTGGGGAGCCGGGCGCCGTAGCCTTCTTTGCTCAACTACCCAGCTGCAAAAGCAATCGGGAAAATCTGGAAAATCAGAAAAATCCCAAGGCTGGGGCTGCTGGGGTCGCACTGACCCGCAGCCTCTGCACAGCCACGTCCCGCAGCCCGCAGAGCCCCGGCATGGGGGGGACGGGGCAGGGCTCGGCCGGGACGGGATCACGGCACCGGGAGGAATCACAGCACCGGGCACGGCTCGGCCGGGAACACGGCCCGAGCACGGCTCAGCACCGCCGGGAATCACAGCACCGAAGGGAATCACGGCACCGGGCACGGTTCAGCACCGGACAGGATTCACAGGACCGCGCACGGTTCTGCACAGGCACAGCTCAGCACCGGGCAGGGCTCAGCACCTCAGCCCAGCGCTGCCCACGCTGCAGCACGGGCCTGCGGCCCGCACCGCCCCGAAACACCCGGGCACATCAAGGGCCCCCGGGCCGCCGGGACGGGAGAGAAGCGTTGGGGCAGCCGCTCCACCGCCCGATCCCGCCGCACTGACAGCGCGGCCCGCGGCCCGCTGAGGACGGGACGGGACCCCCGAGCCGGGCCCGAGCGGGGCTGTGGGGGCGCTGGGGCCGGCGAGGGGAGCGCAGGCCCCGGGGTAGCGGAACGCGGAACGCAGCGCGGCGGCCCCGGGCCCGGCCCGCGGCGTTACCTGCACCGGCTCCAGCGACGGCACCGCGGACACCGAGGCGGAAGTGCGGCCCTGGCCGAGGCGGATTGACAGGCACCTCCACCAATCGCAGAGCGCGGCTGCGCCCCGCCGTTGCCAAGACGACGAATCAGCTCGCTGTCCTCCTCTGGGAGGCGGGGCGAATGCTAATGAGGCGTCGAGAATGACCGCCCCGGGCCGCGCCACCGCTGGGGAGACTGCTGGCCAATGGCGCTGGGGATATGCAGATGAGGGCGTGGCTATGCAGATGAGGCCGTACCGGCAGCCCCCGGGGCCGGGGCCTCAAAATTTATCCTCAAAATTATCTTCTCCTCAAAATTATCTTCTCCTCAAAATTAATTATCTTCTCTTACTGTTGATTCAGCTCTCAGTGCAAAGCAAACAGAGGGAAGAGCAGATTAACTCTGCAGCTCACTCATCAGAGGTGAATGCAGATGTTCTTTAACATCTGTATCCATCTTTAGCAAGGGAATGGCTGCGAGGGCAGTGGGGGAAATCTGAACCAAAAGTCATCAGGAAATCTAAAACAAAAACCATCATGAAATCTGAACCACCCCTTTGCTGCAGAGCTGCCTCTGGCTATCCCCAAATATTTTGGCTGCACGCTGTTGATTTATTTCTGATTTGTCCAGAAATACATTTTTTTTCCCTGTAAGCTCCAATTCAGCCACCCCTCTTGGATTGCTCGACCTTATAAGTCTCAACATGAAGCACAGAAATATTTCTGCTGCAGCTTTTAAGCAAAGCCCCGCAAACAGAAAGTAATCAGGAATTTAAATTATTCTTATTTTCTGACAATGCAGGCCTTTGTCATGACTGAGCAGCTGATCTGGAAGAGTTCTCCAAAAGGACCACAGCAAGACAAATCCACTGATTAGATGACCAAGATATATTGAATTTTTATAGCTTTTCCTAGTCTTAATTGAAGGCATGGGCATCCTTCTCCAGGCAAGTTTGTGAGCATTTCAGCTAGATTTCCATGCTTAGAAAAAATGAGGATAATTGACAATTTCTTCCTTTGTTAAATATTCATGGGCTATTCTCTAGCAATCTAACTCCATAAACCCCCAAAACTGGACAGTGGGAAGAATTTAACTCTGTATTTGCCTCCCTTCTGCATTGGCATTGAGGGAGGAGAGCAGTTGCCATCTAAAGGAGATGGCACGGAAATTTTGCCTAGTTGGCAAAGTAAAGTAATTAAACAGGGGATTTACAGGGGAAAGTGTTGGGCAACTGTCTCAGGCATAGGTGTAACCATCAGCTCCACCTACGATAAACCCAAGTGCTTCCCTCCTGTGGAGAAACAGAATCCCCTTGGAAAACTGCTCCCAGCCAACCTTGTCACTGCAGCAGCTTTGGGAAGCCTAAATGGTGACACAAGGGCAGAATGGAAAACCAAAAAACCTAGAGATGCTGCTGCAGAGATATTGCAAGGAGATGTGGCACGTTGCAGCAGAAATGCTGACTGTCAGCAGTGCATCCATCACCCCTTGAGACAAAGGCCTCTTCTCTCCTCCTCCTCCTCCAAATCTTCCAGCAGCCAAAGCAGTCCCTCAGTCCCAACATGTTGGGGCAAGTTGTCCAGCTCTGGGAAGCTCTTTTTAGTCCTTGTCTCCTTGCCAGGGAGTTTCAAAACCAAACCCATTTGTTTAGGAGGCTCCAGCATCTCCAGCTCAGTGCTCATGTCCCTCCTCCAGGCTGGAATTCCCAGCCCCTGCTCCTGCCCAGCCTTTCAGAGCCACAGCAGAGTCCTCACAGCTCTGTCCAAATGTCCTTGGAAACGCTCCCAGCCCTCCTGGTCACCAACAGCTTCACCCTAGAGGAGTGAGGGGCTTGTCCACACTTTAAAGATTATTTGGATTGATGGACAGTGTGAATTGAAAGCAGAATGGGAATCCCAAAATATCTCGGGGCAAAAAAGCCCCAAGTTATCAAAGCAGTTGATGGGAGGATTTTCAAGGTCTCTGTCTTCCTGCACCCCCATATGAGTGAGCCTGACACAGCTCTGCAAAATGGGAAACAATTTTGATTTTATGGAAAATTTTCCATAATCCAAAAAATAAAGATTTCCTCCTGCAGTCTACATAATTTTAAAAGACAATAATTTTGAGTTCTATTGGCAGTAATAGATTGTTTTGAGCTGCTGGCACTGAAAAGGGGTAGATAGTGTGAAAAAGCTACAGTCACAGAAATTTATTTAATATAAGAAAATATTAAAAAAGCAGACATTGGTAATACTGATAAGGCTGCAATGAAAAACGTGGTAATGCTGAAACCACATGAATTTTAACCAGTACCTCGAAGAAAAGCAATTCAAGAGGAAAAGGAACCCGTAAATAATGAGGAACATGGCAAAAGCTGAATAAGTAGAAATGGCCAGTCTGTTAAAAGGCTGAATAAGCATGTTCTTTGTAGTGGCATGGAAAGGAAAAGGCACAACAGCCTGTATCCTCCACTTCAGTGATAATTTCCCTGGGAGCTGCTCCCATTCAGCTGAGGGCAATTCAGGGCCTGAGCCGCTTCCATTCAATATAAAATAAAGTTTTGAGAATCTCTGTGGCCAAAGTTGTGAAAGCTGAAAAACCTGAGAGTGCAAAGGGCTTTCTGCAGGAAGCCAGAAAGCTTATTAAAAACATCTTTTCTCACAAAGTCTAGACACAAGCACAGAATCACAGGATTGTTAAGGCTGGAAAGGACCTTTAGGTCACCAAATCCAACTGTCAGCATTAAAACATTTCCTCAAGTGCCATATCCACAGGGGTTTGGAATATGTGATGTACCCCTCTGCTGAGTCCTGAATTCTTCTAGTTCCCTGTGTGACTTCTGGTGCTGGAAAATCCTGTTCCTGGAGCTGAGTAGAAATGAGCAGGAGATTTTGCTCAGGATAAAAATATTTGGGCCAGAGTAGCTCACTTTCATGTACCATCTTCCCTGGGATGGGAGTTCATGGGGTTTTTTTGGATATTCCTGGCAGGGAAGATGGGATAGA
Source organism: Serinus canaria (assembly GCF_022539315.1). Taxonomy (NCBI): domain Eukaryota; kingdom Metazoa; phylum Chordata; class Aves; order Passeriformes; family Fringillidae; genus Serinus; species Serinus canaria. Next base: position 10,186,991 of record NC_066333.1, read on the forward strand.
TGAGATTTAATCACAACTTCAATCCTTCACACACCTGTATGGGATTTGGGAAGCTCCTTAGGAGGATGCTGTGGAACCTGACTTTTAGGAACCCCCTCCCAATAAGGGCTGGTGCACATGAGCTTCAGCCTGAATTCCAGGAGCAGATCTGAAGAAATCTGATTTTACCAATACCTATGCACCACTGCTGCCAGCTGATCTGTCTTCAGTCAGTGATGCTTTATACACTAATAGGTGTTTATTTGTCAAACTTAGCCACAGAAGCATCTTATTTAGAATTAATTCCCACATGTGGGTTTAGCTGCCTGTGAGCTGAGTGACCCCCATACTCTTGGGACACATTTCCCTCTGTGGTGGCAGTGGATCAATCCAGCAGCTCATGTGAGGCTTCTTTCTGGAAACTCAAGTCAATAGAAGTTAATTATACTTATTGATGCAAGGTCAGAATTGACGTGGGAGTAAAATTTAACCTGAGTGCTTCCTTGGTAACTTCCCTGTGTCACCAGGATGTCACTCAGAAAAGCAGTTGAGCAGGATGGGTGTGCAGGGGCAAAGTGAAGGAAAACTCCTCACAGGCAACAGGGGAAGGGATATTTCCTTTTAGATATTCCCTTTGCCAAATTCCCACTGCCCAGGTTGGATGTTCCTGGTGTTGGCCAATTTAACCTCATTATTCACTAAATTCAATACTCTTGTTTCAGTAGCACAGCCTTTCCCTGAGGCAGCACCAGCTCCCTCTCCATTTTGCAGCTTTGGGGATGAAGGGACAGCAGTGAAATGTTCTCTGTGGCATGCACTTGTATTTTCCAAGTGTTCCTGATGACATATCTGCACTGTGCCCCCCTGGCAGAGCTCACAGCACAAGGAGAACTGCCCTGGCACCCAGGGTGCCACCTCCTCAGGATGCAGCAGAGAGCTCAGGCACCTGCTGACCCCAGGAATGGGCTCAGCACAGTTCTGCCCTGCAATTTTGCAAAAAATCCCTGGATTTTAACCCTGTGACTTGTGACAAACAGCAACACCTACAAAAAAGGAAAAAATGAACAGCAGGAAAAAAGAAAAAAACTCTTTGTAAAGCAGAGTGCCAGCTGTGTTTACTAATACACTATGGATTGGTTTAGCATGTAATTTTCTCTAGCTCAGTAAAATTAGCACCTTTGATCCAGCAAATATTTATGTGCACATATTACTTGCTGGAATAGTCTCCTGTACTTTATAACAAAGTCCTGTCCACTTGTCCCTAGGCAACCACTAGAACAAATTAATTAGTAATTACAAATTCACACATATGCATCAAAACAAGATCCAGGTTAATCTTATGGTGCCTCTGTATTTTCTGTGTTTATAAATTAGCGTCTCAACTTTCCCAAAATAAATTATACTAATCTACAGATTGGTTTTAAAAAGGTCTCATCATGAAATTCCACCAAAAAAAAAAAAAAAGTGATGAAGTAAATAAGATATTTGAGCATGAACAAAAAGAAAAAATCAGATCCTGTCCCAGATCCTGTCCCAGATGGAGCTGGGAAGTTTGGCTCTGGATCTGAAGGCTGCTACACAAGAAATCCCCGACAGGCAGACAAACTAATGTGCCTCCCTCGTCAGCTTCTGTGTCAGCTACAGCTGACTCTATTTACTTTTTGCCCAGAGAAGGAACTGGGAGCAGAAGGAAAAGAAGAGAAACCTTCATTGATATTCACAATGCTTTCTTACATGATCAGCATTATTTTTGTCCAGGAAGCTCTTTCAGAAAATGGGAGAAAACAAGTGATGAGGTGGAAGAATGGCTGTCAGAGGGAAAGAAAGGACCCTGTTGTGGAGTAAGGAGTTTGTTTTATTTTGTATTAAAGTACCATGAATAATTTTGGTTTCTGTTTGCATATTGGGTATCAGAAGAATGAGGTGGACTCAGTCTGATAAAACTGACTTTTTTACCATAACTAAGCTAAATCTCAAATCAGACATCTCTAACAGTGAAGGCAGCTTGGTGGAAATTGCAGCTCACCCTGATGGCAAAAATCCCCCCTTGTCCTCATTTCCATGCAAAATAAAGGATGTCCTGAACCCAAAGCACAGCCCTGCTCTGGAGCAGGGGTGCAGATCCAGGCACTGAGCTTTGGCAGGGCAGCTCCTGCCCGGGGTCTGCCAGGCTGGGCTGCCCATGCCAGAGCCCCATGGCAGCAGGAAGGAGCCCTGCCAGCTGGCAAACTGCTCAGCCTCCCAGCAGCAAGGGACATTCTGCCTGCAGCACTGCCCCTTCCACATTCCCATGGCTTCCTGTCCCAGGGATGGAAGCCTGGAAGGAGGAGAAGCTGATTTACCTGTGCACAGCTGCTCTGGATGCCAAGCACAGTTGCATTTCTCCAGCCCTGCCATTCTGAAGGGGAATTTGCAGGTCCTCTCTCCTCCCTTACACTGAGTCAGGGTTTCTCCCTGGCTGACAGAGCTCAGTTTTGGCTCCAAGTGTGGCATTTACACTGCTGGGAAAAATGTCCAAGAAGGCACAACTGACAGGAAACTTCTAATTGACCATGGTGTGATTCATTGGGAGGCTCACACTCCCTGAGTTAAAACAGCATCACTAAAAAAGAGAAATCACTGAAACCCCCAGGCTGTCTGGCTATCAAGTGCCCCAGGAGCCTTGATGTGCTGCTGTGGGATGGCCAGGGCTGTTTGCTGCAGTGCAGCTGGGCTGGAGCTGCTGCAGCCCCTCACATCAGCTCCAGCAGGGTCCAACAATGGCTCTCCAGATGCAGCCAGATGTTTTTTGGAAGTGGCTTTGCACAGGTGAGGAAAAGCAGCCCTTCTGTGGGAGCATGGAGGCAGAAGGAGTGGAGACTGAGGCAGGAAGGAGTGGGGTGAGGAAGGAACCAATGAGCCTCACATTTCCTCAGATTAGTCATAGAATTATAGCATAGTTTGGGGTGGAAATTTTGGTCCATTCCCCCTGCAAAAAGCTTGAAGTAGACCAGGCTCAGAGCCCTGTCCAGCCTCACCTTGAACACTTCCAGGGATGGGACATCCATCACTTCTTTGGACAGCTTGTTCTGGTATTTTACCATGCTCACTGTAATTTTTTTACCTAATATCTACACTGAATCAGGCTTTTTTTAGTTTCAAAGCATCACCCACCCTTGGCAGTGCTCAGATCAGCCCTGGGAGTTCTTCTAACCTGGAGAGGGATGCCTGGAGCAGCCCTATGCCAAGAGAAGAGACACAAGTGCCTTTTCAGCCAGAGTGGACTTTAACAGGTTTTTAGTAGAAAAAAACCATTATCTGATCACAAGAGCAGCCTTGTGAGGCTTCACATGCTCTCAGGCAAACAGAGGTGGAAGGACTTTTTCCTATCTTTTGTGTGTGCACCCACTATTTGATGTAAATGTACTCACCAAAAATTGAATAACTCCCACATCAGTAATTTTATACCCATCCAACATTTAAATTATGAACGCAATAATCTGCAGCACCACGACTCACAAGGCAAGGCTAGAATTCCCCAGGCAAGAAAAGTCTATTTTTAGATCTTTGCAGCTGAGATTTTTACAAGATGCAGAAATTTGCTCCCTCCTGCTGCCTCAGGGGTTAATTTGCGTGTAAAGCTTCAGGGTTTTGTTTTTCTGTCGTTCAGGGGGTCAAAGCTGAAACCAGCAAAACAAACAAGCTGCTTTGGGGGGAAGGAGTGCAAGAAGAAATCCCCGTGCTCTGTCTGGGCCAGGGATTGCCTAACAGGGTTACTCTGAGGCACAGAAGTGATGAAATTGGTTTTTCCTCTGAGAACATCCTCTGGCTGGGCTGGAACCTGGCTCAGGAGTGGTTGTGTTCTCCCTGAGCAGGGGCTGTGCTGGAATCATTCCATCATTAGTCCATGTAGCTGGCAGCAGTTTCACAGAAAATGCTCCTGACTCATATTTGCAAATGGCATTTAAAATCTTGGGTTATTTTCTTCAAAATGTTTCTTAAGGGTTTGGTTTTGATTTTTTTTTTTTAATCTGTTCCAGAGACTTGGTTTTTACTTGTTTGCTTCTCTGTGTGGTACCAAGGAGAGACCAAAGCAATGCAAAACTCCTGTTTCCCTCTGTGTGTGGCAATAGCAGAAAATGAATGAGAGAAGGATCAGATGCACCCCAATAATCAGAAGCTCCATTCTGCTGGGCCCCATGAGGGATCTGTGTCATCCAGAGCATGGAGGCAGCTCAGGTTCAGGCTGAGCCACTCAGGGTTTCATCACTTTTTGTGTCACATTTATCAGCAGGGCTCATAATAACTGATGGATGAGATGTGGTGCTCCTTCCAAAGCAGGACCTTAGGGGAATGTTCTCCATGCCAAGCTCTGTCTGGAATTACAGCCTGGTGAGAAATCCCAGCCCTGGCACTCTCCTCCCTTGACAAATCTCCCCACTGCCATTTCTTGATCAAAGGCTGCCAAAATGGGAGCTCCAACACCACCTTGCCTGCCCAAACCCAGCTGAGTGGCTGCTTGGTGGCAAGAGTTAAACACAGTTATTTTGCCTCTGAATATCTTCTGTGGGCCATGTAGAGAAAAAGATGCTAAACCTCTGCCTCCCATGCCCTGTGAAAGGCTCCAGCAGAGTAGGTGGACATTAATTTGCTCTCCTCTGCAAAGTAATGCACTGCTTTCCCTGATGTCATCAGGCTTTGGTTGGGCTTAAGGAAAAAAAAAAATTTAAAAAAAAATATTGTGGCAAATGGAGATGCAATTCTTTTAAAACACTGTCTTTTTGAGAGGTAACAGCAACAAAAATTGCGTGAAGATCAAAGAGAAAAGAGGCTGTGCTCAAGAATAACTCAAAAATAATATGGGGCAGTTGCTGAGCAACTCTCCAATGCAAAGTATTGCTTTTTTCTGGTCCCTTCCCCCATCTGCACAAGGGGGATGGTGTCTAGTGCTGGTCAAAGAAAAGGTCTGTGTGATTGCCTGGGTACAATTAGATCTAAGGTTTTTCCAAACAGCTCCTATCAATCAGCCTCGAGCCATTGATCTTACATCTGAAGCACTTATTGAAAAATAAATTATGGTTTTTTTGATCTAATCCACTATTAAGGATTCCTTTCTTCCTTTTTGAGGCTGGGTAAATAAAATTTTTCCATCAGAACTTGCTTAATAATTATGCTGGACACACAGCAGACCAAATCTTGAGGGTGAAGCAAAGCGAGGACTCAGAAGCTAAAGGCTGATTTCTTTTTCTCTGGTCTTTTCTTTTTTTGTTGGAAGAGCTATTCTCTAACCAGGCATTGCACAGTGCTAAATGCATTCCAATAATCAGGGTATTGTCTGTTATCTGCCTCGAGCTGAGCAGCACATGTGCCACAGGGATCTGCCTGCTGCACAGTGCTACCCTGGGCTGCACCTTTCTCCTCCCACTGTGGGTCTGTCCTTGTCCTGCTTTTGTGCAGCTGCTGCCACTTGCTTCCAGATGCAAAAGTGCTTTTTTTCCTCTAGGAGGGATAGTCAGGATCCATCCATGGGGATCCTCCAGCATCCAGATTGCTCTGAGACCATCAGATGGAGGGGTAGATGCCATGAAAACTCCACAGCAGGGCTGGGACACAGCTCAGGTGGTCACCATCCCTCTCTCCTGCTGGGGTCTCTGGGGAGATGTTGAGATCTCTGATAACCATGGCAATATATTGTGTCATCTCATTTTGTGACAGAAAGGAATAAATTCCTGAGCTCCAGCCCAGCCTGCACTTTTCCATCTCCCACTTTTCCCTCTCCCTCTCCAGCAGGGCAGGATGGAGAGGTGACTCAACACCACCCTGTGCACCCTGCTGGGAAGGGTCCCTGTGAGCATCCTGGGAGAGGGGGCAGCCCTGCTCAACTCTTCTTCCCAGGAGGCAGGAAGGACTCAGGCTGGACCTGAGGCAGAGCAGATGCTTGACCCACAGCACCATCAGTGTGACAAGGCTTGCCCTGCTATTTCCCAGTGTGGTTTTTTTCCAATACCCCTTTGAAAGCAGTGCAGCCAGCTCAGCTCTGCCTCTTGGATGCTGGCAGGCTGCCACCCTTTAATTAAGCCTGCTGTTATGTCTAATGCTGGTGGCAGCATTTCAGGGCACCAGCACAGAGGCTGTGGGAGTGGGAGCAGGAGATGAGGTGGCTGCAGAGTTGTGTGGTGTCTTGGATGTTCAGGATAACATGCCAAAGTAAGAGTGTTGATTTTATCCTCCTCACTGGTCAGATCAGCTCCTGAGCACAGATCCAGCCAGACCACAGAAAAACTCCTTTTCCTGCAGGGAAGAGGGCAGCTGAGAGCAGAGAGCATTGGTTTGAAGTCCCACCCCTCACTTTGTGGAACAAATGTGGCACAGAGAGCTCTCTGGAATCCCCTGGTACCCAGCTGTGTGTCCCCAGCCTGGAGCCAGCTCAGCAGGCTCCACACTGCACTGGCCACAGCCTGAGCACAGGTAAATGGAGCCTGAGCTTCCAGCCCAGGTGACAGGAGCAGGGACTGAGGAAGGGACAGCTTTAGCATCTCCCCCTGTGCTGCAGGCCAGACTGCAGGTGAAGTCTGAGAGTTTTCCCTCCACTTCTGGATGCTCCACACAGAGTAGCTCAAATTCATCTTGTCCCCCACCATGTGCATCAACAAAGTGAGTTGTGGCCAAGTACATCTCACTGCTACTGAGCCTCTTTGCTGCAAGTCATGGCTCAACTTCAGTGCATTCTTCAGCCTCACTCCTCCTCACACAACTCCCAAGAGCTCAGCTCTGTTCCCTCCTCTCCTCTCCAGGCAGCTGCTGCCGTTGTGCAACCCCAGGACTGAATTTCAATGCAATGACCGTGCACAGGGCAGGATGTGAGACACAACCAGGAGGGTGCAACCCCAAATCCATGTCCCTGCAGCTCCCTGTCCCCACAGCCAGCCGTGGATGCTTTGGAAAATCAGCCTCACTTTGCAAAACCTGTTGGGATGCTGAGTGGGATGTGGGACTCTGCCACCACCAAGTGATCAGAGAAAAGAAGAGAGCAGCCTGCTCATGGCAGCACTTGCACAACCTCAGCCTGGAGCCCAGCACCCTGCGATTCGTATTCTGCCTCCTGACCTCCAGCAGCTGTCCCTGCTGCCCCTCCCGATCCCCATCAGGGCCGGTCATCACTCCGAGCCCCACGAGGCTGAGCTGCAATTAAACACCGCGCTCCGATGCTAATGAGGAGCAGGAACAGAATGCACAATGGCAGAGAGTTACAGGCCAGCAATTACAGACACAACCTTCCCTCTTCCTAGTCCTTGCACTGTTTTTTCCGCTGTTCCACACTTGCTGAGAGCCTGACGCAGCAACCAGAGCTCTGAAGATGATGAGCAGAGTAATAACAAAGCTCTTTGAAGCACAGCCCTGAAGCTGCCCGAGCCCTGATCATCCCTTCATGTTTCTGCAGCCCTGCTGGCCAGGGCAGCGAGCAGGAGGTGCACTTCAGGTGGTCTCAGCTGCTAAAAGTAGTGTCATTAAAAAACCCCAACTTAACCATGGTAATTGAATTAAAGGAATATTGTGGAATATTCCCTGCTTGTTGTCAAGAGGGTTTGTACTTGTTAAAACCTTTTGAAATCCAGCTGCTGCAAATAGCAGCTCATGTGCTTTCCCAATTGCTCACCTTTCTTGCTCAATAACCACTATCTATTTAGGAACTGTTTTTCAAAACATTGTGCACTTTGCACAATTAATTTGGGGAAGACTGTGGTGTGTCCCAATGCTCAAAAAAGTGCTGTGACAAGCTGAGGAGATCACGTGTATAAAGTCAACCTATAGAAACAAATAATCACATTTTTGTACATGCAGTCTCTGGAAGGACTGCTTAGAAATTGTGAAGACTTGTAAAACAATGCCATAATATTCTTAAATGCCAGATGTCACATGAAATATTATTCAGAATCACTTCTCTCTCCTTCCCAACCTGCCTGCAAACAAGTGGGATCAGCACAGCCTGGCCGTGGGTGCTGGGAGCAGCATCAGCTGTGAGCGGTGCATTATTAACAACTGGAATTATTAACTCTGTTTCAGAAAGCTGTTCTGTGCCTCTGCACGCAGTGGTTTGCAAAATTATTTGGAAAATTAATCTTGCACCTGATCCTTCCCTCTTTTAATGAACGATGTCGTGCTGTCAGACAATCCTGATGGACAGCATAAAGCAAGGGAAGAGAAAAGGGAAAATAGCACCTGAAAAGGAAATAGCACCTGAAATGACAGGCAGAGCCTTTCCCACAAAGCACCTCACTCACAGAGTTAAAGCAGAGCAGAACAAGGGGAGATTAAAAGAGAAGCTGCACCATGGGAGGGGTGGCAGTGTGGTGGGACCTGGGCCCCTGTGGGGAAGGTGAATACCCAATTCCTCACCTACTGCCAAAACTTTTAGCCACCAGGAAGATGCTGATGGTACCTGGCTGCAGTTTGGTCCCCTCCTCCATTCCCAGTTGCCCTGGCTCTGCTTTTCCAGCCACAGCTCCAGGAGAACCTTTCTGTCCATGGGGCATCGTTGCTTTTTGTGTCCTTCAACATCTGGTTGGAAAGCAGGAAAACTCCCTCTCTTCAGTGACCAGAGACAGCCCTGGGCTCCAGGGGAGCTGTGTAACCTCTGGAACCCTTGGCATCCTCACTCCATGCTCAGGGCTGCATCTCATTCCTATTTTTGCGGCTCCTCTCTTTTCCCAAGCAAATTACTGAGGCATCCTCCACCCACCAAGCACCAACCCAGCCTCCATCACATAAAACTGCCTGCAAAAGTTTTAAGACAGGGATTTTTGTGTGGTTGACATTCATTTACAAGCTTCACAGTGCCTTGTAGACCCCGGGAAAGAAAGGAAAGAGACAGGTGGGAATGGTTTCATGCTTCCCTGCCCTGCTAGGGTGATGTTTCTCACCCTCCACAGGGAGATGTGTGTGAAGCAAAAGGGTAAAAGGAGTTTCTGTGGCTGCTGCTTTTGGGATAAGCAGGTATAGTTTGTCATGCAGCCTAAAAGGAGATCTGATTTCTACATCCCCCAAATTCTTTCTTCTCTACTCTCTGGGCCTACACCATGCAGGAAATTCACTGCCTGACCATCATCCTCTGGAGGTGTTGGATCTGAGCAGTGATCCTGCTGTGCTGAGGCAGAGAACAGCCAGGGGGTTGACAGCAAGCACCCTTCAGAAGGATGGCCCAGCACCTGCACATCTTGTTTTGCCACAGCTCCTGTGCTATTCAGTCCCTTCGATGACACTGAGAGTGATTAATGTTCCTTGTCCTCACCTCCTCCCTCCAGCACGGCTGCACTCTGGATAAACAGAGGTCAGAACCAGCAGGACATGATTACCCATTGGGGAGGGAAGGACTTTCAGTTCTTCTTTTCCCCTTTTTTTCAGGGGATCTGAACTCAGATCACAGCAGTTGTGACATCCAGTGGCAGCTCTGTGGTGTTTGGAGTCCCCCAAGGCAGCTTACCAAGAGAGCTTTCACAATTAGAGCCCTCTCATCATCACAGTCAGGCAAAGGAGGACCCTGTTACTTACAGCCACAGCAAACTCCCTCTCGTCAGGCCAGAAGCCTCAGCAAAGCCCAGGGTGGCTGATGAGATGGATTTATTTGCTAAAACCCTGTTTGCTGCAAGCCAGACCAATAAAGAGACCTGCTGGAGGTCTCAGCTCTCCAGAGCTGTGTCTGTGTCCAAACAGACCCAGGAGGGCTCTGTTTCCTTTTCCCTGTACTATCTTTACACAAATCTGACTCAAAATGATTTTTCTACAGGTCAAACTAGCTTCAGCAGTACAGCTTGGAAGAGGAAGACAGCAGATAACATAAAGTTGTTACAGAAACATCCTGAGCATCATTGCAGCTTTGCCTGTAGTGAGCTGATGCTTCCTAAATCTTCATCTTCCTCCTGTCACTGTCCCTTTTCTCTCCTCTTCCCCATGCCTTTGTAGTTGGATGCCTGACATACTCTGTTACTCTCTGCTGCCTTATAATGAACATCAAAAGAATGAAAAGATGATGAATTGGAGATCAGGACCCAGAGCAATCATTAAAGAAGAGAATACATTAGGCACACCACAGCTCAGTAGGAAATACATTCTCCATCTGCCTTTGCCACAGATCCAAGGGTAGGCTTGGCATAGTCTCAAGCAGACAGAGATGGGTTGAGACATGGTTTTTTGTGAGAAAAGCCAGGAGTCAGGGAAAATCCTTGTACAGGTGAAGGTCTTTCTGAATGAGAGTGATCTGGAGAATGTGTGTCAGGCTTTGGAAGGCAATGGGCAGGCAGGGGGAGCAGAATTCAAACCAGGGAGCTGAACAGAATCCAACCCCTTCAAAAATGGAGCAGTGGCCACAGTGGCTGACAGGGGTGAGACAGGGAACTTGGCAGAGGTGGCAAGGGCTGGAAGGACAGAGGATGTGTTTCCCTCTCCCTAGGAAGGGCACCTTTCTCTGGAGAAAATGCCCTTGATAACTGACACTTCAGTGTTGGATCCTAAACCTTGAGAGAGCTTTTAGAGACACAAACACTTGAAATTCCTGCCTGAAATGGCAGCATCTCCAGAGAGATAACAGAGATGGTGAAGGAGTGCTGCCTGGGCAGATGCTGCTGCATCATTTCACAGGAGCCACTGGAGAGGGGGAGAATAACAAAAGCTTCAGACCCTCTTGGCTAGACACTGCCCAGAACCTGGGAGCACTAATTTTCATTACCACAGAAGCCAAATGGCCAAATAAACAAAATAAAGTTAGCTAGACTGCTGATTCTCCTAATCTCAGACACAGAGATTTGTTTGCCCTCTACTCTCCAGAGAAATGTGTTTCCCTCTATTCCATATTGCTCATACAACCACATATGCTTGGGGAAGAAGTGTCATACAGAAAATACAAGCTTTGGCTTAAATCCCTCAAATACTGTGCCTGGAGGACCCTCCAGCTGTAAGACAGCTGATGGGAGCCTCTGGGGACAGCTTCTGGTCTCAGCTGCCCTGAAGGAACTCTTTTGGTCCAGTTAAGTTGGGCAGAGACAAGAGCAAAGTTGTCCATGTTTGTGTGTGGAAGGGGTCTGGTGACCCCAGGGCTCCCTGATGCACACAAAGAATTAATGGATTTGCATCTTTGTAAGGGGAAAGAGAACTGGGCCCATGCTGAGCAGCAATAATGAATTAAACTGAATTAAATTTTGATACATATTAGAGATATGTTAGTTACTATATAAAGCAATATACTTAATTAGCCCAGGAAGTCTGTTAAATATTACATGAGGTTACCAATGAGTTCCTGCAGGAAGCAAGCGAGCTGACATTTGTAGTTCTCCTCACATGAGAACCTGGTGGTGGCTCTGGAGATATCCATGGACTCCAGAAATGGGCTGAACCCTCCCCCTCTCATTGCTTAGTGACCTGAAGTTTTATGAAGTCTGATGGAGTGCAAAGGAGCCCACTGTGCCACAGCTTGCACACAGCCCAGAGAAACCCAGCTCATTTCTCCACAGCTGCTCTGTTTTCCATCTGCCTGGGAACAGAAGTGGCTTTGATTAGAAATGTTTTAGTCCTTCCCAAATCTCTTTTTCTCACTCCTAACCCACACCGCTCGCTGCCATTAAGAGAATTAGAAACAAAGGCCAGCCTTGCCTCTTAAACCACTGCCTGATGGAGTACCAAATTTAATGGATACTCTTTCAACAGAGCTTTAACATTCACTCCTCCATGTGGCAAAATGCTTCCAGCATGGTTGGTAGCAGCTGCACATGGATTTCACATCTTCATATTCAGACCCTGCTGTCTCTCTCTGCAAACATCTATCAGTCTGAACAGCAGCTGCCAACTCAGTCCAGGCTGACAGATGTAGGATGACTTCTGCTTCCATTCCCCACTGTGCTCTGAAATTCTCATTTTGAAATACAATACTGAATTGGCCCTGACAAGAGTCAGGTGTTAACTCTGATCAGACACTTACTTCATTACTAATGGCATTACTCATCCTGCTCTGCTTTGTTTTCCTCCCCCAAACTCAGCATTTCCCTGCTCACAAAAGTGCTGTTGGATAGAACAAGGATAGAAATGTGACTTTTTTCAGTGACAAGGCGATTTGTAATCTTAAGGAGCTTGTTCCCAAGAAGCCAAAAGCACTCATGGCAGTTTGAGACAGATCCAACTATGAAAAGTCTCTCTATAGCAAAGGATGCATTTTTTAACACTTTGGGAGTTTGGATTTGCAGGTTGCAGCTGGGAATGGAGAGAAAGAACAAAGGAAGGAGAGGAAAGAAGGAAGGAAAAGAAAGAAGTGAAAAGGTACAGGACATGTTTTGAGTGCAGATGAACACACACTGTGCCCAGATGGGGACAATTCCCCTCCAGGATTTGTGATCCTTCTCAGGGACGTGGTGGCTTTGTGCCATTTAGAGCTCTCAGCATGTGTTGCTTTGGGAGTGGATGTCAGTTTCTCACACCTCTCTGAAAGCTGCCTCACAGGTAATTTCTTAGTTATTTCTTAGGTTATTTCTTAGCATTTTCAAGGATTATTTTGGTCAGCATTGTCTTTGACATCAAGCTCGCTCAATTTTGTCCCCTGCAGTATGGTAAGGAAGGGACCTCCTGCCAGCAGCAGAAGCTTTTTTGACACCTGGCTGAGCTGGTGAAGCACATCCAGTCACTGATTCCATCATGTCCCAGCCAGGTTTGGATTGCCATGCTGGTTTTCAGTCCTAACAGCTCCCCAAGCTTTGACAGACAAGTTGTTGTTGGGTTTGTTTTTAAGAGAAATATATATCAAAGAGTAGCATTTCACTGCAAAGGCATCTCCAGCATGAGAAATGCTCCCCTGGCATTTTCTGTGTCTTACTCGTTGGTGCATCATGTGAAATATTTATACTGAGGGTTTGTGCTGTATCTTGGGGGTCTGGCAAAGCAGGGAAATGCTGAAGGGCTCCTTGAAGATTTTGCCCTCAGCCAATTTGGAATCTCTTTTCTCTGCCTCACTGCCCTTCTCTTCACCCATGTGTGCTGGTAACTTGTGAGGGGATCTTTAAAAAGGGAATTTTCCAAACAGAATAAACATGTCCCATGATGAAAGGCAGAAGAAAAGGAAATAAAACAAAAGTTTCATAGTCACAGATACTTGTGTGAATGCCAGAGGACTTTCAACCCTCATCAGTAAAGACATGAACACAAAGAGATTTTTTAATAATCTCTTTCTTTAAAGTTTGTTTCAGAGACAAACTGGCTCCATGGGGCAGAAGTAAGCAATGGAAAAACTACAATTTGTGCATATCCTCCTAGTCCTAGGTTTATAGAGAGCTGTCTGTGGGCATGATGGTGCAGACAAGAGAAGACCTTTTGACTGTGAGGGCAGTCTGGAGGGCAGCTGGAACAGGTTTATCTGGAGGGGTTATGGAGTCTTCATTCCTGCAGATATTCAAACCCCAACCAGACAAAGCCCTGGACAACCTGCTGTACCTGACCCTGCTTCAGCAAAGGAGTTGGCCTGGAAAAACCCAAGAGGTCCCTTCCAGCCTGAACCATCCTTTGATCTGCCACCCCCAGCTCCTGCTGCTCAGGCACAACCTCAGAACAAACAGAAATGAGGCTCAGGAGAGCCTGGGGCTAAGCTACAGCTCAGACCAGCCAGAAAGGCTCTGCTGTACAGATCCACAGGGACTGAGCAGTGGTCAGGAGGTCTCCCTGCCCATGGCCTGATGCAGGGTGGTCAGAACACCCCATGTGAACTTATATAAGCACTTATGAGCACAAGGGGTACCTACACATGGCATATGTACTGTGTAAGCCAGCTCCAAACATGAGCTGTCAGACCATCTGCTTGCATGTCTGAGTGTGCTCTGCTTTAACTACAGCTTGTGTGATTTCCTTTCCTGAAATGTATTAGAAATACACTTGACCTGTCTGCTGAAGCAAGAGAGAAACATCAGGATCAGGAAACCTGTAATCTGAGCTCTATCACCTCTTATTTATCCAACAATCCTAGAAATTTACTCTAGATTAAAAAAAAATAACTGTGATTTGTCCATATTGTATTGTATTAGTTTGTAAATTACCTTAGGTACAAAGTAGGGGGTTTGCTTTCTGTCCAGGTGGTGAAAATTCTGAATAATGGCTGACAGCTAACAAACAGCAAACTGCTCCTGGGGATAGGAGATGCACAGCACACACCCCATCGTTTGGAATCTGTAAACATTCCAGTGAACACTCATGCTTGACTGAGTGGCTGGAGATCACACATAACACCAAATCACAAACAGCCGCACAGTGAAAGTGGTTTGTGGGTTCATTAAACATCACGGGAGTCAAAAAAATAAAATTAAAAAAAAAAAAACAAAAATAACTCTTTCTCTATCACATCTGTGGTGATCGGCATAAAATTCACGTCCTCTCTGCTGGGCTGTGGTGCAGTCCCGGCCCGGGCAGGGTGGCTGGGTGGGTGGTTTGGTCTGATCCCCTTGGAGCAGTGCTGAAGAACGCACCAAGCACCTCCAGCCGGGAGTTCTGGCACGCCGCATCCTCCGCGCTCCCACCCGCGGCTCCACGAGCGCACAGTGACATCCTCTGTCGGGATGCGGCAGCGGCCGAGCCTCAGCCATCCATGGAGACACCGGCTTGGGGACACCTGTGTCCCCGAGGAGGGGGACACACGTGCCGGGCAGCTGCCGGCTCATTGTGCGCACAGCTGGGAAATGCCAGCCCAGCTCTGAGCGCGGAGCCAGCGCGCTGTCCCAGGGCTGGGCACGCTAAGGGACAGGGTGAGGCTGGCTGGCTCCTGCTGAAGCCACTCTGGTGGGTGCCACAGCGGCCACAACCTGCGGGAGTGCTGAGAAGTGCTCGGCTCTGCCGGCTCCAAAAGATTTACAGCGATTGCAGAGCTCTCTCCCAGCAGGATCCGCCGCCAGCGGCTGTGGCTGCGTGTTTGAAGAGGATTTCGGTGAGGCTGTAGTAGTTCCTGAGGTGAAAATAGCTTTCGGAGCAATCAGAAGGTGGCAAACCCCGTGGGCCTTAACTACAGGCTTGTTTCTGGGTTTGCAGAGTTTTCTTGCTTTGCTTATGATCTCTCTGTTTCTCGAATTCCCCAGACAGAGGGGTGCCTGGTCAGGGTCTCCAGCCTGTACCCTTCTCTGTGTTTGCAGCTGCTGCTCTGCTCATCCCTGTGCTGTTCTCCAGAAGTGGTGACAGCAGAACTGATCCTGCCCCTGTGACAATTCCTGTGGGGATGTTTCCTCTCCTGCCACCTGGAGCAGACACCGTGCATGGGGGTTGTACAGTGGTAGGTAACTTCATCCTGCAGAATCACCAGCTGAAACAAGTCCTCAGACAGAAGTTATTCTCTTTAGCTGTGAAAGGTGAACAAGTGGTGGAAGAAGGAAGAGGTAATCACCTTCCTGGAGCTGGGGCTGGGGGCCCCAAGGACTCCTTGGTTTGCAGAATTGTCTGCACCCTGGCAGCTTTACCTCTTCCTCCTGCTGCCCATGAGGAGTAGAGGCAAGATCATCACCCTCTGTGTTCCACCTGGCCAGGGAGGCCTCCTGGCTGATTAAAAGGCAAATGAAGTTCTGAGCTCTCTCCTGTTCATTAAGGCACAGACCCCACGGCAGGAGCAAAAAACTCATGGTGGAGCTTTGGAGAGATGCAGGAATGTTCCTGTGCAGCATGCAAGGATGCTCCGGGAGAATACAAGAATGCTTCTGAGTTGAGAGGGGAAAGAGGAATGTAGAGGTGTTTAAGGGGGGTAGCAAGGATTCTTCGAGGTAATGCAGTGATGCTCCAGGGTTGAGAAGGGAAGGGAAATGGGAGAAGATGCTCTGGGGGGGAATCAGGGATGCTCCGGGGTAATTCAAGGATGCTACCAGGTTGAGAGGGGAATGTGTGGATTCTCAGGGATGCCCCGGAGGGATGAAGGGATGCTCTGGGTAGTACAAAGATGTTCCCGGGCTGAGAAGATACGTGGGAATGTGCAGATGCTCAGGGCTGCTCTCGTGGGATGCAGAGAGGCTTGGGCAGATTTAGGGATGCTCTGGGGGTTTCGGGGCTGCTCGGGGGGTACGCGAGGGTGCTGGGGGCCGGTGCAGGAGGCGGGAGCGGGCGGGGCGGGGAGGGGCAGCAGCCCCGCGGCGGCGGCGCGGCGGGAGCGGTGCGGGCATGGAGAGCGGCGGGGCGCTGAACGGCTCCGCCGCCGCCGGGCGCTTCGCGGCCGCGGGCACGGCAGCGCTGGGCGCGCTGATGGCCCTGCTCATCGCCGTCACCGTGGCTGGCAACGCGCTGGTCATGCTGGCCTTCGTGGCGGACTCCAGCCTGCGCACCCAGAACAACTTCTTCCTCCTCAACCTGGCCATCTCGGATTTCCTCGTAGGTAAAGTGCCGCCCGCGGGGCGCCCGCCGGCACCGGCACCGGCAGCAATTCGGCGGCGGGGCGGGCAGCGCGCCCGGGGCTCCGCCGGCCCGGCTGCTCCCCCGGGCTCCACTCCTGCCCCCGACACCCTCCCGCAGTCCCGGTCCCCACCCTGTTCCCCGGCCGCTCCCTCGGCCGGGCGCGCAGAGGGAAGGACCCCCCGGCACCCGCGGGTCCCCGGGGCAGAGCCCGGCTCTCACCGGGAACGAACCCCTCCCCTTGCAGGTGCCTTCTGCATCCCCCTCTACGTGCCCTATGTGCTGACGGGGAGATGGATCTTCGGGAGAAGCCTCTGCAAACTCTGGCTGGTGGTTGATTACTTGCTGTGCACCTCTTCGGTTTTCAACATCGTACTAATTAGCTACGACAGATTCCTCTCGGTGACAAGAGCGGTGAGTCCTGTCATGGCAGCTGAGAGGGACATAACTCTCCTCCTGCTTTATTCTCCAGATTGTCTGCAATACTTAAAAGTTCTTTGAATCCTCCATAAATTGTGAATCTTTCAGCCTGGAAGACAATAATCATCCACAAATGTATAATTCAGCTGTGGTTTCAGATTAGCATTCCTGGCATAATTAAATCACTTAAGGCTCAGTCCCCGTTGTGCAGGTGTTCCCTTCCCAGGTGACAGAATAGTAGTGTACAAGCAAGCCAGCCAGGTAAGCAGACTTTAAACTAACTTGCAAGAGCTTACTATCCCCAGGACAAACAAGTGGATTGCAGTCAGACTCACAGCTTCACGGCAGTAAATAGCACTGCCAGCTTTGGCAGGGAATGTGGACAGGTCTCTGAGACTGTGGGAGATCAAAATGCTCAGCCTTTTGCAGGAGGTAATGAGCAGTTCCCAGGCAGATCTGACCCACTGCTGTTTGCCCGTTCCCTGACCACAAATACAGCACAGGAGTTGGTCAAGTGCCTCTCCTTGGGACTGACAGGGACAGCTCAGGTAAGTGGTGGGTGCAGACAGCTGCCAGGCCCCAACCAAATCAGTACATTTCCACTTAGCAGACACCATATTTTGGAGCTGTAAAATGAGTGCTCTAACTCTTCCCTGTAAGAGTGTGATTTATCTAGCAATTGCTCCCGTTGCCTATGGCATACCAATTTGTTGGACTGCTGGGGTATTGCCTAGCAACTTTACCAGGAATACTAATAGTCCATTTGTGAGGAGCCTCAGCCAGCTGGGGTGTGGGACTGTGTGTAAGAAAAGGCTTTCCTCTTGCAGGTGGCCTACAGAGCCCAGCAAGGCAACACCAGGCAAGCAGTGCTGAAGATGGTGATGGTGTGGGTGTTGGCATTCCTGCTCTACGGACCTGCCATTATCAGCTGGGAGTACATATCAGGCCAGAGCATCATCCCCACTGGGGAATGCTATGCTGAGTTCTTCTACAACTGGTATTTCCTCATGACAGCCTCCACGCTGGAGTTTTTCACCCCTTTCATCAGCGTGATGTTTTTCAACCTGAGCATTTACCTGAACATCCAGAAGCGCACCAAAATGCGCCTGGATGTTTTCCACGAAGTGCACAACCAGTCCTTCAGTGAAGAGACAGAAAGGAGCCCAGAAGCAAAGCTTTCTTTGAAATGCTGTAAGTGGGAGCAGAAGGAGTCAGCTGAAGCCCTCGACCTCTCTAAGAGCAAAGCTCAAGCAGCAGCCTCCCCTTCCAGCCTGGATGCCAAAGACCTGCTGGAAACGAGCTCGGAGAGCTCCAAGAAACCCAAATGTTGCGACAAAAAGAGCTGCAGAACTTCAGCCTCCACTCTGTCCTCAGAGAAACGGGTGAAGATCGTGTCCCAGAGCACAACTCAGCACTTCAGGCTCTGCAGAGACAAGAAAGTGGCCAAATCACTGGCAATCATAGTGGGCATTTTTGGGATTTGCTGGGCTCCGTACACTCTCCTGATGATCATCCGTGCTGGCTGCCACGGCCAGTGCATCTCTGAGTTCTGGTATGAGACTTCTTTTTGGCTGCTGTGGATCAACTCGGCTGTCAACCCTGTCCTATACCCTCTCTGCCACTCCAGCTTCAGAAGGGCTTTTATTAAACTCCTTTGCCCCAAGAAGCTGAAGGTCCAGCCTCACTATGCCCTTCAGAACTACTGAGGGTGAAGCCAGCCCAATGTGAGGATGAGAAAAGATTTGGTTGATTTCTGCTGGGATTGGAGCTTTTTTCCTTGGAAGAACCCAAGAGCAATGGTGTGGGGCAGATGAGGAAGGCAGAAGAGAGCCCACTATTAACTTATTTTAGTTCATCAACAAACAAAATCCCACCGCAGAGAAGGATAAAGGGGTTTATTGACATTAACCACGGGTAGTGAAATCTGTGTCTGCCACTTGCAGGTGCCACAAAAGAGCTCTGCTGCCACCTAGTCAGCCTGAGCAGCACCAGCGTTTTGCTCCGATGAACTGCAAACTGAAAAGAAAAAGCTAATAAAAATAAATATCTGGCTTAAACTACTGTGCTAAACTACAGCTTAGCTGTTGGCAGACCCGATCTTCCTCATAAATGGGAGAGTTTTTTCCTCACACCTATTACACATGGATGATGGTGATACAGAAAGAAAAGAACAAACCTCAGAAGAAAACATCTCATTTATCATTTTTGTAACTGCAACTGCAGCCATAATCTGGATCCCTGTTTCATGGGTTGCAATAGATGTCCCTTCCACACCCCAAGAAGGGTCAGATCTCTGCCCTGAGGAGTTTACAGCCAGGCTCTGAGGCATTGAGCATCGTGCTGTTGGTATTGCTTGATCCCTCCCTACTTCAAAACTGCTCTGATTTCCTCTGTGTCCTGCCACACACTGCCCAGGGCTCCCGTGGGAGTGCTTCCCTCCTGGCCAGAGCCATGCAGCAGGAACCAGCCCTGGAGGGGTCTAGAAAAGGGTTCTGTGCCCACGTGAAAGGTGCCAGCACAGAGCCAGCTTCTCCACAGACTCCATCCTGACAACCCAAAGACATCTTCAAATATCTTCTGCAGGATCTTAAAGATACTCTTCTGGCACTGTGTTAGGGAATAACAAGATCAGATAGAAGCTAATCTTGTGTTGTTGCTTTTTTAATGTTCCTTTTTAAAATGTTCTTTTCAGACCTCTTAAATTTTTCAAGTTTCAGAACTCTTGCATTCTTTATTTTAAAATACCTCACTTCATTGGAGACCTGGCTTGAGCTGATTCAGTCAACACAAGCATCAATTCTTTTCCTGTTTAATTTAATTTTTTTTCTTAGAGCTGTCAACTAATTACACAGATAGAGCACAAGATTCAAGACACCAGGGCTCCAGCCTTGGTCTCACCATAAAATCCTGGTCATTTTACTCTGCTTCCCATCTCATGCTTCATCACAGTTGCCCATTTGTTCTGCAACCTCTTTGGGCACGGAGGCAGTATGACCAAAAAGCAGATTAATTCCACTGCTGGCACTGCTCAGAGATGTAGTAACACAAATAAGTAATTAGTTGCCATGGCAAATGCTCGTATTTAACAGTATTGCAAAGGGGAGATCAAGATCCTAACTCTGAAAACCACATTTACAAATAGAAACCCAAATGTTGTAAAGCAGTACCCAAAAGCTTATGATGTTGTGATCGCCAATTACATTTTGCTGCTGCAAGCAAACTGCTTTTGGCTGCTGCTAAAAGTGAAAAGAAAATGCCATCAGACTGTATCTCAGTGATATTTGTCAAATAGATCAGTATTGTCACCTGAAGTCAGGTTTTAAGTGATGTCTTGTCTCGTGGATGTGATATTTCAGACTTGTGACATGTTCTGTCAGTCTGTTATTTATGGGTTAAAAATCACCCCTCAAAGTATGTGTGCTGTGAATTGACAGGATAAATGTTGAGTCTGCTCGTACCTTTCCCTGTGGCTGCACCCTTCGGAAAACTTCAATAAAGTATTTTTATAAGAAGCTTGATGCATATTTTATGGTGATAAAAGATGTTGTCAGAAATGATAAAATCCAACTGGAAGCAAAACATCCATGGGTTTACCTGAGGAGGCAGTTATTCATGTCACAAAAAGCCAGCTCCTGACACAGCTGAGTTTCTCTTACCTCTGGTGAGCAGGTTCCTGACAGCCCCCTGAGGGTGTGGTGAGTGCACATCACTCAGTTCTCTCCAGCTTCTGGCCTTTTCCAGAGCATGTTACATGGAACTGGGATCTGCAGAGGTTACATCAGCAATAACTCTTCCTATAACTCACAAACCTCACTGGTTCACTTAAAAATGGCAAAGCCATAACGTGCCCAAGGCACCAGTTTCCAGCTGTAGTTCTCTTCAGTTCAACAGGAGAGGTGGAACTACTAGATCAATTATTCTGATTAAAAAAGGTGCCTGGTGTGACACCTTCCTTTCCCAGAGGGAAGGAAAGATTAGATTTCCTTGTGAGCCTTTTGCACAGTATTTTCATGGTCTCTGACCTCCATGTGGGCAGAATTATCTACACTTGGTTGAAAGTAATTTTATTCATTGTTGGATTTGCAGGGAAGATACTTATATTCCTTCCTGAAATAAGAGCTCTTGCTTTGCCAGATAAAAAGGAAAAACAACTATTTATGCTTGGACATGAGGTCACACCTGAGCCTGGTTTTCATACTGAAAATGTTGGGAGATGCTCTGCAGTTTCAGAGCAGCTGATGACTAATTCAAATATGCTTAAAAGAGTATTTGAATTCTGCTGATTGTCAGTGTTCAGAATATAAATGTCCATATGCATTTGGAAGAGGCAGCAACTGGGAAGCTTCTAGGCATAATGCAATATGAATTGTGAAAATGCAGAACCACTGGATAAGGCAGGGCTGCTTGTCATCCAGCCCAGCAAAACAACTCTGTATCATTTATTTTTACAGGCTAAAAAGTTGCCTCTTTCCTATTGTCTTGGCATAAGCTAATCAGGGAGGACCTGTTTACAACAGCCATGAAGGAAGAGTGGCTGTAATTATGAATATGATTAAAATTTTTGGGGAAGCACATAGGCTTCATTTCCACAGCACATCTCCACAGAGAAAAGAAACCTGGCTAATTCCACAGAGAAGCATCCAATTTATTCATGGAGTGTTGCTAAACAGCATTCAGGCAGCTGCAAGTCATGCCAGGAGCTTTTTGGATAAGAGACTTCCCACAGGAGCAGAGTGGAGGTGATGCCAGTTCCCCTCTCTTGATACAAATCCCACTCCATTAACTCGAGGACATAAAGGCTGCCCTAAAGAGCTCTGTGGTCTTTTCCTACAGCAGCATCTGCATATCAACAAACTATCAAAACCCATTTTTTTATTTTAGCACAGCTACTTTCTTTCTGTCTCTCTAAATGCTTCCTCCCTAATCACCAGTAATGAGAGATCTCTTTACACAGCAGAGGAACTTTGCTCCACAGCCTCTCCTCCAGCCCCTCCTCAATTACCATCCCTTATTTTTCATCTCCAACCTGCAGTTACAGAAATTGCTCCATTGTTCCACAGACATCACTGAAGCTTCATTAGCTCAAGGAGGAGGCTGGAGAAGAAGAGAGAATGCAAGGAGCTTTTGTTGAAAAACACCTGTCTGGGATAATTAATGAGATTTGCTGGGAGGGAAGGGCTTTGAAAGTAGCAAGATGTGATTATATTTTGATTTGAAAGAATGCTAATGGTTTGTAAATGACCACTCATTTTCACAGCAGAACTAGGATGGAAAGACCAGGGGTTAATATCCTTGCCAGAAAGAACTTTAACAACGTGATTTCTGTGAGGGAGGATTGATTTTCCACAAGCCCATCTGTGGAGCAGTGTCACCAGCACAACTTTGCAGTACAGACCTGGTCCTAAAAGAGACCTCCTGCACTCTAAAGAGCTTGTTCTGCAAATAGATGAGGCACAGTAAGGAGTGTTATCTTTCCTTCTGAAGTGAGAATTGCAGACAAGAACAAAAACTGTGAGCTGCCCTGGATGAGTGCCACAAAAGAGAAAAGCTCTCAGTTTCTGCCACCACAAGGCCAGCCTTTCATGCAAGATTGCACAGATGTTCCTGTGGACAGTAGGGAACTCACAACACTTCTCTGTTCCCTTAACTTTAAGTCTCCTCCTTTCCTCCTTAAAACAATTTTCTGACAATATACTTGCATTTAAGGAATTATGGGGGTTTAGAAAAGCAATTAGGAATTCTGCAGGGTGGAAGGTCTTACCTCTAATCCAGCACCACCATTTATTGAGATTTAAAACTACTGTTGGTATTTACTTCAACAAACCCACCACCACCTGAGAGAGGAACACTTGTGAGCTCCTCAAAGGCAAAAAACCCCAGCTCTGTCCCTGCACCTCCAGCTGCAAGCCCAGAAATGTCAATGACTCATTCAATCAGCACCATTTTTATTGCTAAGGATGCACAAGCATTACTTATTTACGAGCCTCACACTTTTCCTCCATCATTTGCGATGTGCTTGCACAGTCTGGGTGCAAAAGGAAGCCAATACTTAATCCAAGTACCAAACATCATAGGTAGAGCTGTGGGTGCACTTCTGTGGGGGAAGAACAAGACTGTTTTACTGTTTTTCCATTTTTAAAATGCTATTACCTGATTTTTTTTTTTTTAATGATTTAGAGGCACTAAGCAAGACCTTTGGTTGGGTTGTAAAGGCTTCATGGCAAAACTGGAGTTTTCTCTATGCAGACTGGTCCCACAGCTGAAACATCTTTCAAACACAAAAATGTGTCTGTGGTGTGACACTGACTTTGGAGTTATTTTTAACACAATATCCCAGGATTTAGCAGCACAATTAACACTGAAGGAAAACTGATTGCAAAGTAGTTAATAATCTCATTCAAGATCTCCCTGAGCATTCACAAACAACAACCTCTCTACTAGGAGGGCAACAAGAGTTCTGGCAAAATTTTTAGCTGTTAACTCACAGCTCACACACAACTTTAGCCTTTAGAAGCTGTTTATTGAAGAACAAACAATAATGGGGGTTGCATATAAATCCTTGAACACAAGGCTGCAAGTACACCCTGCAGTGTCCATGAATTGAAAACAGTTTGACAAAGCAGAGCAATCACCCTCCATTATGAAAATAATTTATACTTTATATTCTAAGAAGCACAAATTAATAGACCACTATGGTTAAAACATCATTTAGTATCTCTGATACAGCTTGTATTCAAAATATACAGGGATAAAATAATAAGTGTAATACTTTAAGGAAGCCTGTGGTCAGTGCTCTGGGAATTAAGCTGTTCTCCAAGAGCTTTCATGAAAGGAACAAGGTCTTTTGTTGTTGTCATTAAAAAGTTTAACCAAAAACTTTATGGAACTGTATAGGCAGAGGAATGCTGAGACACAGCTAATTCAAGAGTGAGGAAAAGCCTGAAGTCAAATATAACTGTCATTGGAAGAATACAGCACCAGGGCAATGTGAAACCTCAGCAGAGGACCAAAATGCCCAACACATCCTTCCTGAAGCTCTCACTGGGAAGAGCTCTTGCTGACAGAAGGCTGAAGAAGAGTTCTTCTTTATTTCAGAGAGTTAAGAGCTGAAATACCTCAGAAATTCCCCCTCACAAGTCCCACATGCTCCTGTCCTCTACTATGAAGTAACAATCTCAAAAATGAGATAATCCCTGAGAACACAGGGATTACACTGATTTCCCTTGAAAAAACCCAGAAATTCAACTTTCCTTCACTCACCTCTTGAGAGATGTTCCAGCAGTACTGAACAAATGGCTAAAAGCTGGGAAAATCAGGAATTTAAGGTCATTACAATTGACTCATCTTAATAACCATGCTTTCACCTCAACAATTACTTCACTGAGAACCAGCACTGTGCACCACTTCAGAAAAGTGCTCTCCAGTCACCATTTGTAAATAGGAAATATTTGTAATCAATATTAATCACTCCCAACAGTGGCATAACAAGTTACCAAATCAGAATTGCCTCCTTCACAATAAAAGAACACAGAGCATAAATTTTAGTCAGCCTAAATGCCACTTTTACAATAGACTCTGAAGAGGTATCTGTGTGCTGACAGAATCTACCAAATTCCCTTTGAAAAAGCAGGTCTATTAACTGAAAGACCAGAATGGGCAGAGCATTTTCTGAGAAAATCTGAACAAGTTCTTTCTTTATTCAAGCACATTTGTGGCCCTCTGCAATTATTTTCTCGATTAATGTATGAGCACTTAGGCTATCCTGCCATGAAAGAGGGAATGTAGCTATTTTTCAGCTTGAGTATTAACCAAAAGCAAATCTTCTACTGTGCACCCATTCATCAAGTGCCCTGGTTAGCTAAATGTGATATCAGTTTATTTCAGGCTAAATACATTAGGAAAATAACTTCTGCAGCACTAATTTAATTTAGTCTTAGCATACAATTCTAGAACTGCTTTGTTGATCAGCTTCAGAAGCCATTTCAAGCCATTGAAAAACAATTACAAAAATCACTATCTTTAGAACATTTAATTAGTGATAATTATATCAATTAGTGGCACCAGTTAGTAAATTGTACATGTTTCACATGGCAATTGTTGTTATCCATCTACAGATTAAGTTTTATCTACTGTGAAAGAATTTCTGAATGCTTTAAAAAATAAACAGGAGTTGTGTGAGTGAGCTCTTCTAAAGCTCCTAAACACTGCCATGGACTGCAGTTCCATGAAGAGGGTAAAGTGGATACTGGAGGATTATTTTCCATATTTCAGGTAATCTGTTTTGCCATAGAATTTCTTTGTGATTCTGCAAGTTGCTAGGGTCCAAATCCAGACAGATATTTTAATTCAAAATGCTTAAAAAACAGTGGGATATAGGCTTTTCCAAGCCTGGCTAAGATTGGACCTCAGCCTTCCGTGATTCAGTTTCTACCACTGAAATCAGATTAAAAACTCACTCAGAAACATAAGGTACAGTAATTGAAAAAAAAATTCAAACCCATGAATTTTCATCCATCAAAACCATTTTCCTAATGGCCATAAATTAGTTAATGAAGCTGGAAATTTTGGTTGATTTAGAAACAGAGAAGTGTTAGCTTGCCAAAATAAAATACATTTTTTCAGCCTATAGACACAAGGGGCACAAGCACAGCCAATGTGGCACCCAACCCATAGCATAGTGGGGCAAGCTTCAAACCCACAACCCCTGGCTCTGGAGTAATTTAATGTCATCAGATTTGGGGTTTTAGACCCCAGACAGACCTCAGCATCCCAGCAACTGCCCACTTGCACCACTGCTTTAAACTTCCACTACACGTCTGCTATGGGGGTGGGTACGTGAAGAGAAGAAACGTTTTGTAAAGACACGCAGTAAGAAAATACCGATTTGTTAGGAAAATTAATCTACAAACACCAGAGGTTTATGTCCAAACAGGAGACAGAGGAGTCCTTTCTGGCTTTATTCAAATAAAGGGAGAGGCCATGGGGCATTCCCCTGGGATCTCTCGAATTTTTGGAGGACACAGCCTCCCTTTTTATCCCAATTTTCCGGCCGCATTTCCCTTCTCTCTTTCCCCGCTGGCTGAGGTACTTGAGAGGTACAGACTGCCCAGAATGCCTGATACCAGAGATTTCCCTGTAATGTATAACTCTCCCTTTTAATTTTTAATTCTTACTGAATTCAGGGGTTTTTCTTCCCCATTGCTCCTTTCATCTTTCAATGTCTAATTTCGTTTATCAGCAAAGTTTATTTGTAAAAGCAAGTATCTTCTTCCATTCATCAATCAGTGGAATCTTCCCATCGTTTATCTGCTTAGTGTGTATACAAAGGAAGCCCTGGGTGGGGATTCACAAATCTTTGGGAAACAATGATGTTCCAGTCTCAAAGGTAATTAAGCACCAAGAACCCAAATGCCAAGATTCAAATGAGAAATCTTTAAACCATGACAAAGCTTTTCCATATGCAAAAATTGATCCCAACCCATCAGATGCTTTCTAAAATATTGACTGTTACCAGCACATTAATTGCCTATCGATTTCTCCAGTTACAAAGACAAAAAGGCTCCACATAGGATTTGAATAACAAAAGATAATTTGTTCAGCAGTTCATTTTCAGTTTTTCAATCAGTCTTAATAAGTCTGCATCTAAAGTGCATTTCTAAACCTGCACTTTAAAAGGTGGTTGTGTCTGTATAAAACATTTTCAGCATATGGGGATAGCACAAGGATGTTTTGTGTTTTGTTGATATCATGACATAAAATAACAGCATCCGAGTTTGCTGCAGTGCTACAGTCAGGTTAAAAGCCCACCAAACTGAGCCAGGTCACCACTGCTTTATGCCACTCACTCCAATTACATGAATTGAATGTTACCAGAATAAAATGGATTGTATTAAAGTAACCAACCACAGCCTTACTGAAATGGAACATGCAGACACGGTGAGTTATTAAACCATAATCATATGGATGTGTAGTATGGTTGGGCTCTTGTTCTCACTCATCAGTCAGGAAATGTCTATAAGATACACAAATACATGTCCTCACCTTGATGGCAGAGCAATATAGCAACATGCAAAGAAGAGAGCTGAGTAAGGAATGCACAGTTCAAGGAGTCAAAGCTATATTTTATATATAGAAGGGCAGAGAAAAAAAACCCCAAACCCTATGGATGACAGATGCTGTTAAAGCCTCCTTGGACAATTCTACTTCAATCAGAAAAGAGGAGATGAAAAATTACTCTCAGTGGGGAAACGAAGGACAAACATAATCTCAGCATTAAAACAAGACTGATGAAAATCTTCCTGCCTTTGTCCTTCTACCAGCTAGGTTTTATGACTCAGAAAAATGGGCACACACCACATGATTAATTTCAGAACTGCTTAGAGAAAAATCAAGAGTGCAGCCTGAAGGGAGCTTTGTTCCGTTATCAAGAGTTGCAAAATCATCTTTTATCATTATTGGCATACAAATGTAACCTCCCCTCCAAATAATAACACTTCCCTCCAAGCAATAACTGCAGTATTTCCAGACTTCAACAGTGCAGGCACATTTAATCCCTGTGTAAAAAACAGAAAAATTTGTTGCTGTGGAATGGCACTAGGACCTGCAGCATGGAAGACTAGCAGAAAATAGAATTGTTCTTCAAAGGCCAGGCACACATCGACCTTGGGATGAAGTTTAGCAGTGTCAGGGGGGAGTTTTAATTCTCACCAAAGCCTTTCCACAACTGTGACTGCCAATGCAGGTGTTGGACAGTGAGCCCCATTTACAGGATCCCATGGAAGGCAGGACAGAAAAGCAGTTGGGTGGTGGATCCGTGTCCAGCAGCTTGTCCAAACTATGACCAGATCCCACTCGATGTGCACGAGCATCTCTGGTTCACAGCCACTCCTGTCATTCTTTAATTTGAATTAATGAACAGGTAACAAGTTGTTCAGTATGTTCAAGTCAAGAGTACTTATTCACTTACCACAAATCTACTATGAGGACTCTTAATAAGGACACAGACAATAATGGAAGATCTTTGCCTAATGCAAAAAAAAAAAAAAAAAAAAAAAATTAGGCAAAAATAAAAAAAGGGCTTTAGGAAACAGTAAATTGCAAAACATCTCATGCTTAAACACACAGCTTCAATGCTTTAGTTAATGTGCTGCAATGAGTCCTCAGTATCCACATGTTTAAAAGTGCCATCCTTTCTAATGCTTGCTTTTACATTAGCATTTGATTTTCCAAGCAATTGATACCACTTACATTTTCCAAAGACTTACAAAGGGGAAAATAAATAAAATAAAATAAATATAAACCCCCTACAATTAGCACTGAAATAATGTTGTAATCATGTACTGAAAAAATGCAAAAGAGTACTAGAATTGGAAAGTGCTGAACAAAATTATGGCTCAGGCTTCTCCAGGAAATAGAACTGATTTGACTTAAATTCACACTGAATTTTCATGGCCTATTGTCAGAATGAGAAATAAAATCTACCATATCTCTCTCCTCTTGCCAACTTAAGGAGCAAAGTCACTATCAAAGGGTTCAGCAGTGGAAAGCAAAAGGGAATGATGCAGAAGAAATCCACCAAAACCTAAATCAAAACAAGCCCACCCACCCCAGCCCCTGCCAAAAACAAAGTGGAAAGACACCCTATAGCACACAACAATTCCCCCAAACAATTCACCATTAAACTGATGATTTTTTTTCCTCACTGTTTTTAGAGGCAAAATGCATTTCCTTTGCAAATACTTTAATTTCAGCAGAACCAGAGGTTCCTTCTCAGTCCTGTGCTCCACTGGAATGAGATCTTTGTGCTAACTGTGAAGGAACACCCTGGAGAAATGCGACCCAAGCACTTAAAGACTACGGGAAGTCCAAGCTTCTCCAAAGAGCTGTTCCAACAACAAAGCTGGAGGTATTTGGCACTTTTCACTGCCGGATGAGGGAGCACCTGAGGCTGCAAAGCCTCTTTGAAGCCTGTTAGGAACACGGCTTTGGGAGCTTGGTGCTGTCACCCCAGAGCAGGTGGCTGAAACGCTCAGAACAAAGAGCCCAGTGCAGGATCAATGGCACATTGCCGGGAGGTGTCAGGAAACCTCCAGTGCTTTCACACAGCAGTAAACAACACTGCTCTCCCTGCAGGAACTGGGGCACCTGAGCACTGAAGGAAGGCTGGGAGCTCCTCAGAGTACTGAGGCTTTTGGAACGGCCTCTGGCATTCTCAAACACAGCCAGAGAGAGTGAAAAGCCTCTGTGGGTATTAAATAATCTGCTAAGAAGCTGCACCAGCTTTGATGTTCAGGCAACCTTCCCCTAGTTTTATTAAAAGTGGTTGAAAAGCGCGTAGCAACAGCAGGAAGAACAGCAGTGAAGCCTAAAAATGCTGCACAAATCCAAACAGAAGAACAGAACTGAATATTAACTTCTATTTAATTCAACTCAGAAAAACCCAGGGATGAAGCAAAACACAGGAGACACTTTAGGATTTAATATTAGTTTTGATTTTTTTCCTGATCCTATTTATACCAACATCACTGCTTATAATGCAGAGATTACTCCCCAGACCTGACCACAACTAGAAATACTCAGAATGTGAATTTAGGAGAGGTAACTACTTGGTTGGCATTAATTTATTAATCAATTCAGGCTTTCAAGTTGATCTGTACTTTTTCAGAATTAAAACCCTGCTTTTAAGGATGCTCCATGCAGAAGCATCAGACTACCAGGGATGAAATCAAAAATGTGCAGAGAAATAAGCAGAGAGAATTATCACCTTCACAGTGGTGTATTACAAAAAGTGGTTAGAGGCTACAGCTTAGTGTTTTTCATATCCACTCAGTAATTTCCTCTCTTTCTGACAGTGTTGTGTCTCAGCACCCCACAAGCCTGTTCAGGTCTCTTATGAAAAAGTTTAATTATACGTTTTGATGAATTTGGACTTTCCATTATTAAGATAATAATCTTTTACAGAAAATATGACCAGAGTATACAGAAGCAACTCTTCTTTCAGTATATGGAGAGGGCAAAGACCACTGTTCTAAATTAAGATTCCTGAATTCCTTAAGAACATAGTCCATAAAATTATATAGTTGAAAAAAAAAGGGGGACACACACACAAAGAACTGAATGTTTATTTTATTTGATGTATCTAAGCCTAGGATTTCTCAGAACAGTGTCTGAGATTTCTAAATGGGAAAACTCAGATGTGAGTCTCAAATGGCTGGTTCCTGGCCAGTTTATTCAGCTACTTAGCTGCTGCCAGCATTTAAATATAGTAAATTATTTATATTAATGAGAAAATAATTTCAGTCATTAGTTGCAGTTCTTTCATGCTCCTCCTCCCTAAAATTACTGAGCTGTGCCTTCCTCTGAGGAGAAAAATCCACACCAAACCACAATAGGAGAAAAGTTTTAAGACACGACTGAAATTAGCCATAATATAAAAACAAATAAACATGGGACAACCTGATTTTATTTTAGAACTTCTGATTAGTGAAAACTGAGAAAGTGACTTAAGTACACTTCATAAAATAAGCCAACATATCCTGCAGATCCTGAATTTCAGTTAGTTCTACTAGACAGCATTCTCTTCATTCCATAGTATGCCAAACAAGAGCCAGGCTTCCAGTTCAACACTCACCATGATTACAATTTTCAAGCTTTGTTGTAAAACTTCAGAGACACCTCAAAGGTAAACAAACAAAACAATCTTTCCAAAGCAGCAGTCCAGAACAAATCCCCATGCTGTGCCCTTCCATATTCACAACAAAAACAACCCACAGGAAGCCCCAGTCACAGAGATGCACTCTCATCAAACTGCTATTTTGACTTTGTTCTCCTTCCAGCACAGTTCACAGCAATTGTGGCTTCTACCACTTGACTGGGCTCTGTCCTTGTGACTGTTCTGTCTTCACATAAGTGTCATAGAGTTCTCTCAGATGCAACAGCAGCTCCTCCAAGTTGTCTCCTGTCAGCGCAGACAACGCGATGACCCTCTCAGCTACCTGCTCCCTAAGGAGTGGCAGATTGATCCTGGACTGAGCAAGGTCAACCTTATTCCCAATCACAACACAAGGCCTCTCAGACAAGCCTTTTTCATATGCTTCCAGTTCATATTTCAAGTCTTGCAGCTGGCTCCAGGGCTGGGGCACAGAGAGATCCAGCACGTACAAGAGGAAGCGGCAGCGCTCAATGTGCTTCAGGAAGGCCATCCCCAGCCCACGGTTCTGGTGAGCACCTTTGATTAGGCCAGGAATGTCAGCAACTGCAAGAGAAATTTCACAGTGAATTCAGCAGATCCAATAAAACCCCCCCAAAATCCCCCCAGTCTTTTACTGGCCAGTGTTAGTACTTTCAGAATTATGTCTCAGTGCCTCAATATTAAGGCACAACTCATGCTAAGTTGGCTGCTGTTATCTTTTAAAACACCTAAATTTAGATTACTCCAGTGCAGACAGAATACAGACTGACAGTTTGGCACTAAGGGTACCAAGTGAAGGTGAAATGGGCTTTCAGTAGAGTTTTCTTTGAAGTTCTTTAGAACTAGCAAGAACACTAGAGAACTTCTGAATCTTTCTGCAGCATTTTAAAGCATTTACAAAGGTGACACAAATTGCTATCAAGGTACACACAACAAACTTCAAATTCTCACCTGCCACTTGTTCATAGTCTTGATAGTGGACAATGCCAACGTGGGGGTTTAGGGTTGTGAATGGGTAGGCAGCCACAGCTGGCTTTGCACGGGAGATGGCTCTCAAAAGTGAGGATTTGCCAGCATTGGGAAAGCCCACCTGGAATAAAAACACACAAATTTCTCCATCTTTAACAAATCTGCAAAATTCTGCTAGACCAGACAGTTATTCTGCAGTTATTGGACTACATCAAGAACATTTTGCAGCAAAGCATAACTTTCACAGGTTTGCCAGCTGGTGTTAGAATATTTCCATGCTCAAATACAAAAATAGCTTAAGCTCCAAGTTGAGCATTTTTCATTTCAGAGGATGATAAACGTGGCACTAACAAAGTCAAATGTTTAAGATCTGTAAAAAGAGAAATACAGGGATGAAACAGATGATTTGAACTTTAAAATTTAAGGGAAAAAAAGCCCAAACCAAGAAAACAAACCATTTCAAAAGAATTCTTTTACTGTAGTGTTCATCTGCAGAACCAGCAAAGCTTCTGTACATCATTAGCAACCACTGATGAATCTTGTTTCTCTGTGTATGGTATGGATTTTAGCAGAAGTAGGACAACACCAAGCAGCATGAGAGTGAGAGCTCTGTGAATCACTTTGGACACCCTTCTACCAAGTAAGATCAAGAAAGCATCGAGCTGTGTCTCCAAACAAGCAAGCCAGGGGCTAAGAAAATGTTTCTCACATTATTTCTTCAGTCAAGTGGAAACTGAACCAACAGAAACTCACCAATCCTGCATGAGCTGTTGTCTTGAGCTCCAGATGAAGGACCCTCTCCTGACCTGGCTCTCCTGGAGTAAATAATTTCGGAGCGCGGTTTTCGTTGGAGAGAAAGAAGCGATTCCCTCTCCCTCCAGCTCCTCCATAAGCTGCAATGTACTCTTCTCCATGCTGGGTGAGGTCAGCCACAACTTCACCATCCTCCTTCACCAAAGTACCGACAGGGACCTCAAAGGGAAGAGGTGCAAGCATTACACCAAAGCTCAAAGCCTGCAGCTGATCCTCCCCAGCTGATTTCAGATTTGCTGAAAATCGCTCCTGCATATTCCCAAGGTGAGGAGCCCAAAAAGAGAATTGTCTTTCATGAAACTCACTTTCTGAACTCAAACAGTACCATCAGACATTTACCCTCCATTACACAATAAGGTTCTCCAGCCTGTAAATCAGCCATGTACCAAGCTACCACCCAGCACCCACTGACTTACTTTAACATACATGTGTGCACCATTAGCTCCATAACAGTTTTTGCTTGTTCCTCTCTCTCCGTGAAAACCCTGATAGAAGCGGAACACTGAAGAAAGTGATTTTATTTGCTGGTCAGCTGAAAAGCAAAAGACACACATTTTGAACACATTGCTTTAGTAAAACAGGCACAGAAAAGCCAACTCTTGACTGTTCTTTCCCTTTTTGAATATTGCATGAGTGCACATCCTATTTACTATTTATTGTCCCTATTTTTTATTTACTGTCTCAACAATAACATATCAGGGAAGACTAATATCAATCTAAGTTGTGATGAAGTTTAACTGTCTGTACTTAGCTGCTTAGGTTTATTAATGTGGTCATTCCAAACCAAAATTAATTTGCTAGATTAGATTTTACAGCAGGGTGGTGGTAGAAGCAGCTTTACTCATCTTAAGAGGAAAATTTAATCAGATCTTAACATAACAGAGTCAGGCACCACTCACTAAAGTATCCGCAAAATACCTAGATTTTTAAAATTCTTTCTAAGGCTGTCAGTGTCATTTATGTCCTCCTTACCACAGCTCAGGACAAAACTTCAAAAGTGAAGACATGTCATACAGAAACAACCAATTTAACCTTTTTGCCATTTATCGTTTCATACCATCCGTGCAGCGCTGTTTTTGCTGGGGTGGGGTGTTAAGCAAGAAAACAACAACACAAACCAGAACAGATTCAGTGAGGTTTACCTTTAAAAATGACATGACCCCCATCACCTCCATTCCCACCATCAGGACCTCCAAACACTTTTCTGGGCTCACTGTG
Source organism: Serinus canaria (assembly GCF_022539315.1). Classification (NCBI taxonomy): domain Eukaryota; kingdom Metazoa; phylum Chordata; class Aves; order Passeriformes; family Fringillidae; genus Serinus; species Serinus canaria. The sequence goes on from NC_066333.1 coordinate 10,220,442, forward strand.
GAAGGACTGGCCCCCGTCTCCTCCTTGTCCTCCAACCACGCGCACTTTCCGCTGATCCACGAAATAACGTGTCTGCAACAAGGGTGGCAGTTGCTACCTTGAAGTACAATTTAGCAAACTCATCTTCCAAGAGGTTTTATTATTAGCTAGACCTGCTATATTTAACCATGATGAATTTCATTCAACAGTAAAAAAATCACAGAACTCTGAACCAGAACTCTGCTGGCATTCAGAGATCAACTAAATGCACTGTACTGAGTGTAATAATAAAGAAAATCAGATCTCATCTTTCAAGTGCTTTTAAGAACTTTTGAAAAAGCAAATGTCTAAGGCTATGTTGATGTAACTATCTATATCCAGAAAATGGATGAAATTCCTAAGGGAAAATATTAGGGAAGTACATTCGTTGACAGGTGGAATTGTTTACACAGGGGGATGAAAAGAGAAAGCATGACTGTGATCGTGGTACCTTTCTAATTCTGTCAGTTACTAAGGGACTCCATAACGTCCATAACGAGAATGGGCTTCAAGGGTCACTTTAAACAAACGGCACAAAGAGTACGAAAGGGAGAAAAAGTCTTAATAGTGTTATGATACCAAAGATAAGCAACTGAAAAAAACCTCCTCTCACGTCAACTTTTGATAAGCAAATTTATACTACTACTAAAAAGCCCTTTTAGAAAGTATTTGGCACCACCACACGGCGAAAGAGTAAACTATGGCTTTTAATGGGGAGTGATCTATGGATCATTAGAATATAATATTTTTCAGAAACGTGTAAATATAAAAACAGGATGAAGAATAAATTCTAGGACCCTGAAGTTTTTCTGACATAAAGTGATGCTTGTTTGGCAGCTGACTACGCCGCAGACTAAAAAACCAGTGAGAAACAAACCAATATTTTAGATTTAAAGCTAAAACACCATTTTAGAGCTTTAGCTTTAAAAACCTTTTTACTTTCTAGACTTATGGATGCTTCCCGCCCAAAGAGGCCAAAGGGGGAGAGGACCGCTACTACGATCAATGCGAGCACCGAGAATATCGCGGGGCAGACTCATTTCCTCACTGTTCTGGAAGTCAATTATATTTTAGCCAGTATTTCCTCACTCCAGAAGCGCCAGCGGCGGGAGGCACCCCGAACTCGCAGAGAGCCCAGCACTCACCAGCTGCCGCTCGGAAATGGCTCTCTTCTGCCTCAGCCGCCTGTCCTTGGCGCAGCGGGCGCAGCTCGTGGAGAAAGCCGGCGGGCTGAGCAGCAGCAGGACCGGCTCCCAGGGGCTGCGGCCGCTCCCCCCGGCCCCGCAGCGCCTCAGCGAGCGGCCCAGCCCGGCTCCACACAGCACCGCCATGGAGGGACAGGCACGGCCACAGCTCCGCCTTGGCCTCCCCGGCGCAGCCGCTGCGGCGAAGCCGCGCCCCCGGCAGCCCCGGCCCGGCCTCAGCCCGGCCCCAGCCCCGCCTCAGTCCCGCCTCTGCCCGGCCCCGGCCCGTGAGGGCTGAGGCGGCCCCGCGAGGCACAGAATCCCGAATGGTTTGGGTTGGAAGGGACCTTAAAGATCACCTCGTTCTCCCTTCCACTATCCCAGCTTGCACCAAGCCCCGTCCAGCCTGGTCTTGAGCGCTTCCAGGACTGGAGCAGCCACAGCTTCTCTGGGCACCCTGTGCCGGGGCCTCCCGCCCTTCGCAGTACTGAGCATCCTCCCAATACCCCATCTAAGCCTGTCCTCTGCCAGCTTGAAGCCATTTCCTCTTGTCTTGTCTCTCCAGGCCTTTGTAAAGAGTCTCTTTCCGTCTTTCTCACAGCTCCCTTCAGGCACGGGAAGGCTGCAATGAAGGCACCCCAAGGTTCCCCTAACCAGGCTGAACAATGGCGATTCTCTCAGCCTTTCCTCACGGCAGAGCTCCTCCATCCCTGTGACCAGCTTTGTCCTCTGGGCCCTCTCCAGCAGGTCCATGCCCTGAGGAGCTGAATTCTCCCTCCCTTGCTGCCACGCCGGGATCAGCCCAGCTCCCGGGGGATTTCTGGGCTGGAGCACGGCCAGCTCTCACCATCAGCACCCCCAAGGAAAGGGTAGCCTGTGCTACCCATTCCATCTGCCACAAGGAAAGTACCACCAAATCCACTTTCAGATAATATTTAAACTAAACCATTTTCAAGCATTCTGTATTACAAAACAGAAAATGATACAATTCATGGAAGAAGTCAAAATGCTGGCATCACTTTGTTTCCACATTAATACATAAAAATGGATGACACATTAAATAAAAGTTTTGTTATTAACAATTAGAAATATTAACACCAAAAATCATGTATAAATTAGGAAATAAATGTACAAACTATTTTCAAAGTGCTCTTTCAAATACATTATATACACAACATTCACGAAGTTCTTAATGTAAGACATTTCAGATTGATGTAATGTTGCTGTTTCAGTTTAAGTGTTGTTCATGTTCTCTCAAAAGCATTTCAGCACTTTCAAAAACCACATAAAAGGCATATTCCCAAACTGGCAAAGAGCAATATTGCATTCTTCTGGCTACCTGTAATAGTAATTATTATAAAGAAAACAATCTTAACTTCCTTTCTGTTCCTTGCTATTTGAGAGTACTTATTTGTATGAAAACACCAGCAGGAAAGATGAGATAAATGAGGACTGACTGAAAAAAGTCTTCTATTTTACCAGTAGTTGAAATTATTAACAAAGGAAGGACAGTGCTTGGACAACATTTAACAGTAAACTTCCTATTTGTCCAGTTAAAGATTTTCTTCTAAAGGAAAAACAAGTAATGAATTGAGAGATGTGTTCTGTGGTCTTTGTTTTTCGAAATATAAAGTCCTCGAAATCCCATAAATAACACCAGTCAGACAAAGAAAAGGAGAAAATTCTACACAGTGTATTTACTTTTGTAAATTTGCAGTTAATCTCATATCAAAAAATGTTTGTGGGCTACACAGCCACCCCCGCTTTTTGCTTCAGAGAAATTTGGACACAGTATTTTGTTCAACACTTAAATAAGCACTTTAAAAGCGCCCTTTTTTTCACCCCCCCCCCAAGACTTTATAAGAACATATAAAACTGAATAGAAGAGACTTACATTGTTCATACTGATTTTTACATACCACTAGTTCTTCTCTCTAAATTCTCCCTCTATTGGTATTCTCTCACTGGTTGACCCCATTAATAGCTCCTCTCTCTATATGCATAATAGTGTCTCACAATTAAAGCTGAATTTAATTGCTTGTCTGCAATAAAAATGCATTTTTTTTATTTTACCTCTGAACTATTTTTCTGTCAAGCTACAATAGGAAAATAAAAGTGATGATGAGCTGTGAGAACAACAGACCACCAAATTTGACAATATTTATGGTTATAATGCTTGCTGGGGAATCTGAGCAAGGGCAGCAGAAGAATCAGAATAAAGAAGGATGCCAGCCACCTGCTTGCAAAATTTGGCACAAAAATGTATATGCAAGTTATAAAATTTGGAGTAGGATATTCAAGATGGGACTTCTGCCAGATATTTTTCTCAGCTAAGCACGATATGAAGCAATATTGATGTCGAGCAGGCTGACACTGCAGGTCTCAGAGCTCCTTTCTGGTTTTCTTTCCACGACAGAAATACCTTTGTTTTTATATGTACATGGACATATAAAAGGTGCATCTGTTTATTAACATTTCTATGATCATAGGTTTGGATCCTCTTTCTGTACCTTTCACAAGAGAAATGTGGACTTATGCAGATTATAGGATTGGGGTGGGTAGGTAGGTATTATAGAAGTTGCAGTTACTTTTTGTCATATAGCACAGAACTGACATTTTATAAGGAATGTATCCATCCCCTTGTTCTGTAGAAGTAAACTGAAGAGCCATGGATTTTGGAGGCTGGCAGGTAATCTTCAATGCATCCAGTTAAAAAAAACACCAGTAACTTACCACAGGGAACTTCCCTGGACTGAGATGTGACTGATGGGCTTTGCTTTGGGCCAGACTGCAGAACAACCTGGCTGCTTTCCAGAACGGGGCACAACTGTGATCTAATGATCCTAAAGCTATTCAGAAACATCAAGAATGGGACAAGAGAGGGTAAATGAAAAACTTCTGTGTTGTATCAACATACAGTACTATACACAGCACCAAATATCAAACCATTAAAGCATTGTCTTGTTACCAGTAGTGCACTGCTTCATATCCAGCATGAAATGAACACTGTTCACATACAGACGCTGCTTTGTGCTAAGGGGTAACCAACATATTACAATTAATCAAAACTGCCTGTACATCCAGTTCAAAAGATTGAGATACTATTGAAAGGAATCTGACACAGCACTGTGTTCTTTTATTGCTGGTAATTTCCATATTGTCCCTGTTAAAAAAAAAAAAAAAAAGAAGAAATAGAAATGTTGAAGGATAATATATTGGAGGCTTACTGCAAGTTAGGCAATTTCTTTTGGTCTCTGAATTTTACAAGACCTACTGAAGTATCACCCATATACATGCCCCAAATTATCAGATAGATTTATAGACAGAGCTAACAGCCTAATCTGCTCTTTCAGAGCAGAGATTTAGACAATTTACCTGCTCATAGCCATAAGGCCTCTGTTGCTGAGCGGATGGGCCTGTTTGGGAAGCTCTGTAACTTCCATATTGCTGCCCCTGTCCCTGTTGGTAGCTGGAATACTGTGAAGAGGCTCCTTGTGCAGGACCTGAGAAGACAGTAAAATCCATTGCAGGCAGTAAAATCCATTACAGGCTTGATCTGCTGGAGTTTTTAAGAGTTAACACGATCCAAAATGTGATACTAACAAAGTAAGCTCTGTGAGCAAGAACAGTGAGTAAATTCTGCCAAGACCTCCCCTCTACGTTTACACTGGGAGGTGTTGATACTAATAATGATGTAGTTGCAGTAGTGTAAACTTCAGATTTTAAACTTTGCTCAAAAAATGTCATAATACTTCTAAGTGAAGCCTCTTTGAAATCTGTATTGGCACAGCTCAGTTATGATCTCTGTGCAAACTACCTGGCCTATATTTTAGTAACAACTGCATGTTTAAATTCCTCTCTAATCTGGCTGTGCCACCATAAGCAACAGAGGAGTGATCCTCTGGACTGCTGATGTTCCTTTTCATGTCAGTTCAGAAGGACTAGATGTGTAGGAGGCCTGGGAACCCAGGCAGTGACCCCCTGATGATGTTTAACATAAAGTCAACACGAAGAAAATGTGAATTTTTAACTTCTATCAAAAGAGAGAGGGATTCAGGATGGAATGCAGTGCTATACTTATGTATGTTACTGCCCAGAATCCCTTTACTAGATCTTTGGCTAATTTGGGTACATTGTTAATCCAAGGTTAATCAAGGAAATAGTTTATAGCCTATTTTAGCTTAGGAATGGAGGCATCAGGGTGAAACACTGAAAACACTTGATCAGCCACTGAAAGTTTTCTTACCATATCCTTGCTGTTGTCCTGGGTAACTCTGTTGATTTGGGTATTGCTGCTGGGAATATGTTTGCTGTTGTGCAGCTCCCTGTTGGTATCCTGCCTGCTGCTGGCTGTACTGAGAATTTCCTGGAGAGGGAAATATTGGAATTGTTTGGTCAGAGATGAAGCAGGTATTTCACTGTACATGTGGATGATAAGGAAAACAAAGGCATAAGAAGCCTTGGTCTAGAACTCATACACAAATACTTTTCTTAGAAACAGATGATTGGATTTTGCCAAGCAAGATGTTTATTTTTCCAGTGATTTTTAATTCTTTTGAATAGGAGAGTTACTTATTTATACACATCACTAAACAAACAAACAAACAAACAAACAAACAACCTGTTTCCCAAAGTAATTTTTTTATCCCAGAAGGGCTTCAGAAGAAAAAGTCACAAAGATAAGTCTGCCAGGATAAATAGCTGCTTTCTCAAGAAGCCCTCTCATTTTATTTTCTTCATGATAATGATGTTTATTCATATATCCCAGAAAAGACCACTTTATCTAGTTGTTACTGGTATTTATTTTTTTTTTAATACCTATGATAGAAATTCCATTTGCTGTATCCTGAAACAACAAAATGAACAGAGGCTCCATAGATGACATCGCTTCTCCTAAATGCCACCTTGCTTCAGCATAATTCAGTTAATAGTACCAGTTAATTTAGAGTACGGGGATCTCAATAATATATTGAATTTACTGTTAAGATTTTGCTGTGTTTTCCTACCTCCTTCATAGTAGTGTTGTGTAGAGTCGTCAAACGACCGGTCGTAGCTCTGTTCAGTATAGGATGACTGCTGATAGGCATAATCACCATGTCCTGCAAGGAGTCACAAAGATTTGTCAAATACATTCTTAAAGGGACCATAGACACAGTGTTGAATGTATATTTAATATATATTATGAAGCTGCTTATCCACCAAGATGAGGCTAAGAGCACAAACAGACCCCTTAGGGAGAATATCGAATACGAGGCAAAGAAAGTCACACCAATGGACAGAACTCTTGTGTTTACTAATCCAAACTGGGCTTTGGGCTCTTCTTGGAGCAGTTAATATAGCAGGGTGCACTGATGTGCATGTTTTGTACCAGGCTCCCATCCCCTGGGATTCTAATTTTCCAGCATTGAAACTGGAAATGAAGCACAATAGGTTTGCAGTGTCCTTGGATGTGGCAGTCGTGGTGCTCTGCACTTGAGCAGTATCACGGTGAGCCCAGCTCAGAGGAATTACCATCTGGATAGTATTGCTGATTCATGGGTTCTGATGAGCCTTGGCCATGACTGTACTGCTCACTGTAATATTCTTCCTGACCCATGTACTGCTGCGAGGAACCTGCAAGGCACAAGACAAGGCAGACTGAGTCTGTGGACTCCTAAGGGATGCATTTCTCTTATCCAATTTTTTTTTTTTAAGAAAACAAAGTTTATTTCTGGAAGAGCAAACAACTGAGAGCAGTTATAAAGATGTTTTTCTCACTAGAAAAAGGAAATAAATTTGTATTCTCAGCCAAAGCTGGTAAGATGGTTGAAATTTCCTACAATCACTCCTGCAGTAACACCGAAAGTAAGGGCTGCATTTCATCTACTAATCTGAGATCTTAGAAAGCACAGGAATGGATTCCATGCTCAAGAGCACAGTCAGAATTAAATATATTTTCATTAATACATAATTTGTTTATTAGCAAAATTCAGTTTATTTTCGAATCAGTGTAGCATCTTTATTACCTCTTAGAACTTATTCCAGAGAGGTCTTAAAGCATGGTAGTTATCCTCTGGTGTTTTCCTTTCCTTGGCCTAATTTTTCATTCTAATTGCTGGCAAACTGTATCTTCTTTCCAGAAATGTGTTCCTTGCTAACTGTGCCATGTTAGGGCTGATCCAGCATCATGAGAAAGAATTTAATAGATTCCCAGTGCCTTGAATGAGCTGTATATCAAATTGTTTATATTTTCTTTAGAGATTTATGATCCTTTTTAAACAGAATTATTTTTCTAAACACCCAAAATAATTAAATTGATGAATCTTGAAAATAGATTCAAGTGCATCTTATTGTCATGATACTTGCACCATTCAGGACTTCCTCTGCTCCTGGGCGAGATTCTCTGTTTGTAAATGTGACTTGGAAATTTTGGTGACTTATGTATCCCAGAGGATAGACTGAGTGTCATCAGTCTAATGAGGTTCTATCAATAATCTGATAGCAATTTTACCTTGCTGTGAAGCTCTGTAAGGGCCCATGGGTCGCTGCCCCATCATGCTGTTGCCTTGGTTGCTCTGGCTCATCATGGCAATGGAGGATTGTCCCTGGTAGTGCTGGCTCCCTCCTTGTGCTGAGTTGTAATGTGACGTTGCTGCTTGCTGGTGCATCATGGAGACTACAATGGACATGGAAAAGATTGTTTTCCAAAGGTGAACATGGGGCAGTTCTCTCCTAGTCTCTTTAGAGGCAAGCTAAAACCTTCAGCTAACATGCATCCTGATAATTCTGTGAATTTTCCACAGGGGGAGATGTTTTCCTACTGGATTTATTTACTCTTCTGCACTGGAATGCAGAAGGGATCTTATTACATGGTCAGTTCTTGCCATTTGCTTCAGCAGATATTTAAAAATACACCCAGCCCTTGATTATTATTAGCTTGCTTAAAAGAATGTAAACCTTATTGCAGTAGGGTTAAAGGAAGAAACAAGAAATGATGTTTGTTCCTGTCTACCTCCTGACTATTTCATTGCTGCATTTCTTTTCTAATATATTCTTTCTTGTGCTTCCTTCTTCTCAGACACCTGATGATTATAGAGTTTAAGTAAACTGATATTCTAGGATTTATTTGATTCCTAAATGTCATGCTGCTGTAAAGAATTCTAAAGCATCAGACATCCCATTCAATGTGATTCAACTAGCAAACTTTTTTTTAATTAAGAGATTGAGTTGTCTGCTTGTCTCTTAATGCCCTGCAAACAATGTGAAGTACCAATAAAATAAAAAAATGGGCTAGTAATGTACAAACAGTAAATGTGTTACAACCTGGCAGGTTCTTTGTGCTTGGGCAAAGGTGCTGCTCAGATCCTTCCCATGGCTGTGGGATTTGCTGCCAGGGCTATCAGACAATGCTGCTGCACCTCTACCTGACCCTCCTTCCCCCAGCTCAGCCCTAACCATGGCGAGTCAGCCTAAGTTAAAGCAAGTCTGAAACTGTTCTGAATTACACTGACCCCTGACACGTGGAAATTCAGAGATTCCTAAAGCTGTCTTTTCCTCCGGTACATTTGTCACTCTCCACAGGAAATATTGACAGAACAAAGTCATGCGTGGCAAACCCTCTGAGGTCAGTGGAAAGCCAAGGTGGCCCAGGAGGAGGCAGAGGGAGTTACCTGGGTTGGACTGCATGTTGATGTTTGTTCGAGAGACGTAATTGCCTATGGAGCCCTGGCCTTGCATTGGCACGTTCTGAGACGCAGGCACTGTGTGGCTGTAGCCAGGGCCAGTCCCATGGCTGCTGACACTCATGCTCAGAGAGGTCGTGGGCATGGTGTTCTGGCCTGACTGCTGCATAGACACGTGGTTAGGACCTACAAAAATTAGAGAGAGCAACAGGAAAATCTCAGCTGTTATTGGCAAAGCACAGTGAGCATGAGGCCTCGCGGCCTTTCTGAAATACCTTCTGATAAGGCAAAACAAAAAAACCAAAAGTCCTCAGTATTAACACTCCCTGTTATGTACAGACAAAGTAAAAGTGCCTGCTGCACAGTTAGAGCAAACCTCCTCTTCCTGGCAGCCAAATCGAGGCTGTACAGGATTGCAGATGGAAAGAACAAAACCAGCAGCAATGCCCTACAACCACTTCCTTGCAGGCAGCAGAAATAAATAATGCCACTGATTTCAGGTACTTCAGAAAATACATAGACTCTGGGAACATCCCAGCCTTTGGAAATTTGTCCTTTCCTTCCTCTTGTCCTGCAGTTGATTCCTTTTCCCCCTTCACACAGGTGGTGACAATGGAAAGGCACAACAGTGGCTGAGAGACACTTTGCAGATTGCTGCATGCACTATTCCTACATAGTGTATATAACTATATTTAACTATCTATAACTGTATAGTTCCTCTATAACCAGCTCACCTTCTTAACTGGGGCTTCTGAAGTACCAATGCAGCCTCTGCTCAGAGAACAAGCCTATCTCTCCCTTTCCTGAAGTTTGACTAAAAGTTCCACAGAGGAAGATAACTTTTCCAAGCCACCATTACAATCCCAGTTGTTACTCCCTTGCCAGCATCAGAGTGTAATCATCAGACTGCTCCAGATACATCCTGAGTTTGTACCATCCTACTTATCTGGCAGTGTGCTTATTTTTCAGAATTCTGTTCCAGTTGGGTAGCTAATATTGGGGGAAATGGGGTTCTTATTTTTGTTTATTGCTGGAAATAGTTTTATGAATGAGTTTTGCAAAGTTGTTTTCACTGTATATTGTTACTATCCAAGCTGTGATGGTGCATATTGTTGTCTATCTAAATGCAGCCATATTGTTGTCAATTTCAATTAATTTAGGTAGAATGCAGAATCCTTAGAAAAGGCAGAATTATGTTGCAATGTTTAAATAACAATATTTGAATTCAGGGTTATTAAGTGTATCTGCAGCCTCTGAAAAACATCTAACTCATTTAGTACAAACCTCATTAATTACCCTTAATGCTTTTCATAGACATCAAAATGAGAGTATTTGCTGTAAGTTATGATATTTTCCTCTGATGGAGAGAAGCAAGCAGCAGTTTCAACAAGAGATAAAGAGAGCCAGCTCTCCTGAAATCAGTGGAGCTGGGTCAAAATGCTACTACAGAAAATTATCTCTGTGTTTTGCTCTGGTTTGTTTAAGTTGTAAAGCTGATCCTGGTGCAACACAAGGTCACACAGTGTGTGAATGGAGATAGAGTTGCCTTGAGTGAGAGGTGGAGTGAAGCAAGTGTTGGTAAACCTTGCCTTATTTGCATGGGAAAAATTAGAGATTCTTGGCCCTCTTTAAAATAAGAAAAAAAAAAAGGTTGGCTAATTTGTGACTGTAAGGGAAAATATGTGGATGAGTCCAGTCCTCATGACTTCCAGCCTGGTTCTTTCAATCAGCAGAAAATTACTCCAGAGATCTGGAGGAGGCTGGGGAGCAAATCAGAAAACCAACAACAGTAGCACTGAAAATGCCTATTCTCTATAACACAAAACAATGTTTTGACTGACTTAATATATTACTCATACTCAGTATTAAATCTTTCAAAACAAAGGCCCTGAGAAATTTAGTGAGTTCACTTTACAGGTCCCTTATCCAGTCCTGTAAAAGGTACAATAGGCTTGACCACGAAGGGATTTTCAAAAACTCAGAAGTAATTTCATGGCTTGTGTCTGCTCTTGAGTTCCTCTGCCAAGGTCTGTGATTTTACAATCAGATTTTTCTATTTATAGAAATTGGTTTTGCTCTCTGTTACTCTGGGAGACACCCACAGAAACAACTGACTGAATAACTGTGATCTACAAAATAAACAGATTATTCATAATGTAAAACGCACATATTAAAAATTGTTTTTCAATTAGCTTAGTTGCATGAACAAAACCAAACAGATTATATTATCTTTTTAATATGAAACGTCTGTGCAAATTCTTTGACTGTGTAGTACAACCTCTGCAAGCTTCTGTAGGGGACAAAGACTGGTGCAACACCAAATGATTTGTAAGGAGAAATGTATCCTGGAAGGTCTTTGCAATCTGAAGGCTTGGTTGTGTGGTTAGTCATGCAAGCAATTCCATTTTACCCTGGCCAACCCTGCCACTTCCATGACAAAAATACTGCAACATATAATTTTTCTTACTAAAAACTTGCATGCATCTTTACTTGGTGATTTTCATCATCCATTTTTTTTTAAAAAAAGTCTTTCATTTCCTCTGCAGAAACACAAAGCACTGCAGAAACCAACATCATTCCTGCCTGTAGCCATTTTGTGGTGATTTCAGCATGTGCCTGAAATCCCCATATGCCTGAAAGGTGAGTTAGGAGAGGTCTTTTCCAGCTCTCTAAGTATATTCTGCATTAATGATTTTGTTGCCAGGCAACAGCAAAGCAGCACAAAGGGGACCAAAGCTCACCATTGCTAATCTGACTCTGCATGAGGGAGGAAGGAGGAAGGCCGGTCCCGATGGCATCGCTGAGATTGCTCTGCGAGTGGAGGGATTGGTTGGAGGCGCTCTGACTCATCCCTCCCGGGCCCAAGTTTATGTTTTGCGTTGGTGGCTGCGAAACAACAAGGAGGAAAAAGCAAAATTTTTGGTTAGGTTTTGAATTAGAAAAATAGCAGCCCCCAAATTAGCCTGACTATGACTAAAAACTGCCTGGGATAAATATGTGTTTGCTTTGCTTTTGGGGTAAATCTTTCTCGGTTTGACTCCTCTGTGTCAATGACATTGAGCATGACAGAGCAGCTGACAGGCAGCAGCACAGGGAAAGGCTTGAAATTACTGTGTTTGTCACAGAGCGTGGCTTCTGTGCTCGTTCCTCTGCACTCACATGGATTTCCAAACACAACCACTGCGGGGAATGCATTAGCAAAGACAACACAGGAGTGTGGTGACAGATTGACCTTTGCCAAGCTATGCTGCAGTTTGTGTTACTTGTGGTACTTCCCAAATCAATCCACTGAGCAAGAATAACAACATGTGTAAAGACAAACCTACGCCCGAGTGTTGAATTAGATTTTTGATGCAAATCAGCAGCACATTTTTCCCCCACAAGTAAAGAATAGAGTAAGAACAGGTAAGAATATTGAATCTGGAACAAATGGAGCTGTTCAGATCTGCACCACTGCATCATTTTGGGACAGAGATTAACACAAATGTCCCAAAGAACATAATGTAAATGCAATAAAAGTAACTTTTGATTGGTGGTCTACTTGGCCACTTCAAAACTTTCAGCTGGAAAAATACTAAAGAACAGTTCATTTATAGTGATCAGTGACAGAATCAAAGAACATTTCCCTCTGGCACAGCTAATGTATCTGAGGGAAAGAATTATTAGTTCTACTAATATATTACATTAGTAGAACTAATATAGTTATATATATATATATATATTCATTAACATATTAATTACAGTAATTGTACTGGTACTTACAGCAGGAAGCAAGGACTGCATATTCTGGTTAGAGTCTGCTATTGTTGCCAAGTAAACCAGGTTTCTGTGCAAGATTTGTTGGTATCTACAGAACAAGGAGTAAAGCTCATTTGGAAAGGGTTAACAATACACAAAATTCCAAATATTTCTCTTTTTTCCCCCCTATTTACAAATGGCTAATTAAATTACCTTAACCCATTTTTAATCTGCCCTAATAAACAGCAGCAGCAATGTCCTTTGTCTGTGCTGTCATGTTTCTCATCAAGGATCAGTGTGCTCATCACCTCTTTTATAAAAGGATAAACTTCAAAGGATAAACTTGGGGGAAGAGAAAATACACCCTCCTTTGAAAGCACTCTGAACTGTGGAGCTGGGACCTCCACCTTTGAGGACTGATACCCAGTCAGCTGCTCCAACAATCAGACACTTCTCCCTTCTCTGTCTAACAAGGGCCCTGATAGGAATGAAATTCCAGAACTCCAAAGCCCAAAACCTGTTTTCCCTGCCAGCAAGCTGAGAAAAACATGACTTTTTTTTCAAGAGTGCTCTAACTGGAGTGTTTACTCAAGTAAGCAGCACCAGAACCATTTATGCTTCTTCACAGTTCTCCATGAACTGGAAAAGCTCCTAGAAAGGAACAGGAGTGTTTCCAAGAGCAAACCAACAGCTGTGCCACTGAGCAAAGGGAAGAGCCAGACTTCAGGAAACACTTCTAACAAACTCCCCACTTTGTAATACTCACTGAGTACATTCTGCAGTTTTCCCCTTGCTCTGATAATCCATAATACATTGTATTAGGTGGTGATTTTCATCTAGCATCTGCATAAAAGAAATAGGACCAGAACATGTTACCATGAGAATTGTATGGAAGTCCTGTGGTTCTGTGATTCTCCACCCTCCTTGGCACTGGATGGTGTTTTGTGCAGTTTTGTTGCTTTGGCTGTTGTAAATTACCTACATGTGACTTTATTGAGCCACAGGGTTGATTCACTTATAAACAGTTATTTTTAAAGTGGTTCCTTGAAATACCCATACAAAAGAATTCATGCACTTAGCTTGTTCCTTAAATGGCAGATAAATTCTGATGCTGAAGAAGGAAAACATTTTCACTGTGAGTTATCTCTGCCTCATCCCAAAGTATCACCCAACCCTTTCCAAAACATCAGCTATTACCAACATGCCTACTTTTAAGTAGGAAACAAACTTTCAAACAATTAAACCTACTCCTTTTCCTCCTTTTCCTAAAGCATGCTGACAGCTGAACCTGATGAAGTACAAAATTTGCATCACTGCAGCTACTGAAACCTTGTTTAAAAGAATTATATCCCGATATGTCCTGACTTTTATTTAATGAGCTCATGATATGATTAAAGCTTAAAATATCATTTGATTTGTTCTGAAATTTCAGATACATTAGTTTGTCCCTTTCCCCCAGATTTCTTGTGAATGCAGCATGCTTTCTCCAGGTGAATGAATAAAAAAAAATAATACCAGCATACAGAAATTTAGATTTGTCTCTGGCATAATAGAGCTTGTAGGTACCACTGCTATCAAGTGCTTGTAAGACTGGGCTTTTGAGCCACTGTGTCATTGGGGCAGGAGAGCTCTTGAAGAAAGAACCATTTCTGGTTCAGAACTGAATTTCACTGCCCTGGAAATGCTCTTTGATGAACTATTTTAGAGGAGCACCACCACTACTCTATTGCCAAAAGCTCTGACTTCCTCCATGTGAAATCTGTTTTAGGAATATTTGATACTGGGATAAGAACAGCTTTGAAAGACTATTAAAATTGAGTTAATAAATAAAAATGAGCTGCTTATATAATATGAATGCAAATAAGAACAATATTTTTCATAGAATTTTCTATGTGTTCTCAAAAGCTCACTTTAATGAGGACTTTATGAGTTTTTTTTTTTTTTCTCCTGCTCTCTCTGCTCCGTTTCCATTCTCGGCTATAAATCCCATCCAGGTCCTGTGCCTGCAAGTCTCTTCCTCAGCATTGCTGATGGTCAAAGAGGAGGTCACTGCCAACAGCCCAACACTGATGAACAGTCCCAAAGTAACCTGCCAGCAAATGCACCTCAGATGGGAAATGGTTCCACTCACTATTTTTAAAGAAAGAACATTTTGAAGCCTCCATGAAGTTTATGAATATGCAAAAATGAAAGGACTTGAAAATCGAACAGAAGACACTTTATCTGACTTTTGTGTGTGGGTGTGGGTTTAATTGCAAACAACTGAATTATGAAATCATTCCAACTGATTTGCAGGTGAGAGAAAAACTTATTCACTGAGTCTGAAACATTTCTGTATTTAAAACGAATTGGTTTCACAACACCACGTGCTGCAAGAGCTCCACAAAATGGGATGTTTCCAAACACTCTCCCGAGATGCAAGTCATCTCTCTAGCCTCTCTCGTGGCAGTTTGTTCTGCCCTCAGCTCTGCTCTGTCACACGCTGCCATCGAGGGGATTTTTGTCCCCTGGAAGTCATAAATTGGCAGCAGATCGCGGCTTGGCCGCACAGCCCCTGGTGACAGATTAATTGCTGCGCTGGCAGTGGCACTTCTGCCCTGGTCACTGGCAGAGAAGGGAGCACACGGAGCTCACACCTGGCTGCCACCACACCTGAGCCGTGGGGAACAGTCAAAATGACAGCAAAATGCACCTGATAAACAGCAGTGACAGTAAAAACATCACATTCTTTATTGACATTTCCAGCCTCCTCGCTCCTGACCGTCACCTTCTGCAGGAGAAGGGTGCCAGGGTCTGCTTGTGCTGCCAGTCCTGGGAAATAGGAAACAATAACTTCCCAACTCAGCACCCTCTGATTTGGCCTCCACATGAGACCCATGTAGGGATCACCTCTCCAGAGAAAATTTTTCAAAACCTTTGTTTGTCATTAAACATCAGTAAACACATCACAATAATAATATTAGTTTATGAAAAATACCAGTGGCTGGTGCTCCCTCTATCTTCTGAGAGATTAAAATTCTGCATCCAGATACAAAAGAAAACCATTGCAAATTCAGTATTTTATTTGAATTCATTTTTTTAGGTTGGATTCTTTGGGGGCAAGAAGCTGACATACCATCATAAATTTATCCCATATTTGCAAATGTTATTGCCGTTTCCCAATGTATGCTTGGCAGCGTTTCCCCTTGGCGAGCAGCAGGGATAACGTGCCATCCCGATTTTATTCCCTACGTCCTTCTCTCGCTCTCTTTGCAGCGATCTGAACACCTTTGCTTTGTTCCACCTCCTCCTCCTCCTCCTCCTTCCCCCACCTCTCTCTCTCCAGCTGTCCATCTCTGCAGCCCTCACAAATTCACGAGTTTTCCTGATCGCCCTAGAAATCAGCCTCCAGCTGCAGGAGCATGGACAGAATAAATGTCTAAAATTGTCTGTATAAAAGCATGCTCTTTTACCTTCTGGATAGTTTGCTGGGTGACCTCCCCTTTGCCTCTTGGGCGAGCAGAAGCAAAGGCAACCGACATGGTGGGGGATTTTTATGTGTCTATAATATATCGGTTCCAGGCTCTAATAATATTGTTATTATCTGGCTGCTATTGCCGTGCGAGGATTCTCCGCAGTGCACGGGGAGGGGGGCGCCAGCAGATGGTACGATCTGCGCCCCGCGAACGCCCGCGGGCGCCGCGCCCCGCGCCTCCGGGCACCGCCCCGGCCGCGCCCCCCGAGCCCCCGTGGTGGCGGGGCGGCGGCGGCGGCGGCGGTTCGGGAGGGGACGGGAGCGGCGGCGCCACCGCCTCCCCGCCGCACTCACATGGTGCGGTCCCGGCCGCCCGGCTCCCGCGGCCTCGGCCGCGCCGCCCGCTGCGCCAACTGCGTACGCCGGCTGCGTACGCCAAGTGCGCCAGCGCGGGGAGCGGCGCGGGGTCGCTACGCTAAGTGCGCTGCGTGCGGCTGGGGGACAGCGGGAACGGGGGACAGGGAGCGGCCGGGGCAGCACGGCGACATGGTGACAGGGATGGAGCGCCTCTGCTGCGAGGAAAGGCTGGAGAATCGGGGCTGTTCGGCCTGGCGTCGGGGTGACCCGATGGTGGCTCTCCAGTACCACAAGGGGACTCACAGCAAAGATGCGGCAAGGCTGTTTACAAGAGAGAGGAGTGACAGGACAAGGGGAATGGGTTCTCATTGAAAAAGAGTAGATTTAGGTTAGATAGTAGGAGAATCTTCCCTGCCCTGGCGGCGAGGCCCTGGCACAGGGTGCCCGGAGAAGCTGCGGTTGCCCTATGCCTAGAAATGTGCAAATCGGGGTTGGACGGGGCTGGGAGCAACTTGGGGTAGTGGAAGGTGTCCCTGCCCATGGCACGGGCTGATTTTTGGGGTCACTTCCACCCCAAACCCTTCTGGATTGCCTGCACGGTGCGTTCGCCAAGCGCGGGGCGTGCCGGGCGCTGCGCCGAGCGCGCACGGCGGGAGCGCTCCGCAGCGTGCGCAGAGTGCGTACGCCAAGTGCGCAGCGCAGGAGCGCAGCGGCCCCGCCCCCGGCCCGCCCGGATGACGGTGCGGGTTCTGCCGGAGCCATGAGCTACGACCGCGCCATCACCGTCTTCTCCCCGGACGGGCACCTCTTCCAGGTGGAGTACGCGCAGGAGGCGGTCAAGAAAGGCTCCACCGCGGTGAGTCGGCGGCCGCGGGGCTGGCGGGGCGGCGGCGGCGGGGCTGGGCCCGCGGCGGGGCTGGGCCGCGCTGCGCGCCCGGCCTGGCGGGCCCGGGAGGCCGCGGGGCAGCGGGAGCCGCTGCAGGAGATTCCCCGGGGGGATCCACCGTCCGTGGGGCTGCGCAAAGCCCAGCGCTGCCTGCGGGGCTCCGGCGGAGCGTTAGGCCTGGAGGGATCCTCTCCTGGTCCGTCCGTGCTGCAGAGTGTGGTATATTCTGTGTTTGTGCACGAGGCAGAGTCCCTGTGCATTGAACACGTCGGTAAAAGCCCCTAGGAGTACATTGCTTCTCCCGGCTTCCAGCTGTCCCAAGCTTTTGCTCCATGAAAGTTTTAATTCATTTAGGGGAGGAGAAAAAAAGTGTTATTTGCAAATACCGTTGTATTAGTGATTGTAATAAGTTCTAGTAATAATAAGTTTTAATTTAAAAAAGTCGTAATTGTATTAATAGTTGTAGTATGTTTTAATTGCCATTACCAAAAAGAAAATGTACCGTCTTTGGGATGGGAATAAATGTAACAAGATTTATTACCAAATAGATTCCTCGGTTTTTTCAGAAATTAAAAATACTGTACAGGTGGAGACAGCATGCAATATAATCACCCATCTTTGTTGAGTTTATTGTTTTTGGAAACATTTGGAACATGCTGATTCCCATCCCCCTGTAAGAAACAGTGGGAATGAAAGGGAAGGGTCAAGGGCTTTTTTTTCCTCCGTGATGTTGGAAAATTTGTATTCCAGGTACAAATTAGGAAATTAAAGCAGCTACAGACAGAACATTTTGGCAGCTGTAGGTGTTACTTGGCCTGATCTTCAGTGCCTTGGGCTCGGACTAGTGGGGTGTTCCATGGCTGTGGAAACACTGATGGTACTGCTGGAGAAAGGATAGTTCGTAAGAGGAGCTGGAGTCTGTCTTTTGGGAGCCACAGGGATTTAGGTTGTTATAAACTGGTGATGAAACTGCACCCTGAAATGCATTGCAATTTTTTTTACATCAGTCCTGCCTCTGGGTTGAGTGGGAAATAAAATCCTGACTTCAAGCTGAGGTAATGCTTACAGCGTGGGGGTTTGTGCTTGGTTACTGCTCACTTGAGTAAAGTCTGCAGCTGTCAGGATGTTTGGACCTGGGTTAACTTTTTTACTTCTTCTTTTCATACACGGAAGGTTGGAGTAAGAGGGAAGGATATTGTTGTCCTTGGTGTGGAGAAGAAGTCGGTGGCAAAGCTGCAGGATGAGAGAACTGTCAGGAAGATCTGTGCTCTGGATGACAATGTCTGCATGGCTTTTGCAGGTACATGGTCCCTTCAGGGCTTTTGGCAGTTATCGGGGCACCTTTGGGTGTGTTTATGGAATATGGGAACCCAAAATTAGGGGTGTAACTGACTGAGAACTGTGGGAAGCACAGTATTTCCACAGCAGCTTATCCTTTCTTTTTTAATATGGAGAAATAGAGTGTCAGTGTCAATAATATTTTTAAGGGGAGATCTGATTTAACTGACTAAAACGACAAGGTTTTGGTTCAGTGTGCAGGAATGAGAGGCTCAGTTCTTTCTCCTGCCTTGCTCCCTTAGCCAGGGTCTGGGATATGTGCAGGGGTGTTCACAAACTTGAGGAAAAATTCTCTAATAAAAACAAGGCAGTACGTGAAAAATGGCAGCATTAGCTAAAATGTAAAATAAGAATTAAATTTCTTGGAAATCTTGTTTTTAAAGGGTCACACACTTTTGTCAGCTAACATCATGCTGCTGTAGCCTCATTAACTAGATGAGGTTTGCTGGGCAGATCAGACTGGAGGAATGCAAGAGGAATAATGTGTGTGAGAATAAGCATGGCAGATTTGCTGGGATATGGAATGCTGTCAGTAATATTCCCATTACCTGTTTCAGAACTGTGTATGTCACTTAACTCACAAACATGGAAGCTGTAAACTAAACCCTTTAGGTTTTTTTGTGCATTAGCCTTTTTCTTCTGCCTTACAAATGCTCTTGCTCAGCAAACCTGAGAGTTTGAGCTCTGCTTTGATTTTCCCTTGCTGTTGACACTGACCTCGTGGCCTTTTAGGGCCAGATTGGTGTTCTGAGATTTTTTCATGACTCTGAGGCCACTCTGTCATTTCAGGGCTGACAGCTGATGCCAGGATAGTCATAAACAGAGCTCGGGTGGAGTGTCAGAGCCACAGGCTCACTGTGGAGGACCCTGTCACCGTGGAGTACATCACACGCTACATTGCCAGCCTGAAACAGGTACCTGGGGCTGCCAGAGCTGCTGAGGGTGTGTCCTCACCTGACAGAGGTGTTTTATGTGCTCTTGTGCTAGCCTGTGCTATGCATTCTGTACAGTTTGGTGTGTAACAGATGTGTACCACGTGGGACTAGAGTGTCACATGTGTTACATGAACCACACATTGTGTAACATGGAATATATGACACTTCTTCAAGTTGTGTAAATATCTGGGCTCTGGCCTCACTCCACTTACCTGGTAAAAAACACATTGTGGGTGTTTATTGGGAGTGGAAAAAAACAATTGAGTGCTGTTTGAGTTTTTTTTCCCCCCAAGATAAAGCAACTAGTGCTTGCAAGGCCTGCACAGTTCCATGTTCATGTCATCAGGAGCACCCTGCTCATCTCACTCCCAGAACAGTGGGCCTGGGTTACTGTCTTTTCTTATGGCTCCTGGTTTAACTCCTGCAAAACCATTGCAGGGATGGGTAAGAGGGGAACAAATTGGTGCAGTATTTAATATGTTTTGTGTTTGATAGTCATGAATTTATAATGGACTGCAGCATCAAAATATGCCCAGCTGTGTTCTGTGAGAAAATTACTCATTTGCCAGTGTATTAAACTGATTTTCAGCCACCAGTGAGAATTAGAGAAAATTTAATTACTTATGCACAGATCTGCTGGAGCAGTGGTGATGGTAATACTGTGATTGTTGTAATAATCACTGGTCTGTCAGAGCAAGGCACCACTTCCAGAGTTTCACTTTGTTCCTTTATCCAATCTCACATTTGTGTCTGCCTTTCTGGCACATTCACCATTTCTCTCACCCTGTTGCAAACACACCTGGCCCAGCTCCTGCTGCTGTGGTGCCGTGGCTGTCAGCCCTCCTGTGCCCCTGGTGTGTGACTTTGCTAGCAGTGCCCCAGGAGGGCTGTGACATGGCTCCAGTGTAACCTGCTTACAGCAGGAGCTGCCATGATTTCCTGTAGAATCAGTGCAAATCATCAGTGAAAACTGTTCAGGTGTCCTCGTGGTATTTTTTTGCACACTGGGGCTTGTAGACCTGTCTCTGGCTGCCTCAGCACCGCTCAGCAGGCTGGGAGGTGCTTCTGGAAGCTGTAACCAGGTGTAGGAACTACACCTGGACAGGAACTACCTCTCACCTGCCTGCCTTAGGGGCTCCATGGGATACAGAGTCCTGACTAATGCAGAGAGCCAGCTAAAAGCATTTCTGGTTGTAACTGCTCCAGAGTGTGCTTTGCAGCCTGGAAAGGTGTTCAGAAGTGCCTGAGATGTGTCCTTTGTGCTCAGAGGTACACGCAGAGCAACGGCCGCAGGCCCTTCGGGATCTCCGCCCTCATCGTGGGCTTCGACTTCGATGGGACCCCCCGGCTGTACCAGACTGACCCCTCTGGCACCTACCATGCTTGGAAGGTGAGTGGGTGCAGTCCCCACTGGAAATGGAATATTTGTGAGTTAATGTCTCCTTTAAAGTGGGACTGGGCTAGGGGAGATCTCGCTGGCCAGATGGTGCTGTCTCACAGCTGCAAAAGTCCTTAATGATCAAATGTACTGAGAGTGGCCATCTGCAGTTCAGCTTTCCTTGGGAAGTCTTGTCCTGCTTTACAAAAAAAACCCAAAACCAACCTGTCTGTGCCAGATAACTGTCCTTGTGTGTGACAGATTATGTAGTTGTACAACTTTGTGTTTCTTTCTTACTCTGCAAATGACATCTTTTCTAAACTCCCATTCATTTTCTTTTTCCCCTTTATGTTTCCAGGCTAATGCCATTGGCAGAGGAGCCAAATCTGTGCGTGAGTTCCTGGAGAAAAACTACACTGATGAGGCCATTGAAACGGATGATCTGACTATTAAACTTGTCATCAAGGCTCTTCTGGAGGTGAGGCTGTTTCACATCTCTCCTGTGGCTTTTCACTGTCCAGAGTCACTTCTTAGATGTGAATATGGGAAAATATTTGTGAATGTCCCAAGGAAATACTGCAAAGGATCTCTGAGAGCTGTTTACTGTAGGCTGTGGGTGTTGGATTGAATTAAAAGTTCAGAATATTTGGGTAACAATTTCCATGGTTTACACAGAACTTAGCAGCAGCTCTGGGGAGGAAAACAGACTTCAGTTCTGGGTTAACACAAATGCACCAGAGATGTGCTAAAGCACATGCTGAATATTTTATTTTTTTAATTGTAGTTCAAGATACAGAAAATAGCACAGGTCAGGTGGTGGGGCTGAGGTGTTCTCCATCTGCCCAGGGCACTGGCACCACTGTGAAAACCCTTTTGAGAGTTAGTGCTGCTGGTGTTGAAAGCTCAAGAGCCAAGGAGTGAAATACACCCCATCCACATCTATTCTTCTGAGGAGACCTGAGAGGAGTTTTTTGGAGTGAATTCCTGGCCAGGCTCCTAAAGCTTCCCTCTGCCTCACACAGGTGGTGCAGTCTGGTGGGAAGAACATTGAGCTGGCAGTCATGAGACGGGAGCAGCCGCTGAAGGTGAGGCTGTTGTTTGCTTCTCTCCCCTTGAGCCTGTTTCTGATACTGTCCTTGTTGATCTGCCTGAACTTAATCTCACATTTTTGTACTGACAAATACTTCAGTTTATTCTTCGTGGCCAAGGAATGTTGTTGTGTCTGCAGCAGGTACCTGGTTTCAGATAAACAGCAGTTCTTCCCATGGCAGAACTAGAATCACTTCCATGAAGGTCTCTTAAGTTTATTGATATCCTGAGGGTCACCACCCATGTTTCTGTTTTAGATCCTAAACCCTGAAGAAATTGAGAAGTATGTGGCTGAAATTGAAAAGGAAAAGGAAGAAAATGAAAAGAAAAAACAGAAGAAAACATCATGATGAATGAAATGCACCCACTTAGCTGCTTCTTTTTAATTCGAGTGATGGGTTATTCTGTATAGACATGTAGGCATTCCAGTTACTCATACTGTGCTCTCTTGAGATCTACAATAAACCTACTGATTTTTTTTTAAAGCTGTTATTTAAAAAAACCTGTCTGTTCCTTGGATTTTAATTACCCAGCATGATCTGATTGGCTACAGAACAGCAGCAGTGACCCATTAAAGGACAGAGACTTTGCTTGCATTTTTTTCCCTGGACACTTCACTTTGTTTAATGGTTCTTTTCTGCACTGTCTCAGCTCTCAGCATGTGCCTTTTTTTTTTTTTTTTTTACCCTAAGCAGCTGTCTTGGGGGTTGTATTATGGTCTCAACATAACTAAGTTGGGATTTTTACTCCCTAATGGGCATCTTTCAAGGTGAAAAGGCTGGGTCTGCCTTGCAGCAGCTTGTGACAGCAGGTGTGTGTTGTAGTGCTAAAGGACAGGAGAGAGGGGGCTGTGTTTTGGGGGTCAGCATGACAATGTGCTGCTGCAGGCCCATGCCCAGGGCAGAGGTGCATGGCCTGGTGCTTCCTAGTCTGGTTCAGAGTAAAGCATTTCTGGTGTGGCTCCCAGAGGGGATTTATGCACCAGGAGCTAAACCGTAACTATAGCAAGTGTTACATAGAACAGAGTTGTAGCTCCTCCACTTTCTCCTCTGGTATTTGCCCTCACATGCTTCTTCTCTACCTCTTACCCCAGGAGTTGGTTTGAGCTGTTTCGTCATTTCAGAGCAGCCTCAGGCCCCTCCGCACCTGAGCTCACACTCTCAAGTCTCAGTACTTGAAGCAATAGGAACAGGTGCTCCTTTATTGTAAGTTTCCCCATTTGTATCCACCAAAGGGGTAGAAGTAAACTGCCCTTGGAAACAGCAGAGGGTGTGACAGGGCCAGAGCAGGACTGGGGGTGACAGCAGGCACAGCAAGGATTGAATTGGCCCAGGAACCTGGAAGGGGCAGCTCTTGTACTCAAGCCCCTGCTCAGGCCACCAAGGAGCTCCAGAGCAGGGATGCTCCAGGCAGCAGAGCTCACAGGGCTAGGCTCTCCCAGCCAGGAGCTGTTTACAGGGAAATGCTGCCCAGCAGAGTGTGGACAGAGAATCCCACAGGAGTCAAGGACAGGGACACAGCAGTGCTGCTGCTCAGGGACACATCAGCCACAAGAGCCAGAGGAAGCGTGGTCCTGGAACCCCAGGTTAATTTATCAGCCCTTGGGCTGGAACATTGAAGTAAAAAAAGCTGCACTTGGTTTCCTGCTCAAGTCACTCCAATGGTCCTCACACTGGGAATTTTCCATGTGGAAGCTGACAGGGCTGCAGCTGAGCCCCCAGTGCTCCTGGGGAAGAAGGGCTCACAGGTAACAAGCCCTGGGGCTGAGCCACAGCCACCAGGCCCCTCTGCTCCTGGACAGCAGGAGCCAGGCAATCACCTGGCTTCACACTAACTTCAGCAGTGTCAAGGATGTATTTATGCCTGGGAGCTGAAGCTTTACTGTGGAAACAAGGGAATTGATCCCACTCAATTGAAAAGGCACAGCTACATGTGAATAATGGTGATTACACAGGAGCAGTGAGGATTTCTCCTCCCATCTTCTGCCAGGGCAGTGCAATTCCATCTCCACACTTAGAGCCACAGTGGCTGCTTCACCAGCAGCAAAATTAGAGCAGCTCTGAGTGAGCCATTTCAGCACAGCCCAGCTCAGAGGTGTGAGCCAGGGCCTGCAGCAGCTCCTGGGGAACCCCAGGGCCTCCCTCTGCAAGGCTGGAGTAACATAACCCTCATTAGGCTGAGTCCCAGCATGGGAACCAGGCAACAGTACAAGGTGCAGTGCCTAATGTGGGTGTTTCAGCCTTTTTCCAATACTGTATAACACTTCCAGGTTTGCCAGAGCTCTGCAGCCAGGTTTTCTGCAGCTTGGATGGGAGCCCTGCAAGGACAGGTGCCAGAGGAGGTGTAGGGAGTGATGTTATGGAGCTATGTACAGAACAGAAGTGGAGGGAAACATTAAACATTTACATGTTTATTATAATTACAATTTACATTACTCCAAAGAGCAGCCCCACTGCTATGTTCTAATTCTCAGCAATAAAGTCCTACAAAAATAAATCCAAGCTTTTACAGTAACCTAGGTCAATGCATAACTAAAAAAACTTGAGCTATGTAAGGGGTTCAGTCATCAAGGTGCTTTTTCAACAAAATTCCCTACCAACCAAAAACGGGACACATGCCTATAGCAATTTAACCCACTTATTTCATGCAAACAAAGGTAACCCCTCCCTCCCAGCCCTCTCCCCACATACAGATTTTTAAAAACAAAAGAAAAACAACTAAACTATTTACAGTATGGGGGTATAGAGGAAAGAAATTAAACATGCCCATCTGTTAAGCTTCATTATATGGTCTCCCATCCCTAGTTGAATGAAAACATTCCAAAGAGTTCCACCACAGTCTACAGAGTACAGAGAACTGTTTGCATTTGGTGCTGCCTCCAGCGAGGTACAAACCGAGGCAAACAAGTCAGAGCTTCAGGTCTCCTTCCTAGACAGTCACTACTGCCAAAAACTCTGCACATGAGTGGGGACAGTCACTGCTCCCATCCCACATGGTGTCCTCACACTCCAGCCAGGAGCTCCAAGCCCCAGGCATTCCCAGCACCCTGCAGCTCAAGGCAGAGCCACGGTCCTGTGGTACCTCCAGCCCAGCAGCAGCCCACAAACAGCTGTACAGTCAAACACTACTACATGATCAACACTCCAGTATTCCCAAGTGACAATATACACAACTCCTCAGCACCAGGAATCCATTTCTCCAGATACCAAGTGCTACTTCACACCTGCTGCCAAGATCTGTGAGACCAGCAGCACCAAAGGATCCATTTGGTTACTCAGAACAAACAAATTATAGCTGGTTTATTTCAAGTGAGCTTTGGTTCCGTGTTAAAACAGCATGATTTCTCTTCTCCAGGGTTCAGAAAAGGAGTCTGACTTTGAGCTTAGACTATAGCAGCCTTGAGAGACCCAGAAAGAAGAACCGTGTAAGTTAGTCTGCACTTGAAAAACACAAACAAAAAGAAAAGACACCCTGAAGAAGGTACCCCTGAACACATTCCCTCTTCCAAAAAATATTCCAGCAGACAGTGGCTGGTCCAAAGGAAGTCCAAAATATAAGCAGTAGTACATGAAATTCTGTCGCTTGAGCTGAGACAGTAAACAATATGAACCATTTTCCCACGTTAGTGCAGCAGTTGGTTGTTTTCTTTTTATATACAGTTTCATTCTCTCAGGAGAGATGTTTGAACCTATTCAGAAAAAAGGTAGAATTAGATTTGATATTATGGGGTTCTTCTCCCAAGAAGAGAAATAGCAAAGCTCACACCCCTGTATCAGCTGAAATGCTTAGAGAGAAGCAAAAAGCTGCTTGCTTGAGCTGAACCTTTTCAGACAGGTGAGACCTAGAAATCAACATGTTAAACCACCCCTATCTCCTTCTACCCTTTAGAAATATCAGTCAAATCCAGTAAGGAACAATTATTGCTACATCATTTAGACTGGAGGGCAAAAGAGACTGCACAGACAGTTCAGTCAAGGAGTAAGAGACAAACCTGGCTCAGAGAGAGTATTTACTCTTGCTAGAGCACTTGCCTCTGAAGTTACACTCTGCCAGTACCAGCTCTGTGAGTGGTTTGGTTTCTCCTCGCTGCTCCACTCCCCCTTCCACCTCGAAATCCACCTCGGAAGCTGCGGCCACGAAGGAACCGTCCAGACACTCCAAAGGTCTCTGTATTGAGCTTCCTCTCCTCAGCCCACGTAGTGCGCCTGGAACTGAGCAAGGCTGAGTTCAGCTTGAACACAAACATTAAAGAACCACCAGCTCACTTAGAGAGGAAGCCTCAAACCCCTGATTTTGCTGAGCTGCACTGCAACAAGCAGCAGCTGCAGTGTACCTGCTCTAAGCCATCCCCTCTGCAGCCACACCACAGAGCCAAGGGAACCCCTCATGCTGACACTAAAGGGATGTCTCATTTCTCCAGGCACTTGATAGCATCAGTGGTGGCAGTGAAAGCTGAAGCTTTCCCTTCATATTCCCAACATTTAACCTAATGCATTTCCATAGCCAAAGCTGACCTCTCTGCCCCACCTCCAGGCTTAGGTCACTCCTGTCTGCCAGCTGCACCTTCAGTACAGCATGACCCTGATGCCTCCTCTCCCACAAGCCAGATAAGGAATTTGTTTAAAATCAATGGGTTCAAAGTCAGTACTGGGAAACAGAAATGGTAACTCCTCTATCATAGTTTAGGCAAGTGTATCATATCAGCTGAAATGTTTTTTGTTTGATCTCACTGCATGAAGCTTGGTTCACATCACTTGTGAGCTACCAAATGCATGGCAATATTCCCTGTCTAAAGTCTATTCTAAAATTTTTAAATAATTAAACCATGTCACATAGATTATGTCTGAAATTTTATGCCTGAAATTCCCTTTAAAAACCAAGCTTTTAAAATACACTTACCTAGATTTCAGTTCTGAAGAAATGTTGTCAAAGAAAGACTTGGATTTATCATAATAGCAGTTGGGCCCCAGCAGGTCCTCCTCTGCGTTACCATCATTGTTTTGGGTTGCCACTCCAGGGTCCCCTTTTTCTTCCCCCGTCTCTGCTTTGTCATCTGAAGATAATGAAATGTATTACACCTCCTTGAGGCACACACTGCAGAGCCATCTGTTCTCTTGCTCCCTCAAACAAGATTTAAGTAACCATGCAGTTTCTCAAAACCAGTTTGTCTATGTAGTTCTTGTTTACTACTAGCTCAGCAATTCATATTTAATGAAGGCACAAACCTTTAAAGTTTAGTTTCTTCTTGAATTCTTTATCAAGCTCCTCTCTGTTGAATTGTGCATTTGCACTTTCAAAGTCAAAGTCACCTTCAAACTTTATTGTATTTTCCTTCACAGTAGTTGGTCTGTTTTGTCCTCTAGAACGGTTTCTGGTTCTCCTGTTTCCTGAAAGCAGGAGAGTTTAAACACTTGGTAACGCACAGGGAGGTTACATGGCTTGCTCAAGACCAGAGGAAACCAGGGATAGAACTCAGGAGTTTCTGGCTTCCAGTCCTGTGGTTAGGCCACACCTCTTTGAAAGCAACTTCTGATTTTGGCTGTAGAAGACACATTACAGCAACACTTTAACTTTCTGTGCAGCATTCCTGGATGTCAGTCTTACCACTAAGAGTGCACCCAACTTTCCTTCCAGTGTGCAGAGGAAGTCAGAACAAGCACTACAGCAATAAAAGCTGAGAGAGGTGGGGAAAATTATCTGTCTGCTCTTCACCTGCAAACACAGCACTGTAATTAGCCTAAAACCCATCTTGATGGCAAAGGTCTCAGAAAATCCAGCGAAAGACTCATCTACCCACAAAGGGAGCTTGTGCTCTGTCTAGTTTCTGGTTTCCAACTGAGATTTTTTTTTGAAAAACTATGACCCATTCTACACACTAATTAATTTGAAGACCTGAGAGTCTGAAGTGTTGTTTCCTCTCCCTTCTCCTTTTATTTGGGCAGAAACCTCTTTGAATGTCACTTACTTCTGGCCCATGCTTGTACTGCCACTTTGAAATAAGAATTCTGCTCTATGGAGGTAAGTGTTCCATAGCTCCTCTCTTTTATAAAAACCCTGGAAAGTCTCAAACAGGCTGCCTCTCCCAGTAAATATACTTGAGGTTTCAGAGAAATCGAGTTGCTGCTGCCAAGTCACAGCATTGATTTTTATGACATACCTGCAACTTTCTAGAAAAGGCGCTAGAACTCTGTCCCTGGAATGTTCTGAACTTCTGCGACTCCAGAAGCTGTTTTGTTAGGGAAACATCTCTGGATGCCCAAAGCTTTCTCTCAGTCTTCTGTCAGTTAATCCTTCACTGAAGTTAACACCACTTGCCTTCACAGGCTGTTGAGACTGTTTAGCATCAGCTTAACCTACCCGATCTTCTCCTTTGAGGTCTTCTGTTTTCATCATTCACCTGTCCTTGGGTTTGCACAGGTGCTGCCTGAACTGTATCTACTGAATAAGAAGAATAAACTTTAAAGGAGCACAAGAACAATCCCCAGCCAGCTCAGGGTTGTAGTGCACCTTGGAAGGCTGCTCCAGCCCAGCAGTCAGGGCTGAAGCGGTGTGTACGTACCGCTCGCTTTGCTGTTGGCCTGCGGGACCTGCCGGGCGCTGCGCGGAATCCCCGGAGTAACCTTCACTGGGGGCAGCTTTTGGGAATTCATGCTGTCAACTGGGCCAGTCTGGACAGCCTGCTCTACCATGGGGCTTTTGCGGACTGGGTGAACAGAAGGAAAGCCAGCACCTGGAAAAGATCCCAATGACTAAGTGCCTCTCAGAAATTGAGCCAACACCATTCAAACCCTGCCCACTTCTAGGGAGAAACCATTTGGTCAAGAATGACTCAAAGCCTTGAGTGTGCATCTACAGGCTAAGTTTAAGTGGCACCAGGTAAGGCACCACTGCCATACAAGTCATGGCTCTCACATCCGGAGCCTGTTTCAGGAAATATACCCATATATTTCTTAAAATCAAGTTAGACAAACATTAAACAACCAAGCCAAGTCAGTCACTCACAGTTTATACCAAAATCTAATTTCTGCTTTATGCAGGATTTTACTTTACATGATAACTTTAAATCTGAAACAAAAATTCACCATTTTGAAACTGTTCAACAAAGTTACCCCACTTTGTCAAAAAGGTTTTGCAGCAAAAGCTTAAACACCTCAGCTATATCCCCTTTTGTAAGCCGCTTTTAGAAGTCCTTCAACTTCATTGCTTATTGTTAGAGCTTTCAGACAAAGAAAACCTGAAACCAGACCAGGATCTCAAAGTTACCCTTTTAAATTCCTTCTTGGTCAAGGCCAAAGTGTTACCAAGACTTCTGTTGCTCTTCCATCCAGGCTTATTTATTCACACTACAAAACATGTAAATACTTTTCATGGTTTGGTATACCTTACACCAATTATATTAAAAAGTGACAGTCTTCAGTACTCAGAAGAAACACTGCATTCTAGGTTTAATTAGAAGGTTTGGAGTACTATAGGTTCATGTAGTTATGCATAAGAACTGCTTGGAAGCAAACTTTAACTGAATATATTAAAAGAGCAAGAAAAGTGAAAAACTGAAGAGTCCACACAAACCAAGCCACTGACACTTCTGGGTCACCCAAGTCCAACATGAGATATACCCAGTAGGTTACATCATGCAGGTTCCCAGTTAATGTATACCTGGAAAACTTGCAAGGAAGACAGACATATCCTAAGGATTATTGAGTAGGACAAAGCTGATGTGCAAGTTTAACATGAGAAAGTTTCAAAGTTTAGCCAGAGTACTGAGAAACTATGTACAGATAGATGGCCAAAAGCAGAGAGTAAGTAAAAAGCTTCATGCCAACACAAGCATACATGCTTAAGCTAAAACCAGATGAAACTAATGATCATGTTTTAAATGCAGGCTGCACCTGGTCACCCTGCTCTGAGGAAGGTCAGTCTGGTATCTCAACTCAACCTTCTCTAAAGATTTTACACATATAAGCAAGCACCCAAAACCATGTTATCTCTGCTACTCAGGAATCACTAATTGTTAGTCATGCTTTACTAACTGGGAGTCTGGACAAGGTACAATGCCCCATCATGCATGAAATCTACCCTGATGTTTCCTCAATTATAGAAAATACAACCAATTTTTGATGAGCCTAAGTCTCCAACCACAAGGCCACCCGCAATTGAAGCAGTGTGCTGCTTTTTCCAGGAAAGGCTGACCAATTCCTCACCCAAACCCTATGGTGACACATGTTCCTGGACAGGATGCAGAACATTAGCATCTCTAAACTTCATCCTTCTCCTGATACTTACACAAGAGGATCCACTGTCCTGGACTTTTCCTTTCTCCTGTCTCTCTAATTGATACTTCTAGGACAGGAGCAATCACACTTCACATAATGAAAGGCAAAAAAAAGCTGAGAACAAACTAGTTCTACTGGCATTACCCATATAAGCACTATCATTCTAGAAGGGGTTAACAAGAACAGTGTTTGCAAGTGCCATGCAGTTCTTCCAAATATTTGGAGTCCTCAAACTGCTGTTACCCTTGGAAGAGAGCTGATGGGGCTCTGAAGACATGTCAGGCTCTGAAACAGGTTGTGGAGACGGAGAAGAACTAGGGCTGGAAGCAGCTGCTGATGCTGGAGGGCTTACCAATTTCTCTAAAGAGATAGAGGGAAGAAGAGAGAGCAGAGATACATGGATAAGATACAAGGTAGTGAAACATCTGAAGGACTTGGAAAGAGATACAAGATTCTCTAGAACAGCATTAGAGCAGCTTATTTACAGTCCTCTCTGGAAATACAAGTTCTTTTTACATGTGATGTGAGGTGTGTTAGATTAGAAATTAACTGGCCTCAACTGTCAGGTATTCCCATTAATTCCAGAAAGAAACTTCAGCTATTTAGTTTGTTTCTTTCATGTGTGTGTGTGTGTGTGCACATGCAAGTGAAACATAGGCCTCCTTGCAGTAAAATCATTGCACAAAGTTGTGAGCTGCTTATTCACTGCTCCTTGCAGCCTGACACTTGGCAAGGAGTTTGGTGTTAGTAACTGTTATTTGCTTTCACAACAGCTGCATACAAGACCATCCCTCCATTCTAGCAAGTAACGTTTGTACTTACCTAAACCTAAGGAAGCTGCATACTGCTGGCTAAGCAAAGAGCTGGCAGCAAGCTGGCTGTAAGGTGGCATACCTCTAAACGGGCTGTAAGGCACATGTGGCTGAAAAGATGATGTAGAGGCAGAGCCCAGTGAAGACTGTAACAAGACAAAGCACATTTCCATTTACAGTGCCCAGTAGTCAACTTGCTTTGGCAGTGATTCTTTACTTCATGTACAGCATTACTAAAGCTTAAGTAAATTCTGAGAAGGTTTAGTTTACCTCTTTATGATTTTCCTGCATTCTCAGCTAGATCTGGCTTTTGTTGACTGGAGTCTTAATGCTGCTGCTACTTTAAACATTACAACAAAATTCAGGATGCTTTAAATAATCTGAAGGTTCCTGGAGACACTAACTTGCCTTTATTTCTATAAGTTTTTACCAAAATGCAATCTTCCAACACCAATCTCAGCTTTTCACCAACACTTCAGGCTAACTTACTTGGACGATGGCAGGATCTTGTGGCAGAGTATGCTGAGCTTTTGGAGGTTCACAGACAGTGATGTCTTTGATGTCACTTCCTCGAAAAATAATGTACTCATAGATTTCTTCTCTGGGAGGAGCCGGTCTGTCTGTGGGCCGGTCCTCGGTCCCGAAGGATCGCACTGGAGCATGGAAACGGTGACATTAGTGCAGAACTGCCACTGCAGCACTCTGCAAGCTCACGTTCACGCAATTAAAAAGCATTCCTTCAACACTTGCCATTTCTAACAACAACAACAGCTACTTCCAGAACCCTCAATCTCCTTCTCACACACATCTGCTCCCTCAAATGCCAACTTTTTCAGCAGCCTGTGTAAACAGTTTTGTTTACATCAAGCTGTGAAGGTAAAGACCACAGACCAGCTGGAGTGAAGAATCCTACTCCAAACCCAAGGACTTCCCCACAGTGCTGTACTCTCCTTCCCTCCCCAGCAGCTGTCCTATGCAGGCATTCAGCTCCAGACAACTGCAACAGACCCGGAGAGGCCCCTGAAGCAGCAAGGGGAAATCATAGGAGCCTTTAGAGTTCAAATCTGCACCTTTGGTTTCATACATTTATTATGCAGATAGAGGTGGTTTTATCAATGATAAAAACTTCCTATTAAAATTCCCTCTCTACTCCAATGTCACTGTTTTTATGATTAATGTGACTACAAAGCAAGCCATCAGTGATAAAATCTAAGTGCTTAGGGAGGCTTTACTGAGTGCCAACTACCAGAATACTCAAACAGACACTAACCAGCAATGTCACACATCAGAGTGGAAAAAGTAAAAGACTTCAGCTGACTGTGGCAACTACTAGGTAGAAGCATAAATTAATTTGAGCCATTAAGTAAGAAGAGGTCAGACTGGATTATTGGCACAGGAAAACAGCACAGTTACATCACTGTGGCACTGACAGGTAAAAGCTTGAAATTTCAGCCACACGTTACAGAAACTCCCAAGTTCACTAGGTGGCTGCTTTCTGTCTTTGAGAGGCACTCCCAGTTCAGATGAGTACCAGAACATACTGGCTTGATGCACATTTTCTGCCAATGGAAGAACTCAGTATTGGACTCCCTCAACTGCTTCTAACAGGTTATCACAGAAACACTGAAACATCTCCACCAGGAAAAGCCACTCTTCCTGTCACACAGAGGGGGGCACCACATCCTCCCAGGAAAGAGAACACCAGAAGTGTATGCACTGAGCATCCCCAGCACACCATGCTGCTTCTAACTTATACAGAGCATTGGCAGTTGTAGCCAGGGATACTCAAGAGTCCTGTTCCAGGGTGTATGCAGGTGGGTCACCTCACATCAGGCAGCACTTAGTGCCACAAATGGCCTTCGCTCCTGTTAACAGACAGGTGAGCTCCCAAGGAGCAGGTGAATGCCAGAATGTCCCTGTCACACTGCTCAGCACCTCAGTTTGCCCCTAACAGGAACGGGATCTTCACTGGTACAAGGACAAGCTGTCAGTCACTTCCTTTCAATGGCCATCTTCCATGAGTTCCTAGGGTAAATAACCTCCCCAAGTTATTTTAGATCTCCAGCTGCTGTTTGATCATATTACAGCTGTAACCCAGTCAACCAGAAGCAGATTATAAACTGAAAGCAATGCTTGTAGCCTTTTGGACATGAACTGTACCACGGATCTCTCTGTTCAAAATTGGATTATTACAGCTCATGGCATGATGTACTAAAAGTATCCAGGGCTCCTGCAGGATTCCATAGCTAACTTGGAAAGCACCATGATCAACCCATCATCTTCCACACGGACAAACACACGACCTGCAAAGCCCAAAGCTGCCCAGGCAGCCTCACAGTTGGCTGGTCCCAAGGTTTCTAACACAAAAGGTGTGGAAAGCAAAGTCCTTGTTGTAGACAAAACAGGGCTGTAGGAGTTGAGCTTGCCTGTCCCTGCACCTCAGGTGTTTAACTGTTTCTGGCACAGCAGAAAGTGCAGCTTAAAGTTCCTGTGGAAGTGGGAAGGGCTGTCTACCATGAAGTTACTGACAACTGCTTACAGATGAACAGAAAAAAATCAACCCCACAACACTGCAGCTCCTGGTTTACAACACAGTTCCTACTCATGTAAGGCTGTTGAGATTAAGCTCAGAAGGGGCAGAAAGCACAGCATGACTGACTGGAAAGCAGAGCTTATGTAGATAATTTGTTCAAAAACTCCAATTTCTTTAGACTTCTACTTAAGGGGGAGTGAGTTCCTGACAGGACAGCAGTGGGTTTAAACTTCCTTTGTTTGCAATTTAAGTTTAGTCTCTAACAAAACAGACAACTTTCTTGTAGTGATGAATTAAGTCCATGGAATCTCCACCATTTAAGATTCTGTGCACGTATTGAGGTTTAACAAATATAAATCAATTGAAGTCAGCCTGGCTTCAAGTGAGAAGCTCAACCAGATTTCCTGAGGTCTCTTTCAATTTAAATATTTTTTATGAATGATAGAACTGAAGAGAATGGTACTTGCATTGCACATGGAAGTGTTTAAACAGTGGCATCCAGGGTTTAACCACAATTTACCTGCAGTCTGGACAACTTCAACATCATGTCAGTAATTCATGGCCCTTCTAGTGCCTCAGAGATAAAGTGTTTTAAACCACTGACACCACACACCGAGTTGATACTGCCTTGTTGCTACATTTGTAATTCTGACACTAATTTTGCTTTGCTATAAAGTCTCTAAATTTGAAAAACCCCTCTGAGCTACAATGAAAAGGGGGGTTTGTGATGTCAAGTTTATAGAACAGCTCTTTAGGTAGAGAAAAATGTATTCCCCACCTACTGCAACGACCACTTCTTAGGCATTCCAATTCGTCAAAACTGAACACTGGGAGACCAATAAATACAAGAACTGCCAGAAATCTTATCCAGTGCATATAGTTACTCACATCATAAAGCACTTCAATCACACATGCCTTTGAAACACACCAGCTCTGAAGAAGCAAGTGCAATGTGTAAGGCAGGACTAGGTAAGAAGCATTTCTTATTGCTGCAGGGTCAAGGTGAAGACCTTTCTGCACCTACAGGAAAGGAACTGCATCCTTCCAGCAACCTCTCAAGTACTTTAAGCCAAGCACTAACACAAACAGCTCCATTTGTGCATTTAAATAAACAGCTACATTCCTACAGAAAAAGTGAATTTGAGAAAACTCGCATTTTTAACTTCAGAAAACACTGTAATGGACGTTAAATAATGTTCAGCATCCTATAAACATCATTATGCTGGGTAAACACTGGGGCACAGGCTGCCTTGCGGGTAGTTGTGAATCTGGCAAGTCAGCGCCTCCTGCCAGCAAGCAGCCTTTCAAAACAAAAGGTGTTTGTTTTGAGGACAACCCCGATGGCTGGCTACAGGCAATGAAGAACGTGTGAACTGCCCAGAATAAGGAAGGACAAAACTCAGGAAAAGAAAAAGCCGATGTACATTAGCTGAAGTAGCCAAGCTGGACTTGAAAAGCAGTACAGGAGTAAGTTCATGTTTGAGGGACTAGACAAGACAGGACAGGTTGCACTGAGATGAAATACAGGAGTTCCCAGCACAGGTGACAACTGAACCCAAATGACACTGTTTCAAAGATAACGATCAGCATTTCTACAGGGAAACAAAATGTAAAGCCTCGCTGAGGAACCAGCAAGGTCGGCGAACTAGACCCACGTGCAGGTGGCCCACAGTGCTCTGTGCAGCAGCTCCCACCCTCCTCACCTGAGCAGAGTCCAGTTATCGATCACGGAAAGAACAAAGACACAACAGCAACTGTTTTCTCAGCGCCGGCCTGGGGCCCGCCTCGAGCCGAGCACAGACACACAGCCGGGCACAGCCGAGCGAGGGGAACAGAAGCACGCACCGCGATACCCAGCGTCACCTCCCCGCTTCTGACAATGGCCAGGGGAGCCAGCGCTGCCGGCAGCGCTTCTGCCCGGGAGCTCCTGGGGAGAGCCGAGGGCTGCTCAGCATCCCGGGCCCTGCCCGCCCCTCCGGCGCGGCCCCTGTCAGTGCTGACTCACGGAGAGCAGCAGCGCTCCAGACCCGGGGCTCCAGCCCCACCGCAGCCCCACGGGGCGGGCGGGCCCCGGGCACGCTCATTGTTCCCGGCACAGCGGCCCCCGCCGCGTCCCCTCAGCCAGCGCCGGCCTAGGCCCGCCCGCGCCCCCCACAGGGCCCCGCCTCACCCTTGGCCAGCGCCACGGTGGAGTTCTCGGTATCGATAGTGTAGAGGATGCCCTCATAGCGGATCTGCG
This sequence comes from Serinus canaria, assembly GCF_022539315.1. Lineage (NCBI taxonomy): Eukaryota > Metazoa > Chordata > Aves > Passeriformes > Fringillidae > Serinus > Serinus canaria. The sequence goes on from NC_066333.1 coordinate 10,256,337, forward strand.
CCTTGGAGATCAGGCTGATCTTGCTGCCGATGTAGGGGGTCCCCGAGCTCATGGCGGCGGCGGAGCCGGGGCAGGGGAAGGGGGTCCCAGAGCCGCGCGGAGCCGCCGCGCCGCCCACGCGCACTGCGGAGCCAGGACCCTACCGCGCGCGCCTTATATAGGGCGGAGGGAGACGGGCCGGGGGGAGGCGGCGGGGGGCGTGATGCGCTACCGCGCATGCGCCGCGCGCTATTGACCAGACGGGAGAGACGGGGTCAGACGGGGAGGGGCGGAGGGGGAACACCCGGGGCCCGCGTCACGTGACCAGCGCGGGCGAGGGTGCCACGTGCGCCGCGGGGCGGGGCGGGGCCAGGCGGGGCGGGGCGGGAGTGCGCGCACTTGGCTTCCCGCGCTGCCGCGGCTGAGGGGAGCGCGCGGGGAGGGGCGGCTGTGGGCGGCTCTGTGACACTGCCCCCTGTGTGGCACCGCTCCTCGCCCGGGTGGCACTGCCCTTTGTGTGGCACTGCCCCTCACCGGGTGTTATTACCCCTCGCCGCTGTGGTAGAGCTGCTGTCACGCAGCGCGGGGATAAGGAGACCATGGCCTTCCCGTCACAGAACAGCCATGGCCGCCTCTGCCCAAGCCCCTTCTCCCTCCGGTGCCGCGGTTGGTGCTGGCAGAGCCGCGGGTGCCCGGCGGGCCCTGCTCTGTGCGGGTCGCTCCGCGCCTTTGTTCTGCTGGCCCGGCCCGGTTTGGCTCGGGTCACCCCGGCGTGGTCACCCCGTGCCAGGCTGCAGCTGGAGGATGGGGCCGCTCCGTGCGGCGTCTCCCGGGAGCTCTCCGGCTCCCCGGCCATCTGCGGGTCAATGAGAGACAACCGGCAGCATCTGGCAGACATGGCCACGGAGGGGAAATCACTCACCGGCGAGAGGCTGCACGGGGATCAGGCAGGGCAGTTGCGTTTCGGGCAGCGGGTCAGAGTGCACAGATCTCGCTAATTTGTGTGACTCGAATTAAGATTCAAAGCCAGCAGCCGGGGACAATGCAGCAGGAGCCATTGTCTGAGAGCAGGGAGGTTCGCTGGAGCTGCAGGCGCCCCTGCCTTAGTTACATCCTTCTTTCCATCAGCGATACAACAGCGACACGGGAGAAAGCAGCCCAGAGGTTCATCCCTGCGTCCTTGCACACCATGGCTCGGGGAGCTGTTCTCCCAGTGCCCCAAGCTGGCTGCCCTATGACGTTATGTATTTTATAGTGCTACTTTTCGTACTGTTTATACAGCCTGAAGAGCAGATCTCCCCTGCTTGAACAGGGCAGATTCTTCCTTTCCACTCATTCAGTCTTCTCCTTGTTAAATTGTTCTAGCATAGAGTTCCTAAAAAATATAAAGTAAAAAAAAACATAGTAATTGGAAAAGCAGTAATTTTGAATAAGAAACTCAGCCCTTAAAGTCAACATTTTTAGCTCAGCCTTAATATAACTTACAGAGGGAAAGAAGAGATTCCTTTTTGACTGCAGTAAACAGTGCCCTTTAGTGGGCAAATTGATGGTTAGAAACTTCCCTAATGAAAAAACACCTCTAGTTCCTCTGTGTGAGGAGTGCCTAGTTTTGAGAGTAGAAAAGATCAAATGGAGAAATAATAGGGAAAGTAATAGAAAAAAAAAATAGAAAAAATGTGGCTGCTCAGATTGGGGCAGCCACAAAAAATTATTTATAATGAAAAAAATTATGTCAATAGTGCAGCCAAAGGTAGAGAAGTAGAACTCCCTCTTTTGCTTAACATCTTCCAACTCCACAATATGTTTAAATTGATGTTTCTTATTTCCATTCTTAAGATTTTCTTTTGAAATAGTAAATGGGGCTCCAGGTTTTGCAGCTCGATTCATTTTTTTCTTTATGCAAACAAAATTGTCACTGGTTCATAAGCACCTGTAAGTTCTAGTACTTTGTGACTTATTCAACACAAGGTATTATTATGATTCTTTTATTCCTTCACTTTTTTTTCCTTTTTCTTTTTTTTCCTTTTTAATACTAGAGAAGAAAAAGACAGTCACATGTACTAATACAGTGATGTGGATCCTCTAGGAAGGCTAATTAAAGCAGTGTGGAAAATGAAAACTACACCAAGTTGGCATGACCTATACACTGGTAAGGAGAGATATGCAAACATACAGGATTTTAGTTATAATCACCATGGCTATAAATCAGCCTGCTTCTGGAAGATACTCTTATTGTAATGAATTTCCTCAATATCTTGTGTTTGACAACAGTCAGAGATAACAAGCCATCAGCAAGAAGAAATATGACACCTGACATTTTAAGTGGCCTGTTAGTATTATTTATTCTGCTAAAAAATACAGTTCCTCATCCACCAAGTGTTGAAAGGAGGAAGCAAAGAGCATCTCTCATTGTGTAAATTCATTACAAGTGTGCTATCCCAGGCATCCCTCATATGAAGAGGGAACATTTGGCTTCATATGAAGATGCTGACTGCAGTTCATCGTGGCTGTAGGAAGAAATTTGGCAGAGAGGCACCTCATGATCAGAGCAGACACAGGATTCACACAACAGCCACTTGGACTACAGGTACCTGTGGTCTTTGGAGAGTGGAGGTAGGGTACAGGCACACCATGTAACTGCAAAGCTAATTTATTTACAGCAAAACCTGTGTTGCCAGAACTCAGGAGATTCCTGTGGCAGCTGAAAGGCAACTAGAGGCATTTGAGAGGGTAAGCAGCCATGTATCTAAGCACATTTCATAGCAGGTAAAAGAGAAACCTGTGCCTTTCTGCAGTGATGAGAATCTGTGGGCTGTGTGATGGTGAGAGAGCTTTTGTGGTGGATGATGGCCACGTCCATGGAAATGTGAGCTGTGGCAGAGTTAAGGACAGAGCAGCAGCTGGCAGAACCCCTGTAACAAGCTCCAGCTGCTGGAGGAAGGGAGCCAGGCACTGCCTGCTGAAGCATCACCTCCTGCACCTGGGGACAATGGGATGCCTTTGCAATTGGTGGCAAAAATAAAAAAATGTGGAGGTAAGAAAATAAATAAGCATGGAAAATGGGGGAACTGAAAATAGAATTGGGTGTGGTAAACAAAACAAGTGGTATAAAGGAAGAGAGAAATGCTTGAGCCCTAGAGGAAGAGATGTTGAAGCAGTAATTTCAAAATAAGATTATGGTAGTTGCAGGGAAGGAGGGGAAGGTCACCAAGTACAGGACACTGTTCTGTAGAGGTGTGGGGAATGGGCAGCAGAAAAGAGGCCCAGAATGAAGGAAGGTCTGGAATAGGATGGGGAAACAGAAAACACGAGAAGGAAAAAAAGCATCCTCTTGTAAGGATTTTTATTCTACACAAAGAAAAGCTGATGAAGTGGAATAAAGAAAAAAGAATGTGAATTCAACTGAAGGAAAATAAAATGATGGGAAGAATGAGGGGTGGAGAATGGAATAAGGTAAACAAAAATTGGAAATATTAATAAGTAGAAAAAATAGAAGAATTGGTAACCTGTATTTAGACAATGTGGGCTTTGTAAAATTAGTTTCTCAATTTCCCACAATCTAAGAAAACTAGATATAATGATGTATGGAGAAAATAGTGCTTAATTACATCAGTTTGCCTCACATCTCAGGAAAAGGGGTCTCTTGAAAAAAAAATCCATCAAAACAAGAAGTGCTGTTTTCTTTTTTATTTCAGAAATAAATACAGAGACTGTAATACCTGTAATGGTGTTCTGTCCTCTTTTCCCTTTTTCTCTTTCTCTTTTTATCAGTTTTGCGTCTGTACCTCAGGGATTTTAATTTTGACATCTTTCATTCCACCCCCATATATCAAATTTAAAGTCAGTTTAACTTCTGGTTTTAAATAAAATATTTTATAAAATGTCATAGTTTTAGGCTTGTGGGGGTTTGGCTCTTTTAATTAGTACCAGGACTGTGTATTCAGTGGCACTGGCATAAATCTGCATTTTTCCATTGCACTTCCCAGCAATCCAAGAGCATTGCACAGTCAAGACAAAATATATTTTATCAATGAGGAGGAGATGGCAGAGAAATTAAACTTCTTATCCTGACCCACAGAGTTTGTGAGCATGAAAGTGAAACCACACTTTGGGCACTGTTTATTTGAATGCTCCAACTGTATGAATTACAAACAGAAGATGAAATGCTCATGTGCGTTTGGCTAAAAACAATCTTATTTTGTGCAGATACACAGTGTTTATAATGTATGATGTCAGTATTCCAGATAAGGAATTACCTATAAAGATTAAAAAAGCAGCATTTTGTATTATTTACTAGAATTACCAGGCTCTTAATCTGCACTTTAACCAACTTTATTGTAAATATGCTTACGTTACAACGATACATTTTTATTTTCTTGTTCCATTAATGCATTCAATGCCACTTTTCATACTGTAATCAGTTATTACTTTCCCTGAAAAATCAACTACTTTCTAAAAGGTAATGCAGTTCCTTGCTGTAATGCAAAATTATCATTTCTTTTTGTACTTGTGAAAATCCAGTGGTAAAATTCCAAAAGCATGCTGGAGAATTTTTCTGCACTTCCATGTGGAAGATTCAAATTACCAGTCTGACTTCTGAACTCTTCATTTTTTAAAGATATATCAGTATATCCACTTAAATGGGTGGGATAAGTCAACAGTGCTGTTCTGACCTGCCCAGTATTTGCTAATTATATGCCATGAATCTACTTAAAAGTTGTGTTTGATTGTCTTAATCTATCAAGGAGTCACTTTTGATGCAACAGAGTAAAGTGGGAACATCAATTTATTTGTTTTTATAAAAGTAAATCTTGGACATGTGTAACATCTTTTATTAGAATGAACACAAACTGCTCTTCCAGACTTTCCAGATGCACACCATTCCACCAGTGTCTACTTTATAGGAATGAGACTAAAACCCACACTTAGTACTAGACATAAGACTGAGAACTCAGCCCAAAGTCCTGCCTGCTCTAACAGCTCACTTTGTCATTGAAGTTTGGGGAATGAAGCAGTTAAGGAAGTGCAAGCATCTTTTATACCAAGGCTTTCTGGATCTTGAATGGCAAGATGAATTTATCCTGGCTAAGTAGGTAGTGATTTATTCACAGATGTGGAAGCTGGATATTATTTTAAGAGATCCTTTCAGGAAGACAGTTAAATGGATAGATAGTGTATGTGATACAAAAAAAGGTTGACAAAGCTGAAGTTTGCAGTTTGGGGACAAAAGTTGAAGGATGAACACTTTTAAGTCAGACACATCTAAAAAAGGCATTTATGCATCTATCTCCCATTGAAAAGAGTTAGAGGATTCAGACCTAAGTTTAGAAATAATTAGGGCATAAAGAGATATAGTTGTCTATCTAGGAGAGTGGGGAGAACTGAACAGCACCTAAGATACTAAGCTCCATTAGGAGAAATTTCTGACAGGTTTTTTTGCTGCATAGGCTGCTTTTCTTTGGAGTATATTGCACTGAAGTGAATGGCAAACCTCTCTGTATCCTCACTGATGCACTGATGTGAGGGAATGGGATAAAAGTGGGATTTCATAAGGTTCTTCCAGGCTTGAAGTGAGCAAAAGGTGGATTGAAGACACACTGCAATCAAAAGGAAGAAAAGGAAGTAATAAATAGAGAAAGGAAGCAAAAAAATTGGCTTATAGGGATGAAATGCTGCAGAGGATTAGTCTGCAGGGGAAGATTTTGTGGAGGCTCACATTTATGCATTAATTGGGACAATAAGAATCTGTGTATTGAGCTTCATGCCCAACTTTCTGAGAGGTTCAAGAGCTGCAGTGATAACCAATGATCTAAATCAACTTCTGGGCTGAAGAGAGCCCAAGTTACAACCAGACTGTCACAACTGACCTATTTGGTACACCTGACAGTGTCTCAGAGGAGAGACCAAGGAGCAGTTGCGAGTACAGCCTGATGCATCACTCTGGGACCAGTCTTTTCTGAACAAAATCAAATGGTTTTGAGAGTACAAAGCAGTACTGCAGACCCCTGGATGTTGCAGACCAGAAAATGTCACCATTCCCTGGATAGAACTCTACCTTCACCAGCTGGGTTTGGCTAAAATTCCAGAAAGCTCGACAGCAATGTTTCTTTAAGGGCTTCTCCTTCCCTCTCTGGAGTTTTCTCTCTCCAAACTATTGAACACATTCCAGCTATCAGTACTGAGCACTATTTCCTTGGCACTGAGGCTTCAGTGGGGTTGAACCAAGACCCAGCTGTACAGCTCTTGCTGTGCAAATCAAACCATAGGGCAATAATGTAAATTACTGGGCTGAGAACATAGAGGAAAGAGTTCTTTTTGAGATGTTTCAGTTGAGAGACCTCATTTGCATTCATTCTTCTTCAGCCAAAGAATCTCCCCCTCCTTACCTGTTTTACAAATGGGTTGTAGATTCGGCTTCTTTCTGTTCAGTGAGGTAAGGGATCATTTTACCAGCCTTGGCAGTGTGCTGTTCTTTCCCTGCACAACATCTGCTGCAGCTTTCATGGCTTGAATTGTTCCTGGACTTGTTTTAAAAGTCATGTTTCAGAAATGTCTTTGAGGATATGAATTATTAGTCATTGTTTTATCTTCTAGGGTGTTCTTCATTTATCTTGGTTATTTTCCTTTTAAAAATAAGACTGAAGAGGCTTTGGAGCTTAAAGTTTATAGGTTTTAATTCAGGTTTAGGTTAAAGATACCAAGAATGGTACAGTAATTCATAGCAGTAGGATTTTAGTGCAGTTTCAGGAAGTCATTAATTTTTGTACGACAATAAACTGGGATTTAATCTCCTTCTAACTCACGCTTCTCCTTACCACTGTAGTCTGTGTGTACACACTTTTCACAAACATGTGACAATTCTGACATTTACTGTTCCAAAGCCTTTGCATTATTTGTGCCTTATACCTCATTTCTTCATCACTTCATGTACGATAAGATGTTTGTTATTTAGTGCACTTTTAAACCACAGGGTTTTTTCCCTGTAAAGTAACGAAAAAAGAGATTTGGGTTTTCAATTTTTTTCACTTCATTCTGATTAATATGTTTAATTTTTTCCAGAAGACCTCACATCATTATCTTAGACTCTGTATTGTACTCAGCAGCATCCTCAGCATTTACTCTGCCTATGACATCACCTGTGCCAAACTTCCAAAGGCTGTTTGGGACACACAGTTGCTAGCAGGACATTTTGAAGACAAAAGGTTTGTGCAAGTCTAACTTAGAGCATGAACTGGTCTGAAGAATAGTGACAGCAACTTTGTTCTTTCTGTAAATGATGATGTTTTTATACCTCGTCTACACTGGCTTTCCAGTTCAGTGTCTTTTGTGTCTGTTTTCTTTATAATCTCTCTAAGGTTACTCAGGAATTATATTGTCTCCTAAGGCTTGGTAAGAGCATTTGTCAGACTGTGAACTAGAAATGGAGTAGGGAAACTGATTTACCCATTTTTGTCATCTGAAAATGACTTTCAGAACTGCTTGCACATGTAATTATTCTTCCAGTTCAAATGCAAAAGAATCTGGATTTTCCCCTATGTATTGAACATATGCTGAAAGTTTTACCAACTTTACAGCCCATTAGTTTAATTTGATATTATTGTTGAGCTAAAATCTTCTTTTGAAATACTCTATCTTAAAAGAGAAGAACCATGGGGCTACTGAAGGATTTAGATAAAGAGTGTGTCCAGCTCTGCTCCTGGAAGTTACATTCTCTAGATAGGAAATTTCATAGGACAAATGTTTTCATCTACAGCAACTGCTGTTTCACAACTGATGTGGCATTGGCTGTACCTGTTCTTGGCACTGACCAAGAACAAACAGGATGAAGATTCATCTTTTGTTCTTTCACTTATTTTTATTTATGTATTTTTGAAGGCCAGTGAGTGGAGGGAAGCATATAAAGAAGGATGATAACACTGATTATCATAACTAGTCAATTGTTAAATGTGTCCAGCTCTGAATCAAGAGAGGGCAGGAATCCATTACTGGAATATCCATGGTATCATGTACCATTAGGTTGTCTGAGGATATATTGTTGATAAAACATCCCTAGCAGGATCATACTTTGCTCATAAAGACTCACAGAAAAATTGAAGCAAAACCTGCCAAAGTCACCTTTCTCTAAAAAGAAATATTTCAAACATATTCTAACAAATCCTGACTGTAAAATGTGCAAATTGGATTTCCAGTAATGAGACCCATCAGTAGGCACATTTTCTTGACATAATCTGTCTTGGAAATAGTGATTCAATTTTCCAAAAGTCCTTTAATTTGCTTAGAGAGGAAAGCATTTTCATTTTGCCCAGTCAGTTCTAATAATTTGCTAAATTCAAAATATGTGAAATTACTGAAGCTGGTTGTAGTGACCAGAAGGACCTCTAATCTTCTAATAGTATTTTTCTTTTTCCCATGAATCATGTAGGCTTGCACAAGAAATTTTTCATCACAGATAAAACACAAATCTTAGTTGACATCTCTGCTGCTTGTCTCTTCCACACACAGAATTCTGGACATTTGCTAGTAATCCCCTTCCGAAGATTTGCTTTGAAAACTCTGTAAGCTGCTGGGGTGTGTGCTTAGAAACTTTCATTTTCTCCTATGAGTAAAGTTCCTTAGGAATTCCCTTACAGATGAGTCTAGGTATTGATACTTCCTATCTTGGCAGTAACAAGCATGATGAGCCAGATGAAGAGCAGCTGGGAAGGAAAAAGTTTTCCACAGCTCTTTTATGCTGTAAAGCCTTGCAGGGTTTGAAACAATAATCCTTTATCCTACAGTATATTCTCCGGGCGTTTTCTTTTGGGCACCGGATGTTGAGCTGCGTGGACTTTGGAATGCCTCAGGAGAGCCACACATAAATAACTCCTGTGGGAATTGCATGGAGCATGTTCTAGAGGCACAGTCTTCTGTCCTAGAAACACTTAGGAGATTGCCAAGGCAGTTGTGTGCTCAGCTAACATTTTGGTTTGAAAACCAAGCTCGTAAGTATTGTCCCTGTAACAGACATTTCCTATGTCTTTCCTAATTAAATATTTATTCAATCAAATATATTTTATGAAAAGAAGAGTTGGGGTTTTTTTCTGCTCTGCTTCTGGAGTTCCAGTAATTGTTATGCCGATACAAACACTTCTTTAAGTGGGTGCTTTTGCCATTTCTCTTCCCTGGCAGCTCATGCGAGGCTTCTGTCCAGAACACTGAAATGCAGCACAAGGCTGGAGCTTCTGTGGCTGGCAGAAACAGTCCAGTACCCATGAGGACAGACACTGTCCATCAGTGGAAATAGGGGTGTAGGTAGGTATGATTATCATAAAAGAAAAAGGGACTGTACTGTTGCTGTCCAAATCTATTGTTCACCTCTTTTTATTTTACAGTGCAAGGGTTAAGACATTTTCCTGCAGCATAAAATACTTAATTATTAATATTAGTCCCTATTAGGAGATACCCTAATTATGAATATTAATCCTTATTAGGAGCATTAGACTTCTTCAGGGATTTACCTAAGGACAACTGAAGTACAAGGGATGAGTTGAAGACCAAGACTTTAACAATATTTTGAGATTTCAGGGAGAAGACAGTCAAGAGTGTAGACTACAAGGGGCACTGAAGTTGCTTTATTTCCTTACTTGTGCATGTCTGAAGTAAAACTGCATTTGCCCTTAAACTCAAAGAAAAATACTTAAACCAGGAATATTTTTCCTATAGATTGTCAAACATTTGTATTTTGGATGCAAATGAAGTCTTGCTGCTTTTGCTGATCACTTGCTAGTGGAGACTGACATCCATTTGCAGAAGAATCAGCAGACAGACTTTCAAGGTTACCAATGGGGAACTTCTGCACAGACCTGCATCATCTCCAACCAAGGCTTCATTCCTTTGCTCCTAACACTCTCTACTCACCAAATTATCCATTGAACTCCTCTGCTCCTCCAAAAGAAAAAAAAAAAGGAAATGGTATACAAGGCAGAAAGGTAGGGAGGGATACTGGCTACAAGGTTAGTGCACATTTATGAATGAACCCAAAATCTTGGTTTTGCTGAACACTTTCCAATGGAAACTGACAAAAGTGTGAATTTTGTCATCTTGTTTGACTGAACTTTTGAAATCAAGGTGTTACTGGTTAAATTCCAACTTTCAGTGTTTCAAATGGTCCTGGGTGAGGAGCAAAGGGAGGGGCAGGAAAGAAGAGCAAGAAATCACCCATCAAAACAATAAGGTTTTTATCTATTTATTGATGGGCCTTTAGTCTTCTGATGGGTCAGGTAAGACTAAAACCATCCCTAGGCTTCTCTGTTCTGTCCCTTGTCACCCCAATCCATACCTCTGTCAGATGTTTCTGTAATGAGTTCTAGACCAACTTAATTTTTAGAAAACAAACAGAAGGAGAATGGTATTACCTTAACCTGATCCAGAGTCATTATCTACATTGTAGATCTAGGGGGGGGGGTGGAAGAAGTATTTTAAATAATAATATATAATAATAAAAAGAAAGGAGGTTAAAAGAACTGACAATTCTCTACTTTTCCTGGATAGCTCTTGCTAGCTTCTGCTCTTGAGCAGGGAACCCATATGTGCCTGTAATGTTCAAGATCTTTTGATGTAACTGATGGGTGCTGATGGGTGAAGTCCACAGCATTCACTGTATATTGAGTTTGACTATTGCTACACCAGCACTAATGATTACCTGTACTCCATTACTAGAATTCTTGTGTAAGTTTCTCTTTTTATATCATTTAAAATGGAGTAGTACAGCACAGAGGAGCTGGAATCCCTGTGCTGAAGAATTCAGTCTAGAAACTTACTTCCAACGTCAAACAAGAGACAGTGTATGAAAAGATAAATTATTCAGTAATAGATCCTACACACTTATAATGCACAAGTTGTAATGAATCTCAGTTGCTCTTGTAATTTTGTAAAGTTGTTTACCTAATATGGTAGATGTGCCATATGGTACACTAAAGAGAGTGTTAGAATGGGGACGTGAAGATTTCGAGGTTTTTATTTCTAGTTTTGTAGGCATCTGTAAACTACATTCAAGCTGTCCTAGAATGAGAGCAGAGCAAGAATGCAGGCTGCTCTGCCCCCCATGCTGACTGCTGCTGCCACCTGATAACATCCTCCATCTCTTCCTCCCGTGTTCCTCAGGCACTGTGGCACAGCATGGGGCTGTGCCCTGGCTAGATGCCATCAAAGAAAGTCTTTCAGTCACTCTGCACCTTTAGGCTGGCTTAGTTTAAATCAAGCTTTTTCACCCTTAATAAATCATTTGAGCAGCTGATTAACTCTTCTGCTGGGTAGGGAATGTGACCAGGCTTCTATTCCAGAGAGTTCTTTGGTATGTTGCTTATAGAATTTCACCATAGCTAAAACTAGCTACGTGCTTGACTGAGGCAGCAGCAAAGAGGTTGGGACTGCCCTGCTCAAAGCAGCATTTCTGTCTTGTAAGAAAAGGGTAACATGACCTACAGTGATGTCTCTAAAATCACATCTACTTTGCAGCACCGTAATTTGTCAAAAATTGATAAAATGGGAGTTAAAATTCATACAGATGAGAAGGGCAGTTTCTTGTTCACCCTTGAGTTTCAAGTGATGGCTGAAAAAAGCATTTAAGTACAAGAATAAAATATTAATATAAAACTCAGAGGATGTAGGCAGTCTCTCAGGGTGATGCCAGGGGGTAAGTGAGCAGAGCCCTGGGAAAGGCTTAACATTGTAATTTTCAGTTATCAGCCAAAGTCTAGTGCAGGTGAGAAGAGGACATAGAAACTAGAAGAGTAATATCCCTCACTATCAGCTGAATTTCTAGGATTTTTGATTTAAAGGTACTTGCTCTCTTCTTTGGGGCCTGTATGTTAAGAGCATATACACATCAGTTTATATGTGAATTTTTGGCAAACAGCTTCTCCCTGGTAGGTATGTTTGCCTATTTGGGGACAGGGTGAGAACTGGAAAGTACTTCAGCACTGTTCCCATTGCTCATGGGGTCAACTGTCAAGCAGATCAATTTAATTCATGTTAGAGTACTACAAGTTAAGTGACCACCACAAATATGTGATGGGGGAAGTGTTGACACCCACATCTGGGCAGTCCTTTGTACAGAAAACTTGGACATATTTAAAGTGATCCTCTTTTCATAGATACGTCATGGCTCTTGTTCTTCCAGGTCTCCACCAGTTTCCAGGCAGCAGCTTTCAGGCCAGTCAATTCCCCAGAATCATCAACCAGCAGGTGCTGAGCCCATCCCACCACAACAGAGTTCCAGCCTCTAATGCTGCCCATTCCCAAAACATAAGAGCAAAGCTTATTTTAAAATCCTGATATAAGAGGTGCTATTTTAAGCTTGCTACCCCTTAAAACTTGAAAGTTAAGTTAAATTAGGCATTGGAATAAGTTGCCCAGAGAGGTGGTGGAGCCACCACTCCGGAGGAGTTTAAGAGGCTCTGGATCTGGTACTGGGAGATCTGATTTAGTGGTTTAAGGGTTACAGTGGCAGTGCAGTTGGACTTGATCTTAAAGGTCTCTTCCAACCTTGATGATTCTATGATTCTATTCTGTGAAAGATAAATCGTACCATCTGATAATATTGTTCCAATTGCATCTGGTAATACTGTTCCAGTAGTACAGTTTTCTGGGGAAACAGCGCCTGGCAGAAGAGCGCATTTATTGAAAGGCGGGTTGTGTTTTTACGTTATTTACTTCCTTTATGATGGTTGCACAACAAGGTCAAAGTGCAGCCGCCTCCTGTAAGCGATCATGTCCACCTGCAGCCGGCGCCTGCCGGCCCGGGCCCGGGGCTGCGCTCCCCGCCGAGCGCCGCTGCGGAGCGCGGCTCTCCCCCAAGGGTTAAGCGGCGGCGGGGGTGTAACGCGGGCTGACACACGGGCGGGGATCGCCCCGCCGTGCCGGCTCGCAGCTGCGACTGGACCGTTCAAAATTGCCGTCTCCCTCTCTTTTCCCCCCCGCCTCCCCTCTCTCTCGTCTTCCTTTTCCCTTCCCGGCGCTGGGCTCGCAGCCGGGCGCGCTTTCCCGGAGCTGGCCCCGGCCGTGCTGAGTCAGACCGCGCCCCGCGCCCGCCCCCGCGGCCCGGCCGCACCGAGGGGCTGCAGCCCCCGGCTCGCCCCGCCGGCGGCGGCAGGAGGGAGGCAGGCGCGGGGGCTCCTCCTCGCCCGCTGCCCCCGCCCGGGTCTGGGCGTGTGCCCCGCCCGCCGCGCCGGTGGATCAGTTACACGCAGCTGGCACAGGTGCGGGGCGCCCTTCAGACTCGCGCCGGCGGGGGAGACCCGGACGCAGAGAGCAGCAGGGAAAACATGCAGCCATTTTGGGCCGAGGCAGACAAAGAGCCGCCGGCGGCCGCGGCCGCCCCCGCCGCCCCGCGCGGCTCCCGAACCCCCCGCACCCGCGGCGCGGCCGCACCACAGGGCCGCGGCCCCCTCACGCCCGCGGCCGCCGGGGGGCCGCCGCCGCCGCCCGACTCCCAACTAAGCGTTCGCAGCCATTTGCACGGCCTTTTATAGCGCGGGCGCCGGCCAATCAGCGGCGGGCGGAATCCCTGCCCGGCCGCTGATGTGCGGGCCGGGCTCTCGCGCGTGCGCTGTTGAGCGGGGGGGCTGAGTGTGAGCGGCGGGGGGAGGAGGGAGCCGTGAGAGGGGAGGGGGGGGAGGAGGGAGCCGCTCACAGGAACCCTCCGAAAAAAAGATGGCGGCGGGCTCGGATCTGCTGGATGAGGTTTTCCTGAACACGGAGGTGGATGAGAAGGTGGTGAGCGACCTGGTGGGCTCCCTGGAGTCCCAGCTGGCGGCCTCCGGCCACCACCACCAGCACCACAAGGCGCAGGAGCCCCTGAGGGCCGCTGGGGGGCTGCTGGGGAACCATGTTGTGAGCAGCAGCAGTAGCAGCAGCAGCCCTAGCCCCAGCCCTGGAGGAGTAGTAGTAGGAGGCAATGCTAATGCCCAAACAGAGAGCAGCAGCGGCAGCAAGATGGGACTGAGTGCCCCAGAGATCACAAAAGCAGGTAACGTGGGCAGGGGTGGGGGGCTCTGAGGGAGAGGGGCCCTCCCCTCCCCCCACTCCCCAGCTCCCGCTGCCTCCTTCCCTCACTGCTTTCCCCCCTTTTCCCTCTCTCCTCCTTCTCGTTGTGGCAGGAGCGGGAGTGCAAAGGGTGGTATCGATCATACGGGGGAGAGCCTCCCCTCATCATGCCCCCTCGGTGTGTATCCGCGCCTCTGCTCCCTCCCCTTTATTTTCCCTCCTCGCCCGTGCTTACTCGAGGGTGTTGGATCATGTGTGGGGGCAGCCGCCCCGCAGAAGGAGCCGGCAGTGCCCGTCCGTGACTCTGCCGGTCCCCTCTGCTTTTCCTGCCCTTGTTGCTGGAGTGTAAAAGGGCTCTGTTAATCTCGGGGACTGAAGGAGGCAGAGCCCACCCCCTTGGTCATGGCTGTGCCTCCCATGCCGTCTGTGATTGCTCCCCTTCCCTTTCCAGGGGTGGAGGTTATGGGGGGGATTCCCTCTTGATAATGCCGCCTTAGCTGTCTGTGTAAATGCTCCTTCCCCTCCCCCTTCGCTGTTGCTGAAGTGGAAGGGGGTGTTATTAATCATGACACCTATTTCCTGTAGAGGAGGAAGCGAGGGGGGATTTCAAGGGGAGGAAGTCCCTCAAAATGCTTCCCCCCCATATCTGCCTGCCTTGATATTCCCTCCGCACCCCCTCCCTTGTTCCAGGGGCTTGGAGGGGGCATGGGGACCTCCCATTCCTCCTCTGCCCTCAAGGGGGGGTAGTCACAACGCCGGGTCCCGGCAAGGGGGGGAATTCAGGCCACAACACCCCACCTTGCACAGCGCCTTCTCCCACCCGCCCACCCCCGGAGCTGCCTGGGAATATTCCCCCCTTCGTCTTGTGAGCCTTGTAGGGGGGGCAGTGTGAAGGCTGGGACTGAGGGCTCACTACGTGGGAATGGAGGGAGGCTGTTTTTCAGGGGGATTGAAAGAAATGTCTCCCCAGAATCTCTCTGCAATTCCTCCCCTCCCCCCTTTTTTATTTTTGATTTTGTCTTGCTGAAGTGTAAGAAGATACTACAGACCGTCTGTTATGATTGATGAAGCTCTTCTAGGAGGATCTCCTTGACCCTTATAATGTGCATCTCAGTGTCTGCCTGTCACTATTCTTTTCCCGTTTCTGTCTCCTTAGGGCCAGGACCTGGACTGTGTGTCATTGTACTTGTGCTAACACCAGGCCTTATCAAGGGGCATGAGGATTATTCAGGACAAGAAGCTACATCATCTTGTCCCTTCTGAAAACCAGCTTTGCTTTTTATTTATTTATTTTTAACTATCTCGGGCTGTGGGAACTTCAGATCTGTCGGAACAAATTCTGTAATAAGGAAGAGGGGTCTTCTAGAAACCTGCTCCAGGCCTTGCAGTACTTCTTATCTTGCCAGGCCGATATTTTTCTTTCCTTTCACTTTTCATATTTTGAAAAGGCTGTTGTTGAGCCTCCTGATCTGACTGACTTACTTTGTAGGAGATGACAGGATTAGAGAGTAATATGTGCTGGGTATAGGGAATATGTCTTAATACTGTGTCTTCCATGGCCATTTTCCCCCCTTGCAGTTGCAGTCCTGTTTCTAAATGGGATGTCAGGCTCCAGAATGGGAAGGAGGTCTTAGATGATCTTCTTACTTCCCTTGGTTCATATTAAATCTTTTTTTCCTGTTTTGTACTGTAGTGTCAAAAGCAGGGGTGTTACAATTAATACTGGATCTGCCAGTTTTGGTGGGATATTGGAGGCTTTAAGATAATGTATTCAAAGCCATGTTCAGTTTGTACTGTGTCCTGTTTTCCTGGCTCCAGGCAGGCAGCTTGGGAGATGGAGAAGACCTGGTGATAAGGGAGAACATTCTGTCTTTGCTGGACTTCTCTTCTTGCTCATTCGCTCTGTTTAACCTCGTTGTTGTTTTGCAGGGGCAGGAGGAGTGCAGGGGGGTGTTATTAATCATAACACCAGGTCCCAGACTTCAGCTCTGGATGGAGCCACCACAACGAGCACCAGCACCACCACTGCAGCAGCAGGAGGTTCGGAAGTCACTGCTGCTCCAGGGACCCTCAGTCAGGGCAAATCGGTGGTTATCAGCACCATGGCAACTGCCTTGTCCACCAGGAATGGCAAGATTGGGACCACGACAGTGCAGACTTTGAATGGGAGTAACGTGGTGATGAACTCTCACCACACAGGAAGTGCTGCTTTCTCTGGGACTCCTGTGACTGCCAACCCCGCTCCTGCACCTGCTGTTGCCCCTCTCGTTAACAATGGACCCGGATCCGTGGGGAAAGGAAACGCTGTTAATGCTGTTTTACCCTCAGCTTCTAACACTGTCATCCAGACTTCTTTCCTTAATACTGCTGTGTCCTCTGCATCCTCCTCCTCGCCCACAGTGATCTCCTCGCAGCCACCGCCGAGCGTTGGCACCGGGGCGCCCACGGTAACGCTGGTGAGGCCCCCCATCCACACAGCAGGACCCACGGTGGTTGCAGCTGGTGCAGCCACTCAGAACGGGAGCAATACTGTGATCAATTCAACCATCAGTGTGGGGAGTTTTCCTGCTGTTGCCACAGCCACTGTGGGATCTGGAGTTTCCCTTCAGACGTCACTTGTGAACAGCCAGTCTGGTTCCAGTGTGCCAGCAGCTTCTGCCACACAGGTCATCAAATCTGAGTCTCCTAAAACTATAGTCCAGGCAGTATCCCAACAGCAGACGTTGGCTACTGCTGGCCAGCCCAGTACTACAGGGGGTAACATGATTATTGGGCAAACTATGCAAGCTGGGCTCTCCAATGTTGCTCCCAATCCTGGTGGGATACCTCCTGCAGCTCCTGGCACCCCCACAGGAATGGCTAAAGGCACTGCCAATACAGTGGCACAAAGTCTGCCAAGGACTCCAACACCAACTACGAGTGGAATCAGAGCAACTTTGACTCCTACAGTTTTAGCACCTCGTTTGCCTCAGCCACCTCAGAATCCAACTAACATTCAGAATTTTCAGTTACCACCAGGTAAGTCAGAGGATTGAGGGGTTTTATTTTGGAAGTGTGTATCTTGCAGGGAGGAAGAAATCCAAGTAAGATTCTGTGCCATTTAATTGTGAATTGTGAAAAGGCATGACATGTAACAATGAGAATGGTCTGGTGTTGAGTAGTAGTAGCATAGTAGCATTCCACTACTTAATGTCTGATTTTGGGTCACCAGAAGTCTTTTCAGCAGTAATTGAAAATAATTCTGCCTGGTATCTTTGTTCCAATGTGAGTGTAGATGAAGCTGCAAACTGCCAAAGTGTGACAATGGAACATTATCTAATGAAATATTGTTATTTCATTAGCACAACAGACATTTTGAATTTTCAGGTGGTTTTGTCAGTTTGTAACCTTTATGTGCTGCTTTGTTCCCTCCTGTCCCTGCGTGCCCCCACTAACACAGAGCTCTCATGAACAGAAAAGCAGCAGATACAACACATGAAAACTACCTACTTTGGCTTTAAATACCTTCAAAGTCTGACTTAAAAACTCACAGATTTGAAGCTTATGATCATCTTTTTAGTCACTGGCATTCTGATACAAAAGGCAGACTTCCTATGTCCTTACCTCACCCTGTTGTGTCTAGGGCTGCAGCTTTTGTAGTAGCTAGTCTCATGCTTAGTGCTGAGCATCTCTGGACAAGGAATCTGGTCCTGAACTCAGTGGATGTGTGAAAAGCAGGATGAGAAGCGTTTATTTGCTCAGAATTGTTCTGTCCCTCCTTAAATATCTCAGATCTGGAGATTTAATGTCATATATTTGCTAATATTTTGAGTCAGGCTTGTTGCTTGTATCCACTTTGATTTTTAACTGCAAATACTTGTGAACCTACACATTGCTTCCTGTCCTCATAATAATACATACTAGGGCTGTATTCTTAGTGCTCACTATTTTCAGGGCAGTATGCAAAGAACAGCTAATTGAATTTTGCTACTAACACTGAATGAAATTGGTGGTGGTTTTAGTAGGTGGTCATAGTAAAATACAAGTGTTCTTAGTAAAATACATCTCTTGGAACTCCTGACCAACCTCAGAGCAATGCACCTGTCACATAAAGTAGATCAGGAATTATGTGCTCTGATACTAAACACTGTGTTTTTGTGTAATATGCTGTCTGTGGTATGTGGTGCCATGTAGTTTGATGAAGTCTGTCAAACATTCTGTGTATCCAAGTACTAAGTGGTATAAATATTCCTCTTTTTTTTCTTGTAAAATATTATTCCATGTATGAGTAATTTGAATGACATGTTGCTAATTTAAAGAATAGCAGTAAAATTCAGATCTTGAAATTGTGGTGCTTGATTTGAAGCCTGTAAATTGATAGATAGGAAAAGCTTTATTTTATTTATTGCCATATTGTATCAAAGGATTGATCCAGTTTAATTTAGTGCCATTTATACCTACATTTTTTGTTAATACTGCATTATAAACCTGATTATGAGGGAAGATACTACTGTGGAGTCCAGTGGGACCTTTTTTCAGGTGGCTGATGTTTTCAGACTGCCACAGCATCCTGAAATGTGTTACTCTTGGAAGCAGCATTGCCAGTCCTTAAGCAAAATTGGACCATAAATTGTTCCTTTGGAGTTCTTGATAGATCAGAGTAAAACAATACAGGTTCTAAGAACTATTTTATTAAGCTTTTTTTTTTTCCCCCACACTTAAAGAAATATTTATGACATCAAAAGAATAAGTATGACTTAAAATAAGCAAGTATATGTGACTGGATATGTAGAGATTGGAAACTGAGCTCTTGCATGATAAGACAGGCTTAGTATTGAAATTTTTTTTTTTTTAGTGGACTTGATTATTTTTCTTTTACATTGCTTAAGTTTGTTTTTTATACTTTGCAAAAGTAACCAGCTTTAAAAATGCTTTGCATAAACCGTGTCTTTCAAAACACTTAAGATGCTGGGCTCTTCCAAACATCTCTCAGGCACAAGGGCCAAGCACCTCTGCAAATCTGGCCACGTGAAGCTGCTGTGATCTTCAGCAGAGTGCAGGTACACTCATAGTGAGAGGAGAATAGGTGGCTGTGCTTTTGAGATTGTATTTTAAATGACAGCATCTAGGCCAGGTTTTTGGAGGCAGTTTGGTAGTGTGAAGCTGCAGCTGTGGTGCCTGTGTGCTGTGCACCTACTGCATGCATCAAATTTGCATTCACAAGTTTGTTTCTAAAAGTTAATAGTGTGTGCTAGTAAGAGTTTCTATGACAGTGCTTGAAGCAGTTTGAAATCATACACTGCACACACAGCATTTTACACCAAGAATTACAAACACTTAGAAAATTCTGATGGAAGGTTTGACCATGACAGCACGCATTTTACTGTTATTTTCTTATCCAGAATTACTGTTTCTAGCTCTCCAAAATACAGTTACAGTGTCACATGTATGGAAAGCACAATGTAAAATGTCAGCAGGAGTTATAAGCTGTGACTTGAAAATCAGAAACCTTACAAGGTTTCAAATGTTTTCTTTGAAAGACCGTGTGGAAAATAAACTCCATCAATGGTCTTTCAAATATATTACTATTAGAATAATGCTTTGTATTGCATCAAGGCAATTGTGCAGCAAACCTTGACTGACCAAACTGGAGATGTTTGAAGAGCCAATGGGCCATAATTGTGGTGACCTTACTGGATTTTGGTGTATTTCTTCTGCAAGGAACTGAGCTATTGTATCTGCGTATTAATGATGGTTTTCCACTTTGGCATCTTTGAGGAAGAGAATTGTTGTCCTTAGTCTTTTCTTCAGGAGCCTGTGTTTGGGACTTAGTGCTCCAGTTGGACAGATTTGGGTAATGATGGTCCCAAAATAACCTTATTCACACCCTCATAGAAAAGAGATTAAAATACTGTGAAATAATTTTGTAAGGGGTAGGAACAAAAGTTTACACAATACAGCCTTAAGGATGCAACACTGCTGAAACTGACTGGAAATAAATTGAATGAAGCTTGTTGTTTCTGAGTACTTCAGTAATGAGAAATGTGTTATGTACAATAATGTGGTAAGAGGTAGAAAATCAGTGAGTTTGTTAAAGTGGTAAGTCAATGTTCCACTATTAGAGGTGCTCAGAAAAGTCTGCAGAAAAGTATAACTGGGATTATTCACTAAAATTTATCTTTGCATTGTAAGAGTGTGTAAAGTGTTTAGAGGTCATTGCTGACACAGGGTAGAATCACCTTGTAAATTGGCAAAACTTGGGTACTTTAAAATAATTTTTGAAAACTCCATCTTGTCCAGTAGTTCTGTAGTACAAGCCCAGCATGTGTGAGTTTATGCTTGCCCAGCAGTACTGTCAGCTTGGGGTTCAAGGATTTGATTTCTCTTCTTGTAAATTTGTGTTGCTACTGTCTTCTCCTTTATCTTTATGTACAAGCATCTCATAATAAGTTTTTAAGGTGTCTGCTTAGAGAAAGGAGTAGATTGGTGAGTGCTGAATGGATGCAGTGAGAATAGCGTAGAGCAAGTAGGTCTGGACAGTTTACTAGCTTAGGTGAAATTGAAATCTAGAAACTTTCACTTCCCTCTGTCCCTCTTTTCTTTTACCTTCTGAATGACTGTTAGTAGTTATGAAAATTTGGTGGCTTGATCATAAAGACTAGCATTTTCCTAATTAAATATGGTTTGGTGACATGTAGTCCTGTTTGAAGATAGCAGATAGGATGGGGTGTCATCATGGTTTTGTTTTGTTTTTTTTTAACTTCTACTGTCATGACCAGTTTTCCCACTAGCAGTGGTGCAGTTCTGCAGCTGTTGTAGAAGAGAATTGTTTTGCCTTGTATCTAAAAATAAAACTTCTTTATTACTTTCCCAAAACTCAGTTGGATCTGCCAGTAGCTGATGATAGGGGATGAGACTACAGATTTCTTTGTTGCTTTCTTTCTGAAGGGCATCTCATGTGCCTTTTCTGTGGTGAGGGCAGGATAGGCCTTTTATAGACTGAGAAACTGCTGTTAAAGGAGCCCCTTTAAAGTGGGATGTTCCAGAGCTCTGAACTCTAGCAGTGGTTAAAACCTACCATTGATGCTTTCCAGAAGCAAAGGATACCTAAAAGAGCATCAGCTCTACATCTGCACATCCTGGGAGATGGTCAACATGTATATGCACACTCAAGGGTTTCTTCATGGCCTTAGAGGCTCAAAACTTTGTTTGGTGTTAAATTGGAGCTTTTTTGTAGAAGCAGATTGGTTTTTTTTAGCTTGTGTTCACTATCCAAGAAGGATTCTAACTCAGGCCATGGTTATGATGGCTTTTGGATGGGAAAACTGCCTGAACACATAATTTAAAGCATGAGTTTGGGTCCTTCTGACTTGAGCAGTTGTACTTTCGAGAGCTGGAGTAACTGAAAAATAACTTCTGCAGGAGTAATTCCATTTCCTTCAGTTGGGAGTTGGGGTAGTAGGTGGTTGGGCAAAGGAGAGTGAATAAAAATGGAGAAGGGTGGCAACTGAGAAGAATCAAAGCAAGCAATTTATGTTACTTTTTCATACTGAGTGCCTCATTCTTTGGGTTGCTTTGTACCTGAAACGTGTACCCGAGAAATCCCTGAGGGAACTAGGATGTAGATAGATGAGGAAATCATCAGAACCCCATAATACAAGGAACACAGAAAGGAACAGGGGAAATACTATGAAGTAGTGGAATGTGGTTGTTTCTATTTCTCACTGACTAGTAAGCGAGTTCAAACATATCCTCATTATAGTTTCCCTGTATGTTGCATGTGCTGCCAATATTATGCCTGTTAAGTGTGTTGGCATGGCTTGATTTTGTTAAAAATAATGTCTGCAATGCACCGTGACAATGGGGGTTTCTTAGAGTACTTCCAGTATGTTTTACTTTCAAAGCATTTTACAAAATGCTTTAATCCTTGCAACCTGCCTGTGTGATTGGTAAGTGAAGTAGTATAAACTCTGCTTTAGAGCTGGGGGAAGAGCAAGTTAGAGAAGTTCTGACTTGCCCAAAGGCCATGAAGGAATCGATATTTTGCCAGGATTAGAGCTTGGGAGTCCTGTACTTGGCATGTAAAGCAGTATCTGTCTTTCTGGAAGATGACCGTGGATCTCTTCTGCAGAACTCTTCTGGGTGCAGGGTGGATTTTATGTTCAAATCATGCATCAGCAAAAGGAACATTCTGCTTTATTTGGAATCTGCTACATCAGATTGCCATATGTCACCAGACTGAAAGTTGTGTTTGTTCGCATTGCACCTTCCCTAGCTGAGGACTCCTGCATGTTTGGCTTTGTACCCCAAAGAGCCTGAGCCTCAGAGAGCTGTGCAGTAGGGTTTTCTAGTTCTGTTAAAAAGAATGTCTTGATGTTGTGCACATCTGATAAGACTGTGTCGTTAAGTGATGGGATCTAATGGGACTATAATTGTGATTCTGTTAAGCTATGAAAGCTATTAACTCTGATTACATATTGTTCAGTTCTGTTATGAAAAATACTGTTCCCAACAGCCTTTGGAAGTGTATGTATGGATATGTCTGTATGATCTTTAAATTGTGATCTTCTGGGGTTTTTGGGTATCACTAACCTTGTGATAAAGGTTATTGGTCAATAACCAGAAGTGATTTATTTCTTTTGAAATTACAAGAAATTACATGTTTTCCATCTCTGGAAATTTAAGCAGGTTGCTTGTGAAACCTTCTTGGTTTGAGGACCACAAATTTGAAAGTTGCCCAGGACTTGAATCCCTTACTAACAGAGAATGCTGCAGCCCTGTTAGCAAAGTGATGTGAAAATGCATGAGTTTGGGCCACTGATAGGAGACACATTATATCACAAACTCTTCAAATGAAGCATTTTGTTGTATGAGAACTCTTACTGTTGTCTGTCTTTCCTGTTTTGGGAAATTATATGTAAATGTAATTCTAAAAAATTTATGAAGTTTTTCTAGAACACAGTTGAAAATATCTGGGTTCAAGGAAAGAGAAAGTGCTGGTGTGTGGAAAGGTTGCTTTGTGTAAAAACTGTGTGACCAATACTGAGTCTGCTCAGAAAGAACATTAAATATTTTTTCTTACTGTGTTCTTTTTTTTTTGGTCAGAAATATTCAAAATCATAATTTTTATGTAAAAATATCTACTCTTGTCAAGATTGTTGTTTGTATTGAAACTTTATGAATGTTTATAACTCCATTAATCTGTCTGAAACTTCTCCTTTATTTTGTTGCCATTGCTTCATATAAGGAAAAAAGGCTTTTGCTAATTGGAAGACTGTTAGCAAGTTTAGCTTTGTTAGGCACATTTTCTCTTGTGAAAGATTTGGAGAGGTAGTGGCATGAAGATAAGAATTTTGAAAATACAGTTTCTCATAACTGAGGAGATACACATGTATCTATCACAATGATAGAGAGGAGTTTTAGTCCTGGTCAATGTACAGTTATTTCAGGTGTGTTATGAACCCCAAAGCTCTGTGTGAAGGAAGGCCAAACTAGGGAGAGAGTGTTGCTCACAGGTGACAAAGGGCTTTTTCTTTGCACAGCCACAGGTCTGTTCCTGTGTGCAAATAATTGTATCAGCCCTCTTGTATCTGCTTCCTTCTAAGAGAAGCAAAATTGCTGATACAGCCTGGTCTGTGTACAGGTTGTAATTAAACAGGTGTAAAGATTATGTGAACATCCGTATTTCAGATTAAATTAGGCTTTTTTTTTTTTCTTGCCATAGACACATGAATAGAGCTTTTTGGTTGTTTTAAATCTTCTAGGACAGTTTTATCTCAGCTTACTCTGGAAATTTTTACACCAGTTCTAATCTGTGGGAATTTCTTCCCAGAAAAGCTGGTTGTCCTCTGGAGGTACAGGTGTCTCAACTGAGAGCCAGTGTTTTACCACAAACCCTCCTCTCTTGGAGTAATTCTCTTCAGGTGTCTTTAGCATAAAATTTAATGTAAAAGATAATAATTGTCCTTGAGGTCTTATTTGTGCCTTTAAGGGTTTTTTAAAATACAGAATATTTTTTGTGAGAATAAAATGTTGATTATTGTCACTGGATAATGGTATAGATCTATCAGAAATCAAGAAAGAGGTGATAATTATAAGGAGTTGATACACCTGCAATGAGATCTGTTCAGCACCTCAGTAAAGCTGTCTTAAGGTATTGTACAAATGTATCTGATCTTTGGGTCTGCAACTGTTGTCAGACTCAAAATAACATTTAAAAATGATGGGTTTCTGTACTTAGATTACCAGTAGTCAGAAAGTTGCACTTTGAACATCAAAGGTTGATGCTCAGCAAAATGTGTAAATGTGTTGTAAAATAGGTTAAATAGGGATGGTGCTTTTACTTGGTATTTGTACAGAATTTAGTGCAAGGTCCAGTTTGGATACCAAGCTCTTTTTGTGGGATTTGGAAAAGTATATTGATGAAAATTAAGTAACTTTTTGCCATGGTAGATCTCTGTTTATAAATTTGACTTGTAACTTATAAATGCTATATATATCTTAATTTTGATGCTTTTTCCCTTAAATTGCCTTACCAAAATGTATTTTTCAGTAACCCAGTACCTAGACAATGAATAACATAAAACTCACAGCAGTGTGTAATATTATTTTACATGACTGACATGACTGTCCTAAGATTTGTATTGAATTGAGTAAGCCTCTCTTGTAAAAATGGTCTAACTTATGATTATAACTTGATTAATAGATGCTTCTGAGAGTAGCTGAACTGTTAAAAGCTATCACAGTGCTTTTGTGCAGAATAAAGCACATGCTGGATAGACTGTGCTGACAACAAGTGCAATTGAAAAATGTGTGCTCCAGATATAAGAGTATAAACAAAAGCCAGGCAATGAGGTGTGGTGCTATGCTCGAGTCTTTCTGAGAGGGTTTGGAGGGCAGCAAGGCTGTACTAAGTTGTCTGCACACCTTCCTTCAGTTTATTAATCAAACATTTCTTTAAGGGAGGGCTCAGTTTAGAGCTTCTCTCCCAATGTAATAACATGAGGTGCTTTGAGCCTGAGTCGTGGTGTGGCGAGTGGGACCAGTTGTGCTCTCATGAGTCACAAGTGCCAGCTCCAAGGAGTAGCACTGAGGAATTGCAGCACCTGTGGCAAAAGAGTCGATGGAGGGGACCAGAAGAGTGTTTGTGGAGGGATCAGTGTGAGAGAAGAGATCTGGAGTAGGGAGGCTGACAGTGACTGAGCTGTGTGGAAGTTAAAAGACAAGCATGAGGAGCTATTAGTTTTTAACAGACATACGTGCAGTGGTGTTTGCAGTGGTATTACGGGTGGATTGGAAGAATATACAAGTGTTCATGCCTTGAGATTCAACCTCTTAGTTCCTTTCTCTCTTCCTTTTTTGTCAGTGTATCATTTGGTTTTCTTTCCTTCCCTGTCCTGCATGGGGGAGGGGGAGAAAAGGCACTAATTATTTATAAGTGTTAGTCATACCCAGTCATTAAGCTTAGTCATTACTCAGGACTGTGCATTTGATGGTTAGTAAAAATCAAAACGAAACCTGATTTTGTTGAAAAGTGTTCTGAATTCAAGCTTACAGGTGTGAAAATAATTCTCCTCCTGTGTTCAGACTAACTGCAAAAGCAGAGCTACTTAATAAATGTTGCTATCAGCCAAATGGCATGTAATATCATGTCCCAGTTGATGGTTTGTATTGAACTTGCAGGCGTAGTGTTTGGCATATTCTCAAAGCAGAATGATTCTGTATGGGCAGTGAGAGAGGCATGAATTCACAGAGGAGGATGTGGAGGGAATGTTTGTGCTGAGGCTGCCCTGGGGAGCTGTCAGTCAGTGGAATTGTCCAGCTCTGGGTCTCCACAGCTTCAGCTAGAAAGGTGGCATCAGCTAAAATTACAGAGTGTATACCTTGAGTAGGCCAATCACAGTGGGGACAAATTAAAAGAAATTTGTTCTTCATGGCTTCTCATAGACTTAGTTGTTTTAGGTTGTTGCATTCAGAAGGAAGAAAGCATTGATTTAAAGCATTACTCCTCATTAAGTATTTCTGTGCAGACTCTCGTAATAAATGCAAAGTAACTCGGCCTTCCCATTTCTTCAGGTGCTTGAACAGCACTAATGTTGACACACCTTGGTACAAACAAACTGTCACAAATAAAGACAGGTTGAGTTTTAAAACCTCCTATTTAAAATAACAGATGTAAAGAATTAGTGACACTTTATTTTGTTTCTTCCTTTCTCAAACCCAAATCTGATTTTGGTATAATTGCTTTGTTGTTTGATCTAAGTACATTGAAATTAATGGCAGGGCTGCATCTGAATTGCTTGGAGATCAATAATTAAAGCAATTGGTTTAGCTCTTGATAGTGTTTTTCTTAGCTGTTTCGACATCAGACAGATTTGTGTGATGATTGGGTTGCAATTTGACAGAGCACTCTGGTGTTCTAGCTTTGTATCCTTGACTAGAAAGGAATGCTAACACACTTTCGAGGAATTTAGCTTTCCAGAGAAGTCAAAATAGTTGCAAATCACATTGTTGTTGAAGCATTTGTCAATTGTTGCTATATAAAATGGTGTATTTCCCAGAACAATTCTTACACACCTCTTCTAATGAGCAGGTAAGATTTTTTATATATGGGATCACTCTTAAATGCAGTGTCTTTTTGGCATTCCAACATGACATTATTCCTTTAACTATATTCTTAAAAGGTTTGTGAATCAATACTTTACAAATTATTCACTTCTTTACCTTTTAGACAGTACAGTTTTAGACATTTCAGTTGTGGTGTTTGAAACAGAACTCTTGCATAGTAAGAGTAAGCAAAAGCTTTTAAAATTAAATCAAGGGTTTTTTTTCTGTTAGAAAAACAAGCAGTTTTTCATAATGTGAACTTTTGTACTTGATCTGTACAAAATGCACTTTCTGTGCGCTGCTGTGAGGATTCTTGAGGATATTTGCAAATGTATTTTTCACCTGTGTTGACATCAATCATAAGTCAGCTGTTGAAGAATTAATGTTTCTGAGACCATAGTGGCTGGTTGGAATCCGTGTGTGCACACTGGATAGAGTAGTGGTAGCCAACAATGGACTGCTGCTGTTGTATGTTGTATCTTAACTTTTAGGCACTGTGTCTGGGTGGAATTCTCCTTTACTCCAGAATGATATGAGTTGAAAAGGAAATGGAATTTGCTTTTGTAGTTCTTGTCTAAAACTCTGTGCCATGCCAGTCTTCAGTGCCTGTCGGGAGAAACTCCAAGTATTTTGTATTAGAGGTGCTCTGAAGCAACACCTGACAGTCACACCATGTTTTTTTTCATGGTAAGTTGTAGAACACCTTCAATGCAGCAGGTGCTGACCATTTAACAGGTCCCTTTCACTGGGCACAGGGTGTCCTGTGTGCTCAGCACAGCTGTGTGCAGGACCTCAGCCTTGTGGCTTTGGGGGGTGCCCGTTGCTCTGGAGCAAGGCATGAGGGAATTGGCACAGGTTTGTGCCATGTGCTGGACAGCTCTGTCACTGCCTGGCAGTTTTATGGAGCCTGCAGACCTGCAGCTCAGCAGGGAACATGCCTACCACTGCCTTGTGCTTGTGCAGCTTGACCTCGTCGTGCCAGTGCAGGGCAGCCACTTCTGGAGCAGCTGCAGACTCACATGGTCGTGGGGTCATTTTGAGCTGTTGGGTTTGCTGATACATCCTGATCCCTGCACTGTGGAGACTTCTTAGGCACTGTGCTTATCCTTGTGGAGCTGAGGTATCTTTATAGAAATTGGAAAACAACCATGTTTGTTGATGAAACTTGAAAGCTCAGATTCCTGATGAGGTCAAAGGCTTTGGCAAGAAAATTCAAGTAGAATTTTTCCTGGACTTGTGCAGCACAGGTCTCCTGAGGTTCTAAGTACCTAAACTGAAGTATATCTAATATATACTTAACAGTGGTGCACATTTCTCCTCAAGTACAAAGTAGTGTGTCTTCAGTAACATCTAATCTGCACTTCTGTTACCATTTACAGTTCTGCTCTACTCGACTTGATTTGTAATCCCTGTTTTTCATGAGCTGTTGTATAGATGGTCCTTCATGAGCTGCTACTCATCTGGTTTGTTACAGAGGCTGCTCTTTATTGTGTGTAAATAATTCTAAATCTGCTAGAAACTGTCTAGTGTTAGGGAAGGTTTCCTTAATGACCCAGATTTTCATGGAACTGCAGTAGACTAGTAGACTTCAATAGGTTCTTTCTGCTTTCCTTGGGCTTTCATTCCTGTAGAGTGGGAGTTTTTCCAGGTGGATCAATTACTGGAAGAGGAGGAATGGTGGATTGTTGGACAGCATTGATGTCAATACCAGGTTATCTTTCCCTTTTCTGCAGTAAAGGACCCTGTCACATATACCACTTATTCTAAAAGCTCTTCCTGTAGCTTGTATTGGCAGCTATCTTTTTCTTCAGCTTTCAGTCTGGTATTCCAGCATTTTTGTAATGGAAAAGTCTTAAAAACATTGTCCTTTTATAAAGGTTTTGTCATTCTGCGTCCCTGTGTAACCTGATCCAATCAGTTACAGAGCATGGCTTTAGATGGTTTTTGTGGTATGTGTGATAACTTGCATAACCTTACACACACATTCACTTTCTCTTCTGCTGCAACAGAATCTCTTTTGACAATACCAAAAGACTCTCTCTAAAGCTTTCTCCTGCTAATATGGTACAGCCCACTTAGGATTACTGTCAGATTTTTCTGCCATGTCAAATGTTTGCAGCATCTTGCTACAAATGAGTGTGTGCTCAAGAGCTTAAGGCCCAAAGGGCTTTGACGTGAAGATAACCTCTTAGTGAGCTTCCCTGGCAAATCTAGTTAGGATTTGAAGAAGGTTTGTCAGATGTCAGTGCACTGTATGATCAATAACCTCCTTTTCTAGAGATGGTTGCAGGGACTTTGGTTTTCTGCACCAGAAGCATCAGTCCTCTGGTTATTCTTTCAGGCTTGGACATTTTTTCTGAACACCAGCATGTGTGTCTATTGATTCTTCACTGCCTAACGGCTCTCCCTGATGCCCTTTGTTTTTTCTTGGGAAGTTTATAATTATCTTTTTACTTTAAGAAGAGAATTTCCTCAGGAGACTAGGAAAGGGTATTCTCCATGCACTTTCAAGATCATACATCCATTAATTCTTTTGTTATGTCTCAGAAAAAAACAACTTATTAAAAGTCTAGATTCTTAGTAATGGTTCTGACTTGATCTGGATTGACTTGATCTGGTTTAACCATGAACTACATTGTGGGTAACAAGCAATATCTGTAAGCTTGTACCTTCTGTTCTTCTGTTGAGTGTGTGCATCAGAAAGAGAGATGATGTCACTTGGGATCAGATAGTGACAGCTGATGTCACTTGGGATCAGGGTCCTGTGTAGGGTTTGTATTTCACAGGCAGGAGTTTGGTCCTTGTACACTGTTAAGCCCTATGAGAAGCATGGGCACACCTTGCTCTGTCTTCCCATTAGGTGCTTGCTAACTGGAGAGGGAGTCCCTCAGTGTGTCGCCCATAGTATGGGTGGAGTCCCTGAGACATGGACAGGTGACACTGGGATATGGAGTGTTATCCTGGAGGTGACACTGGGACATGGAGCATTCAATATCCTGGAGGTGACACTGGGATATGGAGCGTTATCCTGGAGGTGACACTGGGACATGCTGCTGTTGGAGTGGCCTCCTGCTGGGTGTGGCTGTCATGGGTGACACTGCTGGACTGTGCACTTCCTCAGAACACTGATCTGAAGGTGCTGCTGTGTCTGCAGGTGATTTTATCTCCCTCACTGGAAAGTGCAGCTCCTATAAATATTACTAATCAAGATCTATCAGTAAAAACTGGTAACAAATCAGGAAAGTGTTTTGTTTTCTGGACGTAGGCTTCTCTAGTATGAAAGTAGAATGTGTGTGAAATTACACAGATAATCAGAATGGCCTGCAAAGGCTACAGAATATTTTATTAGTCTTCCTTATCATTCTGTTATTTTTTTTCTTTAGTCTTTGTTAAGCCAAGCCATGTTTCAAAGAAATAAGGAAGAGGGGAAGTATTAGAAAAAAAAGTCTGATTTGTGTTTTTCTGATATGTCCAATGGCCAGAACTCTTCACTTTTTATTCCAGTGCATGATTTTACACGTTTTATTAATTGAAAAAACACTAACAAAGAAAAAACCCCAAAGCACAACACTTTATAAATGGAAATGTCATTAGCAAATAGAATTACAAATAAGCAAGTGGCAAAGATGACCCTGCAGAATCATGCAGCTACATCACATAATGATGGCATTTTCCATCCTGAGCAGTCTTGTAAACAGGATGGATCTGGGAAGGTCTTCACTGCAAGAACATGTGAGGTGACCATACTACTGGTCAGGAGCACAAATTTTTCTGGCATCAGAAACAGCCAACTAAGTTTGTTAATCCTTCATTTGGAGCCATGATGAATTGTTTAATTCCAACTCAAATATGAACCTCTTTCAGGATTCTCTTAAGCATCTAACTTCTAACAAAAATGGTAATTAATTTTAATTTTAATTAGTTTTTTAATGAGAGACTTGGAAAGAATTTTTGAATGTTTGCATTTTTAATAGTGAATATGATTTTAGAGTACACGTGATCAGACTTTCTAGGAAAAAGAAGGCAGAAAGATATTTAAAATGGCCAGGTTTCATTGTCACCTTTTTCTAATTGAACGTTTCCAGTGATGTTTATTAGCTGTTTGATCTCAAGCAGTAATTAATCCATTAATCCAGGAACAAAAACCTGGTTGATAAAACAGAAAGATGTTTTCCATCTTTAAGTATGTTGCTGAATTTAATTGAAGCAGTGAGATAAGTTATACAATTCTAGCTGTCTTCTAGTACCTGGTAGTTCATTCAGCATTTGCAGCCTTATGCATTGGAGTTTGAGGTTATGATATTTACCTGTGTTTAAATATTTAAAATGCAAGTTTTGGAAAGAAATTTCTTTTCCCCCACATGGGGCTGTCAGCCCTTCCTCTTCTTCATTGTCACAAACTATTGACTGAGATTCATGTGTGGATGGGGAGAGGGGGTGTTACAGTCCCACAGTGATTGTGTTTAAAAGTAGGAGATAAATGGGACTTTTGTTTTTAATTCATAATCGAGTTATCTCCAATGACCCTTCTGAACTTCACTGAAAATCCACTTAATGCCAGCTTGGGTATAGTTTTGGGTTAGTGAGTTCCTTTTTTAGCTAATTGGGTTGGAAAAGAGTTTGTAGTTGGACTGTAGGGACAGAAGCTCAGAGAACAGCTCCATCTCCCTTTTTGAATAATTCCCATCAGGCTGGAGGGGTGTTTTGTGTTCAGTCAAAACTTCCTTGCCTGCACACTGTAGTACTGGAGAGTTTCTGCACTCAAATTTCAAGTTCATCACATTCTGAATTTTTACACCTTTTACAAAGTCACCCAGCCACCAACAAGCTGACATTCCAACCAGGTAAAATGTCTCATGTCATCATACTGTGATTAAAGTTTTTGCAGGACTAGTCAGATGGTAGTAACTGTCTTTATGCTTGTATGTAGCCTTGTGTGTACAGGAATTTATCAGGGGTAGAGGCTGACTTAATGACATGTTAGAAACTATATAAATTAAAAATAACTGTGTATCAAATTTGAGTGGGAATGAAAGAACTATTTAAATAACGACAGATATAAATGTGGCTTTGTATGAGTTACTTTTTTATTATGACTTCAATACTTGAAAGAAGTACTTCAGACTTCCTGGAGTTAGAAATCTAACAGGGTAGTGCTTAGAGTCAGGGTTTGAATTACAAATGATTGTTTTGTCTGTCTGCTGCCAAAAATTGAACTTTCTTGATATGTTTTCTAAAGCTCACATTAATATGCTTTTCAACTGTCTATTTGAGCAGTTGTGCTATGTTAATGTGTAGGCATGTTCTAATTTTGCATGTAGCTCAGGGAGAATATTTCATTGTTCAGATGTTGTGCTTGCACTTCAGGGATATTGAACCTTCACTTTGTGGTTATTTCCCATCTTTTCTCTCTCCTCATTCATAGTTTGGGGGAGCAAAGCAGTAAGGTGACCATACTGGTGTGTTACTGTGTAGTGAAGACATGTTGCTGAGCCCAAGGGGTGTGTCAAGCTGGAGAGAGGAACAGGTATCACAGGGCTCTGGGCCACTGCCTGATGCTGTAATGTTCTCATCTGCAGGGGAACTGCTTTGGCTTGGTGCTTTCATATAACTTCAGTCACTTTTACACTGAGAAGGAAGTTTAAACACACCCCCCTCATCTAAAACTAGGTTTAGTATTTCTCATGTTACTTCTCTAAGGAAAAAATATATAACTCTTTGAAGAATTTGGATGGCACATTAACTTTAGGGTACCTTAGGAAATTCCCAAACTGGTGAATTTTAGGAAAAAGGGTGTGTTGTGGTGTAGTTCTGTGACATTTAAGGACTTCTGAAAGCTCGGGCATAGGTATTTGCATAGGGCCTTTTTAGTTGCTAGAAACTAATTAAATACTCAGCCTTAATATTTGATGTTGACTTATAGCTCCTCTAATCAGATTGCCACAGTACTGATGATATAATTTATAATAATATTGAAGATTTCCACCAATTCAGCATTTAGCTGCTTCAGCTGATCGTCATGAGGGACGACAAAAATGGGCAATGTGAGTTCATTTCCCAAGATCTTATGTTTGCACATTGAAGAGGATGCCCAGTTCTTTGAATGCAGGAGTGAGGTTGATGTGGTAGCAGGTCATTCTGTAGTCTTTAAAATGTTCAGTTTCTCTGTCCTTTGTCAGTAGCCCTCTCCTCATAGTGCTAGACTGAGTGTAGTGATGGTTCTGATGAGCAGCCCACAGCATCAAGCTCTGTGTTCACTATTAAGGTGTTTAAGTTCCCCTAAGATGTGGTGGAGGTGGTGGTGGTGTGTGCCTTTGCTATTTTAAAGGAAATACTTCTCCCTACGTAAGTTACGAGAGAAGAAACCTTACTTTTTGGAATGGCTTGGAAAATAGGTTTTTGGACCTGCCAGCTAAACAAAGAGTATTTACTTCTACAGTTTGCAGGATAATAAATAAGTTTCTCCTCCTCTTCCTTTCCTACAGAAAAACACTTTTGAGGATATTTGTTTCTAGATATAACACTTGTCCATAGCACTTTGTGGGTCCCACCTTAACACTTTAAAATAAGTTGTGATGGAAAGTCACATTTTGGGTGTAAACTTGTGTAACATCTCTGTGTGACTGCTTCATTAAAAGAGAGCTAATTTAGAGAGTGTAAGGAAAAATTAGGGGCAAATCAACTAAGGCTTTTCTTTTGAACTCATTTTTGTAAAAATCAGTATATGAATTTTTACAGTTTACTTGTAAAAGTGTCCAAGAAAACTGTTTAAGGCGTTGTCTGTAAACGTTTCAGCACTTCACCAGAATAGAAGAGCAAATAAAAGCTTGATTCTTTTGAAGTAGTCATGCTCTGAGATGCAATAGACCACATCTCCAGATATTGTTGGGGAGTGTGTATGGGCTTTTGATTCACTGAACAACACTTAAGAAAAACTTTCTGATTTCACTAGTGCCTCTTGATTTTCATGGCGAAGGTTCTTCCTGTAGCTGCTCAGAAAAGCCAACTAATTTTGAGTGCCCAGTTTGTTTCCTTAGGTGGCTTTTTCAGAGCTGATGAGGTCCTGAGGCTCTCAGGGAGTGAGTGAGTGAGGCAAGCTGAATGAAGGAGCTCTTGGCAAACAGTTCATGTTGTCCAGATCCTGTTTGTGCCTTCAAGGAAGAGAGAATCACATCTGAAATTCCGCCTGTTAAAATCTGGTTCCCTACAGCTACCCAGTGGGGTTAAGTGTATTGATCTGAGTGACTGAGCAGGGAATGACTTCCTCATTTCCCTCTCTGTTTTATTTTTCATTTGGGGTGTAACATGGCACAATGCAGTCTGTTGCTGATGCACATGAGAGAGATTATGATTTTATAGCCACTTTCATTACTGAATTGGTTATGGGAAATTAATTTAGAACTTAGACAATTGTGTTGCTGTTGATAATGAAGCCTAGGTTTGATTATTTTTCTTCCCCTTTTAAAGACAAACTAACAGGAATCTTGTCTAATGGCAGGATTTTCTTCTATTTGTAGTGTCTCATAAAACAAATGTCTTAGTAAAGAGCAGGTAGGATTTTTACAGGATCATTTTAAGTTCTAGTCAAATGAAATATTTGTGGTTGGGGCAGATACACCTCACTGTGTTCTGATGCACACCATACTAAGCATTTGGATCGAGTATTTCTGAAATTAGCTATTCTAGACAAAATACAATAATGCAGCTGGGCGTTTTACTTTTTTCTAAACCTCTCTTGCTAGCTGTCTAGCAAGTCCTTCAGCAGTACATTAATTCCGTATGTACCCAATTTGAATTAAAAAAACCAAACAGAATAATATGTTCTTTGATCTTTGCAAACGATGTGTTCCTTGACCACTCTCTGTTTTGCAGGCATGGTCCTGGTGCGCAGTGAGAACGGGCAGCTGCTGATGATCCCCCAGCAAGCCCTGGCACAGATGCAGGCCCAGGCACACGCCCAGTCTCAGCCTCAGAACACTCTGACTCCTCGTCCTGCTACACCTACCAGTGCACCCCCAGTGCAGATATCCACAGTGCAGGTCAGTCCAGCAAGCTAAAAACTGTTTTGTTCCCTGTGCAGAAAACAGGAGGAAGTAAGGTGTGATACTAGTGAAGAAACCATAGATTTAACTGGGATGTACTGACTGTTTATTCTATGAATCTGAGATGCATAGAATCTCAGAATTGTTTCTGTTGGAAAGCTGTTGGAAGGGGCCTTGAAGCTCATCCAGTTCCTGAGATGGGCAGAGCCACCTTCCACTAGACCAGGTTGCCTCAAGCCCCATCCCAGCCTGGAACACTTCAAGGAATGAGGAGTCCACACCTCTCTGGGCAACCTGTGCTGGGGCCTCATCATCCTCAGAGCCAAGAATTTCTTCCAAATAGCTAATCTAAATCTACTTTCCACAAGGCAGAGGCATTGCATTTTGTTCCTAATTCTGTTACAGCTTGGCTGTTACTGATCAAAAATATTTTTACATATCTGAATCTCATTAAGTTGAAAACGTTGATATAATGAAGACCATATATGGTTAATGTGTACAACTATTCTCCCCAGAATAAATACAAGACTAAAAGAAAAAAATTGATATGGATATATGTACACCAAGATTTTGACAGTTGCATGAAGTTCAGGACTGAAAATCCTTCTTGGAGTTCCGCAGTGCTTCAGATGCATTCTTTGTTATTTGTAATAATGCAGAATGAGAACACTAGATAGAACAGTTGGTATTGAACTATAGGCACTGATGTGTTAATGATTTTTTCCCTCTTCCCCAGGCTCCAGGAACACCCATTATTGCACGACAGGTGACACCAACTACTATCATCAAGCAAGTGTCTCAGGCTCAAACAACAGTGCAACCCACGACAACGCTACAGCGGCCCCCGGTTGTGCAAGTGAGTGTGTAGGGAAGTGATGTGTGCATGAGACTGCCAGGCACACAGGAAGTGCAATTGCTCAGTGCAGGGAAGAAATGCCTTCTGGATTAGCCTTTCTAAAACTTCTGCAGGTCTCAGTGCATATTTTGGATGTACAGGTATAAGTTTTTTATATGGATATTGGTATTATTTCATATTGCACCTATACATATCTCCACTTAAAGGTATTGTGTTTGTAGTTCGTACAGTCGGAGTGCTGACTGAAATGAAATACCTTTATGCTTTCTTCTTAAAGGAGATGACAAGAATTCCCCTTGGGTTTTGGGCTGTGGTGTTATTCCTGTGGTGGATCTGCAGCCCTCTGAATTCTGCAGCAAAATTTACAATTGCAAAGATGACTGCACTGGCAGCCTTCTCTTTA
This sequence comes from Serinus canaria, assembly GCF_022539315.1. Classification (NCBI taxonomy): domain Eukaryota; kingdom Metazoa; phylum Chordata; class Aves; order Passeriformes; family Fringillidae; genus Serinus; species Serinus canaria. Next base: position 10,292,227 of record NC_066333.1, read on the forward strand.
TGAAGCCTTCTCCCTTTCACATGAGTCTGCTTTGGTCTGTGTCCTTCTGGAGACTGATAACTCACAGATAGACTGATGTCAGTCTGGGCTGGCCTCTATTCATTTTGGGTTTGCTTGGACTTTTTTTTTGAGATGTCAGGAGTTTAAAAAACAGTGCAAGAGTGTGACATTCTCCTCATGGCTTCCAGGCAGCAGTGATACAACATGATTGCTGTCGCTTAATCTGTCTCATTGTGCTTTCTTCATCCTTTGAGTAGACAGGATTAGAGAGTTTTAATTTAAAACATGCAGGTTTTGCTATGCATCCAGTTAACCTTTTTCCCCTCAGAGAACCTTTCCATATTCCAGTGATCTTTCTAGATCTAAGAGTTAATTTACCTAACTGAGTCTCCTTAATTTGCACTGCTGTTATACAGGACAAAAAAAAAAAACAAAAACCCACCATCATTCCATCTGCATATTTTGTGCTGTAATGAGCACACCATGGACTTAATTTATCCTGATTTCAAAAAAAAAAAAGAGACAAATGAAATCCTTGTCTCCCTTAGTTTCTCCCAAAATACCAATAAAGTTAGCTTTGGCAGCAGGGGAGCCTCTTTTTTTGTGCATCTTTATATAAAGAGCAAGTTTACAAATGATTTGTGAACATTCTGAGTGTCAGTTGTAGCTTGGTAGGAATTTGTCTCTCAGACTGGGTTGTTGTTAATAATTAGACTGTTGGAAGCCCATGAATGAGCTGTGTATGGGAGAGGATCTTGCCTGTAATTGTGATTCTTTGGGGCTACTATTTCTACTTCAAATTACCAATTTGTCTTCAAAACTAGAAAAATGTTTTGTCCTGTGGTTTATTGCAAAGACCTCAATAAGACCAAAGCTGTTGTGCCGGTTGTGCCTTTTTAGAAATTCCCCCCCTTTGGAAGTGGCATTTAATGAAACAGTCAGAAAGACAAATTGAATTCACAGGAATTCAGCACTTGTTTTAGCTGAGTTTTGGAACCCCACTGGCTGAGATTTCGTTTATGGTATTTTTTTCAGTGACCAAAAATCGCGCAATTTTTAATCAACTTTTGGAATTCCCGTTTCGAATGTTTTTAGTGCCATCTGGTGGCCGTTTCCTTCCACTGCACCAGACCGTGAGCAACTTATTTATAGCAGCTGTGAAAGGTGTTCTACTGCCCTGTGGCTCATCTTCTGTTTGATAGCTCAGGAAAACAGGCTCTTGGTACGTTCCACGGAAAATAATCTTGTGTTTTTATTCTCTGCAGCCTCAGATTGTTCTGGGTGGTACTGCACAAACAACCACGTTGGGGACAGCAACAGCTGTACAAACTGGAACTCCTCAGAGAACAGTGCAAGGGACAACGGCCACCTCCACTGCTGCCACAGTAAGATTCTGAGAGATGTAACATCTCTTTTTGTCCACTCACATATGCATGGTGTGCATATAGACACATACTTGTAAACACAGATGGGAGTGGAGATTAGTAAAGATGCAGGAATCCTGTGAGCTGTTGACCTTGAAAAGGTAAACTTTAATAGAACCATATAATTTACAAGGTGTGGGTACAGGTCACTTGAATTTTGATAGGTGGTAGTGTTTTTATTTCTGTAACAGTATTAAAGCACTCATTTAAAAATACAGATTAGATGTATTTTATAGAACAGTGAATTGTTCAGCACCATAGAGGAGAATCAGTATAAGAAAGGATAAGCAGTTGGCACTGATTGATTAAAGCTGCATGTTTCCAGGACTGCAAAACAGGGAGAATGTATGTACTGTGCACTGTGAAACAACAGCTTTACTATTTTTTTGTCCTGCTAAAACATGTATTTTCCCATGTACAATGTGCCATTCTTAAAATACTTGGTGTTTCCTCATTTGATGAAGAATCACAATGCCTTAAATTTTGGTAACAAAAATGTACAATATGTATGAGTATATGAAGCAAAAGAATAATTTCAATCTGTTTGTGTTTTAAGTTGAGGGACATGTATCTATAAATATTGCTCTGTACTGATGAACTAAAGGACTTTATATCATGGAGTATATGGTCAGATCATGTGTTAAGAGGAGTTTGTCTTCCTTTTTCTGATTGTTTTCTTTTTACTTTTTCTTTTTACCCTTCCTTCTAAGGAAACTATGGAAAATGTGAAGAAATGCAAAAACTTTCTGTCCACATTAATAAAACTGGCATCATCTGGAAAACAGTCCTCAGAGACTGCGGCTAATGTGAAGGAATTAGTACAGAATCTGCTGGTAAGAAAAGTTCCTCAGAAGTTGTTAAATACAGCATCTGGACAAATTCAGACTCAAAACTGGTTTTTTGTGTTGGTTTTCTTTTTTATCCTTCAGTGGATGGAGTTTATAAAATCTGAGCTAAATCAAATTAACTTTGCCTCTTTGAATTAAAATAGATGGATAAATTTTCCATTAAGTTTATAACTGAGACATTACTGCTTATATTCATGTATGAGAACATGAGTTCAGTTGGAGTCTGAGTAATGCAAGTAGTGGCTGTTTAAATTCTACATTTTGATAAAAAAATGAATAAAAAGATGTATTATGTACTTGAGGAAAAACACAACAGCTGGTGCAATAGCTGACTGTAGGAAATCACAAGTTTTTACAAAGACAAAGGTAATAAACCTTGCCTGATGCTAATATAAAAGCTTGACATATTTAATATTTTTAGAGTGAATGCTAGTATTGCTTAGCCTACTTGTTAGCAACCTTTAAGTTATGGTTGTGTGTATTCCATCATGCAGTAACCAGGGGTCTTTAGAGCTTATTAATTGAAATTTGTAGTAAAGTCGGTTACTACCATAAAGCTATTGGTAACTAAAAATAGTGAGGGATGATTAAAACCACTTATTTTCAGCGTGTTCCCAAGTCTTAATTTTTATTAGTGTTGGATAGCTCTAAAAATTAATTTCTACAGGTTTATTCATTTGAGTTTTCTGTTTTGAAGGATGGAAAAATTGAACCAGAAGACTTTACCAGTAGGCTCTACAGAGAACTTAATTCTTCACCTCAACCTTACCTTGTGCCTTTCCTGAAGGTAACTTATCTTCACTACTCTTCCTTTATCTCTGTGCTTATATATCAGCTGCAATGAACACAAACACATCCTTTGCCATTATAGCTGGAATTCCAAAATTAAGTTAAAGGAAGTTTTAAATGGTGCCTGGTTAAGTTTTTGCTCCCTTAAAAAATACTTTTTGTGTCTTACTTCCTAGAGTTTGTTACTGTGATTCATTGGCACAGTCAGTAATGTAACTTCTACCATGGTGACACATAGTAGCTCTTTTGAGAAATCTGAAAAGTTTTCTTTCTATGACTTAAGCCACAAACCTATGAATTGATTTATTGCTCTCTTTTTGGTCTTAGAAAGCAAAGGGATTCAGTGATATAGAAAATTGTACCTTCTGGGGAAGTTTTGCCTGTGCTGTAAACTGGTTTGGAGAAGCCGGAAATTTGTCATCTCCCAATGATAAATCACATTTGACATAAATTTTATAGTAGTTCAGCAAATCTCAAAATAGTATTTATTGCAAAACATTTACCGTCAGTGAAATCAGTGAAAATACAACAGCACTGAATTGTAAGAATGTAACTGCTTGACTAATGTATGATTATGGCATGTAGTTATAGGTGTGTGTAGACATTTCTGGGTTCTTAAATGCTTGTTCAACCTTGAGCTGTTCCTGAAGACAAAAATTGTTGCCATAAGAAAACGACTAATTTAAGAAGCTGCCAAAACACTGTCGTCTCTGTTGAGCTATTCTGAAATCTTCCCTGGTGTTCCAGTGTGACTTGTAAGCTGTAGGACAACAGTCAAGGAAGGCGGCATGAGCTTGAGTTGTTAAATACATACCAGGGGTTCCAGGTAGGCTGCACAGCCTAGATGCCCATGATAGCCAAAAGGTTTTGTCCCTCTGTCCTGCTTATTAAATAGGAGCAGGTTGGTATTTCTGTGTGCTCCCCTTTCCTCAGGTGCACACAGACCGATCCAATGGACCGAAACAAAACGCGACACTTCTTTACAATTAATATTGTGTGAGCCAGGATTGAACAACCAAACTCTTTCCTTTCCCCTTTCAGAGGAGTTTACCTGCCTTGAGACAGTTAACACCAGACTCTGCAGCTTTCATTCAGCAGAGCCAGCAGCAGCAGCCCACGACGCAGGCGACGATAGCCACGATCCCGTCGGCGGCGGCCGTGCTGCTGAGCTCCTCGGTGCAGCGCACGGCGGGCAAGGCCACTGCCACTGTCACCAGTACCCTCCAGCAACCCGTCATCAGCCTCACTCAGCCCACACAAGTTGGTGTCAGTAAACAAGGGCAGTCCACGCCACTGGTATGTGAGCTGGAGTACAACGTTTGTTACTGCACAGGGGTTTTTTTGATAGTGCTTCTTAAGTTGGTGGTTTGGCTCAGTCAAAGATCTGATAAAAAAAGTATCACTTAAATTGCATCTTGGTTAAAGTGCTCTTGGGGTTTGTTCTTCCCACCTGATTCTCAGATTATTTACAATTCTTTTTTTTTCCTTATTATTTGCAGGTTATTCAACAGTCTCAAAAAGCTGGGGCATTGATAAGGCCTCCACAAGTAACGTTGACACAGACACCCATGGTGGCATTGCGGCAACCACACAGTCGCATTATGCTCACCACTCCTCAAATCCAACTGAATCAACTTCAGACAGGTAAGAGGTCAAGATACTTGTGATATGCCATATTTGGCAGCAATCCCTAAACCATGCTTCAGGTAATTCTTGCCCTTGCCCAGAGAAGTTGTTGATACCCCATTCCTGGAAGTGTCCAAGGCCAGACTGAATGGAGCTTGGAGCAACCTGGTCTAGTGAAAGGTGTCAGAGGAGCTGGAATGAGAGGATCTTCAAGGTTCTTTCCTGCCCAAACCGTTCTGTGCTTCTATGAATGTCAGTTCATGCGTGCCCTTTTTGTACTACTGGTAAAATCTTCCACAGTGTAGTGCCATAGTGGCTGGGGGTGCAGATCTGTCAGGGCAGCATTGACAGAGAAATGGTTTGGCTGCTGGATATGTGTGAGAAGGGTCCTGTTTTTACCTGGGTGACAGAAGCTATAGAGGTCAACTCTTTGTACCAGACCTATTGCCATAACTACATGTGACTGGCTTGCATGTGTGAACTCTTACTGATGGAGTACAAATCCTGTCTGTCTTCTTGCAGTACCTGTGGTAAAACCAGCAGTATTACCTGGAAACAAAGCTATTGCCACTGTTTCGACACAAGTAGCTGCTGCTCAGAAGAATAAACTGAAAGAACCTGGGGGAGGCTCTTTTAGGTGAGGAACTGTATGTTTGTGCGTGGGCAGCTGAACTCAGACATTCCTGGTGCTGAATCCATCTGGGGAAACTCAAAATAACCTACAGGTGGATTTTTTGGGGGCAGGTTTGCTTCTTCATTAAAGACTTCAGCAAACAGCACTGGACATACTCGTGCCAGACTGGTTTTGGCATTTAGCTGGCATTAAACCTCATAAACAATTCCTGCCCAGACAAGCAAGTGGAATTCATTCCTTTACTTCTCCCAGCTCTGGTTGAGTTACTTGGTGAGGTACTGCCTGTCTTGGTGGTGAGGGCAGATTATTATTGTTTTGTAGTAGTGATTCGTCTGGTCTCTTGTTTCTCAAGGTGTTGAAAAATAAAAAAGCATCTTGGAAAAAACAGGAAGTACAAAATTAGTGCTCTTGGAAGTCAAAGCAGTAATTTCTCATTTACAAACAAATGAGTTGTATTTTATTATATCACAAAAGCAAATAAAATGTAAAACTAATTATTCAGGTTTATGGTGGAATTCATTATGTGCAGCTGTGGTATCATAGCAGTGTGTGCAGATAAGCACTAAATGTTATGATTATAATAAATTTTCCTTCCTTTAAGGGATGATGATGACATTAATGATGTTGCATCAATGGCTGGAGTCAACCTGTCAGAAGAAAGTGCTCGGATATTGGCAACAAACTCTGAGCTCGTGGGCACATTAACAAGGTCCTGTAAAGACGAAACCTTCCTTTTCCCAGCACCTTTACAAAGAAGGATATTAGAAATCGGTATGTTCTTTTATCTTGAACATTAATAAAAACAAATTTCACTACTCTTAGGTTTAATCAAAGGCATTTTCCAAAGAAATTGCTTTGAATAATTAGAAGTTGCTGGAGTCATTACCTTCTGGTATTTTCTGGTATATTCAGATGCTTGTGGGAAATAATTTGTCTTATGAAAGTAGAATAGTGTCAAGGAATAGCAAACATAGATTTGCCTTCTAAAGTGTTGGCAATTCAACATTAAAACTACTCAATCTGGCTGAAAGTCTGACTGTATAAACTAATAAGGTGTATCAAGCATAACACAAACAATGAAATAAGTCCAGAAGCACTTTTATCAGCGTTACTTAGTAATTTAGAATTGATGGTGGAACAAAAAGCAATCTTGAACTCTTTGTTACATTGCAGTATACAGCATTTATTAATAGATTGTCAATTTTGTTAAACTAATACGAATTTTAATATATGTGTAATTTCCCGTTTAATCCTTGACTGAGAAAAACCTGCAAATCATATTTAGAAAAGGGGATTTAAATTTCTGTGACTGAGATTTTGCTCATATTTAGTTGTATTGTAAAATGATTTTTTGCAACCCACTTGTGTTTTGATTGTAGGTAAAAAACACGGAATAACAGAAATCCATCCTGATGTAGTTAGCTATGTATCACATGCTACACAACAAAGACTACAAAACCTCGTGGAAAAACTATCAGAGACTGCTCAACAAAGGAATATTTCCTACAAGGTAACTGTATTTAATTGCTCAAATCAAATGGCAAAATTGCACAAATTCAGCAGGCTGGGGTGTTGACTGTAATGCAGGAGTTCAGGTGTTCTTTTTTTCTGTGAAATCAGGTTGTTTATTCTCTTTGACTGATTCACCTTCCATTAAGATATTAATACACATGGGTGATTGGAGCTTTTCAGCTTGCATATACAAAATGGTTTTAAAACAAATGCAGAGAAGCTGTGCCCTCCCCTTTATTTATTATGTCAAATGTTTAGTGTGTGAGTGATTGTAGAGTCAGACAGATAAAAGCACTGCTTTGAATTCCCAGGAGACTGCTATCTGACAGATGTGTGTTCCTAATAGATGCAAATGCCTGAGCAGTGTTTAAAAAACCACACAGCCCTGTGAAATATGTTTGAGAGGTTAAAGCTGTGATGATATTAGTTTAGAAGTCAAAATCTGATGATTCACGGAATAGAACAAAATGCTTTTAAGAGTTCTAGCTGGTTTGACTGGTGTAAATATACTCCTGCTATTTGTCTGAAAAGGACAAAGTGAACATTGGAGCTTTGAATGTGTATGTTCTTCCCCAGCACAGTACAAGTTAACAGCTTTGTTTTTGAGGCAGTAATGAGAAACATATTTGCTGTATTTTCAGGATGATGAAAGATATGAACAAGCAAGTGACGTTCGGGCGCAGCTCAAGTTCTTTGAACAACTTGATCAAATAGAGAAGCAGCGTAAAGATGAACAAGAAAGGGAAATTTTAATGCGCGCAGCAAAGGCAAGTGCTTGGCTTTCACACGTGTTTGCAAAGTGTCACTTTTGACATCAAAACTGCAGAGTTTCTTTTCATTCTGAAACACTTGCAATGAAGGAGAAGGCTAATCTTCAAAGATGGAACTTGATGAATGTGTTCTGAACTGGAGCTCAGTTTTGCTTTTCATTGTAAAGCATGGGAAACAGCTTCTTTGCCACTGTCATTGCATATTCCCAAATTAAAAGGAGTCTTAAAATTTAGTTTTTGCATATTGCATTGGCAAAGAAAGATTAATTTTATAGCTTGGTGGTACTCTTAAATGTAATAGAGACTAGAAATACAATTCAGGAAGATTTTTACAAAGTGGAGAAATACAATAAATAGGAAGCAGTTGATGTAAACATGAATGCAAAAATTAAACTGTGGTTTTACTCAGTGAATACAGAATGAATATGATTAGATAAGAGTACCCTAGAAATAATTCACAAAACAACGTATGTTTTCTGTTAGTTTTGTGATCCAGCATGAGTTGACAAATGTCAAAATCCAAATTTATTTTGTTGTTGGCCTAAAAAATGTAAGGGATTAACAACACTCAGGATTTGATACGACAAGAGGAAATGGCCTCAAGTTGCATCAGGGGAGGTTTAGATTGAATATTGAGAGCAATTTCATCACTGCAAGTGTTGTCAAGCCCTGGAACAGGCTGCCCAGGGCAGTGGTTGAGTCACCATCCTTAGAAGTATTGTGTAGATGTGGCACTTGGGGGCATGGTTTAGTGGTGGGCTTGGCGGTGCTGGGGAAACAGCTGGACTGAATGTTCTTGAAGGTCTTTTCTAATCTAAATTATTTCATTATTCTGTAAGTTTGACACACACAAGGAATGCAGGTGCCCAGTGAAATGGGCAATTGCTGATGTAAATGATCTTGGGTCACTCGGGTGCACTTTGTTCTGCCTGCAGCCTGACCTGTTTGTGTGTAGGTGTAGCAGAAAGATCAGCTCTGAGTAAGTGCTGGTTACCCAGCAAGGGGACGAATTGTTTTAAAAAGTACAGGTCTGATTCTTTTGTTCATATTCAAAGTGTGCAATTCAGTTCACATATCTGTGTAATTTGTGTCTTGTAATGATTGCGTTTAAGACATAATTGCCTGGCTACTCCTTGGCTATCTTTAACAAAGCAGAAAAATGGGATGCCTTTTTCAAAAATAGAAACGTTAAGAAAAGGAAAACTTTTACTTTCCAGAAGTTGTTTACCACTGTTACCCTCTGTGGGAGTGATAGGTATTCCCCACTTCCTGCTGAAATTTAAGAAAAGCTTTAATATATAATTTTAACTGCTTTTGTAACTGAGTTATTTTTTCTTTCTTTTCCTCCAACCACCTCCTGCTCATCCTTTATCAACACAGTCTCGATCTCGACAAGAAGATCCAGAGCAGCTTAGGTTGAAACAGAAGGCCAAGGAGGTGAGTACTGAGCTTAACATAAACTTTTAGTTTGGAAGTTGAAAGAGAAATAATGACCCATCCTTTTTCTGGCACACACAGATGCAGCAGCAAGAGCTAGCCCAGATGAGACAGAGGGATGCCAACCTGACTGCGTTAGCTGCCATCGGTCCCAGGAAGAAAAGGAAAGTAGATTCCCCAGGATCTGGATCAGGGACAGAGGTACAGTATAATTGTCACCTTTGGTTTTGCTGCCTCAGCCACTGTGCAAACCTTTTTGTTCAGAGCTTTTCCCCAGTCTGTGGAAACTCCCTGAACAGCAGAAATGTTTTGTGTTCAGATGTGCTTACTCCAAGGCTAGGATCAATTTTTAGCACCTGTAGTGGCATAGAGAATAGAATCTGAGTGGTCATTCCCTTGATTCATGGAACTAGAGGGATCTTAGAAAAACCATCTCTGATCTAACAAGTCTCAGCTTTTTGGGCCTCCCTAGTTTTGGAAGATTTTTGTGGTTATAACCAATCTAACCTGAAGTGCAGAATAATGCTGAGGTAGGTGGGGTAGTTGAATTAAATCACTGCTAAATTTGACAGCAGGAGCTTCAAGTTACAGGAGCTTACCTAATTTTTCTTCTCAGCAGTTGATTTGCCTTAGTTTTAGTGTCTCCACAGCAGATCAGTTTGACCAGTTCCATCTGATCAGGATGTTCTTGCCCATCCTCTGTACATTCTACTGTTGAATCTGCCTTTAAAAAAATTCTCTGCAGACTAGGTATTGGAATGCTCAGTGTCTGATTAAATTAATTTATATTCTGCTACATGTTTATCTGCTGTATTTCTAAACAAGTTAATAAACAAGAAATGGTATAAAATTGCTTTCTGCATGAGGCATTCAATATGGGATTTCTCTAATGTTAAAAAGAACAAAACATTTTTGAAAATTGTCATTTGTTGGACCAAAAGCTCTCCTCATAATTTGAGGATTTTCCCCTGTGGGGTTTTGTGTGTGATAGCAAGTGACAGAATAGTAATAGTTTAATAGTCCTGTTTATTACTCCTTGAGCATTCTGAACTTTCAGTGCTAAAGCATTTATACTGTAGAAAAGCCTCAAAAGAGTTCACCTTGTTTTATACTGAATTGCTGGAAGCAGTAATTTACATGTGCTTGATATAAAATGGTAGAGAAAAATCTGAATACTAGTAAATGTTATTTTTGTTTATAAAAAAATCAAGCCTCTTGAGCATCTTTTAAAGTAATTTTAAGTTTTGAAATTTACTAAAATGTCTGCTACTGAGAATAAGACTTGTTTTTATATAAGCTGACAAATGACTCTATTAAAGGTTTATAGATGTGGTTTAAAATTATGAAAATTACAGAATGGGGCACTTTGCAAAGATAGATGTGTACACAAATGAAGTTGTCTCAGAGGAATATGCTGAAGTACCTCATGCAGAGTTAATGTTGGTGTTGCTTACTCCTGCATGCTCAGCTGTGCCACCTTAATGGTCTGTTAATGTCACTTAGGTTATGGGATGTATTTTGCATCTCCTGTGAACACTTGTTTGTATTTCATCTAAATCAGACTAATTTAGTTATCTTGGATTAATCACTGGTTAACCAATTAACTACAGGTTCCCTGGAAATCCAATCTTTTTGTCTGCTTAATTAAGAAGCAGCTGCCTTTGATCTGATACTCACAGCTGTGCTTTTGCTGCTGTGTCACTTGACATTTTTAAATTGGGCTCCACTTGTCACCATTTGTATGCAGTTTGTGGTTAAGGCATATTACAAGAAGTGTGGAAAAATAAGGTTTGTTGTTACTTAGACACAGTTTTGTAAATGGAAGCTTTTGATGTCTACAAATGCTGACTGTTAATTACATGTAAAATCACTTCTAAGTAGTAATTGCACTGTTTTGTTTCCAAATTCAACAAAACAGGTTGCTGTCAGTTTGACTGTTTTATGTTCATGTGGTTTTACTGAAAGTTACTAAAAAGCTTCTTAACTTACTCTATACATAATTCTGTGTCTTTAATGACTCCTGAAATTTTACCTTTGCACTTCAAGTGTTATGGTCTACATAATAGAGCTCAGGCTTGAGCTTTCACTAAGAATACTTAAAAACCAAGAATAAAACCCCTTCCAGCCATTCTTTATGTTCTCTAGCCATCATATGTATGTGAGAAAATTGAGTTAGCATCCAGTACTTTCCTGCATCTTCTAATTTCCACCGAAGTTGGTGAAAATTACATGGCTAAATTGTGCAAGTGCCTTAAAATTTCCCTTGAAAAGCCAGCATTTGAGCAGCCCTAACAACAGGATTTTTGTGATTTGGTATTTACTGGGTCAACAGAATGTTGAAAACAGAATCAAAAATCAATACAGTAAAAAAAAAATCTGACTTTCCTGTTAGCACTGTGGTGAAGCAAATTCACCTGCACTCAACAGAGTTCTGCTAATCCAGAGTGAACATTTCCAGTGCAGGATTAGGTTGGTTTGATCATCAGTAATGTTCATTACATTCCCACCCATTAGTGGGAGCCTCAGCACCTTATTTACATGGTTCATGCACCACTCTAAGTTTGGGCTTTTTTCAAGTTTGGGGTGTTTTTATTAAGAAAAATTTTTGAAAATTCTCCAAGCACAGTGGTGGATAAGTATTCACTGCTGGGCTGTGTTTGGTGTCGCAAAGTAGAAAAGTTTCGTTAAAAAAATAAAAGATAACATTAGTACAATAAATTAAATTGGAGGGGAAAATGAATTTGTAGGTGGGCCTCAGAAATAGAACCTGTTTCCAGAAGAATTGGTTATTTCGGTAAATCACCTGGCAGCGCTCGGAGATTCCCGGCTGGAGCTGGGGCGCTGCCTGCGTTCCGCTCCGAGCGCGCCATCTGCCGGGCGCTGCGCGCAGCTGCAGCCGCTCCCCGGCCCGCCCTTCCCCGCCCTTCCGTGCCGCTCGTTTGTTCCCTTCTGCTTCTTGCTTTCTTCTTCTTCATAAGTGATTGATATAATTATATGCTGCATGTTCATCCTGCCACTCCGGGAAACTCTCAGTGTGTGCCAGAGAGATGAGTGATGCTGAGAGATGGAAAAGCATTCGAAGCATTCAGGGTTTATTAGAGAATATGTGACTGTGTCTAGGAAAGCTTCTCCTAAATTTAGTCCTGAGCTTGGTTACAGCTGTTGTCATCAGAAGGGGAGTACCCTGCCATGGAGATCATGGATTCAAGGCCTCACAGTCCTGGGAATAGCTCCAGGGCTGCCCTTGGCATCTATATGCTGGAAATTTGAAGAATCCTGTCCTTTCTGTTTGGTTTGGTTGTTGGGATTGCCTGTCCTTGGTGCCTTCCTAAAAACAGAGGCAGTTCTTTGGGGCTTTATTGTCTTTATTGAATGGCACTGAAAACTTGTGATTGTTCAACTGTTGTTAATAAATCAGAATTAAGAAGGAAATCTCTAATCTGGTAGTGTACAGCTCCTGTTACTATAGGACATAGAATAACACGACACACACACACTGCTGTCCTTAAGGTAAAAAAGGGGAAGTTTGTTTTCTGACTCTAACATTTATAGATTTCCAAAAGTGACAGTGGATTAGAGGGTGAAAGTGCCGCCTCTCCAATAACACTAAAACAGACCAACAGACTATCAAATTTCTCATCTTCTATAAAAAAATCCAAAAGAAAAAGTTATTTACAAAAAGTGTGTGAAAAAGTTTGTTACAAGAATGTAAATATCAGAAGGCTTAAAAAATTTTAAAAACTGAAAGCAACACCTGAATATGTAGAGTTTTTAGGTCACGTTTTCTCTGTAAAGTTTTGGAGTGCTTTCAGGCATGGACTGATTGACCTGTTCTTGTGCTTCCCAGGGATCTGGTTCGAGTGCAGCAGTCCCAGGCAGCTCTGGAGTTGGAACAACCAGACAGTTTACGCGACAAAGGATAACGCGGGTGAACCTCAGGGACCTCATATTTTGTTTAGAAAATGAGCGAGAGACAAGCCATTCACTATTGCTATACAAAGCATTCCTTAAGTAAAATGGAAAAGATCAAGGTATTTTTGACGGAGAGACGCCTGAGGACATTTTTTAATATATTTGCAAATTACGCCTTTTTGTAACAAGCGAATGGGATATTGTTTAAAAAACAACCACCTCTTTACATGGAACAGTTTTATATTCCTGTTTATAAATAAACTCTTCAGTATAAGAGAAATACATTTCTGTAACAGTGAGGATACTTACAAGGCCTGTGGATACTATAAAAGGACAATTAAATTTTAACTCATCTCTTGATTGAGTGGCCTTCTTGCCAAACAAGCCATATATAAAGACTGATGGAATCGTTTAGCAAATAACTAGCTACCCTTTGTCAGCCCTGTAGCAGTTTCAACATTAATTGTTCATTTTAGTTCAGTTTTATTCAACTAAATCCATTACATAGGCATATGTCTACAGCAGATGACCTCATTTCATTTAGCTTTTTTTTTTTTAAAAACAGTCAGTTAGCAAAGCAAACTGATTTTTTAAGAATATTTATCTTTCCCCCAAATGCTCGAAATCTAGAGGGATATACAGTTAATTTTAAACATAACCTCAATTTTAATCACATTATTGCTTATTAGAGGCCCTGAAATCCCATAAAGGAGGGTTACTTCTGAATGTTTTAGCAGCATCTGTAAAAATGCATTTTATTTGCTATAGTTTGTAAAGCTGTAAAGTTAAAAAAGGAAAAAAAGGAAAAAAAGAGAAACCTTTTCAGCATAAATATATTTTACTTGCACTGTGTTTTTTAGCTAAAGTGAAAGCTTAGATTAAATAAAATCAAAAGTTGAGAGGAATCATCGAAAGACTTTCTCAGTGTGAATCAAGTGTTGAAAAATGGTTGGTGTATTTTGTCAGTAATTGTACATAATTTTTGGCACATAACATAAAATGGCTATGTAAACTATAATTATTTTGCTAAAAGACTGTATGCAAGCTGTGGGCCTACTTTAAAGATGTCCAGAGCAAAGTCCCTTCTTTGTACCTATTTTTTTATTACAAATATACTAATTGGTTCTTTATATTTTCAGAGGTTATTGTATTAAATTGTCTATTGATAGTACTTTTATGACTGTAAATACTTTGGCTTTCTTTGTGTGAACTCTCATGGTAGAATTTAACTCTCTTGCGTGTAAACTGAATGCTGATCAGTATTTTTATCAACACCTGACAACTGTTACACCCCTTTTATTTTGTCTCTTAGGAAATCCTGTCTTTCCATTTTTTTTTCATGTAAATTTTGCACAGTTACTTGTTCATATGTAAATATTTTACTTTCAAAAATGAAGTTTTTAATTGCTATTGTTTTATATAGGATTGAAAGAAAATTAACTCCTTTATTAAAAACAAATTTATCTGTATTTGCTAATGTATTTTTCTCTCTAAATCTTTTCTCCACTTGGATTTATTTTTCTTGGTGCTGTAAAAGATGAGTCTACTTGAGGGGGATACTGTTTGCTAAAGATGCACTTTGGGATGTTTTCATACTGTTTTGTTTCATCAGTATTTTGGAGGTTTGTGATTTCATGAATCTTGACATTTGATTGTTGTCTTAGGGGTCTTGGAGTAGCATCAGGGGGCAGTGGGTCTGGTTTGGTTGGTTTTTAAGCAGGGAAAGGTGTCTGAAACATCTGAAATATTTTGTGTTTGTCTATTGAAGATTTAATAAAACAGCCTCTCCTTGAGGGCAGCCTGCTCCCTCAAACACAGCTAAAGTGGTTTGCAGAAGAAGGTAGGACATAAAACACAATTTGGAGCACAATTATGAAAGAAAATAATCAGGGACACTTCTGATTATCAACATGAAAATCTGAGAAACATCTCTGATGCTCTGTACTGAACATTTAGCTTTTGGGTTGTATTTCTTTTTAATTTTATTTCTCCTCTCATGGACCAATTAACCTAATAATTTTGAGGGCCTAATCCTGCTAGTAGATTAATTTGATGATTATTCCTTGCATATACACAGAAATCTGTCCCCAGGCTGCTGCCCCAAGCCCTGCTGTGAGCAGGCACTGGCAGCAGGCCCGTGGGAGATGAGTGTCTCTGAAAGAGGATCAGCTCCTAAAGGGATGTGCTCACCTGACACTGTGTGTGACACTGACCCCGAGATCTCATTGTTTGTAAACTCCAAACAGCCTTTAGATTGTGTCATTGTGTTAAGTGGAAAGAAACACCTTTGACTTTTGGCCAAAACACTGTCAGAGCATCCCTTGAATTGTAGCAGGAGCTGGTTTTAATTGTTAATCACCGCTGGCCAGGCACTGACTGGGCACAGTGTCTGCAAAGCTGTGGCAGGTAAGTGGGGAAGAAACTGAAAAGTTAAAGTTATTACCTGGTGTGCTGTTCTTTGCTCTCCCTGCTTGGTAGCTTAGAAATATTCTAGAGAGGCCAAGGGAGGAGGGAGAGATCTCCTGCAAGAGGAGAGCTCTTGGTTCTGTTTTAAATAACATTGGTTTTAAGTGCACAGGCAGCCCTTCACTCCATATAATTTTTTCTCAGCTTAAAGATAAATGTTCCTGTTATTAGTCAGTCAGAAAAGCTGGTAACATCCATCTCCCTCTGGTAGTTCATGGAGGCCAATTCATGGAGTTTTGGACTGGGGAATTGGCCCATTGTTGTCAGTACACTGGCACTGTGTCGAGTTCTCACAGCAGTTGAAGACCTTTTCATTTGTTGTTGGTTTGGTTTTTCATGATAAAACCAGTGACTGTTCTTGAAGCTGCTCAGAAATTTGACATTTCAAAGTCACAGCTGGGGAAGGGTGGCATTTACAGGGCAATACCTGTGCACAACAGCACTCCTCTTGTGTGTTAGTGACCTGTAGAGAGAGAAATTATGATTCTTTCCTGGCCCCAAAGCTTGTGTGCAGCTCCACCAGAGACTGAGGGTGAATGTGGGAGAGAATTCACTGCCCCTGTCCTTAGCTCTGTGTACCAAGACTGATGCACCTTTGTTGTAAGCACCCCCAAAACTGCAGTTTGCCACGGCTCGGATGTTCTGTGTGTGAGTCAGTGAGGGTTTATTGCACCTTTATTTTATCATCCTCTTTCAGCTCAGTGTCAGGGACAGGTTCCTTCTCTCTTGTAAGTCTGTGACTTGCAGTGGGCTCTCTGCTCTGTTTTACAGAAGTCTTGGTGTCTCTCTATTTTTTCAAACGCCTTTGATTGGGTAGTGCATAGCTGTAATGTTGCTGAACTGTTGATATAATTCTTTTCCCAGCAGAAAAATTGATCAGAACAAGTAGGATAGAATAAGGCACTCTGAATTCAGCCTGTTCCTATTTTACAGGTTTATAATTAAATAGATATGTTTTCAGGAAACCTTTTAATATATAGTGAGAGATGCATGCATGATAAATAACACCAATTTCATAGTTATTAAGATTTTATTGGAGGTTTCCCTGTGATCCAAGAAGTTTCCCCACATTTCTGAGATTGTCTAAATTACAAATTTTAAAGAGCTCCAATGACAATTTTAACTGTTTTCTTAGGTTTACAGCTGTTTGTCCATCTGCAGAAGAGAGTCTTGACCATTGGGGTAAGTGAGGGAGGGTGGCAGCTGGGCTGGGGTGGTGGCACTTTCAGGAGTGACATTTCCCTGCAGTGTGGGAGTGTGGCTCCACCTGCCCAGGTGAGTGTGCAGAGCCCTGTGCTTGGGTGTGCAAGGTGGGAGGGTCCCTTTTCAAAGACTTGCAGTGCTTGTGCCAGAATTTTTGCACAGCAGGGCTTTAGGCAAGGACCTGATGTGTTAAACTGTGGTGTAAAGTGCCAGGAGGAACAGGTGTAGGTAGTGTGGGTTGATCCCAATCTTTAGATTTTTGGAATGCCATGTGAGCAGTCCCCATGGCAAGGATTGCTCCTCAGTATTTGGGGAGGTTTTTTAGCAGGTGACATTTCCCTGTCTGTGGAAGTTACCAGGCTGATTCATTTGGGAGATGTTTGTTGGAGGGATGAATAAGGAGGGCAGCACCTTCAGGGCTGCTCTGCCACGACCTTTTATTTGCCCACCACAAAAGCTTCCCCCAGTTAGGATATCCCACAGGATGACAACTAGAGGTATTAAAACTGCATTTTAATAGCCCAGATCTGTCCCTCCCCTACAAATCAGCTGTGGCCAAACCTTGCCCTCTCCTCTCTTCTATTGGAGTCCTGGGAATGGTTGTGCCAGAGCCCAGTGTGGGGGCAAGCCAGAAATCCTTCATTTTGTGTTGTTATTAGAGGCCATGTGAGCTGTGAGAGAAAGGGAATACATTCTTTAAATCTTGCTTTTGGGAATTCAGTCATGCTTTCCTGTGTCAGCTGAGGGAAACTTGCCCAGTGCTCCTGCAGATGTGGGAAGGTGAGGGGAGCTCTGGGCACATTGTGGGGAGGCCAAGCAGCCACTGCCAGATCTTACTTTGTTCTGCCCCTTCAGAAATAACTTTCCTGTGAAACAGTTTGTCTTCCCTTTGTTTTCCTGCTCAGCTTATTTACTGCTATTCTCTGGAAGCAGCTGGGTTGCACCCTGTTTGGTTTCCTCCTGGGAGTCTCCCTGTTCTGAAGTCAACAGAGGACTTGTACAAACAACACGAACAGCGTTTGGGCTGTGATATGGTACCATACTGCTGTGAAAGTGCTGCATAAATGCATAACAAATCTGGCTTTTACTGCTCTGTAAAAGTACTGCATGGTTTAACTTAAGCACTTATGTACTTTTTCAATCCAATAACAAAATCAAGTTGCCAAAAAAAGAGAAAAAAGTACTGAGTGCTTTCTAGTTTGCTGTGATACATTTGGTGCTCTAATTTCGAGCAAACATGTTGGAGAGTTGCCCAATTATGGCAGATTGGAATATGAAGAACAATATATCTAATTTCCCAGGAGAGCAACGTGCTGATGTTTAGGCAGAGCCTCTCTCAGTGAAAATGAAAATCCTCATGTCGTGTTGAGTGTGTCACTGTTCAGCTCCTTTGCTCCACTTTGAGAGTGACAAGAGTAAAATCTGGGTAAGTTATAGGTAAGGCCCTTCATTTCAGGTGCAATTGTTGGGATTGATCATTTGTATTTGAGTAATAAGAGTTAAGTTCCTTTAAAAAATTATATTCTCACTTTACACACTGATGCCCAGCAGTGGTGTGTGATTTGAAATTGTGGGTTTTCTTCCTATAGTATTTTTTGTATGTCCTTTCAATTCTATTTTTATGGTGCAAATTCCTGCTTTTCCTACTTGAGTGGTGGGAATATATTTTTGTGTATTTGTTTATTCTTGATACAGATATTTCAAGGTCTCTATTTAGAGCACAGCTCTAAACCAGCTGTGCTGGTGGAGCTGAGTGTGCCAGTGGAGATGGGCACCGTTCCCATCTAGCCCTTTCCTCCCCAAATCCAGGGGAAGCCTGTCCCTCCTGTCCCTGCAGCTTGGTCCCAGAAAAACTCCCCAAAACTCAGTTTCCTGATGGAAAAATGCCCAGGAGCTCATGTGGCCAGGGTGAGGGCAGGAGCTGATGGCTGGGAAGGGGAAAATGGGAGACCTGGACAGCCAAGGTGTGAGGCAGTGCAGGGTGGGTGAGATGGAAGCTCTGAGCACATTCATCCTGTGGAAATGTGCCTGGCACCAGCCCATAATTTAAAAAAATAAATACCCTAAAAATAGCTAAACCTGATACCTACACAACACAAAGCAGGTCTGTGTGAGCATCCCCATCTCCTTGGCAACAGAACCAGGCAGGGAGCAGGGAAGGTGGAGTGTGGTGGGTGAGTGTGGTCAGCAGTGGCCGTGGAGAAGATGAGGGCTCATCCCCCAGTGCCATCATCACATTCTTGAGCTGGGAAGTGCTGCCTTGGAGGGTTTGTAGGGTTGACTGGATTCTTTAAGCTTATGAAGTTGCTTTGTGAGCATGGAGGGAAGGCCAGGAGATTTGGGATCCCCAAGGCTCCTCCTGGTGTGGGCTGCCCCTGCTCCCAGCCCACCTAGCTTATGGACATTATATATATATATATACATACATGAACTATGTGTGTCTGTATATATATTTGTGTATAAATACATGCATACTCTGAGAGATATTTTAAAAAGTCAGCAGCTTTATATATATGAAAGATGCACATTTTTGAAATGTGCAAATGGGGCTCTCTGTGATCCACCAGCTCTCCTGTATCCCTGATCCTGACAAAAGCTGATTTTGCAGAACTCGGGAGTGTGTGTCACTCAAAGCTGCTTAAAATGGAATAATATTATAATTGTCCAGCAAGGAACCTCGTGGATGTTTCATCCTGCACATGGGAACTGCAGAGAGATGCTCCCTCTGAGGATGGGGGTGCTAAGGAAAGTTTCCAAGGAAAACTCCTGGGTTTTTTCCCCTTGTATCCAGCGAGCACTCTGGTTGTAGAGGATTTTGTGTCTGGGTTTGCAAAGGGAGTAGTGTGAGAAGTTGAGGGAAAAAGAAATCAAAGTGTTGACAAAGTAGTTCAACACTCAGCAGGAGTTTAATGGCAGAGAGCCGGGGCAGTGTGGAGCCGGGTGGGGGCGAGGAAAGAGGTCAGTGCTGGGCTCTCCCTGCCCTGGGGGGCGAGGGAAAGGCAATAATGACTCCTGGGAAAAATGATACAAAGAGGCGAGAATCGTGGAGGCAGCTGGTCCTTGTTTTCCCGTGCCTCCACCTGACAGAGGGGATTAACACCGACTGCATCCCTTCCGTGCCTCAGCTGAATTCCCTCTGAGGGAGGGCACGCAAACCCTCGGCTGGGAAACGCTCTGTAATTGCTGTTATTTCATTAGGACGGAGCCGTATCCGTTTTCTCCCTGCGCTGGGAAAGGCTGGGAGCCCGCACGGCCGGCTCGCCTTGTCAGGCGGCAGAGGGTGCTCTGAGCCCGGCTACGCCGCGCCCGAGCGCTCCGGCCCCGCTCCGGCTCCATCCCCGCTCCATTCCCCCCTCCATCCCCGCTCCGGCTCCATCCCCGCTCCATTCCCCGCTCCATCCCCGCTCCGGCTCCATCCCTGCTCCATCCCCGCTCCGGCTCCATCCCCGCTCCATCCCCGCTCCGGCTCCATTCCCCACTCCATCCCCGCTCCATCCCCGCTCCGGCTCCATCCCCGCTCCATCCCCGCTCCGGCTCCATCCCCGCTCCATCCCTGCTCCGGCTCCATTCCCCCTCCATCCCCTATCCGGCTCCATCCCCTGCTCCATCCCCGCTCCATCCCTTCTCCATTCCCCTCTCCATCCCTTCTCCATCCCCGCTCGGTAACACAGCCCTGCCCAAACCCCGGCCCGCGGTGGGGGCAATGCTTTTTTCTGCTTAATGTAAAGTATTAATTATTAATTTGCTGATTGTTAAATAATAGAAAGTGGGGAGGGGAGAAAAGGGGATGTAGCTTGGATGATGCTACATCATTCCCCCGACCCCGCCGAACTCTAATTTAAAGAAAAGGAATGTGTGCTTCAGTAGGGTTTGATCAGAATGGCTGCCCCAGACTATTTAAGTATTTAAGTCTCTTTGGGAGGCACAGTAACTGAGTGGAGCAAATGTCTGTGAGCTACAAGAGCAAAGGCAGGTACAAACTGAGGGAAAAAGGACAGAAGAAAATGAAGCTGTCGACTAGAAACATTTACGGACAGGACAGAGATGTTCAAAGGAAACTCGTGGTGGTGGCAAGATGTAAGAAAATCGGTGACAAGAAGCCCAGTACACACAGAATCAACATTTTAACCACTGCCTCCTAATTTCCCCCCTTCTTTCAAGCTCTGCAATTCCTGCAAGTTGCAAATGGATGAGGGTCCATGTGAATTGTGTTTGGAAATGGTGGAGGTGAGCTGAGCCAGGGGCTGTGGATGCTGGAGGTAAAAAATCCCAGCTATCCCAGGAATGTGCTTTGGGACTGCGGGGCTGCAGGGCAGGGTCTGTCCGGGTTCTTCTCCTTCACTGCTGCCTCCTGCCCTTACCCTAACCCTGACTGCTGCGAGGAGGGGCAGGATGGTGTGGGCTTCCCAGCTGCCTGGATCCAGCCAGGATCCCTGTGGCACTTGGCCCTAAATCCCAGTTAATCTGGGCTGATCTGTGTATCCGAGGAATTTCCCTCCCCTTATCCATCAGTGAGGGATGCAGTGATGGAGAGAGATGGGTGCAGGGCCAGGCTGTGGGGACAGCAGTGGTGTGACCCTGCTTGTATTCCTTCCATCCCTCCATCCCTCCATCCACCCATGCTGCTGGCAGCAATCAGAGGGTTGAGTCCGCTCCTTTTCCCATCTCCCTGGGTGCCAAGTCACTCCAAGATGCTCCCAAAGCCACCCTGTGGCTCAGGGGCTGGCTTGGTCCTGGCTGGCAGCACTGTCATGTCCCAGCCCTGGCTGCTGCGTGGATTCCAGGTCAAGCCACCCCACGGGCAGCCCCTCTCAGGGAATCGCTGTTTTCTAGGTCGTTAAATCCTTCGCTCTTTAATTCTTTGCCTCCTGAACACCCCCAAGGTATGTTTTAATCACCCCAAAATGCAGCCACTAATTGTTTGGTGTCCCCGTGGGGGAGGAAGAGCAGAGTCACATTAAATCACAATAATCAAGAGCTTCTGTAACAAATGAACTCGAACCTGCTTGGCAGGAGGAAGCGGCGGCGCTCCGGAGGGCCGTGTTCACTCGTAATCTTATTTGTAATCTAATCAATATGTTTACTGAAGGAGAGAATATCATCAGGTATTACTTTAAGACACTTAGGGGATGTGACACCATTCCCAACTCAAATGTAAACAGGTTTGTTGGCTGTGTTTGCTGGTAGGGGGAAGGTGCTTGTGTTGGCAGGGCTGGCAGAGGGGTTGTGTGGGGAGCAGGGATGGGCTGTGCCTGAGCCCCTCCTCAGTTCCCCATCCCACCATGGCTCTGACCCTGCCCAGGGCCTTTCCCAGGCTTGTGGGCAGGCAGTTCTCTCACTCTTCTGTGGCTGATGGTGAGCCCTGCCCTGCACCAAGCCCAGGTGTCCTGTCCCATGAGACTTTTTTTAGTGTGTGAGTCTTCAGGAAAGTCTGGAGGTTTTATTAAAAACTTACCACATAACATCCATAACAAACAATTAGGCTCTAATGCCCCCAGTGGAGGAGTTCCCCCTTACCCCAGGCAGTTAAAAGGGGCCTTTTACCCTGAAACATGAGGGTTGTACATATAAAAGTGTATATAATGTTTCCCTTATAAAATTTTTATCCTGTCTAATGTATCCCAAAGCTCTTTAAAAACTGCAAGCAGAAACTCTGGAGGTTTGGCTGCAGCTCTGGGGAAAGGGAGGACTGTTCAGGTGAAGGCAGACCCTGCAGATTGACAGAGGGGACTCTGTGTCCCAAGAGGGCAAAAATGTCATCCAAGACAGGCAGGATGGCACCAAACCCATGGCCCTTGGACAGATGTGCCAAGATCCTGAAGCATTTTTAGGGGTTCAGAGCTCATAGCATCCCACTGACATGCCCCCAGCTCACTGATAAAAAAATCACATTACCTGTGAGTTAAACCTACAGGAAAGCTGGTAGGGAAAAAAAAATGTGAAGAAAAATAAATGCTGCCTGTTCTATTACTTTAAGTAAGATTTATTTGAAATCTGTGCTTGCAGAAAACACCCTCCTTCCCCTTTATATTTCAAAGAGTTGGGGTTAGGCTAAGGCTTAGGGTTAGGCTTGAGCCTAGAAGAACCTAGAGCTCCAGGAACATTGGTGCTGGAAAAATGAGTAAATGTGGCACTTGACAACAAGGTTTAGTGGGCAAGGTGGGATTTGGCTGGACTTGGTGATCTTGGAGGTACTTTCCAAGCTGAATGATTCTGTGATTCTATGAATGCATCTGCTGCTGCTCTGTGTGGAGCTGGCACAGGGCTCCTGAGGTGGCTTTTTGTGGGATTTTCGTTATGTTTTTCTTGGAAGTGGCATGGGTTTTTTTTTGAATAACATAAAGAGTGATTTAAAATAGAGCCCACTCGTCACAGATGACAGGGTAGCTACAAAATCCAGTGTTTCAGGAGAGAGATGCCAACACAACAGCCCAAAGGCACTTGGAAAAGCTGCTGGATAAAGGGTGGGAGGCTGTGCTGGGGCTGGTGCCTGGCACCAATCAGGGCTGGGAGCTGCTTCCCCCTGCCAGGAATGGGGGCAGCAGGGTGGGGATGGCATTTCTGGCACAGCCAAGGGAGCCCAGGTGCCTTTGGCTGCTCGGGCTGGGTGTGTGGGCTGTGCATGGGAGCAGAGGAGAGGCACCAGGGGAGGCTGGTGTTCCACCAAAGCCTTGTAGGGACACTCCAGGGCTGATGGGCCAGCCAGGGCAGCCCCTGCCAGCTGCCATCTCTCCCCAAAAACAGAGTAAATGCTTTGGCAGCTCATCCCCCTGCACATTTGGCTGCCGTTGCTGCCTGAGCCATCGGGTGCAAGCCTGGGGGTGCTGGTCCCTTAATTTAAGGGATACTGGAGAGGAAAATGCAGGAGAGATGTGCTGTTCCAGGGATGCTTTAGCAGCGGCCACATGCTGGCTCAGACACTCTCCACTCCCTGCAGACTGAGTCTGCCCCTGGAACGGGGCCCTACAGCCCTGAGGAATCCCCGAGGAGCCGCTGGCATCCCCCGGGAGGCAGAGCTCGGAGGGTGTGTTCCTGCTGCCTGCAAGCAGGGAGCACTGTCCCCACGCTGCATTCTCTGCAAACCTTTGCCTGGCGAGTGGTGGCACTGCCCCATCAGAAACTGTCCCTGGATGCTCCGGGCTCTGTCCCATCCTCACAGCTCTGCTGCTCCCACGGGCTGGAGGAATCCCCCCGGGTCCCACGAGTTCTCCTGTGCAGGGACAGGGCTTTGCTTCCATTCTCTTATTATCAGATAGGCTGAGTCACACTGAGATAAATCCTGCAGAAATTACAGCCTATTTGTGCCTGAAAAAAAAAAAAGATGTATGTGGATGTTAACATTGCCAGTTGTCACCATGCTATGAGGGATGTTGTGGAAATAGAAATGGAGAAAATATAATAGATACTTCAGATTTGCAGCCTTAATAGCTTTACAGCACATCTAATTATTATATATCTATCACATCAATATACTGCAGCACTCGTGGTATTTTTATTTAGCTCCATCTGGTGTATGATAACACAATTCTGGCACCAAACAAGCATGAATTGGAAGGGAATTTAATACATAGTTCTGCAGAGATGCCCCTTAAACCACATCCCAAACCAAGCACGTGTCATGCAAAACCAATACTGCAGTTTGGACAGAGAAAGCACTTCTGGGTGAAAAGGAGGGATGTGAGCAATTAAAAGCACACCCAGGCAGACACTCTGCCCAGGTTTCCTGCCTGTAGCCTGCAAATCTGATGCTGGTGCTGTTTGCCCATCTCCCAGCAGTCAGTGTGTACTCCTGGGAGCCGAGGTGTGGGATGATTCCAGGTTTTCTACAGCTTTGACAGAGATTCAGGGGTGAGAATGACAGGCACAGGAGCACTGGAGACTGGGAGATGAGAGGAAGGGGCCAGCAAAACACCCTGTGGATGTGGGAATAGTGGGAATGAGAAATGCTGAGCCCTGCTCACTGAGGGCTCCTCTGCCAAGACATTCTGACTTCCTCAGCAGTGTGGAAATCACTTGATGGCAAAACCAACAAAATAAATTCCCTGCTTGCTTTCCCCTCTGCTCCCCAAGCAAGGGGCAGTGGTGAGAGGATGTTCCAGACATTGTGGCCCCATCAGCTGCAGATGGAATAACACTGAGGGACACATCTTGAGAGAGAGGAATGAGGCTTTGAGAGGGGAAAAATCCATTCCCCAGCTGTGTGATGTGAAGGAGATGATGCATATGCTGCCAGCAAGCCTTGTTGGGGAAACCACTTGCAAACCCCTGGGATACACCAGTGCTGAAATCCTCCTTCCTCCTGCTCTTGCAGAGATTCACCTTTGCTCTCCCAGATGAGCCCTAGAAAATGAAACTGCATTGAACAACTCCAGTCATGAACTCCTGCTCTGCAGAGAATCACTTCATAGCCAGGCTGGCCATGAGCAGGTATTGAAAACCTGGCTCCACCTGGCCCCAGGTGCCCCAGGGTGTGTTGGTAGCATGCACTGACCCTGCAGGTGTGCTGGCACCATGCACTGACCCTGCAGGTGTGCTGGCACCATGCACTGACCCTGCAGGAGTGCTGATACCATGCACTGACCCTGCAGGTGTGCTGGCACCATGCACTGACCATGCAGGTGTGCTGGCAGCATGCACTGACCCTGCAGGTGTGCTGGTACCGTGCACTGACCCTGCAGGTGTGCTGGTACCGTGCACTGACCCTGCAGGTGTGCTGGCAGCATGCACTGACCCTGCAGGTGTGCTGGCACCATGCACTGACCCTGCAGGAGTGCTGGTAGCATGCAGTGACCATGCAGATGTGCTGGCACCGTGCACTGACCCTGCAGGTGTGCTGGCACCATGCACTGACCCTGCAGGTGTGCTGGCACCATGCACTGACCATGCAGGTGTGCTGGCACCATGCACTCACCCTGCAGGTGTGCTGGCACCATGCACTGACCCTGCAGGTGTGCTGGCACCGTGCACTGACCCTGCAGGTGTGCTGGCACCATGCACTGACCCTGCAGGAGTGCTGGTAGCATGCAGTGACCATGCAGATGTGCTGGTACCATGCACTGACCCTGCAGGTGTGCTGGCACCATGCACTGACCCTGCAGGTGTGCTGGCACCATGCACTGACCCTGCAGGTGTGCTGGCACCATGCACTCACCCTGCAGGTGTGCTGGTACCATGCACTGACCCTGCAGGTGTGCTGGCAGCATGCACTGACCATGCAGATGTGTTGGCACCATGCACTGACCCTGCAGGTGTGCTGGCACCATGCATTGACCCTGCAGGTGTGCCGGCAGCATGCACTGACCCTGCAGGTGTGCTGGCACCATGCACTGACCATGCAGGTGTGCTGGCACCATGCACTGACCATGCAGGTGTGCTGGTACCATGCATTGACCCTGCAGGTGTGCTGGTAGCATGCACTGACCATGCAGGTGTGCTGGCACCATGCACTGACCATGCAGGTGTGCTGGCACCATGCACTGACCATGCAGGTGTGCTGGCACCATGCACTGACCCTGCAGGTGTGCTGGCACCATGCACTGACCCTGCAGGTGTGCTGGTACCATGCACTGACCATGCAGGTGTGCTGGTACCATGCACTGACCCTGCAGGCTGTGGGGCTGCTGCAGTGGAGGCACTGAGGAACTGGGAGCTGTGGCTGTGCCCTGCAGGAGCCACGTGAGGATTCCAGGAGCTGCTGATGACACCAGGGGAAGGATGGAGGTGATACAGGCAGGTGAGTGATGGCCTCCCCACTTTGGCAGCTGGGAGTTCAAGTGGAATTTTCCAAGGAATCTCCCTCTGCCTCACTAGCAGCACATCAGAGAGCCCAGCTCTGAGGCTGGGAAGGACAGGCACAAGCTGCTGTGCAGAGCTGACCTGTAGCTCCATGCAGCTGGTCCTGCACTGGAGGCACAGATGTGCCTGACTAACCTGTCCCAGAGCAGGGGAGCTGTTTTGACTATATTTACTGCTGGATTACTTTTAATCATATATTTTCCTCCAAATAAAGAATTGCCAGCTCGGTACTTAGAGATCAATGCATTTTATTTATCATCTCCAGGCAGGCACTGTTTCCTATTAACATTTTCCACACTTTATAGCCTAATTAAGGTCATCTGACCAGCAGAATGCTGCTGTGTGTGTTTTAAACTACTGTACCTAATTATTTCTTTTAACCTTACATGGAGCAGCCTGTGTCTGACTAGCAGGTCCCTGCTGCAGGCTGGGGCTCAGCACTGGCTCCCTCCTGCTCCTGGGCAGGGGTCAGCACGTGTGGGGACATTGCACATGGTCTCTGATGCTTTTTTTTGTTTGTTTGTTTAAAGAATTTTTTGTTTGTTTGTTTTAAGATTTGGCAGCTCAAAAAAGGCTCTGAAAACTGCTTGAAATTGACTTAGACTTCCAGCATGAGCAGCACCAGGGCCTCTTGCTGGGCTGTGACCTCTGAGCAGTGGGAAGGTCCCACCTGAGCCCAGTCCAGACACACCTGAGCCAGCTGCATCTCCTGCAGCTTTCCTTGTGTCATCCCCAAGCTCTCAGCATTGGTATCATCGAGCTTGGCTCTGTGTCACACCTGATTTCACTGCAAATAGCCTCAAAATTCCTTGAAAGGCACAGCTTCCCTAAACAGATTGTGGGACCTGCACCTACCTCCCAGCCACCTTTAAATCAAACTTCTCTGAATATATTACACTGCAGAGCCATATGTTCAGCGCCACTTCCCTTGGAGTGCCTTCTAATTCACTGGCTATAGGCTCCCCAAGATATATGGACATTGCCAAAATAGGGAATGCTGGACCCACCCTCCTTCCTCCTCAGCAAAAATGTGCTTTCATCTGCTGGGGGAGAGGGCAGGTGGGAGTGGGCTTAAGGTGTGACTAAAAAAGGAGAAAATCCCTTACATTTTGTTCTGCAGAGCCCATCCTGTGAATGCTGGGAGGACAATCCTCCAGCCCTGTCCCACTCAGGATTTTTCATGGCTTTCAGTCTGCATTTCTCTGCTGGATGGAGAAATTGGAGTGTGTTGAGCAAAAGGCATCAAGAGCATCAATAAATTTTCAGTGTCATGGGGGGACAAAGGTGCTCCATTCACATCTGAAGAGAATAGGATCTGCTGAAGCACTGGCAGGTTTCATCTTCATCAGGATGACCAGACTCAATGGGATCATCATTTCCCTGTCCCCATGGTGTGTCCTGCCCTTCTCCTGGTGTCCCCATCCCGGGATGGGCACAGAACAGCTTGGGGTGGGAGGAGCTCTAGAGCTGAGGCTCTCCTGGTTTCTGCTTCACAGCCTCCTGTATCCCACCTTGATTTCTGCACCTTTGGCTGGGTCTGCCAGTCCCTTTGGGGCTGCTCAGGCTCTGAGGAGGTGCCAGCCCCCAGAATGGCCCCAGGAGCTGCCTGGCTCTGTGCTCTGTCCAGGGTTGGCAGGGCACTGCCAGGCCCTGCTGGATGGGCACTGCTGAGTGCAATTACAGCTCTGGAATGCACTTCCCTGTGAATCCCTTCCAGGACCAGCTAATATATGCTCTGATATTGGCACTGCTCTCGCTAATATTCCTGCCAGAATTCTCTGCTCTGCTTGAATATTCATGGGAAGTGAATGTGAGGAGAGGAACAGCCTAAATGAGGTGAGTACGTTTAAAAATTCAGCTTCCAAATTCAGTGGCTATTTCTTGCAGTACTCACCCAAGCGTTAGCTCCCATACTATTAATTTCAGTCTTGTGTTTCAGACTTCTGAGCAAATTTTCTGTGTGTTTTCCCCTCACTGGATCTGCAAACTCTTCCCTCCCTTGAGATCAGTAGCCTTGTATAAAAACAGCAACTCTCCTAGATGAACTTTGCAGTCAAAGAATTTCTTTTCCCTGACTTTTATTTAAATTATTCTGCCTTCACCTCTCCGTGCATGGTTCAGAGACTGTGGTGGCTCTGTGCTGGGACTGAAATGATTCTTGCTCAGGCAAACTCTCATTTGGGCTTGTCAAAGGAGTTCGGTGTGTTTGTAATTAAGTGCTTCTCACACCTTCTTTAACCTCGCTTACAAGGAGTTAGAAAAGCCTGCAAGAGGCAGGAAAGGCTCATTTGCACCTTGAAATGCCAATGTTTTGGGAGATCAGCGCTGTCTGCACGGAACAGAACTATAAGCAACTTTCAAGTGCTGTTTTTAACGCAGGGTCTCCTTTGCATATGGGATCCATGTCCGATTCTGTGGTGAGTGAGGAGTGAGATAACAGCAAAGCAGCCTCTGAAGCATTAACTCCTTCCCCAGGTGCCCTGGCTCAGCCCAGCTCTGCTTTCTGGTGCTTCCTCTCTCCTAAAGACAATCACTGGCCAAGGAACGCTCCAGTTACAGAGCCTGGATGGGAATTGGGGTAATTGGTGTTTGCATCAGGCTCTCCCCAGCCCTGCAGCCCCCTCCATGGCAGGGGGCAGGAAGGGCTGCTCTCCTCCTTCCCCCGGGAGCTGGCACCAAGGCAGCATCTCCACCTTGTCATGGATGGCTAATGAGGGGATTGGCTCTGGCCATTAACAGGTAACTTGTGAATATTAGAAAAGCTTTAGTGATGTATAGTTGTGTTATTGGAGTTCAGATGTCTCTCGGGGTCTCCAGCTGCTCACAGTGACCCTGAGATGGGTTAGAAAGTCTCTTTTCCCAGCCCTACAGTCAAAGAAGGAGTCAGAGCTCTTCAGTTCTTGGTCTCAAGGTTGTTTGTTGTTCCTTATCTATAAAATTCTTTCTCTGGCCTGCCGAGGTCTGCTCAGCAAGTCAGACAGAGGCACTCTGACACCCTCAGGGTGGTGTTATCTTTTTATACTAAAAACTATGTGTGCATTATTTACCATAACTTCCCAATACCTATCACCTATGTTAGACAGGAGCTTCTACTCTAAACCAATCCAAAAGTGCCACCATCACAGCAGAAGATGGAGGCCAAGAAGAAGAGGGAGAAAGGCTGGACACGCCCAGATCCCTCCAGCTTGCCCCCTGAACCCCAGTTCTAAAAACCACAAAAAATCTATTTTTCACCCTGTGACAAACTAATTATTATTCTACTTAGACTTTCATGGCTTGCAGATCCTCATATAAGGTTGGTAATTTTTTCCATGGGTCATAATCAAAACCACAGGTGCCTTGGGCTCTGTGCCCCCTGGCAGGGGTTCTGGCAATCCAGGACAGCCAGAGGGATGTCCTGAATTCCAACAGATGTCCTCTGTTCTCCCCACAGTTCCCTTTCCCCCCTGTATTGCTGCCATCAGACAGCCTGGGCTGTCTAGGACAGGTACAAAGAAGCTGCACAGGTGTCCCTTACCTGGGGCAGGTGGGAATGGAAAAGCTCAGGGGTGCTAAGGAGGTGCAGCATGGCAACACCTGACCTCCAATCCAGTGACAAGAAAGCAGTTCCACTGTTAAATGGCAAAGAAGAGCTGCCTGACAGGCTTTGGGAGGGGCCAGGGCTGGCTGATGCAGCCCCAGGGGTGTAAAAGCTGAGCATCCATCCTGAAGATGGACCAGCCACGTGGTGTGCACGAGGGGCAGTTCCCAGAGCTGCAGCTTTTTCCTTATGCAGCCCTTTGTTGTATTTTTGTTAAGGTTTAACAAACCTCTTTGAATTTTCAAAGTGAGCAGTTGTTTCTCACAACCTGACCTTGTCTTGCTCTCCAGCTCCACGGAGGTCTGAAGCATCCCACGTGCCTGTCTCCCTGGAGCTGGGAGGGAGCAATTCCAGGCTCTGCCCACTCTGCTCACAGCACTGCTGGGGTCGGCAGAGCCAGGTACCTTGGTAATCATCCCTGGGCCACTCCTGGAAAGCTGTGAAATTTCCAATTAGCCTGGAAAAAAAATGTAGATGAGCGTGTAATTCTCAGCCCAAATTAAATCAAGCGTCCAAGCACGCTCTTCCCTCTGCTGTGCCTCATCCACCACCTCCCCTCTGCATCCTTCAGCACTGCACATTTTTCTTTTTAATTGGTGGCAGACTTTATCCTTGGAGTTTAAACTTTGCCAGTGGATGGAAGGAAGGGGCTGTCTTCTTTACTTGATTTAAAGAAAGGCTTTGCTGCTGTGAGGATCTAATGCATGAGCTTTTTTGGGGTTTCACATCCCCTCCTGTGGCTGTGTCAGGTTGGCCTGATGCAGCAGAGGAAAGCAGGAAGCTTGGTTTGAGATACAGGGAGGGAACCTGGCATGTTTGGGAAGCTCTGCCATGGATTAGAAACACGTCGGCACTGCTGAACATGGAAAACCAAGGGAATACTAATGGTCCATCTATTAAATATCTCAAAGTCCATTTGGGATCCCATAGAGACCTTGAGTAAATTGGAGTTCAGGAGGCAAACTGGTGCTGTTGAATATGCAACAGTGAATTTGTGAGTCCAGCCTGCTCCAGTCAGGGACATCCTCCACTGACAGGTGCCACCAGGAGGGGCAGATTCCAGCATTCCTGTGCCTCCAGCAGCTCCCAGACAAAGCCCAGGAGACACCAGGCATGACACAAATTGGAAAACCTGTTAAACAATAAAAAATGGTGCATCAAGCCATGGCTTTCCCCTGTGGAGCAGTGTTTTGGGTGCTTGGAGGTGGCATTGATAGAGCTAGACACTGCAATTGTCCTCAGTCATGGCAGAGTCATCCTGTCCTTCTCACCTGGAGTGTCCTTTCCCAAGGCTTTCTGATGCTTCCACCTTTCATTATTTAGCACTCAAAATCAACACAGACCCCTTTTTGGTTTACTTCTATCCCTATATAAAACTGTGAAAAATGTCCAGATCACAGGGATGCCCAGGGAGCCTGTTCCACCCCAGCTCAGTTGCTCTCCCAGTTGCTTTTCCAAAGAAATACAGATCAATTATTTTTCTGTCTATGCAACAATTGCTCCTAATTGCTGCCTCCATTGTGTGCCTTCTGGTTTGGGGCAGGTTTAGTGGGAGATTTGTGCTCATCTTGAAAGGATGTTGGCTTTAATGATCAGGGAGCTGGAAGTTCACAAAGCAGTGCCCTTATTTCTGATTTCCAGTGTGAAATCCCATCTGCAGCTCCTGCAGTTTAACACTGAGGGGAACCCAGAGCTGGGCAGAGCAGAGAGGTTTCAGAGTGGGTGATGGTTCAGTTGTACCAGGGCGGGTGGGAGGTCAGGCAGACACAGAAATCATGGACTCACAGAGTTATTATGGCTTGAAAAGACCCCCAAGCACCAAGCTCTGCCTGGACCCACCAGGCCCACTGAACCACCCCATTCTGATGCCTGCAGCACGGACTGGGCAGGAGCTGGATTCATCCCATGGGTCCCTTCCAGCTCAGCTCATTCCCTGATTCTCTGAGCCCTTCACCACAAGCACAAGACATCAGCAGCTCCTCCACTTGCTGCAGAGCCTTGGCTTTGCTTCAGCATTTATGTGACAGCAGGAGAAACCCAAACCCTCTGAGAATGTGTCCTGTGCCCTAAGAAGTCCATTTTGAGCCAGGTGGGAGCAAGGTGAGCGTGTCCCAAGGTGGTTTTTGGCAATGAGAGCAGGGATGGCTGTGGGTCATGGCTGGGACAGGATTCTGATGGGTTCTCTGTGGGATCCACAGGCAGCCCAGAACTGAAGAAGTGGGACCAGCCAGGCTCTCTGGAGGCAAAGCCCTGTGATGGAGGCACAGGGCTCCTCAGCTCAGGGCTGAGCTTTGTGCTGCAGAAAGCTGGAGGAGAACTCCCCTTTGTGACCCACTGCTTCTTCCAGCTGTGGGTCTCATTTGGGGGGGTGGGTTTGGACATGGAACTTTGGCCAGGGATGCCTGAGGTGGGACAGTGAGAGGAGCTCTGATCTGTGAGCAGAGACAGGAGAATAATGAAAAGAGAAATGAGTGCAAAGAGAGGAGAGGGGAGGAGGAAAACACCATCAAGATGGTCCTGACAGATGGGGAGGAGGTGAGGGATGTGTCAGGAGATGTTTCCCAGGGCTGCTCAAATAGGCAGGGGGAGGACAGGAGCTCAGGCTCCCTCTCAGGGAGAGCTTTCTCTTAAACCTAAGCTGTGATTTCCATTGGTGCTGTCAGACCAGCCCAAAGCCTTGGCAGGAAGGGCAGTTTGACATCAATTGCTGCAGTCCTGTCTCTCCCTGCTCTGGCAGCAGCCCAGGGAGTGCTTTTGCAGACAGAAGTGTTTGACTCCCAGGTGTGATGCAGAGCAGAGTACAAAGCAGTGCCCTGAGTTTGGTGCTGCTCTGGCTCTTTCAGTGAGAACCAAGACCCTGAGCAAGCTGACTGCAATGGTCTCACTGCCCAAATCCCTGCTTGTGAGGCAGAGATCCACAGAGCCACAGGGAGCTCTGGAGGTCTGGCAGCACTCAGGATGTGGGGGCAGAGCAGGCAGAGGCTGGCAGGGAGCAGGCTCCATCTCAGAGCCACTCACCTTGAGCTTTATCAAATCATCCCCAAAAGCAGTGCCAAGGAGCTCTAGGGGTGCAATTCCCCCAGGAACTGAAGGGAAAACAAACCCAGTGCAGGGCAATTCCAGCCCTCCCTCCTGACCTTCCTGTCTTTGCTGGGAGTGCTGTGTGTGGGGTCTCACCTGCACCTCCCTCCTGCACAAAGCCTGGGCTTGTCCTGCAGCTGCCACCACCCCACCTCCCTCTCGGCCTCCCCATCCAGGGTAGATCCCAGAGGATGAAGCAAAACTTGTCTGGATCAGATATTTTTGTAAACACAGCTCTGACACCCCCACACTTTAATACAGAGCTTCCTGTTCTCTGTTGGAGGTTCTGCAGTGGAGGCTTCTAAAAAAAGGAGAATTTCTGGCATTATTTACAGTTAAAAAGATTGGGTTTGACACATTTATGGCTGAGACAGTAAATATGACTTATGGCAAATCAATTCCCTGCATTTGACTGTGACATTGGTGCTGCCAGGGATTTGATTGGGGATTGATGGGGTTGTTTGCCAGGGGGCTGGGGGATGCCATTGGCATCACAGCTGTCCAGGGGCCAGGCTGGAAAATCAGGATTCTGGGGCATGCTGAGAGCTCAGCCCATCCTGGCCCACCCTGCCATGCCTTTCCTGCTCTCCCCAAACCCCAGGAATCCCCTCCTGGGGCTGTGCTGAGGCTGATGCCATCTCTCTGTGCTGAGCTGGCATTTTCACAGCTTCTCCAAACTTTGGGGTTTGTTTTCCACCCTCCCCTTTTTCCTCAGAGTCCATTTGGATGTCTGAAAACAGAGAAGTTGAAAACTGAATTTATACTGCAAGGAGAAGCAGTAGAGATAAGGGTGGGTGTGTGTGTGTGAGGGGGGAGCTCAGAAGGCAGCTTTTTTATATTTTTAAAACTTTTTTGCTGATGGCAAGTGGTAAGCATGTTTAATTTATGTATTCTGAGATCCTCCAGCGTTCTGTTTTTCTCCTGACTGATGCCTTGGCTGCAGTGACAGCTTACACTGAGCTGGCTGTGCACGAGCCTTATTCACCCTCCACAGACCCCTCCCTGAGACTGACAGTGAATTATTCTGCACCTTGAACTGCTCCTCAGTTAATGCCATGCAAATTTCGCTCCTTGGTTAAAAAGTTTTGTTTTATTTTTTTTTCCCAAATGGGCAGGTGATTTTCTCAATGAAAGTGGCTGGAGGCTTTTTTGAGATGGTAAAAATTGGGCATCTTACAAAATTTTTAGTGAACTCTGCCTTCCACCTGCCTTGCTGTTCCCTGGCTGTGGTGGGTGGTGCCTGTGTTAGGGGAGAGCTGAGGGATGGGGATTCCTTTCTCCCTCCTCTTGCTGCTGGAGGAGTGATGGGTTTTTCCTGTGAGAGCTCCACTGGGCATTCCCAGTGCCTGCTCTCCCTTCCCACTGCATTTGTGAAAACTCATCTCCCTGCTTGTCTCCAAAACTCTTCTTGGGGTGGCCACAACCAGATCTGAGCAAAGATCCAGGTATAAAACTGGGGAGAAAGGAGGGGATGCTCACTGCCAGCTGCCAGGCTCTGCAGGAGGTGCTCATTCCATGTGTCCATGTGTTCATGTGTGTGTTCAGGACAAACTTTCACCACCAGGAAAGTTCCTGCCAGGGCTGTTTTGCTGGTTCCAGGCAGCTCTTCCTGACAGAGCTCGGCCTTGCTTCCAGCCCAGCTGGGGAAATACTTGGGCAAAACCATCACTAAATGAGGTTTTTAGCAGCCTGTGGTATGGAAGGCATCCAGGATTGTGGTTTTCCAAGGTAACAGCTGAGGGAAAGGAAAAAAAGAAAAAAAAGAAAAAAGAAAAAAGAAAAGTAAGGCTGAGCTTTTGTTAAGTAATTAAAGAATTCCGGGTTGCTGGAAAGCCTCAGGGCTGAGCTTCTGTGGCTGATCAGAGTCTTTGTTTGCACAGGGCTGGTAAACAACTTGCAGTTCTTGGCAATAACCTGAATTATGTCCTACCATTAAAAAAAAAAAATAAAAGGAAGAAGGAGTTGAAAATGCTGGGTTTCTATGGGTTATATCATTATTGCAGGGCAGGGAGAGGAATGAGGGAGGGACTTTAGGTGGGCTGGCATTCACTGAGGTCTGTGTGGAGATGCCCTCACTTCTCTAGCTCCATCCATGGGGTGCTTTTGGGTAAATAATAAAGTCCAGCAAGAGCAGAGGGCCCAGGATTGCTCAGCACAGGAGTTCCTTCCCTCAGAATGGTTTGGCCACTGATTTAGGCAGGGGGCTCAGTGCACAAGGCATTAATATGCTCCCTATGTGCCCTGGCTGTGCTCACAGCCAGGAGATTTGCATGTGAAATCTCTGCTCCTGGAGCCTCTGCTCCCACATCCCTAATTAAGCAATGCCCCACGTTTCTGCTCTATGGGATAAGTGAATAGATGCAGCTGCAATGCACAGGAGAGAATTTTGTCATGATTTTGCTGTTTGTTTAGGTGAGGACCAAGTTTGCTCCGTGGGTCCTCCTGACCGCCAGCTACGCTTGGTTGGAAAAATTCATAAATAAAAGCAAGATGTAATTTCCCATCTGGGGTGAGCTGCCAAGACAGCACCTTCACTGGCACCTGGGGAGAGCTGGAGGTCAGGGGGGCCATAGCCCTGCTCTCATCTCCTGCTAGCAGGGCCAGGGTCAGCCCACACCTGTGCTCAGCCTGGCTTTGGTTAGGGTCAGGGGAAGGGGGATGGGAAAATTGGGATAAAACCAAGGGGTAAAATATCCCCTGTCCTGCCCAACCCTCTGAGGGTGAGGTTTGCAGAGGAGGGTAGGGGAGCACAACCCCCTGAGCTGGGGATGCCTGTTGGTGTTCCAGCCCTGCTGGCCCATGTCCCTGTATCCCATTGTGCTGTCCCCACCAGTGCCTGGCCTGGCTGCCTCAGGAGGACACTCACTGCATCCCCTTCAGTCCTGAAAACACATGGACAAACCTCCTTGGACCCTCCCAGGAGGAGATGCTGTTAGGAAAGTCTAATTTTTAAACACTGTTGACTCTGCCCAGCCTTGGGTCAAGTGGAGTTTGATAGTGTGGTAAAGGACACATTCTCTGTGGCCTTTGGGAAGCCACAGGAGACACTTTTTTATTATCTACAGCCACTGAGACTGGGAAAAAAGCTCCTAGAAGAGGCACCCTTCCTCGTCGTGCTGCGGGAAAGATCATCTGAATTAACATGAGCTCCTTGGCTATTAAATGGAAATTTTAAATGGGGAGAAAATTCTGCAGTGCCTGCTAAACTGTGTGTCAGCAGAAAGGGGAGAAAGCCACGTGTGTCATTCCTATTATCATCTGGAAATGCATCTTCTCTCCACGCCATGAGGGTGGATAATCCCCGACACGACGCCGGCATCGCTGATGTCTGCAGAGGCACAGCTCCTGCTCTGCAAGGATTTTGCTCTGCATATCTTATCCCCCACCTTGAATGCATGGTCTGGGATGATCAGAAACGCTGAGCACGCTGTTCCTGGGGGCTGAGCTGTGTCACTGGTGGCCTCTGCAGCCCAAGGAATCGAGGTATTATTGGAATGCCCAGTCACTGCTGGTGTGTCCCCACGTGCTCTGTGCCTGGCTGAGGGCTGGCCCTGCTGACAAGGACAAGGGCTGTTCTCAAGCCAGGAAAACTGTGCCAAGCCCAGCCAGGATGAGGGCAAAACGTGTGTGAGCCCAGGGCTGCAGGAGCACGTCTTCAAAAGGAAGAAGAAGATCTGTGCTGCTTCTTTACTGCCTCTGGAAAAGCAAGGAGATCAGACAGGAATGCCAGGGCATGATAAATTTTACAACACCTGCATGTTTTTAACCCCTTGGTTGCATGGGGTGTGATCAGATGTTTTGCTGTGGTGGGTTTAGGTGTGAAATGAGGGTGGGGAAGGGGTCTCTGCTCCTGAGATGGGGCTGCATCTCCTGCAGCTTCTCCTTTGGGATGGGGACTTGGGGCTGTTGGTGTCACAGCCCAGCTCCAGCTTCCCACCTGTAGGGTTTGTCATGGGCATGACCTGAGTGGCATGGGGGGGATAGGCTCCTGCTGGTGGGAATTTACAGCTGGGCATCACAAATGAGTGACAGTGCAGAGTTTGTCAGCCTGGGGGATCAGCCATGGCCTGGCACAAGTGTGAAGTGTGCTCTCCAGCAGATGTGCCAGGGGCTGAGGGAGGTGGTGGCCGTGATCTTGGTCCCAGCTTTGGTTTTCCAAGCCAGGCTTTGGTGTTTTCATGGTGGAAGTGGGCTGTGTGTGCCAGGTACCACTCAGTGGGAGGTTTTGGGGCTGCTGTGTGTGCCATGGCTTTGCACTGCTGCCCCCACAACCAGCCATGGGCTCTGGGAGAAGAACTGGGCTGGGTTTGTTTGTGGTTGAGGAGTCAAGACATGTGGCAGAGAGCCAGGCCTTGTGTGTGTACATCTTTGCATATGACATGGAAAAAATCCAGACCCACTCCCTCCTTGAGAGAAAGAACCTCAGCATTAATAAATCTCCCCCTCCTGGTCCCCATTGCACTTTGGCTGGCAGGGAGGGGAGCGTGGGGAGGAGAAGAGCACAGGGGGATGTGATCCAGGGTGAAAAAACCCAAGCTAATGATGTAGACATTTGTGCAGAGGTTAAAAATGAAGCAATAAAACCTTTACACAAACTTCCAAATGCTTCAGCAGCCACAGGCCGTAGCTCCAAGTGGGGAATAAATAAGGGAATGCTCAGGCAGGCAGAGGGAGGCTGACAGAGCCATCACTCCTCAGTGGCAGCCTGAGAAAGGTGTCCCCACGGTGTCCCCATAGCCACTGAGGGGAATGAATGGAGAAGTGGAGGCTGGGGGTGCCCTGATGCCTCCTGATGGGTTTGGGGGATCCTGTGGGGAGCAGAAGGGATGAGACAGGAGCTGAATTTGCCAGGTCTCTTGGGCTCACAGCCTGGCCAGCAGGGTGGGTTTGTTCCCTGGCAAGGGCAAATTAAAGCCTGTGTGTGGGATGGAGACCTTGCTGAGCAGCCTTGCAGAGCCTGTCAGAGGGGGTGCAGGAGGCACAGGGGGATCCTCCCTCCAAGCCCTGCCTTGGGCTTGGCTGTGCCTGGAGTGAGGGTGCTGGGGCTAAGAGCTGAAGCCCAGTTAAAGCCCAGCTTTTCACTGGTCCTCACCAGCTCTGCTTGGTGGTGCTGTGCACAGGGCAGGGAGCAGGGAGAGCTCCTGGGAGGACAGGGACAATGCCACCTCCCACCTCCCAGGGCTCTCAGGCTGTTTGCACTGACAACAGGCTTTTCTTAGCTGGGTCTCTGAGTAGTGGGGCTAAAGGCACAGCTAATTCATCATGGATTTTCAAAAGCAGAGACTTGCTGCTGGGAATGCCCCTGGACTGCCCAGCCTCCCTCCTCCCATCCTGCTGGACTGATGGTGACCCTCCAGCCCCAGACATTGTGCTACAGCAGCACGAGGCTGCCTGGAGAAAGGAGAAGGTGGAAAAAAGTCTGTTTATCCACATGAGCTTCAGTCTAGAGCCAGGGGGTCTCTGTGGTCCCTGGGAAAGCTCCTCCTGGCAATGCAGCCAGGAGCTCTGGGTCATCCTGCCCTCCCTGTAGTGGGGCTCCTGACTGTGAGGCACACCCAGCACTGCTTGGAACCTTTGCTTTACAAATGACTGTGGAGAGGGGATGTGAGTGGGTTGCAGCTTCCCAGGAAGCCATTCTGCAGCCTCTGCAGATGAACTCACTGTCTCCTTAGCTTAAGGCCTGGGTAAAGAAATAATTATTTGGACCTAAGCTTAAATCTGTATCCACAAAGATGGATTTGTGACTCTTGTCAGCTTCCCCTAGAGGATTGCAACCTCATTTTGTTCCTGGTGAACTTCTGCTGAGGTGTAAAATAACAACAATCTTGAGAGCTAAAATCGCTGAAGGATGGATTAAATTATAATGCAATCAGTCCAAAAGACCTTCTGTCTGCAAGGAGCAGCATCAGGCTGTCCCAGAGCAGGCAGCCTGGCAGGATCACCCAGCCCACTCACTCTGTTTCCACCAGGAGCCTGCATTTCCTGGGCATTTTCTGTTATCATCTGTGAATGCTCCTCGGGAGCCTTGGCATCACCCTGCCCAGGGCAGGGCTCTGAGAAGAGCTCCACAGACCCAGGACAGAAAAGGACAGATGGCAATGAATATTTTGAGGTCTGCAGGAT
Organism: Serinus canaria; assembly: GCF_022539315.1. NCBI lineage: Eukaryota > Metazoa > Chordata > Aves > Passeriformes > Fringillidae > Serinus > Serinus canaria. The sequence continues at coordinate 10,331,427 of NC_066333.1, forward strand.
ATTCCTAGGGAAGGATTGCTTCTGACCTGCCATCTCTGCACAGACTTTGAATCACAACTTGAGCAGCAAACCCGGCCTGGGGTCTGTTAATGTGTGTTTGGAGAGGATTTAGCACAGCAGGGCTCCAATCCCCACTGAGATTTTCGAGAATAAGCTCCTATAAATAACTAGGATGGAGCCCATGGGATGATTTGCAGACATTTGAAGTACCCTGGGCCATGGCCTGGCAGCTCTCCAGAGCTCAGGGAGCAGCTGGGGAAGCAGGAGCTGCCTGGCTGGGACTGACCCTGCTGGGTCCTGCCCTGCTCCCATCCCAGGGCGTAACATGCTGCTCCTCCAGCTGCCCTGTGCCACCTTGTCTCGCTGGCAGGAGGAACAGGGCTCATTTTGGGACCCCAGGCACCTGGTGGGATGCTGGGCAGTGACCCCACAGCAAACAGGGCATCCCACAAGTGCCAGCGCAAAAGATGTGGAGCTCCTCTTGGTTCCTTGCAGCTGGCTGCAAGGCCCCTTGGAGGCTCTATCCCTCTTCAGGGCAGCTTTAAGATCTCCTTTCCTGCCTGGACAAAGCTAACAGAAGGTGCAGGAGCTGAATTATCTTTCTGTCTTTGCCCAGTTTGGTTTCTCTTTGTCAATGAGTTCGAGTGTTGCAGTGGAGCAGGGGAAGGGGATGCAGGCAGAGCACAGCTGCTGTTGCTTAAAAACCCTGCTAAAAAATTATCTCCTTTCTGGAGAAAACCCAGCATTGCCCTCTGCTCCATGCTCAGCCTGCTAGAGCCTCTGTGTTGTTGGGCTGTGCTCATTAGGATGCTGTGAGAAAAGAGGTCCTTGAGGACCCTGCCCTGAGACTCCCCTGCTCAGGTAGGCTCAGCCTGGACTTGACCCTTTGCCTGCTCACCTAAGCTGTTCTTAGGCAATGAAATGTGGAGTTTCTCTTAAAAGAAGCCCTCTTCTGCTTGGGCTGAAGTCTAGAGGTTGACTGCAATCTCCCCCTAGAAGGAGGGAGCCCAAATGATGGGGACAGAGCTTCCATTTGCAGGGGTAGCACAGCCAGGGAGTTCCCAGTGCCTGGACATAATTTCCAATTTGGCTGAAGCCTCACTTGTTGTTCCTTTGGTAAGTCTGGATGAAAATATTTTTATTATTTTTTATTTTTAGGGCTGTTTCGTGTTACTTTTTTTGGGGAGGTGGGAAGAGGTTGCTGTGCTGAAATAGATTTCTTTGTAAAATGTCAATTTAAGCAGTTCCACCCCCTCTGCACATGCAGTTGCCTCAGTGCCACCAGGGTCCTTCTGCAGCTGCAGAAGAACAAATGGGAGAGACAAGCATGAACAGAAGCAGAACAAATGGAAAAGTAAGATGCTCAGTGAAAAATTTAGGGAAGCATTTTAAGCAAGGAAAAGGTTGTTCCTTTTCTATTTGTTACACATCTTGGAAGCAAGGCACTGCCTGCCTGCAGGGGCTGGGCACCTGCAGCAAAGCCCTGCTCTCCATTTGCATGTTTCCTTGCATTAAGGCAGGGAAGATGATAAAATGCTTTTCATCAGAGGCACTCAAATAGCAGGATTCTCTGTACCAACATGCTTTGCTGCCCTGATGGGCTCAGGAGTGTGTCCCAGGCTGGGCCTGGGGGCTGTCACAGCACGTGGCCGTGGTGGCATCCTGCACTGGGGCAGGAGGAAATGAGAATTTCTTGTCAGACTTGTCCCAGGTCCCCTGAGCCAGCATGGCTGTGGCACTGCAGCAATGTTTGGTTGCTCTGGGATGGATATTTGCTCTTGGCTTCATGCCTTCTACAAGAGCACAAATGTAATGTCAAAAGAAACCACTTTGGTAATGTACTTAGAAGTTAAATATTTTATACAGTACTGTACTGATGTGATGTATTGCCTTCCTGACTGCTTTTTGCCTGAGGTCTGGAATTTGGGGTCAACTGTGGGGCTGCATTCCTGTATCCTCTCCTCTGTGGTGCCTTGTGGGCCTTTTGCACAGGGTGCTGAATTCCTTTCTGTCCCTAAAAAATGCTAAAAAGCAGCTCAGTCCCAGTTTGTGGTAAAATGTGAATTCTGACTACCTGATGGTGATTGCTGGAGCCCTCAGGATCGATAGCTCTGTGTTAAAGCAAGGCACTCCCTCCTCCTCAAGGCACAAGGTGAGGGGAGGTTTGTGATGATAAATGTGTGTCAGTCTGTGTGTGAGCTGGCTGCCAGCACTCAGCACAGGCCAGGGAGTCCTCACACAAATGGGAATATCTGCATGTCTGATTTGCACTCCATCCCAATCAATATGGTTTTCACAGACCAGGATTAGCTGGGTTGCCCTTTATACCCCGAGGTAACTCAAACTACTTAATAAAGTAATGAGTTTGGCTATAGATAGCACAGGTTAATGGCATGGTTGTTGTGTACTCAGTTACAAAGCTTCCATGTGGCCTCAGGTATCATAAATCTGGTTTATGAAGATTGGGAGTATTGACAGAGACTCGATTCTGACTTATTCCTTCTGCAACCTGCCAGGGATTTTTGACAATCCACTTTTAGCAGCTTCCAGCACAGGCAGAGAGAGACTTTATCCCTCTGAGGAAAACTTCTGGGTGAACACCAACTTGCTTTTTATTTGCCAACATTTGTGTGTGCTTGGAGGGTAAAACAGAGCCAGGATAAGCACAAGCCAGAGAGGCTGAGCTCATTCTCCAAGCCCAGGTAGGTTTGAACTATTCTGAATGACACTGGCTGGACCAACCCAGCCCAGCTATCTGTCCTTCCCATCTCACCCCCAGCCAATCCTTGTGCCCAGCTGCCCAGCTCAGTTTTGCAGCTGCTGAGCATCAAATGATGATTCTTCTGCATTTTTATTGCCAGGTCTGATGACAGATTTTTGAAGGTGCCAGTGCCAGGCCAGCACCAGCCCCAGGGAAATCCATGGGGCTGGATCCTGCTCACCAAGGCAAACCAGGATCTGCTTACACAGAGATTTAATAACTAAAAATGCCTCAGATGGCAGCTGCTGCTCTAAATGCACTTGTGGTTTGGGGTTCATGGCCCTGCCCACAGTGAGAGCCTGGCCCCAGGCTGTGAATTCCCAATTAGCTGGGGAGGGACCATTTCCTTTGGCTGCAGGTGGAAATGACCCCTCCTACAGCCACTGATCACTAACCAAGGCAAAACCTTGAAGGAAAGTTTCCCTTCCAACCCTGTATACTGAGTGCAGCTCACCAGGCATTTCAGCAAAGGTTTGGGGTCATTTGGGTTGGGCTGGCTTAAAAACCACCTTTACAAGGAGGTGGATAAAAGGTGTTGATGGGGACATCCCTCCTCCCCATCCTGTGATCTCCATGGACAAGGGGATGGATGAGGGCAGCAGCAGGGAGGGCAAACCTGCCAGCAAGCCCTGGATTTTCACAAAACCCCAGGGGTAGTCAGGAGGGTGTATTAGATTTGTAACTAAATTCTATTTCAAATTCTGCTGTATGACTTGGGAGAAAAACCCCAACCCAAGTGCCTACAATAAGAACTGTGATAGTAATTGTTGTTATTTTTAATTTTGGTACAAAAGTTCCTGGATTTAGGGGAGGGCAGCTGTTTCCATCAGCTTAGGAAAACTATTCACATGGTCAAAGTTAAGCATGCAGCTCAATCACTTGAGGAACAAGACTTTCTGCAGGCAGATAAGAGCCTAATAACATGCTGATGAGAGCCCAGCCTTCCACTGATAGCAGAAACTAATATTTGTGATGCAACAGTCTTGCATTATGCAGTGGTTAAAGATAATTCTAAGAAACAGAACAGCTTGAGAATTAGCAAAACCAGCAATAAAATATTCTTAGCTGACTCCAGGGGGAAGAAAATTGCCATGTACAGGATTTGCATTCATCTTAATGTTCATTAAAAATGAGACAGCACTGCCTTCCACACACTTGGCCAGAGCAGCTCCACAGATCACTGGAGTGTGACCTGCTGGCCTCACTCAGCCTTGGGACCAGCTGGGGCCTCCCTAACTCATGGCATGTGTGGGTTGGTGCTGGGGTAAGAGTGATGGAGCCCCAGGTGCCCCCCTGGACACGTCCCCAGGGAGCCGTGAGCGATGGCTGCCACCACTAATTGCTAATTGTGCCCAGCACTAATTGTGCCCAGCCCTTGCGGCTCAGCCCAGCACCAGGGTGTTTGTCCCCTCTCCCAGGGGTGAAACCACCAGGGAAGAGCAGCTGAAGAAAAGCAGGAAACTCCCTGAAGGAGTTGTGCTGCTGCACACAGCAATGCTGACACGAGGGGTTTGCACACTCACTCACAGCAGCATCTCCAGCCTTGACTTTGCTCCTGCACTTGCAGAGAAGGTGGAAAAATACAGCTGGGAGAAGCAAGCTCAGGTTTCCAGCAGGCCAACATCTGGCCCAGGGTGCTCAGTCATTCCTTAAGACCTTTTTGGACCATTGCTGCTCCCTGCAGTGGGCAGGTGGAGGGGCTGGATGCAGCAGTCAGGGGTGACCTATGTGTCAGCAGCAAGTAAAGACCCCTGAATGTGCTGGAATTGTGCTAAAGCACAAAGATCTGGGGCTGCAGGAGTGAAATCACCACTCAACTGACTTGCACCAAGAGCTCAGTGCAGCAGAAATGGGTCACCTTGGGATGTGTGAGGAACCTGCACCACCTCAGCCATAATCCAAACAACAACATGGCCCAGAGGGGAGCCACGCTCCTGCCTTTAATTGATGCAAATTTCTGCAGGAGCACCCAAGATCTCCAAAAACCCCACTGATGTTTGTGCACCTGCACCCACACCTGCAGCCAGAACACCCCTTGCTGGCTCACTGTGAGTATAAGAGCCACAAACAGTGACTGAGCTGGGGTGGACATGTGGGGAAGGAAAATGAAACAAACAAACAAAATAATAATAATAATAATAATAATAATAATAATAATAATAATAATAATAATAATAATAATAATAGTAATAAGCAAGTGAGACTATTCAAAAGGGGGACTTTATTTTTATTACACTGGAGCCAGGCGTCAGTGCGCCAGTTCAGCTTTGATACACAATAAATCAGCAAACCTGTCACTCAGTTTGGAAACCAAGATTGCAGTGGCACTAAAAACACATTGAAAACATTTACTTTCTTCCCTTTTTTTTTTTTCCCTCTTTTGTTTTTGGTACAAAAATGGTACAAACAACAATACAAAATATTTGTGCTGTTGGCGGTTACAAAAAAAGGTTTCTGAACTGGGTTAACGGACGCAAACTTTTGCTTTTGCTTCAGTGTGAACACAGCAGAACAGCAGAAGTCTTCCTTGAGAACAACCACAGTCATGCGGGCTGCTACACAGCTTCTCCATCAGAAAGGAAACATGCAAAATCATCATTAAAATTAAAATTAAAGAAAATAAAAAAGTGCTCCAATTACACATCTACACGTTGTTGTTGTTTTTTCCTCTATTAGGTTTGTAGCTTCAAGCACTAACTACATTATGTACACTGTGTGTGAACAGTTGTATGTGGGGCTGGTGTGGACTGGAAAGAACTTTTATTTTCCCCATGAAGCTGAGTTATTTGCGTGGGAGACACCTACGTTGTCTGGCTGCTGTTTTAAACACTTGCACTCATGGTGACACAGCGTTTCCCCCCCTCCCCCAGTATTTATTTTCACACTTAAAATGAAGAGCTGCAAAAGATATCATAAATAAAAGTTCTGTATTTTACCTTTAATATTTTTTTTAAAGATTAAACAAAGTTGCAATCTTGGCATATTGTGTGGTACAGACACTGCACTGACTATTACCATTCTTCAATGCCTGAGTGAACACTCTACGTGAAGCAGTTACAGCCACCTCTGAATCCCCACCTCTGAAGACTGGATTTGGACCTGACTATCCCTAAAAACCCACGGGAGCAAACTCCCCATCACCACTGTACAACTGCCAATGGCATCACCTGGTCCAACAAAAAAGGGGGAAAAATGGAAAACACAAAAGCAGAAGCGAAACGATGACTAGAACGTGGGACACCTAGAACAGACTTGCCTATTTACTGTCATTAATGACCTGCTGAATCTCCTCCTTGCCTTGCAAAGCATTTCTGTGACTGACACTGCTCCCAGTTTTAGGCTACACCATAAACAGAACACCGGGGCTGTGGGCCATGCTCTGCTAGGGGTGGCTGTGGGGACAGCAGTGACACTGGACCTGCACCTCCCTGGCTGGGGGATGTGCCATCCTCCCCTTAGGAGGCAGGGAGGCCCCAGTGCCCTGGGAACTCACTGTCCCCATCCCTTAGACAGCAGGGAGAGCTGTGGCGGTGTCCCCTGGCAGTGCTACGGGTAACAGGGTGGGACAGTGGTGTTTTAGGGACAGGATACCCTCCACCTGCCTGAAAGCAAGTCCTTCCCCACTGCCTTGAAGGGTGCAAGGAGTGGGGATCACGTAATGTTTTAGTTTAGATTAGTCAGGGAACAGGGACTCTGGTGTCAATGCATTAACCCCTCCTGTGGCCTCTCAGAATAAACAGCAACTGCAGGCTCAGCCAAAGGGTTCTTTGCCTCACCACAGCTCCCTGTAAGTCACCATCACCTCCAGCTGCAACTGGTTGCCACGGTGTCACATCCATGAGGACCAGAGGGGGACAGAGTGATGGCAAAGTCACCTTGTCAACGGGACCCCGTGGATTAATGTATATTTTCTTAGCTGGGTTACAAACCACCAGGAACATTAGCAAGCAAAAAGGTTTGTAAAAAGTGTTCTGTTTTCATTGCTGGATGTGCCCCTTGCTTACCTTCCACCGGTCCCACTGTGAGCAAAGTGGCCTGAGGCTGCTGCTGCTTGTGGGGCTGTAAACCTCAGAGAGGGAGTATACAGGGAGGAGAAAGGGGAAAAGAAGAAAGAGGTCCTGCAGAGGGAGGCTGAACAGAACTGGGTCAAAACACAATAATCTGGTTGGTTTGATTTATAGGCTCGTGGTATTGGAACGGCTGGATTGCAAATGCTGCAGAAAAAAACATCTGCTGATTTTAAAAAAAGTCGCCAATGGAAACACGTTGGTTTATTTTTAATCACTCAGAGTTTTGTTTGACTTAGGTTGCATAAATTCTTGAAAACCTGAAATGTTTAGTCAAGCTGAAGTCAGACAACATCCCCTTCATGGCTAAGTGGCTCCTTTCACTGCTGGGGAATGTGTGCACTGCTGATGGCCTGGAGCTGCCATCCCACATCCCTGGCAGCCCTTCCCTACCTGAAACCCCTCATCCCAGCCAAAGCCACAGCAGATATTAAGCACCAAGCGCTCTGGAGCAGGGATTGAGCTGCTCTCCAAGGTAAGCAGTGCCAGGTGGATGGCAAGGCACAGCTCACAGCAGAGACCTGGCTTTGCAGGATCCACACGAGCATTCCAGGAGCCGGCAGGCAGTGGCACAACCCAAGGGATGGAGAACCCTCGGCATCACCCGGCCCTCCAGCTGAGTCCTCCTCCCGTGTCGGTGACGAGGCCACGGCGATGGACACCAGCAGCAAGAAACACCAGCAGCATTTTTATTATTCACTGTGCCTGTGCCCAGGCAGCTTCTGCAGAGGTGCAAAGCCCTGGTGGTGAAATTTTCCAGCCTTGGCTTTTCCAAAAGAAACAGGGAAGAATCAAGAGTGCCATGGGTAAGGAAGAGAGGCTGTGGGGCCATGCAGCCTCTGTGCCAGGGAACAGGGGCTGAGGTTTGCCAAGAGTGGTTGAGAGGAGGGGGACGGCACACGGCAGAAGCAAACCAAGACACTCATGGTGGTCACACAAGATGACTGAGTTCACAGCGATGGAATGGGAATCTGGAAGAGTGCCAGGTGCTGCCAGCCCATGCCCCTGGTGTGACATCCTCACCTTGCTGCTGCCATCAGCGCCATCCCTCTCCTCTGAGGTCCACACTATTGCCTCCTGGTCTCCTCAAGAACCTTGGGTGAGAGTGAGTTTGCTCTCTGAGCAGTGAAAGACAAACTGACCCATTGACTGGCCGACCAAGACAAAAAGAAAGGTCTCACCCTTGGTAGCTGATAACATCCTGGTAACGCTGAAGTCCCCTCGGGCAGGCTTCTACCATATTCCACTTCATACAAGACACATTTCAAATGCTCATTAATTTACAGAAATTGCATTTTATAGAAAATATGATACAATGAAATATAAAATGCACTAGGAGCATTTCAAAAATCTATAGAGACGATCTTGCAGCCCAGTTTACCCTCTGAAAGGCGCCCACTCATCACCCCAAGCTCTCGTCCTCTCATTCTCGCTCTCATGTGCACGCGCTCGCTCCCCCCGCCTCCCCCCCCCTTTAACTCTTAGCATTCAACTTGAGAATCAATAGAGATATCAAAAAAAGCGTGATTATCCCCTGGATAATCACCTCCCAATACTGTGCACATTCTTGGATTTAAAGGAAAATATATCTAAGCACTTTTACAAGTTTTAGCGAACCCACTGCAAAATCGTCTGCAGAATATAAAACACAGGTAATCCAAGATTTCATAGCACATTAATTAAGTGGCTCATAATCCATTAAATGTGGTTTATATTACACATCCATGCAGTCTAAATCATTTTACAAACATTAGACATAAACCCACTAGTCCAAATCAGTAAAGGAAAAATGTAATAAAAAAAAGCTAATAACTATTTGTTATTGGTTAAACTGACCCTACATATAAACTAGGTAGTTTGCTACCATTTATAATACTGATGTTGAATTATGCCTGGATGCTGCGAAACCTCTTGCTTACTTGGCAATGCTTGAGCATATTAACCACAAGATACTTAACAGGCCCTCGTTGCACTTCTTCTCCAAAAAAACACATTTACTACAGATAGCAGCGCCTACCCATCGAAGAGAAAGGACACACATTAGCTGAGTTACACGATGTTGTTGAGCTTTGGCTACTAATGCTCCAGGGCATTAATGTGGTACTAGACTAACTCCATACTTAGGGATGGGAGAAGTGTGGGTAACCTGTCCCTGTCCTTGGCACTGCCTCGGCCGCCGCGCAAACCCTGCCTCAGCCCAGGAGAGCAGCACCAGTGCTGGGCATCCTCAGGGATGGGGGACACCACCTCCACCTCCACCTCCACCACCACCACCTCCTCCACCTCACCCCGCCGCTGTGTCCGTCGCTCACGAGGTCGTGGGAGCCAAAACACGGCGATAGCAGAAAAACAAACAGATGGGCCTTTGGTCATGTCACCGTTTACTTCGGACGGTTTAGGCAAGGGCTGCCGGAGATTTCTGTTGCAATAACCAAAGGCTTTATCAATGCTATAGTTCTATGCAGCTACATTGAGTGTGACCAGGGGCTGGCAGAGCCCTCTGGTCAGTATTTTGCATCTGATAACACTGAATTATATACAACATGATGACTAGTTCACCACCTGCTGAGGCTTAAAGATGGCTGTTAAGATTTTGACTCAAAACATCTCCCCCCCACCTCCCCACCCCCCCATCTTCTTCCACCCCAGAATGAGTCACCCCCTTAAAAAAAACCCAACAAAACAAAACAAAACAAAAAAGGCAAAAAAGAAACAATCTCCACAGTTCCTTTTTGTTAACTCCTTCCCAGCTAGAACTGGCTTAGGGTCACAGGGAGTGCTGCCCAGGATGGTTGTATGTTTGTTTTCATCACTCCTGAGATTGAAGGGAATCTGACACATGCACCAAAAGGCACTTTCAAATATATATATATATATATATATTTTAAAAACAGTGCTTCTGTTCTAAGAAATTCAAGTTAAGACAGAGTGCCTTTCACTCTCTTTAGTCATAAAGCAGGTAAACGAGCAATATCCCAGCTGACATTAAAAAAACAAAAATAACCCAAAAAGAAACCTGCAGCAGAGACAAGTGTTCATGCGAGACAGCTCAATATTCTAGGAAAAAAAAATACAACAGAAAAAAATGAAATAAAAAAAAAAGAAAACTCCTAAATCACCACTAAAAATAACAATACAGTCAGCAGGGGATATTAATTAAAAAAGCTGCCACATCTGTACAGTTCTTGCTCCTGCATCGGCTCTTTTCGTTAACGTTGTCTGTGGGTTTGTTGGTTTTTTTTTGTTTCCTCTATTTTTTTTCTTCTTTTTTTTTTTTTTTAATTTTTTTCATTTGTTTTGTAACAAGATGAGGTCAGTTTAATCTTCCTCTCCTCCCCCGTACATGTCTGCCAGTTTCTTGAACCGGGGCCCCCAGTCGTTCAGGTAGTCGTAGTCCTGGTCCCCGGAGCTGGAGGAGTTGAGGGAGCTGACGGAGCCGGCGGTGGAGCCGCTGCCCTCGTAGTCAAAGACCAGCAGGGAGTCGTAGGGGGGGGCTGTGGGGTCGTTGTCTGCTGCACGCAGGCCCTGGGGGGGTGAACACAAAGGGTTAATGCCCACCGTGGGGTTTGAGGGCTGGGGGGGGGTTTGGGATCCCTGCAGCACAGCTAAAAGGGAGAAATGAGTGTCCCGTTCTTGGATGCACCTCCAGGTAGAGACCTCTCAGCTGCCCCCAGCAGAAAACCACCAGTGTCACCAAATAACTGCCAGCGTCCCTAAGAAGAGTTGTGATTTCCAATTGTTTATTTCCAATGATCCATTTCTGGATCTGGAAAGCTTTCTGTCCTGGCCAGCATGCCCTTGCTGGGATTGCCTGTTGAGATTTCCAGCTTAGCCAATGAAACAAAAACCAGCACCCTTCCTCTCCCACCAATATTTTAATTCTGGTGTTTTTCATTCCTTTCAGAAAACAAATTAGAAAAAAAAAAAATCATTCCTGGTAAAATTCTGCACTTAGGACAGATGTGGAATCCTGGGCAGAAGGCTGGGGAGCATTGCTGCTCCTGTGCAGCGTGGGCAGCAGTGTAGGCAGGCCATGGAAATGGCCTCGGGATATGGAGAAAAAGAATTGCTTTGCTGCAGAGCCCAGCGTCAGGAAAAGCCTCATGGAATAGCCCTGCAATAAAGCAAATGTTCCACATTCCCACCTTCAGAAGCCCTGGCCTCAGCGTGGGGAGATGGAACTGGTTCCAGCAGCAGGGGTGTGTGTGAGGAGAGTCTTCATGGATGTGTGTAAATGTGAGTGAAGGATGGGCAAAAGGACAAAGGAAGAAGGAATTTTAATGATGAAAATGAGAAAAGCACAGCAGGAAATGCATATAATAATAGAATTAAATGGCTGTATAACATTTATTTTTTTGGCTTAGGAAATGGATGGTGTGCTTTGTCTCGGAGGAAATAATGCATTGATTGGTTTGTAACCACTCAATCACTCAAAACTAAAAGCGAGATAAGAAATACCAACTGGATAGATATTTGTACAGGCAGCTAAAGGAGAAGTAATCTAACATAAAATAAAGAAACTCTCTCTGATCTGAGTCTCTCTGTGCTGCAAGCTCCTTGAGGCTTTACACCGAACAGAGCTTATGAGGAAGGCACAGACTGCTGAAATAATTACAAGTCCAGGAGCCACAAATGGCTCATTCTGCCTGGGTTCTGAAAAGCATGGTGTTTGTGACACCCACAAGACCGAAATCTTGGGCTTTTTGCTGGTTCAATGCCTTTATTAGGCCAAGCCCTGCATCCTCTGCTCATACCAACCCTTTCCCAGGCTGCTCTAGCTTTGAAGATGTGACACAGGACCCCCTACAGAACATACCTCGTTAATAAAGTCACCAATATCCCCTGGATGTGGGATTACTGGTCTTATGGGATACTGTGGCTCAGCACCAATAGGTCTTTCATCCACCCTTCTGACTCCAGGTGTCTTGTTCAGCACGTGATCCATGGTCTCTGGCTGCTGCAGCTGGCTTAAATCGTAATCCTGTGGCAAATGGGAAGGCAGAGTGTGAAACCCAGAGCTTTTCCTTCACATCACCTACTCACTCCATGTGCAAACAAGTCAAGGGCTCTAATTCTCTTTCAGCTGAAGTTTGATGGCAAATCTTATCCCTGGGTATGTAGCACCTCCATCTCAATTACAAATGAACCTGACCTCTGAGGAGCTCATAAAATTGACTTCCTAAGAGTGTATTTTATAAGTTAAATTAAGTATTTAAATACTTTCTGAATATTTCACACAGTGTCTAAATATTTGGGATAAAACCCTGGCTTTTGTTTGTGTGTGCATAGGTGTACACATAACTTTTTTGACAAAATACACAATATAACGTAGAGACACAGTGTTAGTAGACATATTATTGCAATTACATTTCTACAGAAGTAAAAACATTAAAATGTGTATTGCATTTATGCATGTAGACCTTTCAAAGTAATTATGTTCTTTTTGCTTGCGAAAAAATCCCAACAGAATAGGTTTCTATCACGAAACGAGAACCAGGTAATATTTCATTAAAAATGTATTAATGTAGGTAATGGTGTTTTGCTGCTTATCCTTTTGCTGTTATTTTTAATGAATCCTTCCTAAAATATTTAAGCCTAGCATGTAGTTGCCTGAAACCAGATACTTCAGCTACTTGGAATGCTTAGAACAGTGCTTTGTTCTACCAGGAAAACTATCCTTGTGCTCAGATGGGGATGATTGAATCTCCAGGAGCAATATTTATAAATAACTTGACAGTGACAGGAAAAAAAAGGAATGTCAATTGCAAGGATTTTTCTGTGGAATAAGAACTTTTCAAGGTTTGGGTAAACTCCTGCCTCAGAGTTTTCCATGGGAGCTCTCACTGGGCTCACCTGCTCACCACCAGGATCTCCATGGCAGGACGTGCTGCAGTGGCTTTGGGGGATCCCTAAGCACTGACCTGGAACCATGCAGTCCAATTCAACAAGCAAAAATAAATCCATTACACAATGTACAGCCACATCATCTGCATGAACATCATATTTGAGAGTGTCCTGGGCTCTTTGCTTGTGTTTGGTAGGAGTAAAAAACCGGTGACTTCAACGCGAGTGACCCAAGCTTGCTATTTCAGCTGAGGAATTGGACAGGAAGCAGTGGAAAAGCACATCCCAGGAGTGCAGGCCAGGGAGGTTTTCATGCAATATCAGCACTGGTGTCTGTAGGAAGAGCCACTGGAGGAAAGCTGACGTGCTCAGGCAGCCTGTGGCTCAGGGCTCTGTCACCCAGCACAGCTTTGCCACCGCGCGCTGCGTCGTGAGAGAAAATCCCCAAATCTCTTTAGACATTTCTTACAAACCATGTCCAGAAATTAAAAGAAATTAAAGGCACATTAGAGATGATTAAGTAAAGGGAAAGCAGGGAAAGCCCACAGAAGATCAAGCAAGCCACAGGGGTGGGCAGGGCAGTAGCTGCTGGCTGGTTTTACTAAGAACTCTGGTAAAATACACAATTTTAATGACTTAAGTAACAGAAATATGGTTTGAACATGAGTGTCAATGGATTTATAGTCCTTCTCCAGGAAGCTGACTAGAGAATAGAAAAATCCTTGTGGCACTGACCCCTTGGCATGGTCCTGCTTGCGCAGGAGGGTGTCCCAGTAATATCCTGAATGTCCTGGACCTGCTGTGCCTCCAGCACACCAAGGAAGCCAATAAAGCTGCCTGGTTATAAATAAAAGTACACAACCCTTTGTATGTATTTTACTAAAACTAATGTGGCTTCTGCCTTTTTTGAGAGTACAGATTGCAGAGCTGCTCCTTGGCCACAGCTCAGGGGCTCCTCTCACCTGATCCTCCTCTCCACCTCCCTCTTCGTCGTACTTGAGGATGTTGTCCCTGACGTCGTCCTCGGGGTCGATGAGCAGCTGCTTGGTGTGCCGCTCCTTCTCCCGCCGCTTCATCCACACCACGAAGAGCAGGACCATGGCTGCAACGGGGAGAAGCTGGGTCAGCTGGTGTAAAAAATGAAGCCACAGGGGCTATCTTCCTAGCTGGATAGCTGAATCCACATAAAGTCAGAGCGCCCCAGGCAAGTAGCCTTAAGGCCGGATACCTCCTCCCTTTGGGGGCTGAGTTTCTGAGCCTGAACCACTGCACAGCCGTGGCCCCTTAGCTAGCTCAGTGACTGTCAGCTCTTAGTGATATCAGCCCTTTTATGGTTTCAGCTCTTTAGCTTGTCAGGGGCTTTGGCTGGTTGTGGCTTCCAGGAAAGCAGACGAGAGAGAGATGGAAGGCTGGCATCAGAGTGTTCCACGATGGTTTATTCTGAGGGGTTTGCGAAGGGTCCGAGTGCAGCTCTTCTCACAAAATGGGCCAAGACAGCCCCTTTTATAGGGTTAGGGGGGCTTGGAAACTGACCAACTGTAAGGGTTAGGGAAACTAGCCTGTGGGGTCACAGAGAGATAAGCAGGCCTGGAGGACCAGAGGGAAGACTTCTGGTTCAATTCCTATGACTCAGCACATTCTTATCTCTAAGTATTCCTCCATGGGGCCGTAGCTGACCCTGTGCCTGCTACAAGCTGGGACCTCCTACAGCACCAGGCCAGGGTGAGGGTCTCCTAACTCCTCACCGACCCCTGCCCACTGCAAGGAACCTCACTGGCTGCTGGCAGGAGGAATAAAATATTAGCCTATTGTGTGGTCTCATTTTTAAAGGAGAGATCAGTGAGAGCTGTAAATACTCTGACAGATTCCCACTACAAACATTTCTTTAAGATCCATCACCGATGCTGACTGAGCTGATATTAATCAGGAGTAAAACACACAACCAAAGCAGAAGAAACCAGAAAGTGTGAAAACTGCAGCTCTCTGAAAATATTTGATCTGAATCCTGAGTTTTCAGGATTAGATTTCCACCTTTTTTTTATTCAGGGATATAAAGATGGAGGGAAGAGAGCTGCAGAGAAGGAAACAGGTGCAGATACCCAACATTTGTGCACAAGGGGCTGTTCCAGCAGCGTGGCACAGGTTCAGCCCATTCAGCTCATGAGCCCTGACTGTGACAGTCTCTGCTGTTTCCTGCAGTTGGCCAGGCAAGACTGATCTGGGGAGGATGCACAACACTGAGTCCTGTAATCCAATTTGGCCTCCCTCATATTCTTCTTTGGTCCATGAGGGAGGCTCTTTAGACTTCTGAGATCAGATTAGCCAGGACATTAGCACATGTACTTGGCCATCGACTTGGAAAGCAAATCTCAGATCATCTGAAATCCTTTCAGAGAGCAGGGCTAGCTCTGCAGAACGAGGGAGAGCAAATCTGGTAGCACACAGCCAAGCTCCTCAGGCATCAGCATTTGCATGCCAGGCTTGGCTAATCTCTCTCAGCACAGTAACAGCGAGAGATGAGCAGTTCTTCAATCATGAGAAATTTTTCCCTTCTAAAACAACTTTACTCACAGGGAACACTGGCTCACTGCTCCACAACCTCACCCTTCAAAGGGATACCCAAGTCCCAGGGGCTGGCTGCGTGCTCCCTGTGAATTACTGCATGCAAGATTACCTGGGAACTCAAGTCTCCACTGACATAAGGCAGCCAGATCTTGTCTTCTCCAAGAATGTGGTAATATGTTCATTTTCATTCTCATCCTCAGTGGCTGCAAATAATGTCCTGAACAGTCAAAGTTCAGCCTGGGCAGCTGCTGCAGTCACACCTCCCACTGCCTGCTCTCCCCTCCATTCTCCATGCAAGCCCCACACTGAGCTGCAGTGGTGGCAATTTGCAGGAGAAGGGAGCAATGGATGGACAGTGGAGGTGGGAACAAGTGTCCCAGGTTCATTTCACCTGGATCAACCCTCAGCTGTGCCAAACCAACACAGCCAACACAAGCAAACTCAGGCAGGATGTGAGATCCCAAAGTTTGGGGTTTTTACTTGAGACCAGACCCTGAGGACATGGATGGGCTGTCCAACTTGCAGGAGGAGGTGGTTAGGAGGATCCAAATTCTTCCTCCCAGCACCAGAGTGTTTATACCCCACGGGAATACAGCGAAGAGGACCGGACAGCTAATTACTGCCATTGTGTGCCAACTGGCACATCCCTGCCTGCCAGCTTACAGAATTGTTTTCAGATAGTTCAGCATTTCTTTAATGCTTATCCCAGATCTATTCAAGAAAGAAAAAAAGGAAAAGGAAAGAAAATGTAACTCTCATCTGTAATATAAAACCTCAGCTATTTAGCAGACTATTGAAGTCCTTTTTTCATTGTTCCTTTTCAAGTCTCTCACAACAAGACACCTGACTGGTCCACAAAGACAATATTATAATGGTTACTGGGGTTTATCTTTTTATTTCCTTTTTTTTTTTTTTTTTAATGATACTTTTTCATGCACTTGTGGAAAAAATGGTGCCATTAATGCCTTTACAGCTACCTTGGAAAAAAAACCACCTTCAAAGTGTCAATGGTGGATGTAGTGCACTCTCCTTCCTTTTATTCACTCTGCAGAATGGGAAGTGCTATTACTGCTGTTAGAACCATTTTTGCTCTGCATGTAGTTTTCCTTGAAATCTATTGTCTTCACCCTTCACAATTTTTTACTGCATTGCTCCTCTAAATGTGTTATTTGTGCAGCTAATACATCAGGTAGCAAGAAGAAGAAAAAAAACCCCTTTGAGCAAAGGTAAAGGCATAAACTTCCTTCACAGGAGCAATCTTGGATCTGTCCCCTTGTTTCTTCTTCCTTTTAAAGTCATCCAACTTTGACCTGCTGACTCTAAAATGGACAAATAGCACAAGAAAATCCCTCTTCTGCCTTCTTCCAGGCTATTGTTTAGAGGTCATGATATGAAACAGATAGAAAGGAGTCAAAACACTGGAAGGATGTAACTGTAAAACTGCTCATTGCAAATTACATTTTTCATCACTGATACAGTGCTTTGCAGCTCTCCAAGATAAAAAAAAAAAGTCAATTAGAATTACAATGAATGTAAAAATAAGCTTTTGTAATAAAACCCGTAATTTAAAATGGGATAATGTATCTGAAAATGGAAAGAGGAATCTCTTAAATCAAATGTCCTTCAGCTGAAGTTAATTTCAGTCAATAGGATTTTCAACCGTTCTAAATTGTATTTTAGCACTGGATTTACACAAGAGCAGCAAAAAGAAGACCTGTGTTTAATCACTCTGTGGCTCCCATGCAAACTTTGAGCCCAGGGGCAGCAGCAAAACGAGGTGAGGCTGATGAACACCTTCATCTTCATCGGGGTGTGTGACCACGGTGCCCCAACAACCACCCTGGCTGAAGGGAGCAGCCAAAGCTGGGAATGAGGGCAGGACCTGGGCACTGTGGCTGGGCACAGGGATGTTCCATCAGCTCAGCTGGGCTGGGAGAGGAGCAGGGGCTGCACAAACACCCAGCTCCTTCCTCACGCTCCATGCTGATCCAGCAGATCCATTCCCAGCACCAGCCCAGGGTGTGGATGGAAGTCCAGGGGTGACCCATTCTCCTAATGTACCACGTCATGTCCCCAGAGGTGACACTTGCAGCATACGTTGCTCTGTCTGCTCTCTGTTAAAACACACTGGGGGTAAATATTAAATGTGATTTAGCACCATAACTCCCATTAGCTTTAATGAGAGTCCCATGGATTCATCCTGTGTTTCTTGATTAATATTTACCTCATTGTTCATTTCAGCGCTTGTTTTTATCTATTCCTACTGTGCCAACTCCTGCTTGAAGTTATAATGATATAATTTTTACTTTTTGGATGTGAACACACATGGTTATTGGTAATGCTCATGGAAGCTTGGGACTGACAGCACTCCTGGGAAAAAGGGAGAGTTTTGCCTTGAGGAAAGGGATGGCTAGTCCTTCTCTGTGATGTATCCCCAGTACTCCATAATTTCTTACAAACTGGGAATCCTTCCTCTAAAAATACCCATAATCTCCCTAATCCAAGGTAATTTTAAAGCAATGGGAATAACTACTATTATTCTTTTCCTTGGAACAACCAGAAAAACTCAGTTATGCACTGGCTCTGCAAGGGACTAGCCCATCTCTCATAACCAGTGTATCTGGAACTGGGAACCAGTACATCCACAGCCAGGCAGACATGAGAGCTGTGGGAGAATCTGACAAGAGAAATTTGGAAGAAGCCTTCAACCTTTTCCTGCAAAATGTGGATGAGCCTATCACACTCACTACTTACAAGTTGTTGTCAGGTGTAATAATGTTTGCAAAGCTACTGGAAGTCTTAGTAAGACAGGTCTGACACAGGCAGAGCTCATTTTGCTGATGCTGCAGTGGAGGTTTGAATGCAGATGTGTGAACCACCTCCCCAGCCCAAGCTCAGGGACCTGCCCTCTGCATGGAGCTTGAAAAATACAAGCTATAGGAAAGAGCAACAGGGAAACATGAAGGAGGGTAGATCTAGAGCAGATTTTGGGAAGAAATTCTTTACTGTGAGGGTGTGGCACAGGGAAGCTGCCCAGAGAAGCTGTGGCTGTCCCATCCCTGGAAGTGTCCACAGCCAGGTTGGATGCAGCTTGGAGCAACGTGGGGTAGTGGAAGGTGTCCCTGCCCGTGACAGGAGGGTTGGAACAAGATGAACTTTATTGAAGGTCCCTTCCAACCCACAGCAGTCCGTGGTTTCAGGCCAGGCCCTGTGGTACTCACTCAGCAGGATGATGATGCAGATCAGGATGGCGATGATGGCCCCCGTGCCCAGCCCCGCGGCAGCCACGGCCCCGATGGTGGTGCAGTCGCCGTTCTCGTCACACGGGCACACCTTCACCTTGATGACAGAGGTGTTGTACAAGGGGGGGTTTCCTGAGTCTGTCACGATGATGGGCACATCGTACACTCCTGCCTCCAGGTACATGATCCGCAAACTGAGCTGGGCATAGTCCCCTGGAGACCAAGACAGACAGACAGATGACAGGCACTGGTAGAGCCTTGCAGCCACACTTGTGCAGGCTTCTCTGCTAGAGCCCTCTTCTGAGCCCTGCAGAAGAGGTTAGCAACAACACACCTGGGCAGGACAGCTTCAGACCTCTGTCCCAACAAGCAGCCTGTCCTTTGTGAAGCACTGTGTGCTCTCACTGCTGCACTCAACTACCTGCATGCCATTGGCAAAGCCACTTGCATGTGTTCAAAACGGCATCAAACACAAACAGGAACACATGGATAATGCTTCCTGAGGCTGGGCTGTCCCTGGCCACTTGTGCAGCACTTGTGCACTTCTGTACTCACTCACCCTTCCCCCTGAGGATTTTGGGAACTCACTGATGACAGGCACATCCAGGTAATTCTGTTGTGACTGGGCCCTGAGCTGTGAGGGCATGAGCTGTTGCCCCTGGTCCAGAACCCTTTGCCAGACCTCAATGAGAGGAACGAGCATTGAAGCCAAAACCAGCCCACAACTCCATGATATTTTCCATCCTCTGCTGAAACTGCCAATAAGCAGAGCAATTAGGGCCATTTGTGGTTGCATGCTGCAATATAAAAATCCTTCACATACTGGTAATCTTCACACTTACCTAGCCCTCCTGGTTCCATGGTAAATTAAAAGGCTGCCTTTATGCAATTATGGTCAGAGAAATGAACATTGATCCTGATTGTGGCTTATGACAATTACACTGGAGGAACATAAGGAAGACTGATAATAGCTTTTTTCCCCTTGGCCATTATGGATGATTTATACTCTGTTCACTACTGATAACTGTTCATAATTATGAACTGCATTAAAAAAAGCCAAGTGCCAAGGCTCTTAGAGTTATGCTGCAGGTCTGATACAAATCATTCCTGATTAACTATCACGTCTATAATGTCAGCCGTAACGCGCTTTAAAAAATAAAATCGGATTAAAAAAAAAGCAGGCAAGTTTTGAAGCTGGAAGCCTCACGTGGGGCTCATGAGCGAAGCAGAGCCCAAATGTGCTCAGGATTGCCAGATTTACCATTGAGCCGTGTGATGGTCCAGTTCTTCCTCACTGCAGACGGCACACTGGGCAGCTCGAAGACGAAGGGCCCCACGTTGGGGTCGATGTCGGCGTCGGCGGCCGTGATGTTGATGACGTTGAGGTTTGGCTTCTCACAGATCTGCGCCTCCTTGGGCAGCAGCTCCGGGGCGTTGTCGTTGATGTCGATCAGGTAGATCTGCAGAGTGCCCGTGCCGCTGGCTGGGGGAATGCCTGCACGGGAAACACCGACCTGTGAGCCCCGCCTGGGGAGCAGAGGGATTGGCAATGCCACGAGCAGCCCCTCTCTGCCTTCCAGGGACAATAAACCAGGATTTTCACCTTCCCTCCCTGGACCTTATTAGGGACACACTGCATTTTCATGGTCCCTTGCTTTATGCAGTATAAAACTTCCCCAAGCCTCCTCATGTTGCTGTTTCTCATTCCTGCCGAACAGGAGGCTGAGTTCTGCAGATCTGTAGCCTGCAGCAATGCCCCTAGTCAAACTAAAACTGCAAGCAGGTGATGCCAAGCTGCTCCTGCAAATCTGGGTAATGGCTGCTTTGAAGAAGAAAAACCATTAGAAAGAGAGCTGACAAGAGGAAGAAGAGGGCTTGGAGGGGAGAAAAACCTACACAGTGTAACCTATTGGTCAGCATTTACTGTAGCACTTGCTGGCCAGTTTTCAGCTTTGCAGACCATTACTCTGCCTCTAAGAGCAGGGCTCTGGTTTGGGTGCTCAGCACCCTGCAGCAGGAAATGAGGGTGGGTGAGGGGGAGGAAGGCCTTCTCCTTGTCCTGGGAAACTCCTGAACCTTTTCCAGATGGAGGAACTGAGGAATGAAATACCAGCATGGCCACATTTGGGTGTGGTTAGCAAAACTCATCAGTTCCTCCTAACCAGGATTAGGAAAAGCAGAGCAGCAGCAGCACTGGGCTGCCTGCCCTTGAGCGAGGCCAGCACAGTTCTCAGTGTGACTGGACCAAAAGCACTGAGTGATCCTCAAAGAAAAGAGCAAACAGGACTTCTCCAGGAGATCTGACTGGCCTGAGTGGCTTTGGTAACAAGCACTGCAGCACCCAGATGATCTGAGGATGGCTGCACATTTCAGGCAGGCAGTGGCCAGAAGGAGCCCAGCTCCAGTGACAGACACGCCTTTTATGAAAGCCACCACGGTTCAACAGATGGGCTTGTTTTTAATACCCTCCTGCCATCCCATAAAATTATTTCTGGTTTCCTGATGGAAGGCTTCCTGAATGCTCTGATCAGTGCCTTTGGGAGGATCACCAGGACCAGTGTGCTCGGCAGCCCCTGGAGAGCACATCCCTCTGACACTTTTGTAAGTTCAGGCTACACTGCCACACTGAACTCCCCAAATCAATTTTCCATTTGTCCTCCCTTTCCCTTAATAACCCTCCCCGTATACTGTGCACATTTAATTTACTCCAGCAATTTCCCGTCCCACTTTCACATTTTTTGACCATAAAAACCTGGGAAAAAGATAACTTATACTGACAACTCTGTCAGGGCATCATTTCTCTTAATGCATCACATTAGAGTCTTATTGAAGCATGAACAATGTGAAGCCTGGGCTCACCGTTGTCAGCCGCCAAGAATGTGGCCTCGTAGACATTATTCTTAATGTAGTCTGACTCTCGATCAAGGACAGCAGCAGTAGTGATCTGACCATTTGTGGCATTAATGTTCAGCCAGTTTGCAGGATCTGACAGCTTAGAGTATCTACAGAGAAAGGAAATAAATACATGGCAGTCTTTTCACTGACATATCCTTAATATTGCTTGAAATACGTTTTTTTTCCTGGACACCTGACCTGTGATTCAAAGGACCTTTGGATAACTGGTTTTGTTGACAAACACAATGCTAATTGAGTATCCGGTTTTTGACCTTTACAATTATTCAATTTTTCAATTACTTTGGTTTTAAAGGTTCTTCTTTCCACTAAGTGCCACTTACATGCCAGTTTCCTGCTGCTAGGAAAGGACATTTCCTGAGGTCCCTGCAGCTGAGCAGAAATTGGGTCTGCAAAGACCATTGCATTCATATGCCTGAATGAGAGGATGGATTCCTGCTTTCTCCTGCTCCTGACCTTTCCCTTCTGAAAGCAGCTCTTTAAAGTCAAAGATATTCCTGTTTTCTCTCCACCACTAATAAAGAACAGTTTGGGAATCCAACACTGTCAGAGTTACCTCCCAGCTACTCAGTCACCTCACAGCTGTTTTCTATTCATGTCCCATGCAACCAGATGAGAGCATGGGGGTTTTTTTGGGCAAACTTTTCCCATGTTCTCCAGATCAGTGTTTTCAGTTCATGCTTCTTACTTGCTTGTTTTCTTGCTTTTCTGCCTCCCAATTTTGTACTGTTTGAAGTGAGAGGGACCATAACTATCCAACTGGAAGCTAATAAATGGCCAGACTATAAATTACTGAAATAAGCAAAGAGAAGCTGAGCTTATTTCATGGGTAACTCAGACCTGCTGATAGTTTTATATAATTTGTCATTAGAGATGCAGATGAGAGCATTACTGGCTTCTGGTGGATATCCCTTTCCAGAATTGGGCTGTTTGAAGCAGAAACTCAAAGGGAAACTTGAGCTGAGTCAATCCATGTGAAGAGAAAAGCAACACAGAGCTGCACAAACTCCTGCCAAAGGAAAGAATTACATTTCATGGAGCTGGACTCTTTGGGATGTTTTCATTTCAATATCACTGCTGTGAGGCTCCTGCCCTTTCTCTGCTAAATGACCAGGGATCCAGTTTCAAAGCTGGCTTTGTGAATGTGTCTGTGGCTAATGAGGATAACCTGAGGTGTGACACTGCCCATGCCAAGCTGTGCATTACTGGAGATGCTCCTGCTTCCTCATATTCTATTTGTAAAAACTCTATTTCATTTAGAGACTGAAATCTGCATGCAAGGCTCAGCAGCTGGATCAGCTCTGCAAAGTGCTTATCATGGATCTGTAGGTTTAGCCTTTTAGGTATCTTTGTTCCTAACTCACCAATGTCAACTGTGAAGTAAAAATTAAAATATCTTTTTTACATCTCACAAAGACAGGACCCCAAAATCACCCCACAGCTTCTTGCAGAGCCTGGGCATTGGCAAAAGGAGAGAGATTGTACTGGGGTTTGGAAATGAGGTGCTGTGGATGCACAAAATGCAGGTCCTGGAAGCCCTAGAAAGAAACACTCCAAGTTGGCTGCTCATCCTCACAGGAAACCTCAGCAGACCCTACACATGCCCTGTGCAATGACAGGAGCAGCAGGGACTCGTTTGGATTACAGATCACCCCCCTCCAGGCTAGAGAGAGCACTCAATCACAAATGAGTTGTCCTCTCCTCTGAACACCAGCCTTGGTACAGACATCAGGGAAATAAAGACCCTTCAAAGGCCAATATTTCAAAAAGAACATAAGAAAAATGGGCTTGTTAGTTAGGATGGTCTCTTTCCTCCAAAGTCACAATCCCTGTCTAAAGACAACAAGATGAGGCACTGAATAAACTACCATTTTCTAGACCAGACAGCTCTGTGCCAGGTGAAATATTTCAAACTCTTCTGACACAAAATGTCACAACTGATGCAAGTTTAAGTGGCCTCAGCCATGGTCATGTCTTATACTCAGGTTTTGCCAAAAATATCACAGCTCTTACAGGCTGGGAGCAAAAAAGAAAACAATTTCTGTGGATGTAAAAGTATCCAAGATCAGGAAATGCATTTTCTGTCTGCACAGACGGAGCTGAAATAGTTGTGAAAGTGTCACAAGGACTCATTCTCACTTACACTTTTCTGCCAATTATTTCCTGCTGGGAAGGTGTGTGAGCTGGGGTCCTGGACCCTGCATTCAGTCCCTGCTCTGCCCAGGTGGCACAAAACAGAGTGAGTGACACCCTCCCGGTCACAGCACGAATTAAAAGTGATCTTAAGCTGCTTGGATAGAAATCTGACTTTTACAAGGTTAAAACTTTGCCAGCTGAATCCCATTCATAGGGAAAGCAGCTAAGGGAGGTTATGTTAGGCAGGTGCTCTGAAGAAAAAGGGAAGTTTGGAACAAATTGCCCCTCCTGGGAGCAGGCAAGGGGAGCACTGGTGAGATACAGACCAAGTGCCAATGGGTGTTTGACTGCTCAGGCAACACTGAACAATTTGGGACTTTAAAATCCTGCCCAGCAGCTGTTTGTAGCCCCAGCAGCCTTGCTCTGAACTAGCCACAGCTCCTCTTGCACTGTGCTTTTAAGCAAGGTTGAACCTAAATGCTCTGGAGGCAACACAAGGCATGATTAAAAATCTCAGCCATTCCCTTTGAAAACCCAGGCCTTTCTATGCCTCAGTTTCCCTCCATGAAACAGAAATAACATAGATGCCTTTTCCTAAACCTCTGTGTTTATGAAGTGCATGAACCACACAGGTCAGAGCACTCTGGGTGAGGCAGAGCCAAAGAGTGGGTACGAAGCAGCCCTGACCTCTGTAACAACACAGAAATCTGCTTCACTTGAAGGTGTGATCTGCCCCACAGCAAGCCAGTGACACAGGATCCAACTCTGCTCTCCTTGACCCAGCTGCTCAGAGCCAGCCTTACCTGCAGCAGGGGCTGTGAGCTCACACACTCGCAGCACGCTGCAGCTGCCACTCCCTGCCAAGATCTCATTCACATCCCACCAGCCAGTTTGGAAATCAGCTTTCAGCTGCTTGGCTCCCCAGACTGGTGCAGCTGAACCCCCCCAGCTGCAGGGGAGCCCCCAGGCTGCCTGGTGTCCCACCTTACTGCCTGCTGCATGAAGCGGTCGGGATCCACCGCCGAGAACGTGGTCAGCACCGTCCCCGTGGGCACCCCCTCCTCCAGCCTGATCAGCTTGTGGTTGGTGGGGAAATACGGAGCCTCGTTGACATCTGTGACTGAGATGGTGACTCCTGCTGTCGACTGGAAGGACATCTGGATGCCACTGGCCAGGGGAGCTTGGTTTGATACCATCACTGTCAGCATGAAAGCTCTGTTCATCTCGTAATCGACTGCCTGAAATAAACAAGCAAGCAAGTGTAGAGCCAAGTAGAGAATAAATTCTACCTTCTGGCTGGGAGCTGCAGGACTGGAAGGCTGATGATATCAAAATCATTGCCAGATCTTGTTTCCTCCTGAGCTCACTTCTTTTGAAGGTGTACATCCAGGGCAACTTAAATCCAGTGGAGGATTTGGCCTTCCAGTTTTTGGAGGGTAAAGTAGTTAAAATAATTCCACAAAGGAAAAACTGCAAACAGCAGGGAGCACTTGCCCTGTATTTTATTCCAACGCTAAGTGGTTTCCAAAAGACAACCTGCCTGTGAGAGCTGAGCATCAAATGAACAAACCTACCCAGGGCTGCTCTAATGCAACAGGTGGAGCCTGTTCAGAGGGTTGGGATGGGCACTTAGCAGTGCTATTAGCACT
Organism: Serinus canaria; assembly: GCF_022539315.1. Lineage (NCBI taxonomy): Eukaryota > Metazoa > Chordata > Aves > Passeriformes > Fringillidae > Serinus > Serinus canaria. The sequence goes on from NC_066333.1 coordinate 10,356,604, forward strand.
GGAACTGCTGACTGTGGAACCAGGACAGTCTCTGTGGACTCATGAGCCTGAAGGGCTCTTTATTTTCCCTCTTAAATGAGTTTATAAGCAAAGCTGGAGCTGCCAGCAACAATCCCTGGTCAGGTTAAGCAGGTGGTCCTTCCAGTGGGACCTCTCATCCTCCTGCAAGGCACCTCGTGGTCTCTGGAGTTTGCCTACAGCTCTTACAGCTGGGTTTTGCTGCTGGGAGGCCACAGATCTCTTCTCAACACACACATGAAGACAATGTGTCTGTCCCAGGAGCCAGACAGAGGGAAAAGCCTTTGCTGGCACGACTGACTGAGCCCAGTATAATAATAATAATTTCTAATCCATCCCACTAATTATTATGAGGGAAGTCGCTAATCATCTGCCAGGGAGGCTTGAGTTATGCAGGATCACACCTCTGCTTGTTAAAAACTGCTTTGCCATGATTTATAAATTTAGAAGCATATCCACCCTCCCTAATACCTTCTCCAGAGCTGAGTCTGCAAAGCACTCACTCAGGGTGTGGAACACCACAGCTACACCGACTTGGACAGGGATTTACAGCAGCAGGAGCTGCCTGCCACGTCCTGTTTAAAACCCAGTATTGTCAGGAGGGAAATCAAATCATGGGAGCCTACACGAGAGAAACAAATTTCAGGGGCAAGAGGTAAACCAGCGGAATCTCTGCTCGATTGAAGTGCAAATGTTCCCCATGCTAAATGGCTTCCTGACAGGCAGGGCCAACATTTAATAAATAAAAGGAAGCATAAAGATTCCCAGTACACCCACCCGTGCTGACTCATGGACTCGTGGTGCATTCAAAGCCAATGCATGCTAAAAGTTCCCATTTAAACACTATTCAAGGCCTTGAAACAATTTGACTAATGCATTTCCTCAATTTCTTTTCACACCCCCTCTAATTTACATTCCTGCAGTTTTCTTTTTTTTTTCCCTTGTTTTTTCAGGCTGCTCTGTTTGCTGTCCACAGCCACCCTGCACCTCCCTCCCAAAGGGGCTCAGAGGCAGCTGGAGGCTGAGCAGCTCCATGGGGAATGATGTGGGCAACTCCCTGCTGCTGAAGCTCAGGACACAGCTCTGCTAGGATGTGGCCTGATATAAAGTAGTGGGGTTTTTTCCCCCCCAAAAAATGTAGGGCTGCTCTCTAAGCTTCTTCCTCTTTCTTCGGGTAGCAACAAAACTTGGGCTGCAGAAAAAACATGCCAGGAGTAGAGCTGGACCAGGATAAGGCACCCCAAAGGCTGTCTAGGAGGCATCAGTGTCACCAAACAGTGTCCACCACACTTCAGTCTGCAAGCCAGAGCTGATCTGCTCATCCCTCCTGTGTCCACTGAGTCCTATTTCACACAGTTTTGAAACAAAGAAAAAGAAAGCAAAAGGTAAAATCAAGAGTCTGTGCTGTGCTGGCAGTTTGGGCTCTTGAGCCCCATGGGACAGCAGCCCCTTGCAGCCAGCCACTGTCCAGCCCTAAGGCACAACTTTTTTCACACCTTAATAAGCAATTTATACCAGAACTGTTCATACCTCTGCTCCCTAAAACTGCCTCCCTCTGAGGATAATGGTGCACAGAGCACTCAGTGTTCCTCACACCACACTCACCCCTTGCACCTCCATGCATCTCACTGGAAATGCTCTACACTGGTCATTTGATGTGGCTTTAGGGACATGGTGGCATTGCTAGGCTAACAGCTGGACTGATGATCCTAGAAGTATTTTCCACCAAAATGATTCTTTGATTCTATGACAGCAGGATCCTGAAAAAGCCCACAGAGCTGTAACATCTGGGACAAGGACATGTGGGACTCTTGCATACTTTGCACTTTCATGTCCAAGAAGCACTTGACATGAAATTAAAAAGCAGCACTTTTGCAGGTACTCCTTGCTGGATGTTTGGTGTGTGATCTGGCTGTGAAATATCCCCTGGAGATGCTGCACATCCTCCTCCTTCACCAGCACCTCCAACCTGGCTGCAGCAGAGTAATGCTGAGGGCTTGCCACGTGTCCTCTTTTTCTCAGGGTACTTTTAACTGGAGTGAACAAATCTGCCTGGTGTTATAGTTGAGGCAAATAATAACTGAAGCTTCAGCAGCATCTCCATTATAAATTCACAGCTCTGATCCATGCAGAGTTTATAATAACATTTTACTTAGCTGGCTGCCACAGGGCAGCCACTGCTGCTCTGGGAGATTGTCTTCAGACTCTGCGGTGTCTCATCTGAGTGGGAAGTTTCTCTCTGCCCTTGATCAAGGATTTCTTTGAAGATTAGGGTCTTGCACAGTTATGGAAATGGTTTGGAAAGGCAAGAACAGAAAAGGGAAATGTTATACTTTTGGTGATCACACTGGAGATACAGATGGAGTTTTGCTGAGGGCAGCTTCTAAATGGCCCCCAGGAGCATAATCTGAACTCCAAAGGGAAATCTGGCTTGGAAGGGTTTCTGTCCCTCCATTTCACACCTCTGAAATGCTGGTGGGATTCTGCACAGAGCCTCTGTCCCTGTGCTCCTGCTGTCACTCCTTTGCTTGCAGTCGGAGTTATCTGTGAGTGGCTTTGAAGAGCCATGTGAAAATCCAGCCATGTAGGGTCTGTAAATAAATGGTTCATTACTTGACTTTAATTTTTTACCTGTGTTTTCAACCCACCTCAGTGATCACACCAGCAAGAGACTGCTCCAAAACAGCAAAGAACAAGCCCTGACTGGCCACCCAGTCTGATGAGAATACATCCCCCAAATCTTTAAGCATATTCACTTATTAACAGAGAACAAAATATTTCAAAGAAGGTGGAATCCTAAGAGTCCTCCCTTCTTCACCATGAAAATTTAATCACAAGCAATTTCACTCATTCTCCTTGCTGAAAAAACACCAAGAAGCCTCCCAGCCAGATCGGGGTAGGGAACCCTGGTGCCCAGGAGGATCAGGTGAGGTGAGGTAGTGAAGACATCCAATGCAATTTCAAGCTCTGAGCTCAGCTTGATGAGATGGATTTTCATGTGGTTCTCTGCTTTGTGATCACTGTGGGTTACACAGCAGTGGAAAATCAACACCAGCATCAATGGTGTCTTGACAAATCTGCCCTGCTTTTTGGCTGCAAGTTGTGAATAAGGGATGGTTCATTATGCACAAGTCCTCGTGCAGCAGTGTTGATCATGCAAATCCCCTGTTGTTCACTTTGATGTGCCTTTGAACTACAGTCCTGACACTTTGCAAGATTAAGAATAAGGGGTCCTCCCCTACTTGCAGTGAAAATGTTGGCATTTTGATTTCAGACTGGCTGCTGATGTCAGTGGAAGTTAAATTTTTGCACTTTTCTTCGTTGAATGTTTTCTGTTTAAGCAGAAAATATAGATTTGGATATGTGCATGTTTCCACACATGTATGCAACATATACTCATGTCTAAGCTTGAAGAGGTTTCATAGTAGGGCTGTCAACCATCATCACAGAGCAATAGGAAGTGATAAATAAGAGGACCCTGCTGAAATACCATCTGGCAGGTAGGATGGTGTGTCCCTTGAAGTTTCAGCAGAGCAGCATCTGCACACACACACACATAGCCCAGGGGTCAGGGAACAGGACAGGCTCACACGTTCCTGCCAGTGTGACCTCACTGGTGTCTCACTGATGCCATTTCTCCTGAGGTCTCTCCTACACACCCGGCTTTCACAGAGGATCACTTGACTGACCCAGGCAGTGAAACAGTGCCCTTGATCCACAGCAGACAGGGCCTTTTCTGGCTCAAGAAGGGCAGGGCTGCCCAGCCCAGGCTCATTCCCTCTTACAGAGCTCAGATCCTAGGAGAAGTAGGAGTTGGAGGTCAGGCTCTGGTGCTGGGAATCCCTTCAGCATGTGAGGCTTTCTGAAAGCTCATGGTGGGCTGGGCTGAGCTGGGAAACCCAGAACCAGTGCCATATGCTGGAGAGTATCTGGGCCTCCTACACACAGAGAGATGGGAAAAACAGATCCAAGCACTGGCACTTCCAGGCAGGGAAGGCACGAAACAACTGCAGGCTCCTGGCCACCCCTACAGCTGCAAGGTTGACAAACAGAGTGTCTGTGGCCCCCCCCTCACCTTCACCACGGTGACCATGCCCTCGTTGGTGACGGGGTCGGTGCGGATGGTGAAGTGGCCCGAGGGGTCCCCGCTGATGATGCGGTAGATGGCGTTCCAGTTGGGAGAGTGGGGCTGGTCCCGGTCCATCACCGTCAGATTGGCCACCACGACCTCCACTCTGTTCTCAGGCACTTCTCCTGAGTACTGCAAAGGAAAGGCAGGGGTGGTCATGGAGGGAGCTTTCTGTCCACCCTCACACCTCCCTCCTCTCCCCCCTCCATCACCATGCCCACTGGGATGCCAGTCCCATGAAGAGCACCATCTGTAATGAGCAACACACCTCTCTCAATTCTGCTTTTCTGTTGGAACCCTGGTTACTGAGAATTTTAGACTTTCTGTGCAGGCAGGCACTGACGCCCAAGAGAACACTGCATTGCCTTTCCACTCCTTGAGTAAAGCAATCTGTGAAAGAGGTGAATGGCTCAGATATTCCTTGCTTTACTTCTGTATAAACGCCCTCTGGGATTCCAGTAAGTTGGATTTGCAGAATAGCTTTCTGAGCTGCTTCCTTGATATCTGAAATCACATCTCAAGGAAGATCCACAGCTTGGCCCTCAAGTTTATTATGAGGAAAAGGCAAGACTTTCCTTATTTTTGTCCTTTGAGTATTTCCCCAAAGCCTCACTTCACGTCTCAGCCCAAAGGAGAACAAACCCACTACTGCACAGCCACTGCACAAGATTCAGCAAATGCTCCAAGCAATCCAACAAAAAACATTCTTGGTATTCTTGCTTAATTACAGCAACCAGAGAGTTAATTGCCAACAGCAGGGGAAAATGGCACACTGAAATGTCTAAATTTTTTAGGATGACTATCTCCATTTATCCCAAGGTATTTTGCCTCACTCAGATTTCAGTGATGGCATTTTGTTGCTTCTTCAGTGATTTTACTTCATTTTATTTCTTTCTTGCCCCTGATTTTGTCTCATTATTTGAAGCCTTTCTTGTGATTTTGTCACAGCCTTTCCTGGTGCTTAATTCTCTCATTTAGCACTGATTTCCATGGAGCATGTCCCGTTCAGGCACATCCTGACACATTAACTGCATTCTTTTCTGCTTTCCAGTCCCTGATTTATCTCATGGCTGATCAGGGATCCTGGCCTGTGAATATTCCCAGTGTTTGGGGCTCAAAAGCTGCCAGTAAGACACATACCCAAATTTTCAACTGTCCTCATGTCTCAGCACTGCCTATTAGCAGCACTTGCAAATCAACACTCTGATTGACATATGGCAAATTAAACACTGGGGAAACGCCGGGAGCGGCTGGCTCGGAGTCTGCAACTGAAATTCTGGCCCCAAACTGCAGGAGCAGAGCACTTCTAAAATCTGGCCTTTGGTGTGCACAAATGCCAGGTTGTGTAAATGATAATAAATCATTCTTGTGTTAGCACAAGAGTCTGTTTCCCCTCCTAACCCATCCCCATCCTCTGGCATCTCTCCGTTACGGATGCTTGTATTTAGTATATATTATTTCACTGCTGACAGCAAAAATATTAAATCTGCCTTATGCTAATGTGAATTTAAATTTGCCCTTTAGTGGTATCCTGAATGGCATCTTGCCCTCTTTTCTGCTATGCACCTGTCCTAAACAAGTTTTCATTAGAGAATGCAGATGGCATCTCTTTCCAGCCATGCCGAGTGGTGGGGAAGAACAGTGGGAAGCTGCAGGATAATTCTTATTCTGCTACATGCTACAGCTCTTCTTTTCTCTTTATTTCCCCTGATTTCACTTGTTCTTTACCCATTCTCTTGCCCAATTTGGAATCTCTGCGGCACACAGCTTAAGCAAGGGAAATATATGGAAATTTATCAAAAGCCTCTTGAAAAATCCATTAGATTATGTCATATGTACACTCTACTATCAACTCTGTCTGAACTGAAGCAGATTAGTTAAACAGGATCATCTCTTCCTAAATCCACACTAGTTATTGCCCATTACATTAAATTAATGTTGTATGGCATGGCAGCAGTGACAAGCTGGCGAGCCCCCGGTCTCTTTCAGGCTGCACTGCTGACAACAAGGTATCATACTGTAATTCCAAAGGAGTTAAACACTCTGTGAAATCATCTCAAATCTTCAACTCAGGACCACAGATTTCATCTGTCAATCCTAGGCTTATGCCCTGCAGAACCAAACAGAATTAAGTCATCAAGAACAAACCATCAGCTGCATTTAACGCATTTAAGAGTGCCAGTCCTGTATGATCCCTGAACACCTTCAGTAGGTCACAGCCCAGGTGCTGCCAGTGAGTTTGGGTTACATGGAAAAGCCCCCACACAAGAGATTTTACAGCAGCTCCTCTAGCAGCCATCACAACATCTGTCTTCAGCCCACAGTGATAGAGCTTACACACTTTAAAACATGAGGTTATATTAAAATTATAAATACACAAGCACATGCCAATATAAAGCCTGGAGGAAGATCACAGCAGCCTATAAAGCTTTTCCCTGGGGTGAATACCACAGTGTTCAGCACATCCTGGGCAATCCAGGAGTTCATCCACTTGTTGTTGACCTCTGATAGGTACAGCTAGGAAATTATCAGTCCCAAGCAGAATTGAGAGTGGATACTGCTTATTGTGCTTATAAAGCAAAGTATTATACTGAGGAGAACAGAGCACCTTCACTGGAATCAGAGGAGCCATCCAAAGCTATTCAGGGTAAAAAGCAAATCTTGGAGAGATGTGCCATGAAGAAAAGAGTAATTTTCATCAGCTACAGATCAGCAGCTACTGGGAATTCAAACTGGAGTCTGCCTTTCCTCCCTCTCACACTCCCCCACTATCATTATTATAGGTAAATGCTGTAATGTGTATTGTCCACAATTGTCTTTACCTTTAATAAAATTAAGTAATGACATTAAATTACACCTGCTAAAGGAAGGATGGCAGCTCAAAGCTACCCACACTTCTTTAATGTCATTCCCTCCCTACCCTGGAGTAATTCAGGATAATGAACATCTTTCACTATGCTGCTTTCCAGCATTCCCTCTGCTCTAAGTTCTCTTTCATAAGATTACAATTGATTTTCAAATAAAGAGAAGCATATCTATTCAAACAAGGTAAAACAATGGGCAACAGAGGAGCTGCTGGAGTAAACACAAGATTGATAAAGCAGTGCTTGACCTATACCTGTAGCATTTACTCATATTCCCCTGTATTTCATTTAGCTTCACTTTCAATTGTTGCATTTGAAGTCCTTGATTTCCAGAAAATTTTTAAAGATCACTCACAAGGATTTCTCTGGCTGATTGTTACACACTTCCCTTCCCTCCTCAGATAAGGATTTGTTCTGAAACTGTCATGTTCTTAAATCCTTAAATTTGTGGGGTATTTTTTCTTCCCCTCCTGTAATGGCCTGTGCTGGCAAAACTCCTTCTCCCACTCCCCTTGAGCTGGCCCATCTGAAGTCATGCCTTGCTGAAGAGGAAATAATTCATTCTGATTTTTGGGTTGGTGCTAAAATTGGTTAAGCCCAGAATTTGTCTTTCGTGTCATTTAGACCTGACAGCACATAAACACGCAGACAAATATCATTGCAGAGGAGAAAGGGATTGATGTGGGGGACAAATGATGAATTCACACCATGACTTGACTTTGTGCAATAAATCTGGAGTCTGGGCAGTGAAGCCATGCACAGCTGAGTAAAACCAATTAGCTACTGCAGCCACTCCTAGGGAGGCGTGGGATTGAGACAGATGAACACAAAGATAATTATTCAGGCTTCCTTCTAAAGGGAATTCCTTTTTCTCCAATGCTCTTACTTCTTTCCCTGGCTGGTTTTGCATCCCAGGTTAGGGTTTACCTTTTCTGCTAACAAAGATTCTTGAAAAGCAGGAAAAATTATTAAACAACTGTGGTCTGGTTGCAGCAGTCTGTGTAAAATGGGGTGGGGAGAGAAAGGAGAAAATCTCCTAATAAATCATTAATTGTGATGTGCCTGCCCAACTGCAGCATGGAAACAAGCAAATGCCATCCTAATTGATTGCTTCTTATTCCGTCTTTATAGGCCTGCATTTTTTATTGTGTGGGTTGAATGAGCCCAGAGGTGTAAAAAACTTCTAGATTGTACTCTGTGTATCTGCCAACTTGATATTTAGATCAATAATGCTCTTCCCCCCACCCCTCCCACTACTGGTAATTTAGCTTTTCTTCCTAGCAGACTAATTGCTGTTTTCTTAAGCCTTACTATCCGTTCTGTGACCTTTAATTTCCAATATCATTTTCTGTGGGGATGGCTGTGCTGGGCTGTGAGTTCTCCCAGCCCTCAGTTGCTGTGACAGTCACACAGGGACTGCCAGGGTCTCCCTCCACTGTGCAAAGGAGACCATGACCTTGCTCAAATCCCCACAAAACCCCTGTAAAGTCTGCTTTATTTTGAAAGCCAGGCTTTGAGATGCTCATTTCTGAGTTTATTAAACTACCCACTCTGGTGAGGTCTCGAGTGATGACCACTGATGTCCTCCTCACTCCTTTTTGAGTCTGCTCTGCATTCCACCAGCTAGCAGCCCCTCCATAAACCTCTGGGCTGTTGCTTTTCCAGGTTCATGGCCACAAAATCCCCTGCATGCAGCATCCCTGCTCCAGTTTCACATCTCCATGGATCTACTGCAGCATCCATCCATGCATTCAGGCCCAGCTGTCACGGTGCTCCCTCTCAGAGGAACTGCCTGGGCTGCAGGCATCACCTCGTGGTGCTCAGGAAGGAGTCAGCCTTGCCCAGCCCACCCAAGGAAGTGCATGACAATGAGCTCACCAGCTTTAAAAAGATGCTCTGGAAGTTTTGCCTTTGTCCTCAGCAGTCTGTATCATTCCAGCAGCTGACCTGCCTGCACAGGAGCCCTCTCAGCTCTGAGCAGGGTGTGGTGCAGACAAGGCACACACCTGACCACAGGGAGTTTGTGCAGGAAGCTCCAGTGATGCTCAGCGTGGCCTCCATGTGCTGGTTTCTTTTTCTTTGGAAGAGTTTGAAAAACAACAGCAAGCCCTAAAGTTTGGCACTTCTGAAGCTGATCTCAGGCTAGAGCACAGACAACCTCTGCTGTGTTCCTGCCACAGGTGACAGCCACTGGCTTTACACTTTGTCTTTACTGGTGTCAATTTTTCAAAATCTCAAGTAATGACTAACTCTGGATCAACATACAAATTTTACTCTTTGAATATGAAGACAAAGCTGGAGCAGAGGAGAATAAAGCAATACCCTCTCTCTCAGAAGCAGCAGAAGAAAACCCTCTTACTTCAGACTCTGTGTGAGGAAGGAACATGTAGGTTTCACCTTGGTTCAAAGACTCTTTGTGTACTTGCCAGGAGTTCAGAGCACACAATAGTAAAAGGATATTAAAAAAAAAAAAAAGTAGTTTGCATTTCTAACAAAGAGCACTAATTTTTTTCATTATCAGATGTTACATTCTTTGGATAGTATGAAAAGATGCTGCAGAAATGATGACACAAGACACCAGTCTGCTGCAAGATAACCATTTCCAAATAAATATATCTTAAGAAATGAGGTTTGAAGTTTGCATAGAAATTTAGATATTTTATAAAAATGCATTACACCACAAAGGAGCTTTTTACAACGTTCATATGAAAGGTTTAAAAAGAGATTAAAATTATGTCCTTGGAAGGCATATAGCCTTGTCAAGAAAAAAAAATTCTATATTAACCCATGTAGGAAAGTTGTACTTTATCTCTATTTCAAAGGCTATAAAGAACCACTTTAATCAACCTACTTGACTTTGGGGACTTGCACATCTCACTGAAACTCATGAAATCTGGCATAGTGTGGTTTCCAGAACACAAAAGCCTTTAATCCGTAAACCGACACTCTTGTACATTCAAATCCTGATACTATCTCCTTGTTAGGAACAAAAATTGTGAATTTATCCAAAATGGGATCTCATCTCCTCTAAATGATGTAGCCTTTGCAACAGTGACCTTTAACAATGGTTATACCCAACAATGAAAGATTTTATGTCAGGAACCAGTGGAAACAATATACATTAAAATTCTGATCTGATAGCACAGCCCTTTATTTTTCAGTTTTAGACAAGGATCCTTTGAACATTTCATTTGCTCTCTTGTCTAACATACCTTTGTTTCTTGCCCACGGAATGAACAGCAGGAAAAGGTGGCTGATACTTTTCTGCAGACTATTTGATTGTCAGGTGTAATTAGTAATGCTCTCTTTAAAATAGAGACATAGATTTTAAAACAGCTGGAACTGCCTACAAAGCCTCATTCTTAAAAAAACCTCCCTTATATACATACATTTATATAAGAGAACAGTGTTGAACAGATACATCATAGCTCTACAGTGCTTGACAGCCCTATGCTTCCCTTCAGCTGCAGAACCAAAGGCTGAAGTGACTTGTCTGTCTCCTGAGGCAGCTGCAGAAGGGGCTGGAGCCATGCCCTGTGCTGGGGCAGAACGCTGAGAAAATCATTAATTCATGTGTTACTTGATAAATCCATCAGGTCAGCCTGGATTAGCCTATGGATCTCCCCAGTGCATTGCCACAGAGCCCTGTGATCCTGGCTGAGCTGCTGGGGTGGAAAAGCCCCAGGAAGGCTGGCAGGGAACTGGGATGAGCTGATCCCAGCACGGCTCTTCCCAGGCTCTGAGCTCCACTGGGAGCCCAAACAGGTCTGTATGGGCTGGGGTGAAGAAAGCCAGGAGCAGCTTGTTCTGCTTCCCAGCTGGGAAGCTCCACCAGCTCAAATCAAACCACCATGGTTTAATGAGGCTCCCCAAGGCCAGCTCTGGGTTGAGGAGGAGAATTAGGATATTTTGTATATAACCAAAAGCAGAAAGAGGCACAAAATCCACAAGAAACCATTCAAATTTGAGGGGAAGTGCTACAGATGGAAAAATGTCAGCCAAGAAATGTGATATATCCTGACCTGGAATTGCCAAAGCAGTGCCCCTGCATCCCCCACCATGGCACGGGGGGGCTTTCCAATGTACTTTTACTGTCTGAAACAACCAGCTCCCTAAAAAGAGGATGCAATCAATTCATTTGTTGGCATGTCAGGCTCACATTTCCTTCTCCTGCACACTGCAAAGCAGCAAAAAAAAAACCACGCTGCTTTGAACAACACTCTGAAAACATGATTTTCCTGATTTACATGTAAACCAGAGCAGCAAAAATTGAGTGAGAGAGCTCAGCTCCTAAGTGAGCAAAATGTACTCTCCAGGTCTGGCTCTGTATCTCTTGGTGAGATGTGTCTAGAAGGGGATGTTTCAATTCAGGCACCTGCAATAAAGTTTCATAAAGAAGGGCCTTAAGCTGATAAATCTGGTTTAGGATTTTCTTATTAACTGCCCATTCCCCATAATGAGTTTTTAATTTAATTTTTTCAGATTTTAAGGCATTTAAAGCTGCTCATGTGCCTCTGGGATGGCATGATGGTATTTGGGAAAGGAAGAATTACGAGAGTACTGAAACTTATTTTTACATATGCTATAATCCTGGTATTGAGATTTTTAACAAATTTCCTGTGCAGCACAGCTCAGCCCATCTGCACACTGACTCCTGCTCAAACTTCCACTGCAATTGGAATCTCTGTTATTTCCAGATTAGTCTCAGAATTAGCACACAGGGGAGTTTTGGAATTTTTTAATGAGTAGGTTGGAACTTCATCATCAGGCACTGGAAGACCCTCTGATCTGGCCAAAAAAGGGTTCCTGACTGGATGGAGCAGTCTTGTAGAAGAATTCCACTGAAGCAGGTGTTTTATTCTGAAAATGCAGTTTATTCTGTGGTTTAAAGACACTATCTTCTGCCACAATGGCCATTTCTCTACGTCCTTAATGATGCTTAAAATATTATGGCAGTGTCTGCCAGTGAGTGAGAACCTGCACTCACTGGAGATTTGTGCCAGGGCTCCTGCAGGAAAGGATGGAGTGCCTAAAATCTCAGAATTACAGCATGGTTTGTGTTTGAAGGGACTTGTACAGGTCACCTCCCCGACTCTCTGCCACCTTCAGCTAGGTGAGAGTCTGGCATTCCAGAGAAATGCCTGCCTGTTTACAGTAACTCAGAGCACAGAAAAGACTGCATTAAATAGTGTAATGAACCAGCCTTGCCATGGAAAAGAGGCTTCTTGCTGAAATTTTGTTTACAACCTTTCTGGTGGAATGGAGCAGAGGAATGCAGTGAGAAACACAGGATATTGGGCCAAAGAAAAGATGGGTTGTAAATGCAGGGAAGAAAAGACTATTCTTTCTCCTTTTTTACTTTTTAGCAATCAAAAGCTGTTATTGCACTCTGCTGAAAAACTCTGCCATGCTCAAAAAAAAACTTTGTAAACCTTTCACCCATTCTCTGATTATACCTGGCTGTTCTCTGTGTTGTGACCCTTTCTTCTACAACTGGGAAGCTTTAAGACATCCTGGACAGTTAGAAACATTTGATAAGAGAAAACTCACAGCACTCCCAAATCCTTTGCTAAATCTCCCTTTTTCTTCCCCCACAGCATGTCACTAAAGATTTCATAAGTGAAATGTACTTAATGAAGTTTCAGATATATATCCTATTAAAATGACAGCCCTCAGAAGCTTGTTTTTAAAGCTAAAGAACATGGAAGAATTAAAAACCTGCCGACCCAAGGAAGTGAGCCAACCCCAGGAGGGGATTTATTTCACTGCCTTCCAATAATGGAGTCACAGAATGTATTTAAATTTCTCAGCCTCACCCAGCCTGAGACGCTGAGGACTTTAGAGATAATGAAGGAATCCAGCACAAATGGGTGTTTGATTGGGACATCTGGCTGGCCAGGGCTGTGTGGATATCCAGCCTAACCATGATGGTGCTGGGTGTCCACATTCAGACACCTGAATGAGGCTCTCCAAGGCCAGTTCTGGATTGAGGAGGAGAATTAGGATATTTTGTATATAACCAAAAGCAGAAAGAGGCATAAAATCTCCAAGAATCCATTCAATTTTTGAGGGAAATGCTACAGGTGGAAAAATGGCAGACAAGAAACATGGGTAGATGTGTGATAGAGGAGCATCAATGTCTGATTTGTCCTTGAAACTGCAGCCTGACTGACAGAGCACAGATGATGGGAACAGCATCTGATCCCCACACACAGATCTGGTGGTGCAGCCCAGGGCCACTTCCATGGCAGCACAGCACAGAAACAGGGGCATTTCCCTCTGCATGTCCTCTGACTCCAGAGATTCTGCCAGTGACACCTGGCCCTGCCACACCTCCCTGCTCACAGGGAGCTCACACCTGCCTGGAACCTCCTTCCCACTGCTCAATTCCATGGAAAGCACAGGTTGGGGATGTGCTCTGGGGCTTGATCCTGCACAGACTGCACTGGGGAGGAGAGGGAGGAGAGAAACCCCTGCTAAATGAGACACTGAGCCAGGAGACAGCTCTGCCAGATGCTCAGATGAGAGGGCTGATGACAAATGGGGACGGTGAGCGATGGCTGACGGGCGCTGCCGTGGGCCGGGGCTTCTCTGTGCTTTGATAATATTAGATGGTATTTAATATTAATTAAAATTTAAATGATATTATTAATATCATTATGCTGTAATATGAATGATAATATTAACGCAGCTGCACAAACCAGCAGGCTAGAAAGCCAAATGCCAAACCAATGGGTGTGTCACATCCATGCACTGCTAGGGATCTCCGTGGTGCTGAGGATGGATGTGCCACTCACCCTGTGAGTGACAGCTGCTGAAGCACTGCACAGGCAGGAGGCTTCCAGGTGCCACCCATGCAGGAATGCCCAGCACATGGAATCTGAGCTGCTCCTCCTGCCTCTGCCTCCCCTGAGGTGCTGCAGCTCCAGCTGACTGAGATTACACTCTCCAGCATGGAGAGGAGGTTGTATTATTCTTGATTTTACACCAAGTACTACATGTGTCCAATCTGAGAGAGACCAAGAGAGTATTTTTTAATACCCCCCCCATTTTTTTTTCATGACAGAAAATTAAAATTTGTAATGGAACTATCGTTCCTGTTTTTTTTTTTTTTTTTTTTAATCACTGGTCTTTGGCAATTTTAAACTCTGAGGTCTGAAAAATTCATTACCACTAACTTCCATCAACGGTGTTCCTGAAACCAAAATTACTTAATCAACTCAATTTAGCTTCTTGTGTAGACCTAATTCAGAAAAACTTTATCTTCTTGAATTGTTATTGCAATTAATTCCCCCCCTTTTTTTTTTCTGCAGCAGACGACATTTCAGTAATTAGATATTCTATAAAAATGAGTTATTCATTCAGAAGAGCTTCACTTTTATATTTGATTAATCACATTACACTGAGGTCTGGGTTTTGTCTCCAAGGAAAGTTTAATGACCTCATTTTAATCCTTCTTTTAACCACCAGGCAGGTATCAATGAGAAGAAATAAAATTATCTTCTTTTTTCTTTTTCTCTGCTTTATTTCACAATCTCGAGATTACATTTGATGCTTTTTCTGTGTGACTGACCCATTTAGAAGGAAGAATCTAGCTGATTCCAATTAGGTTCAGGGCAGAATCAGGCAAACACAGAGCCTTGAACTGTGCCTTAATAACTAAAGCTCAGTGTAATGGAGAGGAACCAGAACTGCTTTACCACGTGGCAGGCAGTTTAAAGCTCTGAACATGATTAATTTAGTGATAATTTGAAAATGAATGTACTGAAAGGAAATACACAAAACAAAAGGCACTGTAAATTTAGGTTTTGATTAATGGGGTCTATTAGGAAGAGACTTCTATCAAGGAGATGACTTTTTTTTTTTAAATCAATGCATATATACCCACACAATGTAATGGAATAATTCATACAAACCACAATTTATCTGTGAGTAGAGACTTGGATATGATTGATGACTGTTTCCCTAGCATCAGCATCTATCTATGCTTTGGATCCAGCAATATGCACATCTATATTTGGTATTTATACACAGACATCTCTGTAGCTCTATTTGTTTGGCAGTCTCAAAGGTATCTCATCCTTTCCGTCATGTGCTGCACTGGTGTAAAGGCTTAACAGACATCACAGAAGAGGCTGATGCTTTTTTCATTAAGACATGAGGAATTATTGTTTTCTCATAAGGTGAGAAATAGCTTTCATTTTAGATGAAAGAGGTGATAAAATAAAGAACAAAAGTTGAGCACCCACAAGAGGGAAGGAAGTGTTTCTTGTGTTCCCTAGCATGGCACTGAAAGGACCTGCAGGCACTCAGAGATGCTGTCCCTGGGAAAGCCCCAGAGCTCCCAGGGAATCTGCACTTGGAGCTGGGGATCCCCTTCATTCTCCAACAGAATTAAACTGTGTGGGCAGCTCACTCCCTCAGCTCCACTGGACAGGCTTTGCACTGAGGTAGGGATCCATCTCCAAAGGCCAGCTGGACTCCAAAGGCAGATCCAGATGTAAATGATTTCCTAATCATGGTTAACCTGGGTGTCTACAGCTGCAAAGCCCTGGAATAATTACTGTGGTGGGTTCAGCACAAGGCTGTAACAGGATGGGAAGAACGAATATTTTCATTCTCCTTGTGCTGTTTGTTACTGCTGCCTCCCAACCCAACACTCTTAATCTAAATTCATTGTTCATGGCAAAGGTTGTCACCAGGACATGCAACGAGAGGCAGAAAGCCCATTTCAATTTATAAGCACTGGGGTCTTATTTAGGAAAACTAGACGGATTTGTGGTTTTTAAGACTTCACTGACTGTATATTTAATGGAAATGCACACAGAATTAGGTAGATGCTCATACACCCAAATGCTACTGGGCATATCTGATTCACTTGAATATAATAATTTATTTCAGTTAGAGGCTGACAGCTCAGTAACAGCCCAGGCTTTGCTGGGTAGTTTGGCTGAGCCTCGTTTTGACTGGAAAATTGCAAGTGAGCACAGTCATCTGGGAATTTCCATGAAAGCATAATTGATTTTTAACAATAAAGCCTGTCTGCAGGACTGTACAGGACTCAGGGTTTGTCTTCAGCTGTAAAACAACACAGTCCTGCACATTCCCTCACCTCAGCACTGGTCCTTCCCCTTGCCAGCTCTGACCTGTGCCATCTACTTCAGTTCTTGTGTGACAACTGCCTCCAAATTATGCCACAGGCATAGTTCTGATGATTTAAAAGCGCTGTGTGATCCGGGCTAATCTACACCCAAATGTCACTGCAGACTTTCTGAATGGCACAGGCGTGTGACAGGGACAGGGAGACCTGAAAGGACAGCTACATGTGCACCTTTAGTCTGTACACTGGCAAGTCATGTACACAGGGCTCAAGATTTAAGCCCTTAATCTTTTCCAAGGTCTAGGAGCAGGGAGGAGGCAGATGGACCCGTGCCAAGGTCCTGGGAGATAGCAAGCTACCCACTTTCACTAGTTTTTCTTGGATCAGCCTGTTAAGATCTCTTTTTAGGAAGCTCTTGAAGGCATCCTGGTCCGATTTTCTGTCTGTAGGAAATCCCAGTGACATCCCACTCCTGCTGGGCTCTCCCTCCACAGTGTAAGATGAATTTGTAAAACATGAGCATGCATGTAAAAGGGATTTCTCATAACACTCCCATGTTCCAAATGCTTCTGGGTACATCTGCCTATAAAAGTGCTTAGGAAACCCCAAGGCAGCCTGACGTGGATGCAGATTTTGGTTTCCTACGACCATTAAATATCATTTCTCCAAAGCAGACCTATTTGCATCTTTGCATCCCAGTCACTTGGAAGTCACAATCTTTCAGCCTGAAGGAAGAGCTGAGGTTTTCCCCTGCTACTTTGCTATTTTGAAACTCACCGTTGAAAATGGAGCTCAGCAGGATCTGACTGAGGGGGCTGGAGCCCAGGGAAAGCATTCACCCCACTTGCAAAAAAAATCACATTTTTACAGTTCACATCAGCTATTTCTGTGCAGTGCTGCTCTTGCATAAGTTGATGCACAGCTATTTTCTCTCCTCAAACAAACAATGAATGTGAGAACAAACACATTCAGAACAGGGAGTACAATTTTAGGTTATGCTTGTTTGCTTTGTTTCCACAATTTTGGCAAGTTCACAGAGCAGGAGGCAAAGTGAGAGCTACACCATGGCTGTGAAAAAGGAAATACTAATGCCCTTGTTCAAGGCACTGAAACTGGATTACTGCATCCAAATTGGGTCAGAAGAATGAAAACTGAGCAGAGCGTGGAGCACAGCAGGGTTAGCAAGATAACCAGGGAAGGGAAGCTGTAAAGCAGAAGGGGTTGGGGGATCTTGGCTTGTTTTGCTTCATGGAATGAAGTACAAATGTACACTGGTAAATCACAGGGGAGAGAAAATGGCAAGGAAACATCAGAATGGGAGAAGGGAGAACTATTTCTGGTAAAGGCAATGCCAGCAGGGCAGAGATGCTCCAAGAGCATCTTCACTCTCAGATTCCCAAGCACTTCTCAGAATGGGCTCATTAACATCTCCCCCAGCACTCCAGGAACCAGAGCACCTGCACAGAGAAAGGTCAGACATTTTGGGCAGTGTGGTGCCAAAACCAAGAAGCCCCTGTAACTTGGGTCTCTCTCTGTGTTCCTTTGTGCAGGAAGCACCGAGCTGTTCTCTGCAGATTCCAGCACTGCCTGACCCAGCCCAGCACGAGCCAGGCTAACTCAGCCTCACTGCAGCAGCCAGGGCTGAGCCTGCTCTGACAAAATTAATTAAACAGCCCAGGTACAAACTGGCAAGAACTGCCTTTCCCAAAGTGCTTGCAACAAGGACTTGCTCCACGTTGTAACCAGATGAACCCTACCCTGAAACACATCCCTGCTGCCCCAGCACAGCCTCTCTGAATCCAGGTTACTCCTCACCAGCTTTGAGTTCAGCCAGCCCTTGGCCAGGAGCCTTCCCCAGGCCAGCACTGCCCTGAGAGCTGGGAAGCACCCACCCATCCCCAACAGTCCAGTCCTAAACCTTTGGAGCTGGTCCTAGCTCAGTGTCAGGATTAGCCAGCGAGGCAGGGAGGGGGTGCTGTCCCAGAGCTGCCTCTTTAAAACAGACTCCACTGGATTCAGCTCTGGAACAGGAGATTCTCAAAGCAGTGACAAAGGGCAAATTTTAAAGTAGCTTAAAATAAGACCTCCTAAGGCTCAGGAGATTAAAGAACTTGAATAGCCCAGTTTCTTTCTTCCCTTTCTTTCCCTCCAAATTTTTTTTTTTTTGAGAGGTTGATTGCCAGGCAGGTTTTCCCAAGAATTCACAAACTCAAGTAATCATGAGCACTTTAGCCCTGTGAAATAATATTTTCCTTACATGGGCTACTATAAAAACAAGTTCTGCACAGTAGGCAAATTTAAAATAACTTTTAATTAACATTTCAGACACAGAAGTCTGATCATGCAAATTCATCTGCGTCTCCTCTCTGTGCCTGATTGTTCCTGATTGAATATGATAAAAATAGACTTTGAATGAGTCAAGTGTGGGCATGGATTTCTTTCACTTCTCCTCCCCTCTGATTATGCATTTTCTTAGATAAAGTGGAAATCCTTGGATGGCTATTAACAGTACCATGGGTCAGACTGGAAAGGGCATCCTGCCTGAGAGGAGTTAAAGATTTCACTGGAATTAAAGGTGTTCCTCCTGTGAGCAAGAAAGATGCTTCAATCTTACATAAACCTCACCTGAGACTATCCAGCATTGTTCTATCTCAGCTAACTTTTAATCTCTGAAATACCAACTCTAATTTCACTGCATCCCCTGTATCTGAGGTGAGCATCTGACCAGAGGCTATGGATCCATATTAATATGGAAAAACCACAACTCACTTGCACACAGGAGATAAATATTTGAGGGGAGACTGAGGAATTTCCCCATAATTAAGACACGTCAGAGGACATGACACTGTTATAAAAGTAACAAGGACTCTGGATAATGGAGGGCACAGTGATACCTTCATCTTACAACAGTAAGAGAGCCAGTTCTCCAGTAAAAAATCCTACAAAGCCTTGGTAACACAGTCCAGTGAAAATGTGAATATTTTACAACAGCTGGTGACTTGGCAGGTGCAAAATCCACCAAAAATTCCACAGAAATGAATGAGTCACAGAAAACCTGTGCATGGGGGATTAAAATGCTCTTTTCTATGCTATCTGACCCAGAGCCTGTGGGCATGGGCTGGTTGGGCACTTGGAGGAGTCACTGCTCCCTCTCCTCTTTGGCAGAGGGAAGAGTTGCCTCCCTTCATTTCTTTCTGCAAGCAACAACGTCACACCAAGAACACAACACTGTGGACAGGCTGAAGTCCCTTAGGTAGCCAGAAGAGCATTCCCTGGGTCACAATCCTGCATTAAAGCATTAAAAATGCCCCAAACAGCTGCCTGTGATGTTTCGTGTTTCAGGGGATGCTCCACTCTTGTGCTGTCTCTCAGGAGAAACTTCCCCACTGCTGCTGCTCTCTGATGCTTCTCAGCACAGGCACAGGTAGCACTGCAGGTCAAGAAAACATTCACCATCACAAAAAAGAGCTGGGCAGCACCAGAGGAGGCACCTGGTCCTCACTGTGCCCAGGGCCTTGCAGCTTGATGCAGGTAATCCTCAGGACTGGCCATGCTGGTGGAGACTGGCCTTGGAGTTAACAGCAGACTTGAGCTCCACACTGTTCCATCCAGAGACTCTGATTTCCTTCCTCCCATGTAATTTCAGAGCCCTTTGTTTGAGAAGGGGGGGGCTCCTTCTTCCCCTGCCTTTCAGGTGATGGACCAAAGCATGGGAAACCACTGACATCAGTTTTCATGGAAGCACCCAGGAATTTTAGAGTTTTACTTTACAAAATCTTCATTTTGCACCTTTAAGGATCTTCTCTGTAATTTCATTGCTCTTTGACCACTTCTCATCCAGCAGCACACTTTGATGCCAGCCCATCTGGTATTTTGGATGTCCATTCCACATCACACCTCTGCAGGATGTGCCTGTGTCTGAACTTGCCATGGTCCATGCCTGCAGCCCCTTCCCCCTGCCCTGTGCTTGGCTGCACACGTGCCCTGACTCTCCTGACCATCACAGTGGATGCTTTCCTCTCTCCCACCCTGTTGTTAAATTTTACACAGCAACATTAATTCCTGCTGCTGAATACATGAGCTGTGACACCAGCGTGGTGCAGTGTCCTCCTGAGCTACATTCCCATCCAGAAACGATTAAGTCTGAAACCACCCTGGCTGAATGACAGGTAATTTAAGAGCTCTATAGGGTGGGCCTCTGTATCTGTCTGGGATGAATGCAGCTCCTGAGCTCCTCTCATCTGGCTGCTTGCCAAGAGTAAGCCACAGTTTCAGTTATTCAGTCTATTTTTGTTTTTACAGCAGCATCTCAATACAACTATTTAAAATAAAAATATACAATATCTCTCCAAACAGTCCTCAGACTTAAAAGAGACCATGGGCTTTCTCACTCTCTGAGGAGCTATAGATTTCCTGGAAAGTGATTTTTGCTATTTTTTTAGAGGTGTTAAAATGCAGATCAGACTACTTGAGGACAGCGAGGAGATTCAGCTCAGGCTTTAAGAAACTCATCAGCCTGATGCTGTTCCCTCTGCCAGTAAGAGAAAAAACATATTATACTTTCATACTCACATGAAATTCAGCCTGGCTATACCCAAGAGTATATCAAAGATATTTGTTTCCATAGAATCACAAAGTACTATTGTAAAACACCCTTGGCTTTCAACTCTTTACAGAGAAGTCCCATGTGCCACTGTGTAAAGCCCTTTGGCCCTTGCAAAACTCTTTCTTCAGTGATTGAAATTAGAGAAATAATGGTACACATCAGCTCTGCTTAGAGGAAGAGTAGCATTTTCTAATCCATTTAACACAATTCTGTGGGTAATTCTCTTGATGGCTTTTATTCCTTCCAGGTTTAATACACACCGAGACATTAAATACTCAGAATTCACCTGAAAGAAAATTTCCATTATCCCACCTTCCATCAGCTTTGAGAAGTGCTTTGGAAAGCCATTAAAATACAGCACATCTGGAGGAGATGCTGCCCTGCAGAAGGCACCAATGTGCTGGTGCAAGGAGCCCTGACCCAGCTCACCCTGCTCCCCAAAACCTCACCTTCCATCCTGCATCTGGAGACACGGACCCCACAGCCTGGGTCAGGTGAACAACGTGTGCTGAAGAGACATGGCCACTAGATGTCATTCCTTTTTCACTCAAAGGGAGGGCAGAGAAACATTTACCTGGCAGAATAAAGTCCCCCCCACACAGCAGGGAGCTGTGGAAGTGCTGTGGTGCAAGGTCCTGCAGCCCCACAGACACCTTCCAGAGAGAATAATTCTGTCCTGGCAGGAGAAAGGAGCCCACAGCCCAAGACCTGAGCTGTATTTTTATGGCTCTCCATAATAATTGTACCATACTAGAGAAGATCTTTAACCACAATTTTATAGCAGAAAATTTGGAGAATCCATGATGGGCACAGAGCACACGTGTGCTGTTACATCCACTGGAGCAGCAGCACAGCCTGGGGACTGATGCTCAGACCTAAAAATGTGCTGGGTGTCTATTTTGCTGAGACTCAGGAGGAATTTAGTGCCTTTTATTCTTCTTAGAACCTATGTCCAAGTCACTGTGTGAGAAAATGCTGTTTGGGAGCTGAGCAGGTCACAGCTCCAAGCCCAGCTCCCCATGGAGATGGGAAGGAAGGACCCAGACTCCAGAACTGACATGAATCCAGTTTGGGCCCACAGGGGCATAAACTGGGCTCTGCATGACTTCCTTGAGTTCTGTGACACATCTGCAGTTTGTAAGAGTATAACTAAGGGGAAACTTTGGTCCTATGCTAATAAATATTTAGAGACCCTTTAGCATGGAATGAAAATTCAGAATAGTATAAATAATAAAAACATTCCTCCAAGGATGTTCAGTGACTTGAGCACAAAGAAGTTAGACCACCTGTATTTGAAAAGATCTGATGCTTGTTTAAGATACATCACTTACTGCTCCTTGTTGACCCTCATATGAATACAGACAGGCTGTACACAAGCATTTCTCATTGATTAGCATATAGACCTCTGCACTGCCCTGTGATTTCTAAATTTTCCATGCACATTTCAGATGTTCTACATCTATGGATTATGAAGACCACATCATTTCACCTTCCAAATCTTCATTTTTACCTCCACCAGCTCTAAAAATTAGTCATTTCCAATCTCTGTTTTTTTCCCATCACCCTCCAGGAATACCTTGGAACACATGAGAACAGAACAGAAGAAGACTGTGCTAATAAAACATAAGAAAAATCTTTAACTGATTAAAACCAGATGTACTGAAGAATGTCTACACATTTACTACCAGCACACACAAATACATCTGTTAGAGCTATCAGTGAAATACAAATTTTACCAGCTACCTGCTACCATTTAGAGCACTTACAGCCCTCTTGAAATCATATCCAAGCCATAAACCCCAAATATCTCTCAGTGCTCAGGGTTTCACTCCGAAGTATTAATAACTCTGATATGTCTACAGCCAATTGCTATGAAACAACTGCATCCTCTTTGGTGCCATCAGACACGGGCTGTTTGCCACCTTATTTCTGCTCCTTCAGTGCCTTGGCCAAATCAGTCACCACACAGTTTTGCTGGTTGATGAATCAGTCTTTTCCTTTTTGTTTCACTCCCCTGAAAGTCTTTATTCCACAGTTATCCATCAGAGTTCCTCCCATCTGCCCAACCAGCTCAGGGAGAGACAGCAGATACCAAGAGCCATGAGTTAAAACCAGTGTGTGCATGCATCCCCCTGCTGCTGTGTGGGTACTCACAGTGCTGGTGGTGAACTCAGGGGGGTTGTCATTCACATCTGTCACTGTAATGATGGCTGTGGCCGTGTTTGAGAGACCATAGTTCAGATTTCCTTCCATATCTGTCGCTTGAACAATGACTATGTACTGCTGAACTTTCTGGAAAAAAAAATAAAAAAGAAGAAAAGAAAAAGATGAGAGATAAAAACACATCCTATAAAACACATTGGTTTATTTTCCATATTCAAGTGTGATCTTTAAGCAGACCAAGAAGTTAATTGGATTAAAAATGTTAGTGAAAAAAAAATCAATTAATTTTTTCTGCATCATTTTTGAAGTGATTTTTGCATAGATTCGTGGACATCACCTGTCTCATGGGAAAATAAAAGTCTTATGGGCTGGTTGAAGCTGATGTTTTTATTAACTTTTAAGTATTTTCTGCAACATTAGCTTCTGTCTTCTGAAAACCAGTAAAAGTTTTGTTCATGTGTTCTCACTGAAAACATTGCTAAGAACATTATACCCCCAAAATTGACATCAACATTGCCTGGCAGCCCTCCAGCTTGTTCTGCTCACACAGTTTGATGCCCAAAAAGCATTAAAATGCTCTTCGTGTTTCAATCCCTACCACAATCTTGGTAAATAAGGAGAATTTAAGTCCAGTATGGAAGAAAAAAATAATTCAGTGCAATAAACAGCAGTTCAGCAGAACTAATTTAAATTCCTGAGCACCCCCTACCACACAGCTCTCAAAGGAAAAAACCTCACAGAGCCAGCCATAAAAATCACACAGTGAAGTTCTAAAGGATGCTGTAAGTCAATGCAACTGGAAAATAAATCTGAATAAAACAGGAGAGGCCATCTGATGTTGCATGTGTACACATCTTGCTGGGATCTCTTTACTTAGGAATATCTGCCTGCATCAAGAGAACTCTCCAGATCTTTACAACTGGCCTCAACAATAAATTTTCATTTAGACTTGCAGAATTTCCTATTGATTACTGTCATGCTCACAGAGCACTTTACAGGCAGATGGGGAAGCAAAGCTCCCCTCCTGGAAAGTGGGCAAAGGGAAGCAGGAGAACCAGGGAAGGATCCAGGCAAAAGCTCAACACAACCCTGCTCCTTCAGGCTGCAGGTGGCACACCAGAGAGCCCCAAGGGGTGTAAACCAAGTGGAGGCAGAATTTTATGCAGGAAAAGCTTTTTTGTGAAGTCAGGTGGAGGGACTTTGGTGCAAGGAAAGACCAACTACCCCCAGAGCACAGCTCAGGTACCAGGGCTGCTCCTTCAAGGTGCCAATGCTACAAGAGTGTGTAAAATGTCAGATGTCCTCTGAAGTTTCAAAGGGCAAGAATTAGGTCCATGAGGTCTCTTTATTCCCATATAAACATCCTTGAAGTGCTGTAAGTGGCTCAGTTCTTTAATTCTTGTGAGTTGCCAGAATAAGAGATCTGCATTTTAGC
The DNA here is from genome assembly GCF_022539315.1 of Serinus canaria. Lineage (NCBI taxonomy): Eukaryota > Metazoa > Chordata > Aves > Passeriformes > Fringillidae > Serinus > Serinus canaria. The sequence goes on from NC_066333.1 coordinate 10,380,919, forward strand.
TTTATCTTGATTCCAGGGCTTTTAATTGACCTGCTAAACTGACAAGACATCACACTTAGGGATCCATCAGCACCTTGCAACTGGGATATATTATGGAAATGCACTTTCATCATCTCTTCCTATCCTGTATAATAAAACATGAGGGAGAAACTATTGTTAGCCCTTGTTTTGCCTCATGCAAGAAGGTTCTGTTCATTACTCCATTTGTAAAGCACTGCACAAGGCTGAAATTTCCTTATTAGTGAACGTAATTTCTATTTCATTTCTAGCTTTTCCTTCCTTATTCTCTGTTAGAGACTACCTGGGAAGCTGATGGAAGTATTTCCTAACAGACCAAATACTTTGGTTTAAATAACATTAGGTTTAAATCATTGAAGTGGGGAGGACACTTTAAAAAGTAGCAGCAATCAGATTTCACATAAATTACAAAAACACATCTGTGTGTGTGGACTCACAGGCCCCAGGTTTAAAAGAGAGTTGTTTTCTTTAACAAAGCACTGTTCACTGAGCTCTGTAATGTTCATAAAAAACCCCCACACAAATTCAGAGCATTGAATTAAAGAAGTTTAAAAGAAAGACATTGATCAGATCATACAACACACAAAAAAAGAGAAGGAAAATGGCCAGAATTTATTAGAGTGTGCAAATGAACCAGCCACAAGGAGCTGGTGTAGAAGGATGGAAAGGAGGAAGGATGGCAAAGGAACACAGAATTTGTGCAGCAAGTGCAGGCAGTGCAAGCCTGGTGAGAAAATGTGGGAATTCCAAAGGGATGGAATGATCAGGCAGGACCATGTTGGGAATGCACACGCTGGAGAGGAGCTGGATCTCAGGACAGACACTGGGACAGATCAGAAGTGAGCTGCTGGGGGAACCCCAGAGACATCCCCAAACCTGCACTGATTTCCATCAGCTGAACACAAAACTATTGTGCTCAGAACAAAAGTGGGTTTGACACGGAGAATGGTGTGGGAAGTTGTGTAGAACTCAGACACACAAAATCATAGAAATATCTAGGTTAGAATAGACCTTTAAAATCAAGTCCAGCCATGAAGCCAACATTGCCAAGTCCACCAAATGGAAACAGTCTGAGATCTGATCTGCCAAACCTTCAGGTTGCCATCCACACCCAGCTCCACCCCAAAGGCTCCAGCACTGTGGGCATATAAGGGTGCTCCTCTCAAGTGCCCAGTTTTAGTTTATAACTAATTCAATCTCTAGTGAGATTGGCCCCAGCAGATAACAAATTACTGATTTTTTGTTTTTCTCTAGCTAATCTTTTTGCTTTTGTGCATTAAGCTGATTTTATTGAACTATTCAATCAATTTCAATTTCAGCATGTCCTTCCAATTTGTCACATCATCTCCAGGGGCGTCTCAGTTTGTTGTCCTAATAGTATTATTATTGTTACAACTATTAAAAAAAAGAGGCAGCCTCATGCCCCCAAGCATGAGAGACATTTTCTTGATGGTATTTTGATCATACAGAATAATTCTCCTATTCTCTTTCTTTGCAAAAATGACATTTTAAATAGCACAGGGCAGAAACTACAGTATACAGGTAAACCAAAACAGTCCTAACATTTGCTGGACATTTGCTCTGATGGTGATGCTGGGGAACTCAGGAAATGAGCCTGTGGCCCAAGGGGGTCCAGACTAAAACCCAGCCCCACTGAAGCCTCTGGGAGGTCCTTTGGCAAGTGTTTCTAACAAATCTAACAGATCTTCATGCTACAGCAAAACAAATGTGCTGGTTTTATGCCAGCCAAGGAAAAAAAAACTCTGCAGAGCTTTTAGTCTGACCTAAAAACTAAGAAGGACTTTTTAAGGAAAATATTATGAAGGAAGGAATAATTAAAGGAACTGTGGCAGATCTAATCTGTCTGCTCTTCTGTCAGTCATCTGACACAGTGTCCCAAAGAAATACATCAGCTAAATTCCAGAAGATGGGAATTAGTTGAAGGAATTTGTTAAGCTGGCTAATGGGAAATTAGTCAAGGGCTTGGTTAAACAGGTGCCTTGTGCAGGAAGGATGGCAGCTTGGAATAATGGCAACTGCATAATAGAAAAATGGGATCTAATAGCACAAAATACAGGAAAATGCAGCAAGGCACCAATACAATAACACTTTCCTGGAAGCTGTTCTACTGGACATGAGGAAGGAGGGCTGTCCCCATGTGCCAAGCAAGGAGGCAAACACCCTGTGTGCAGCTCTGAGCAGGGCACATCTGGCAATGCTGATCCCTGTGCCAAGCAGCCAGGGCTCCTGGGGATGCTGGGCACAAGCCAGGCCCCCGTGCTCACTGCTGAGCCCCCTGGATCCAGGTGCTGGCACTGAAGAGCCCATCACTGAGAAGAGCCTGGAAGAGCCTGCCTTGTTTAGTCTAGCAAAATGAAGGCTGATAGCAGACATGATTGCTGTCTATAAATAACATCAGGAGGATAAACACTAGGAAGGCAAAGAAGCAATTTAAACTAAAGGACAATGTTGACACAAGAACAAATGGGTATAAACTGGCCATGAATAAATTTAGGCTGGAAATTAGTAGGTCCTTTACCAATAAAGGAGTGAGATGCTGGTGCAATCTAATACAGGGTCTGGGGAGCAAAAACGTTCAAAAAGAATATATTAAATTAGGGCTTATTCCTCTTGGTCTAGGTAGAAATTATGACAAATTGAGCTAAAGCAGAAGGCAGATCTCTCAGCATTCTCTGTGTACAAACAACTTTGTAAAAAGAAACAGAAAAAAACCCTTTCAGTCCAAATAGCAGAGAATGTTCGTGTGAAAAGGCTTAACACCGATGGTTATCACTGAACCAGCCCATTCCACTGGCACACACAAAGGACCAGGTGCCCCAGACAAAATTACAGCCATTGCAAGTGGCTCTCCCCATCCAGACAGAGGCTGGCACAGAGAGCACCGGCTGAAATCCCTGGCTGAGCCGAGCAGAGTCTTGCTGAGACAGGGTATAAACAAGAGTAAATCGTATTCAGAGACAGAGCAGAAAAGAACAAAGTATTCTGAAATTAAGTCCTAGTAATGGAGTGCTACCTGTGATCCCAATTTTCAAATGTGCACGCACGGTGTTTGAGAAATGTGGCTCTTGCCAGTTTGCACAGGCAATTATTATACATCACACATGAGCTGGGGAACTGTGTATACCAAAGTCCAGAAATGCAGTAATTATGTGATTAAATTAATCTGCATTATGGACAAAGGGTTTGCGAAATTAGGAACTACATTTTCAAAGCCCTGTACAAATATTGTCCAATTAATTACTACTTCCTGAGAAATGTATGACTAGCTAATTTTAGCATCACGTCTGGTAAAGCAAATAAGGTTACCAGGATGTAAGATGTATTAGCAGGAATCCACTGGTGAAGGAGATAGAAAATCTAAATTCTATTTCTTCCCCTGGTTATCCTCACATCTCCTTTCTATCTATGTTTTTTCATCTCCCCTTAATTTTGCAACACCAATGAGATTAATACGAGATGTTCTTGTGATTTGTTTTCTAAATCTATTTTTTTTGCATGCTACTGAAGACTTGATGTTCATGTTTTTGGGTGTCAGAGATGGCAAACACATCATTAATAAATACTGCACCAGAACCAGGAAAGGCAATTTGCAAACAAATAAACAAACTCCCCCAAACATTCACTTGATTCAAGCAAAAGTACTTTTCCCAAAAAACCTCAATAGCCACCATTTGTACAAAGCTCACAGGAAAAGCTTTTAAAGCATCTATCCCTTAATACTCCCTACTTAGCCTTGGTTAAATAAAAAGAGATTTCCAGCAGAAAGCCCTGTCCTGGAAGCTCTGGGAAGAAGGCAGCTTTCTCAGGACACCCAGCACTCCTGCAGCTCCCCCAGCCATGGTGGTGCTGGGAGAGCCTCCCCCCTGTGCCAGAGCTGAGCAGAGACTTTGATAAACCTTGATTTTTCATTTCTCACCTCCAGCACAGCATCACACTGTGGCTGCAGAGTCCTCAGCAGACATCAGACCCTGGGCCTGGAAATCCCAATGCATCCCAAAAAGATGCAGTTTTGCTCCATCACTGCCTCTCTGTACAGGACCAGCTCCTACCTGAGGTTTCTGCTAAGACAGGCACAGAACAAGGGAGGAAATGCTGTTTTTAAACCAAACTGGGGCACTTGCTCAGTGCTGCACAGCCAGACAGTGAAGCAAACAGCCAGGGTTGTTCTCTCCATTTGGCTGGGGCTACATTGGCTTTTCCTCCAGCATGGCAAGGTGTTCCCCTTTCCCAAGCCTCTGGAGTATTTGATTTTCTGAGCTGCCTGTGCTGGCAGAGCCCCAGGCAGGGCTGGTGCTGGTCTGGCTCTGTCCTCTCTTGCCAGCAGAGGTGTTGACGTGACACCTGGCCTGTGATGTGCTGGTCAGACCCTGCGTGGTCCTGTGACCCTCTGAGCAAACCTGCCACCACCCAAACACCACTGAACTCCTCTGTGCCAAGAAGAGCCTCAGTCCCAGCACCCACAGGAGTTCCATCCCCACCTCCAGACTGGAGGAGCTGTTCCACCCCCCTCCAAAAACCATTTTGTCTGAAGGTCCACAGCCCAGCTCAGGATTTCCACTTGGCACTGGAGCTGTACTGACACCCTCCTTTAATGGCTTTTTCCTGGCAGCCTGATTAACAACCAGCAATTAAACTACTTCTTAACACTCTCCCTCTCAGCACCTAAGACCCATAACCTGGGGGATCTCACACATTATACAACTCATCTTATTCTCTCTTAAGCTACTGCACTTTATGATAGAAAATTAATGTGTTACAATTTACACCTTTTAACCCATTGGGAACCACCAGACACACCATTAACTTTTCCAGCTTCTCCCAGGGTGGGTGTTGAATCTCCCACCTAAGTGTAAATGGGACCTGCTCCAGCTTTTAGCAGCTCTCTCCTCTTTTGTGCGGCAGCTTCTGAAAGCCAAACAGCCTCTGGTGGTGGGTACAACATCCAGCACTAGCAAGCTGAGCTTTCCTATGAAAGCAGGAGGAAGTGCTTTAAAAGTTAACTGAAAGAAAGTGAATATGATCTTTTTATCACACAGAGGTTACAACATCAAAGAATGCCAGGAAGCCTTTCAGGAGCCTACTCTGTTTGCCCTTTTAGTAGCGTGAGACCAAACAGTTCAGTGGCTGCTGCCCACAGCTGCCTTTTCTTGTGCCATCCAGGCAGGGGAAGTGCTGAAGTGGAAACTGTTCCTGCACTGGGTACAGAGCAGACCCCAAAAAGCCTTCCAGCATCCTGGCCACATCTCCCTGGAGCCTCCCAGACAGAAGGTCTGTGAACCAAACAGAATTGCTCATGCACCTCATCTCATGGTGAGTGCCAGGATGCTGCTGAGCTGCTCCAGGAGCTCAGCTCAGCTCCAGGAGTGGTCTGCCAGCTCTCAGGGATACACAGGGAAGCTCAGAAATAGAAACTCCAAGCATTAAACAGCCCTGAGACTAAACCAGGAGAAAAAAAAAAAGGAAAAAAGAAACAAAACTATCCCACAGCAGACAAATAACTGGAAATGGTAAGACAGACTGGGGATCCTGATGGATCATTTCAATGATTCTCTTAACAATGCCTGGTGCCAGCAATACTGTGCATAGGAAGGGCTGCATTAAACTGGAACAGAGGTGCTTTAAGTACAATATGCTGCCACCACATTCATCTGAGGTAGATATTTCTTTTTATTTTTGGAGTTTTACCCCTAAGGAATTAGACACTAAGCCTGGGCTATCAAGTTTTGAAAAAACACCCAAGCTGCAGTGAAAAATGTGGAATTTCAATGCAGCAACTTCTGCCCAAAGAAAGGAGCATCCAGGAAAATACACCCACCAAAAGAGTGAAGTGACCCAAGCACACCTTGCAGAGGGTTTGGCAGGCTCTGACCCCAGCTGGCCAGCTCTGGTGCCAGCAGCAGTTCAGAAGTGTGCTGTGTCCAAGGGTAACAGCACAGCAGGGCTTGTTATTAACCCCATACCTGTTCTGTACTGGTACATCTCCACTTGCAGAGGGTGGGCAACAGAGGCCACAACATTTCTTCTCTGATATTTGAGCACAGGCATTTCTCAAAACTTGAATGAAGTGACTCAGGGGCTTTGAGCTGACTTCAGAACTATTATCAGAATTATTATCAAAATTATTGTCAGAAACCCCATTGTTACAGCATCTCTGTCCTTGGATAGTATCAACTTTTCTGTTTAGAAAGACTAAATGACTAAACAGACTAAATGTCAGTTAATGAGCTTCTCATGGTTATCTCATTTATACCAACATTAGAATCCCAGCATCACTAGGAATGGGCATCTCTCCTTTCAGTGATCCAAACTCCAGATCAGATGTAAGTCCACAAGGAGGCAGGGGAGAAATAAAAAAACTGAATTACCTGCTTCTGACAGTCATACAAAGGGATGGCAGTGAGCTGGCATGAGCTACTGACAAATTTCACTTAAAAAAAAAAGAGATGTGATGAATATCTTGGATAATGTATTTAGATTCTGACTGCAGCCACCATGCCAAAACAGAGGAGGGGTGTGATTAAGGCTGCAGGCTGCAGCTTGGAAGATCAGGATTTCTTTAGCATTTTCCCAAACCCTCCCCAAGTGACCTTTAACAGGTCATTTAATTTTTCCGTGCATCAAAGAAATTGAAAATAACACGTCGAAATGAAATTAAAACTCTTTTTTATCTAACAGTGACACCATGAGAAGAGAAATCCATTTGTTGGCTGGAGCACTCAGCCACTGGGATGAGGGAGGCTGCAGAGCTCCCATCTCCAGCCCTTCCCTCTGCCCAGGACAGAGCTGGTGTCCAACTGCATCTCCCAGAACAGGAACCAGCTCCAGCCCAACTCCCACCAACACCTTCCAGCCTTTATGCCCCACAGATTCCAGGTCATCTCACAAAGAGCACTCAAAAGGAGACCTCAGGAACAATATGCCTTCTAACTTTTGGCTGAGGCAATTTCTGTAAAACCATGAAATTGCATTTGGCTTTTCTTGAGCAGGGAGAGACGAGCAACAGTTCAAAGTCTGGGTGGTCACACAAGCACCTGGTGCTGCAGAGAGGTGCCCTTTGGTAAATATGCCAGCAGTAAATTGATGCTGCTTCCAGGTGGTTTCTGCCACTTACTGACAAAAGCAGGGAGTGCTGAGACAGAAAAAACTCAAAATCTCAAGGCAGAGAAAGGAAAGTAAACAACAATCTCCGAAACATTTATTTTTTTAGGTAAAAAACCAACCTTCTTTGGACTTGTGGAAAGCAAATTCCTCCTGCAGCGTGTAACTTCTTGGTGATTACCCAAAGGCCAGGCTTTAGGATAAAAAAATATCCTAGTTATGTCCATTGCACTCTTCTAATCCACAAAACCTTTGCTGTCAAATGCTGCCAGAGCAATTTAATAAACAGGGAGAATGCCTTAATGTATTCTGAAACCTGAAAACCACCCAGCATTAGCCCCACATGCTGTTTTCCTACTTTCTCTGCTTTAAGCCATTTAGCTGCTACAGCTGTTTTTCTTGTAAGTCTGGCTTCTGTTTTTATCAGCCTGATTTGTTGTCTGGTATATCACGCTTGATTAGAAAGAGGAAGAAAAACCTTTCACCATTCAGGTAAAACTGCCTTCTTCTTTAAGCTCTGTCAGGCTGGAAGCTTGAAAAAGATCATCAGGAGGATCAGTGTAGGTGAATAAATATTCATAATATTGCTCATTACTTATACTTGGTCTCATTTCTGCAGAAAGCTTGAAATTCCACACTCATGACACCACTGATGTAGCCAGACCTTTTTATTTTGTGGAACATGAGGTTTTTTAAAAATCTATCAGTGCAGCAACTAAAAAAAAAAATAAAATCAATGTAATATATTCAAACCATTTTGTCTAATCCTATATGTATACATGTGGTATGAACAACACTAAAATCCTGGATTTTAAAATTACTGGCAGTCAGAAGCACAACACAAGTCTGGGGCATCTGTACTGTGTTGACTCCTTATGGTCTGGATGAAATAAACTCATTTGGTGTCATTCTTTATTCATTGCTGAGAATTATTTTAAGAAAATAGCTTGGCAAATCCCTGCTGGCTGCATATCATATGTGCCTTATGAATTGAAGGGAATGTCCAAACAGAGAAGGACCAGGTTAGAGCCACAAAAGCAGCTGATTTAATTAAATTTGGCAGAAGGAAAGGTTAGTGGAAAACAGTCAAATAACAGAGAGGAGAGATTAATGTGAGATGCTCCCTATTGTATTTCTCTTAAGAGCTGTTTCACCCACCGTGGGCAGGGTCATGTTGTGGGGATCTGCTGAGGGAGAATGTGATTGACAACTTCTGGAAAAGAAATTCAGCTTGGTTGTGAAGCTGGAAATAGTAAAAGGGGGCTTTTGTCAAAACCAGCTCTGCCTGCAAAGGCTTTGTTTCCCTGCCTTGGAAAAGGGCTACATGAAAATAGGTGAAATGAAAAAGATCTCCAGTGCTGTGGGAAAATGAACTGAAAGCTTAGCCTGTGAATGAAGGATTTTTTTTTCTGTCTGGAAATTCTGACCCATTGCAAGAAACAAAGTCATTTGAACATGAGCAATATTTGACCTTTCTAATTTTGTATATATCAATAATGTTAAAGATGTAACACACAGGAAATAAAGACGTGCAGTTGATTCAATACTTGACTTGTACTATGTCTTGGTGAAGAAGGCTACAATTCAGACTGAATCTGATGGAAAAAAAACACTTAGGTCCAGAGCTAAATACAGTAATAAAGTTTGGGATAACTTATCAAATGCTACACAGCTACAATTACTTCAATGGTACAAATAATTCACTGAGCAAGGTCTGTCTAGGATTAATGGAGGAGAAAGTGCTACACTTTTCTGAAGGAGGCATCTCAGCTTTTTTTACAAGCTACTGATCCTGGTGTTTGTACCTAGTTGTATCAGACAAATAGAAAAAAAGGATTTTTTATTAAACTTTGTATTAATGGATTTGAGAGAAGTCACAAATGGGTAATAATGTGTACTCTTACTAAAGAAAGGCCACCAAAATGAAGAACTATTTTCAGAGAGCAGTCTTAACAGTACAGGGCTTCTTCCCATGGAGCTTCCTGATGGCTGTCAGCACTCACTGCTGGGCTGCAGCATCTGGGGAATGAGACACAGAGTTCTCATCTGGGGAATGAGACACAGAGTTCTCATCTGGGGAATGAGATCCCAGGAAAATGCTGACTGCTCCACTGACCCATCAGGGCTTTGCCACAGGAAGTGGCTGCAGGGCATTTGGGCAATCTTAGTTTTGGGCTCCCTTATAACCAAAGACCCAGCAGGGAAGCAGCACAGTGAGGTGTGAACCCCAGCCTCTGGTGACTCAGAGGTTTGGCAGATGCTTTTCAAAGGGAGCCTGCTCTGCTTTGGAGAGTACAACCCACTGTCCTGCCTGCTCAGAGGGCTTCAGACATGAGATAAAACCGGGCAAGTGAGGAACAGGAACAAATGACTTCGTGATAAAGGGAGAAACTGCTGATAAACGAAATGATTGAGACGCCAGGCTGGCAGAGTGCCACTGTGAGAGCTGCTGTGATGAGCAGGGACGTTTTCCTTCCCATACTGAGCCTGTCAGCCTTAATCAGATGTGCCTTAGCAGAGTCTGTACAGCCAGGTGAGACTCCAAAGAGAGCACTGCTCCATGTCAGTGACAGGAGAGGGTCTGGGCACAGCAGAGCTCCAGAAAAAGCAGACTGATATATGGAGTGTGAAATTAAATGCCCTGTTTGTTAACTTGAAAGAGGAGGGAGTAGACCAAGAAGGATTTTTGATAATCCTAAATTGTCCCAGCTGTACAGGGAGACCTTTGGAAGGGTTCCTTGGGCCCTTTCTGGTGACTGTGTATGACAAGAGGATGGAGCAGCAGCCAGAAGCCACTGCAATAATTGAAGGCAAAATTTAATTTTCCCAGATCAGGGCCTTAATCAAACAGCATTTAATTTCTATGCTTTTTTTATCAACTAAGGGATGTGCAGGATCTGTGCAAGTGTCAAAGGCCTTTGGGTGACCAGAGACAGGTTCCATCGGAGCAGGGGAAATTTTATAAAGGAATTGGCACTGCAGAGACCCCCCCTGACAACCTCCCAGGTTCCTGTAACATGGAATTAACTTCACATTGCCACGAGGTATGAAAGAGGAACTTGCCAGCCCCCTTTATGTGTTGAAATGCAATTCTTGCAGTTACAAAATTGGAGGAATGTAGCAGTTTCTTGGCTATTAGCTGCAAGAGGGAATTTCAGCACTTCAGCTCTCCCCAGTTCTGGCTACATTTCCTCTTAAAAAACATTTATGTAGGGAAGTGCTGAATTTCCTACAAGAAGCAAAATGACCCTGAATTTAGTAGGCTACATTATCAAATACTCAGAAGTAACAGACTGAAATGAAAAATTGCAAAGCACAATTCTGCCAAGATAATTAATCCTTGTTAACCCATGACCTGATCATATATGATGCTGCTCTGACGAGCTTACTGAAATGCTATAAATAATGCCAGCATATTTTATTTTCTTTGTAGGCATAAATATTGACAAATTCATACTCATTAAACTTCTGCAAGCTGAGAATTATTCCTGTTCCTCAAATGGGGAACAGGCAGAGGAATTAAGGCTCTTTTTTCAGAGGGATTCACTGGTTTGCAGAGTTCAGTTGGAGATGCTGAATGCAATTTTAAGCCTTCTTTATGCGTAGAAGTAAAACTGTATTGATTAAATCCACCCTCACAACATTACTTCTTTTCCCCCCACCCCCAGCTCAGACCCATTTCTATGTGCAAGACAGTCCTTTTGCTGAGTTACATCAGTTCCCTGAGCAGAATTATTCAGAAAATAAACTTTTTGTATGTAAATAACATGTAAATAAACTGGCTGTGAGTTCTGGGCAGCAATTCATCAGTGACAGAACCAGTCCAAAAATGTAACAGCAGACTGAGGATACAGGTAGAGAAAAAATTGTTGTGAGACAAGCTGGTGTGTGGATTCAGAGTGCTTTAGTCCCTCCACAGGATGGCTTCATGTCACCCATCACCTGCCATGAACCTGGGGTGTCTTATCCCTCTGAAGGGTACCATGTGTGAGCTGGAATTCTTTCAGGCTATGTTAATTGCAAACAACAGTCCTTATCCCAGTACTGATAATCTCTGGCAATTACAAAGGAAAACAGACACTGTGGATAAAGAATTCCCTCAAAACAAACTATTTTTGCTTTGGTTTTGAGTGGAATTCAAATGAAACCATCTCATCTGTGGTCCATGCTGCAAAATCTCAGCTGCCTGTACAATGCAAGGGAAACATCCCCAGAAATGCATTCCTATTTTCTTCAGAATCCAGTTGAACATCTTAGCCCTGCAGCAGATTTAGGAGGAGCTGATGAGGTTCTAAGTTTAATATTCTCCAAAATACTGGTGAGGCCTGTACTTTTGGAAAAGCAAATTAGTATTTTTCTACACCTGCAGCAGTGTTGAGCTCCCATGGAGCCGCTCACCCTGGGTTCAGGTGTGTGAACTCACACTAAGTAAATGTTGGGTGTGTCTTGCTGTATTTCCTCCACTTCTCAGACAAAACCATGCTGGAAAGGAGAAGAACCAGAAGCTGAGGCTCTTCACTGCAAGGAAGAAGCAGGGCTGCATGACCAGGCTCCATGTGGAGCTGGTGGGACCATCCTCTTCAGGCAGAATGCAAAGGGATTTAGGACTCTGGTGTCTCTCAGAAGGAGCTGGAGGCTGTGAAAATGGTGTGTCAAGAATTTTGTGAGATGGGTTGACTCCCAGTGGGGAGTAAGGTGAGATCATGAAATGTATTTAATTTTATCATAAGTTGAACTCACATTTGTGTCCCAGAGTGAAAAGGTTTTATCTCACCCCACTAACAGCAGTGTTTACCTCTCTCTCTTGGTTAATGGGAGCTGTATGGATTTTTCATTTCTTTTTTCTCATAGGAAATGTAAGAACAGTGCAGATTTAGAGATGTATTATCTGACAGCAGAAACAAAGTGCTACCTCACACCAGCTGTACAGGTCCTTGCTCTGAGTCATTAAGGTCTCTAACGAAGCCATTAGCCCAGGGAATCACTGATGGGAGCCTTCCCATGGAAAACACAGCACACCCCACAGAGACCCCACTCTCACTGCTCTGTCTGGAACAGAAAATACCATCCTAGGCTGGCACCTTCTCTGGTCTGGATATCTGAGGGACAGGGGTGATCCCAGAGATTCTGTACTGGCTGTGGAGAGATGCCATGATGTGGGCTCCTGGCTTGCTGAGAGGGCAGGGGCAGGCACAGAGGGATGAGATGGATGCAGGAGCATCTCTTGAGGAAGTTTTCCCACCTGCTCTCCTGTGTGCATGGAGCAGAGCCCTCTGCCCTTGGCTGAGCACAGCCCTGGAGAAAGAGGGAATTCCTGCTCTAACAAACCCTCCTCTCTCTCCTGGAAAGCTGCAAACAGAGCTCTGGCCACACTCCAGGGGCAGCAGGAGGTGTGGATGGAGGGTTTGATGGGTTAGCTCCTGCAGTGGCAGGTGGGGTACATTTGTCTGATGTTGTTTTTCAGCTCCTTTCCCAAAGGGAAGGGAATGATCAGCCCTGTACCCAGGGGCTGGGTGTGCTGCAGGACTGGGCCTCGGGATTTTCACAAAATGGGAGAAAAAGCAAACAAAGACAATCACCAGATGGAAACCCTCAGATGGAAGGGGACACAGTGGCTATTTATTTAAAGAGCTGTTAAGTCCTAATGGAAATTTTCAAGAAGCATTCCATTTAGAGCTAGCAGAGGTTTATGTAGCCCATATTTTCTGTTTGTTTTTCACTCGTTTTTCATGTTAAAGAACATTTGCTACCAGTCCTCATCTCCAGCATCTTCAATTGTGTATTCCCCAGCATTACCCTGGTTGCTACGGAGACAACTGAGATGCCACAAACAACAAAAAGCTCTTCTGGTGCAGGAGCAGTGCTCCAAGGAAAGAAATAACCCTGGAAAACATGATTTCTACCAGCCCTTGCACATAAGCATGGAAACTGGGGGACATTTATGGGACAGCCAATGTGCTGGACCCTAAGCCTAAACAAAGTATTTCCCCAGAGCTGCTTCCCTGTTACCAGCTGCTTTTCAAGCTGCACAAAAGCCCCAATCTATATTCCTCTAGACTAGATGCCAAAGAACATTTTCTACCTGGATTTGAATAATGTGAATATATTAATTAAAGTTGATAATGGCTGATAATGATTTCCATCAGCAGTAGAATGTTGCTATATTTATCATTATTTATGAGATCACCGTACCTCACTGTAATTTATACAGAGAAGACTTGAAGTAACGTGACTTGCCATCTTAACAACTTTCCTGATCACCCCTTTAAAGCCACAGAACGTTGTTTTCTCAGAGAACCAGATCAGTATGGAAAGGAAGGAGAAGAGATCAAGCTCCCCATGTTTTGCTTTGATCAGCTCACCCTTGGAAAGGAGTTGAGCTTGGGACTGGCCACAGAACTGGCAAAAATAAGGGGACAATTTAGGGGACAACTGCAGATAAAATTTGGCATTTGTATCAAATATGGCCATTGCTTTGCAGAACTCAGATGTGGTCTGCAGACAGAAGTGGGGCTTAAAGTAAAGAGAGATGTGGGAGGAAGAACAGAAACTCTGTGCCTTGTCCTTTCCAAAATCCATCAGGAGCTGCCCCCGTGTTCCCTGGCCTGAGCAGCAATGCCACAGGGGTTTGGGGCTGTAACCCTCCCAGCTCCCCCGTGGGCTCAGGAAAAGAGCATCTCCCCTTCTGCAGCCCTGAGGGGCCCTTCACAACAGGAGCTTTGGCAGCAGACTGAAGAAGCATCTTGCAAAAGGCAGAGGAGGCAGCAGGAGGAAATCTGGAAGGTGACTACTGCAAGCTCTTGGGCTGGATGGGTGGGGAAAGCCTGGATCCTCCCTCAATGGGGGAGAGGAGGGATGATCCCACTAAGGAAGCACCCAAATCCTCACACAGGGGTGGATCAGTAAGGTCTACAACCCCGTGGGTAGAACTCAGGATTGCCTGGTTCTCAGCCTGGATGCAGGAGGCATTTTTCCTCATTTTTCCTGTGCCTGGGCTCAGTGGGGCTCCTGGTGGGGAAGAACCTTCCAGAAGAAAAATTAGAGAGTCAGGCACTGAATGTCAGGCACTCCCAGTGCTTTCATGGTAGTATAAGCTAAAACCAGCTGAATTATATCTGACTTTAAAAATTCTGTTTTATATCAGGTCACTGGTTATAGACATGCGAGTGAAAATGCTGAAAAAACCCACCAAAATATCAAAGTAAGCATTTCCTATAAAGCAGGTCCTAGTGATATAAAATTTATAAAACATGAATTCATAAAATATGCAAACCAGATTCACTTTTAGCTGGCATAGCCAAAACTCAGAAACATCAGTAACTGACAGACTGAGGTCAAAACAGCTCAGAAAATACAACAAGCAAAAAAAAAAAACCATCCTGGAACCCCCAAATCTCTCAAAGCTGCTGACATCCCTGCTTCTGGTTTCAGCAGGCCAGGGCACAAAGAGAGAACAACAGGAATCTTCTTAAACATTTGTTGTTAAGGTAAATCTAAAGTGATTGTCTAGCACAATGTTAATTACATTGTACAGCAATCAAAACAGAGACGCCGAGTCTAATGAATCCCTGCTCTCACCTTTGGAACTGAACTGGAGTGTCTTGTTCACCTCCTTATTAGCCCATAAATATTCTAATTAGGAAGCAACTCCAGATGAATAGGATTAGCAATAAGGACATTTTAGACTAGGTACACAAGAGATACTCAAAACTCTCATGTCTTATCTAAGGCTCTCCTGACATTTATAATCATGTAGAAACGCTAAATTTACATAGCTCTGCCTAATTAGACATGGCTGCAATTATGTTTGTGGGCTTCCTTTTTTTCCTGCCCAAGTATAACTTACACTGTCAACACAGGAAGCAGGAACTGAATAGAAGCTCAGCAAGAAATAAAAGTGTTTTCTGCTATGTATTTTTTCCTGGTTTTAATTTGAAATTCATATTTCAAAGCTTTTTGGTTTTTTTTTCCCTTTTCAGATTCCAGGCAAAAACTGGCTATTATGGATCCAAGTCCAGACTGCTGCTGCTTTAGATGTAGGAAATGTGCTTTTTTAAGATCATCAGCATCCCAAGAGCAGGCACTAAGCCAGGCCAAATTCTGCAAAAGGTGACACGTTCTGCCTGCAGCAGGTGGGTCACTTCTGCTCTTGGTGACAGCAAGAAACCAAGAAACTTGTTTCCTTTGAGGACTGTAAGGTCCCTGAAACTCCTATCCTGTTTATGAATTTTCCTAACTGCCCTGGGGTTTTTGATTTCAGTCTCTCTCCCCAGCCTGAACTTGGCATTTCTACAAGAATGCTGTGTTTATCTTCCTTGGCCTTCAGAAAGCTGGTGGGATGCAGGTAATCCATCACCTTGTGTTTCTGTGCAGCAAATGTTGGCATTATTGGGCAGAGATTTGATAAATGACGTGTACATTAGAAAACTGGATTTCAATATATTGTCTTTGATGGCCATAATCACAGATGGAGTTCTTTCACCTCAGCTCAAATATAAATCAAGGTAAGTTATATGCACTCAATTCAGCATGCTCACAAGTTCCTCTTTCAGAAGAGAAGCACAATCATGGAAGCTCACCTGTGTCAGCAGACTCACCTGCACAGAGCTCAGGCTGCAGCCAAGACAGGTGGAGTTGCCCATACATATAAAAACCCTCAGGCCTGGGGTATTAGGGAATTCCCAGGACAAACATCCACAAATCCTTTTTCTTGACTGCTAGATGCTTAATTATCTCTACTACTAAATGTTTTATTACAAAACCAGCATCTTATCTGACTCCCACATCATGTTTCAAGCTCCATGCCAGCGATCAGAGAATCATGGAATCATTGGAAGGGTTTGGAAGAGACCCTAAAGCTCATCTCCTGCCCTGGGCAGGGACACCTTCCCCTATCCCAGGCTGCTCCAAGCCCTGTCCAACCTGGCCTTGGACACTTCCAGGGATAGAAGTCACAGCTTCTCTGGGCACCCCGTGCCAGGACCTCAGCACCCTCACAGTAAAGATTTTATTCCTAATATCTAATCTAAACCTTTTTCAGTTGGAAACCATTAAATGGCTCATGCCAGCAGAGTCACAGAGCCCTTGGAAGCCAGGCTGCCTGGTGGCAGAGGTCAGTGGCTCCAGGCAGAGCAGGACTAAAGAAAACTGTCTTAATAAAGACTCCTGAGGAATGAGACAACAACCAAAGAAAAGGATGAAAACCTCCTGTTTCTAGCTTCACTGCTTGGAACGTGGGAGAGGTGAAAAAACAACAGTTCTGCTCCAGCAGGTTTATAGAAGCCAAAATTAAACAATTAGGAAACCAAGTCTCCTCCTTCAGCAAACTGAGGAGAAGCAGATCACGCAGCAAACTGACCCTGTGAGCTCTCCAGGCTGCACCTCACAGCCCACGCTGGAACATCCAGCAAGGCAGCCCCAGAGCCCAACTGCAGCCTCCCAGAGAATTCCACACCCCAGCTCCATGGAGCTGGGAAGCAGAGCTGTTCCTAAATATCTGCTTCTCAAAGGACAGCCAGCAGGTTTTCTCTGGCCAGGACATCAGCCCTGTGCCTGCTTCCTTATCAAGCTTCTTATCAGGGCTTGTATGGGTCAAGGCACTCAGATCTGAAAGTCTCTGATGACAGCCCAAGGAGCTGAAACAAAATCAATAACCATAGAAACCCCATCCCATCCCCTGCTCTGCTGTATTTAAGATCAATCAATATGCATAAAGGACCAGGGCCAGGCACATCTGCACTACTTGTGCACATAATCAACTTTGTCTTGTCTCAGCTTAATGCAATTTTCCACCATATTAGCAGCCTTTATGATGTCCTGTCTTCTCAAATAGATGTGGTTCAGAATCACTGCATAGCTCAAGTGGATTATTGGAGCTGCACACAGACCCACGCTGTCACACTTCCTCCCCCCCAGATCCACTCTTGGGGACAGCCTCTCCTCACTCCACTCAGGTTGGGATTAGAGCCATGTTTAAAGGAGGTGACATCCGTGGTCACAGCCAGCTTCCACCAAAACCTCTGGCAGAAGAATGTGTGTGTGTGTGTGTGTGTGTATGTATAATTAACAGACTGGGAAAAGAAATGAACAAACTTATCAAATGCCATGCTGAAGCATCCATTAAAAACTGCACACACTTTTAATGACTTGGGTGAGGGTTGCTGTTGCATAAATTTATTTAACGTTAATGTCCCCAGTTTGCTGTAAATTTCACACTGTGAAATTACCAGGGCAGTTCTAATGGAGCTGAAGACTCCAGCTGCACTCCATGATAAAGGAGGAAATAATTATGAATTCCTCTGGGAAGCCAAAGAAAGTCAAAGATCTCCTTCGAAACTGCTCCCAGCTGAGCTGCTCATCAGCCAGCTGAGGAGGTGCAGAGCTGGGGGAAGTGGGACGAGCAGGACGCTCCCGCTGACGACGGCGCTGCCATCAACTGACATTTAATTTGGAAGGATTGAAAGCTGGTGTCTGCAACAACTTCTGCCAAGAAACATTATGAACAGTCAAGACAGAGCATGGAAGTGGTTTTATGTTCCAAGTTGGGATGATACTGTGTAATTTTACATCTAATCACCTCGCGCGAGACAGAACCGGCACACGCAGCTCCAAGAGCTCGTGCCTGCAGCTCTGACAGATGCCTGGATCACGAGAGGATGCTGCACTATGTGTGTTGCTCCAACTAGGATGGCATTCTCTATAACCCTTCAAATCCAGAGCTAACAGCCTTTGCAAGAGTTTACAACAGTGGAAAAAGTAAACTCCTCTCTTCTTCCCTCCTTAACCTTCTATCCCTACAAATGTCTCTTCCTTCTGTTTCTGTTTCTCCCTCTTATCTTCCTGTTCCTTCTTGTTTCCTCCACACCACCACGGACTGCCCTGGCCAGCAGTGCTCTCCCTGCAGCAGGAGAGCCCACCTGGACAGTGAGCACTAGGGCACACCTAGAGACCCCAGCCCCTGCCTCCTCCCCACCACCACTCTCCTTGCCTGGCATCCTCCCTTCTGTCAGCTTGGAATTCAGGCCCCCAGAAGCAAACCAATCACAGCTCACCTCTGAGTACACCTCTGAAATGATAAAACAACTCGTTCCTGGTAGAGGAATCAGAGAAATGTAAGAAACAAAACCACCTAATGGGGCAGACAGGCAGTATTTATTCAGTTCCTCCCCAGGCATCACTCATAATAACGTCTTGCAGTGTACTTCAGGCTTGTTCCCCAAGAACAAATATAATTCTTATTTATAATGCAACAAAGGATAAAGCAGGTTTCCTGATTCTGATAAGTGACTCTCTGATTATTTCTTCAATAAAAACTGTCACATCTTTCAGATTATTCTTTCATGTTTTATTCTGGTTTGGAACAGAGACAGCACAGACGAGCATCTCTGCGCCTTGAGTCACTTGGTTTATTTCCTCATTTACAGAACCTTGGGACCTGCTGGAAAGAATTTCAGTGGTGCTTTAAGGAGTTCTGCACTCCATGGACTGGACCTGGGCCAGTCCAAGTAACCAAGGCCTGGCCCAAGGTCACCCTTTATCAGGCAATTGATCTGTGAGATGAAAATAGGGATGGAGGGAGCGAGGCGTTATCACCGTGGATGGTGACAAGGGGCTCTCCTGGAACTGCAAACACCAGCCCTTCCCAACAAACAGCAACCCAAGATGCTGCTGGGGAGCCTGGCAGCAGAACGCCTCCTCAGTGCATCAGCATGCACCAGACACTGGCTTGATGCACTGAAATGGGGTGAAAAACGTGAAATGAAATGTGATCACCTCTTTGGACTCTCTGCTTGCATTCCAATTTCTCTGCAAAATACGTGCCATATTATTTACTGTGTCTTCTTTTAAGGTATCTGTCACCATATGACTTAGAAACTCCAAACATACTAAGAATGGGATTTTCTGTGTCAAAATGTCCCATTGAAATTCAGACACCTCCTTCTCACAGTCTGTGCAACACTGCAAAGCAAACAGGGCCCAGACCTTATTGGGAAAAAATCCCCAAACAAATGTTGTGTTTATGTAACCATCTATTTATTTAGGGCCACTTCAATCAGATACAGCTGGTTAGACTTGAAAATAACTGCATGTGAAAATGCAAACAATAATTTATGTAACTTTAAATGAGTTTTTGCAAGATGTTTTTGATGCATTTTCCATGAATGCTCCCCTGCACATCTGGATATGAAGTCTGTAATTTAGCTTTCCTTAGTCCCCATGGAACTTGTGTGGAAAGGACTGTGCCCCTCTGTGAACTGCCCTGGCACAGAGTCTGGGGTCAGCAGAGTAGCACAAAACCCATTTCTCAAATGTGTCAGTCAGCCTTTGAAGATGCTGATACTGCAGGCAATGGTCACTCCGAGTTACACGAGCAGCTCTTATGGCAAACACTGGAATTAGTTTTCAGAAGAACATCCCTAAATACACATTTTGATATGGTTGGATGACAGTAGTGGCAGAGACCATACAGAGAGTTGAAGGGGCCTGAGGATGAAAACTGGTGGAGAATATTATGACAAAATGATTTTTCATCACAAGATGCTAAGAGTGAAACTGCTCCCAAGGATGGGCACTTGAAAGCTCTCCCTCACTTGGAATTTATTTTTACATTGCAAAAGAGTCCTTTTAAAAATGGTTTTAATGGTCTGAGCTAACTTTGACAAAAATTGATCTTTCGAAATGTCAAATATCATTTTAAAAGACCAATATCAATGCGACATTTTTGCAGCTATTAAAACAAAAATGCTAAATCTCTCCAGATTTTATTTTCTGACTGGTAATTACAATTCTAAAAAATCATTATTTTCTCCTAATCTGGGGGTGGGGAAAATGTTGTGGGGCGCTTCCTGCTTAATCAGGATCATCTGCATAAATGATTGCTATGCTTTAGTTTATAATCTGATGGGTAGATCTGAGAGATTCTCCTGCTTTTTACTTAGGGGTTCTCAGGGATGTGGCCATGGCCAAAGGAGCTGAGGGTGGGCTACCTACCCTAAGAACCCTCTGAAGCCCTGAAGGTCACCCTGCAGGCTGTTTTTCTAGGGAAGTTTGCTCAATTGCTTTGTCAAGAGCTGATACCCTGAATCACGAGGCCACCCAGCTCCTCTCCAGCACTCACTGGTGGAAGCTGCTGTGCTGCTCATCTGTGGAGCAGATTTTCTGAGAGTGCACAGCACTGGTAACCTTCCAGATTGTCTCTTTATGCCCAAATATGCTTTCTTTCAAACCACATCTAGCTGCTGATTTACCAGCAAATACTGTTCATTATCTTCTCTGTCAAACATCATCTTCTGATATCAAACATATGGGGGGGGGGAGGGAACTGCAGATAATTTACAAACCTAGTAATGCATTTCCCATCACACTCCTCTCCATTGCCATGGCCACAAAAAGATGGAATCAGCCAAGATGAAAGCATTTTCAGGGCTGAAGTTTAATGGCTAAAATAATTGCAGAAACATACACATCTCCACAACAAACCACTTCCAGAATGAGTAATGCGTGGAGTATCCTCTCATCTACCACTTCACATCAGCACAGGCTCCCCTGTGAGCAAAACACACCCAGTACAGGGTAGGGTGTTTTGATCACAGCAATCTCTGGGGCTGGGCCAGCCCCACTCTGCTGAAAGCAAACCACAGGGCTGGCCCTGAGCTCAGGAGACAAGGATGCTGTTCTGACCTCTCTGAAACTCACCTGCAGAAGGTGATCACTGTGATTCCTAAGCAGGCATTTTATTTGGCATGTTCCTGCTTGGGTGGCATCAAACCCTCCCTTTAGGATAGCAAATACCTGGCAGAAAAGCTTCCCACCTCTACAAGAGTCATTTGTTGTTGACTTACAGACTCTGATTCCCATCCTCAGAGAGCTGCAATCAGTCTGGTCAGTTCACCCCTCCTTGGGCATCTCCCCAAACCTTAAACCATTAAAACAAAATCCTCCCCTATAAGCTGAGGTGAATTCCATGTTGGTATGAATAGAAAACTACAATCTATTTAATTTTCAGGCATGTATAAGTAAGTTGGAAAGACCAACTTATTGAACATCTGGATAATATGAGTCACTGCATTTTTATGCAATTAGTTCCTCTTCTCAATTTGAGCCATCAGATTTAAGGTCACTGAGTATGTGACCTGTTTACTTTAACTGAAAGCCACATTTATTTTCCTGGAAAGGCATTTAGAACAGAAAGCATTTTAAGTGCAAAAAATGAATAGCTTGAATAAAACATAACTGTACTGACATGAACTCTATTTAATGAGGATTTCTTACACAAAGTCCTCAGAAGTTTTCAGAAAACTGGAATAACAGAACAACAATGAAAAGAAAATATTTAGCCTAAAAATGAGAAGAAAAATGGTGAGGTTACCATGACAAAAGAACAAACTGCCTCAGTGCTTCTGCTCTGCTACTACAGGCTCCTAGATGCTTTAATGTGCAGGTCTGGGAAGAATAAGACACAGATCCATCCTGCCTGCATGCTGGCCTTATCCATGAGTCCTCTCTCAGCCTGCAGTGAATGCAGAACAGCCCAAACCTCAGTACCTGATGCTGTGATTATTTATAGCCAGCCCAGCCATGCTCACAAGTGTCTAACAAGAACAGTCCTCCCCTTCAAAGAGCCACCTTCTGCCACCTTTCTGGGTACTAATTAGTACAGAACTCAAGGAAACAGACAGGATCCGTGATGCAGAACAGCAAACACCCACATTTTGGTCCCTGTGCACACATTTCTGTATTTTTGGAAGTATTACATCCTCTGCAAATACAAACACCACGATCTTGACACTGTTCCAGATGAGATGTACTATAAAAACTCCAGATACACCACAATTTAAATAATACTTTACAGAGCATGTAACAGCCTCTCTGCTGTTTACACTGAGAACTTCCTATTTTAAGAATATTTCAGAATAAAAGAGACTGTATTTGGTTTTCTGACAGTCACAGTCCTTTGCATTCAAGCTGCCTTCTTCTTATGCCCAGTTAAGAAAAGTAACTGATGCAGGGTGAAACAGCCCACAAACTCACTCATGCTCTGGCAAACGTGTTGAAGACAATATTTAAGCAAGAAATGGAGCCAAAGATGCTCACAGGAATGAATTCTGCTATTAAAAAAAGTAGTACTAGGTCTAGGAAGAAGGAGTTAACAAAGCCTCTCTTTAAAATGCTAATAACAGACAATGGTCTGTGGATAAGTTAATTAGTGGAGCCAGCTTGTGTTTAATTATTTCACTTGACCTGGTGCAGATTTAGACAATAATCCCTTTAGAGAGGGGAAGGGGCTTTTGGAAAGTATGTGATGTACCAAAAGAAAAACTTTAAATCTGCCTGAGCTGAGCAGGTAGTCTTCTATCTGAAATTGGAATGATACACTCTTCTCCACTGTAAGACAAGCTCAAATAGAAAAAGAAATGCAGGTCTGAACCAGAGAGATTATGCTAAGGACCTGGTGAGCTTTCCACTCCAATACTTAACTTTTTTTTTCCTCCTCCCTATTCAGCTGGGATTTTACTACTGAATAATGTATAAACCAACCCACTGTAGTCAGAGGTGGGATTTCATGAGGAACTTGAAACAAGTGCAACCAGACTGTACCAGAACTCTCTGAACATATTAAAATGTGTGTGAAGAAAGAAAAGGATCTATAGACTACTAGTATATGTGGAATTTTCTTATAGGAGAGGCTCTGAAGATTTCCATATTTAAAAGGAGGAAACTGATTAGGTGGGGTGTCAGTATTCTTGCTTGGACTCTATAATTGGATCCAATTAAACTCAAAGCTTTGTTTTATCTGAATAGTTCAAGCCCAAATCATGCAGCTTTTCAATTTGGTAATATCTCTTCAACAGCTCACCCAAATAGGAATAAAAAGCCATTACAGTTCCACATGTGAGTCAGTACAGCCTCCTCCAGAGGCTCCAGCATCTAAATGCTGGCAATACTGAAAGCAAGCCAGGTGTAGAGAGAGAGCCTAAGCCAGGAAGAATTTAAAAACCAAACTGGGAGCTACTCTGGCAGGCACTAAAGAGAGTCATAGGCACTGTATGAGTGGAGGAAGTTCCTCCTTTCAGCCAAAGGGCAGGACTCACTCTTGGTGGAATCAGCTCCATGGGAGATGTAAACTGGCTGTAGTTTCCATCCACAGCCCAGTTCTGAGGCTGGAGCATCCTCCTGTGCACATCTTCAGGAAGGACACACAGTGCCCTGGGACCAGGGCAGAAAACCTACACAGCAGACCAATAAAACCAGCCCTACTGCTCTGTGTGATCCTCTCTGATGGGGAATGAAGGCCTTAGGACAGGCCAGGGCCAAGATGAGTGCAAGCAGATCACACAGCCAGGCTGAGCTCACACAAACTCCAGCCAAACTGTGCCAACACAGTCTCAGTTTGTACACCCTGTTACACTTGTGTCCTGATATCCTCCTGGTGTATCTTTTTGAGAGATAAATACCATGGCTGTTTTGCTGTCTGCTCATAGGACTCCCACAGGTTTCAAGCTATTTACCAGCCTCTTTCTTTGGAAAGCTCTTTTATTCTTTAAAAGTGTCTCCTATCATATCCATTTTTTTTTTCTTTTTTTCCTACTCATGTTATTTTCTTCCAAGGCCATGGCTCAGAGCCCTTCTCTATCAGTTTTTCTAGTCTATCTAGCTATCAGGCTTTTTTAAAGGAAAAGTAATCAAAAACCCTTTCCATACACAGGAGCTCTAAAACTGATTGCCAGCTTCTTGTTTAGAGAGTTGCAGCAATCATGCAGAAGAGCAAAAGGTACAGATCACTGCAGAAACACCCACCAGAGAGACACACAGGGACTGCCATTTGAGGAGCTCAAATGGGGAGACATATTCCTTCTGGGAATTGTGACAAGGCTTCAGAACCACTGGCATTGTTCCCTTCTTAATTAAAACAAATGGTGTGATTCCTGTGACAAGGATTTGCTCACATCTTTCCCACCCTGCAAGAAAGGCTATGAGGGATCTCTTGAGCAGTGCTGGACCAACAGTGCTCAGAGCAGATTTGAGCCCTTCCTCTCTGCTAACTTCTGGTATCTCAAATTACTGCAAGTGGCCCTCCACTGAGTGCATAACACACTTGCGAAGCACTAAACAGGGTTAATAAAATGATTCTTCTGCACTGATGAGGGGTAGTGCTCCTCACCATAATTTGCTGAGAAAGGTCATTCTTGTCTGTAATGAGAAAATGAAATGCACTGGAATGATGGAGCAAACTCAAATCAGTCCTATGTACAATGCAGAAACATAAACCAGAATCCAGCATAAATCTGCTGGCTAAATTCAGCTTATGGCTAATCAGCTCTTCCTTTGACAGGATATGCTGCTGTGGAAATGGGATAATTTTATAACTGAATAATTTAACCAGTTTTATCTTTAAGTAATGATTTCAGGCATATTAATACATAAAGCTTCAGTATTTACATTTTCGTTACATGGCCCTGAAAAATTACAAGGTATCAGGGATAGCGTAGCATTCACCAGAAATGATGTGCACAGAGTGGATTTCATCCCTCAGAGTGACTTTGTGTTCCACAAATCCCTGGGATGGCACGTGGCTGCCAGGCAGACAGTGAGGGCAGAGCCTGTTGTGTGACAGCAAGGGGACAAACTGCTCCTCAGTGGCAGAGGGGCAGAAACACATTAGGGCCAAGGCTGGAAGGGACAGGTAAAACACTGTCTGACAGAGCATGCTGAAGTATTTTACCTGCTTATCCCTGCTAAGACTCTGGTAGTTTATGACTGCCTTGAAGACATGTTCCACAAGGACTCCCAATCACTGCTTGAATGCTGTGAGAAGTGGAGAAGCCACTTAACCCTGGAAGTCTGTTCCAGTCCTTCATCATCCCAGTCACTTGGGGAATCTGCAAGTCTGGAAGCTAAATACAAGCACTTGTGGTCCAAATTCATAGAAATGGATGAGCCTTGCTGGCAAAATAATTCCTAATCCCTCACTCTGGTTCTCCTCCTGTGAGTTCAGCTGTGGAGGCATTTTTCTGCATGTTCTGATGCAGTGATAAGGGAAGTTCATCTTGAAAAGCAAGATACTCATGGCTCTGCAGAGTCTAACAACCTTATTTTAGTTCTTCTCTGGAAAAAGCAGTGACAAGAACATGGAAAGCAGAATCCCTCTCATTTTAAAGAACTCCTGTAATAGATACAAATAGCAAACAGGGCTGATGCTGGATTGTGCATGTCAGAAGGTGAGGTGCTTGTAGCAATTCTGCATTACTCCTCTCTGCTCCTCAAGGAAGGCTAATCTGACTGAGGAAAATGGGAACAGGAGCTCTCAGGATGCAGTCAAGCCATTTGGATGTCACTTTCCCTCATTCTCTCTATTCTGTCAGTACACACACACACCAGTGACAATGTGCCCAGGTAAACTCATCCATCACTGGTGTGGTGTGGGATCCCTCAGCCTCACACTGCAGCAGATGTTCCTCCAGCCCTGCTCAGAGAAGCAGAGGCAGCTTTGCAGAACATCACAGTGATATGCAGTGAGGGAAATAATTACACTGGCCGTGGTAATTTAGAACATTTGCTGTATTCCAGGGGTGGATGAAGGATTGAAAGCTGCTGGACTCCACTGCCAGGGGAAGTTTCCTGGTACAGAAAGCCAGGCTCAGCCTGAGTTACCTGCTGGCTACACTTGGATGATTGTCTGGCTGGAAGAGACAAACCCAGACTGAACCCACTCTATTTGGGGAATCTCAGACTAGTGGATGTCTGTCTGTGGGAATGTTTCACAGGAATCTCAATGGCTAAAGTCATTCCTGTACCAGGCAATGCCTTGTTTACTCCCAGCCAGCATCTGAATGAACAAGAAGGTTTTGAAAAGCTATTGCCATGACCTGGAGATAAATGTACCCAAAATAGTTACTGCAGATAGTAAAAACCATCCCTGCTCAGTGTTTGGAGTAGTGTACAGTTGTTTTTTTTTTAATATTTTATTTTCCTTTAACACAACATTTCAAATTCTGCACTATCAGAAATGTGTAGCTGCACCGAACCCAGAGTTTTGGAAAAGAAATCAACTGTCTCTGCTAATAAGAAGAACTTCTCCTCTTCCCCACAAAAATTCTGCCATTTCATTCATAAATAAAATAAACCTCTAACTCAGTTGTTGGCAGGCTCTCCCTTTTATCTTTCACTCACTTGAGAAGGACCAGCAACATCACATTTTCAGAAAGCCAAGTGCAGTAATCATAGAATCGGATTTCATGTATTTTTAAAAGCATTTGCAGCAGCAGAGACCCAATCACTTTTAAAAGAAACACAAACATACAGAAATTTGGAAGAGGCAACTCAGTGCTCCTGACTGCCTTCATTTCTCCAGCACCAGATGAATGTGCTGGGAAGGGACTCCTTTCTAAGGGACATCTCAAAAAGTTAGCAACATTATACTACAAGCACCACAGTGCTGAAATACTTATTATCTCAAATAAACCTGGATGACATTTGAGATGTCTCAACATTTATTGGCCTGCCAGCAGAGCCTGGGATCAATCACCTCCTTTTCTCTCTTTCCTTCTTTTTTTTCCCCTCCTGCTTGCTCAAAGTCCGTGTTCATAAAATATTTAGGAGAAGCTCTTCAGAGGATGTTATTGCCTACACTAGAGCCCCACTGCAGGTTTACTGTGCTACTGAGACAGATTTTGTGCCACCAGAGAAATCAAAATTGGTCATGGGGTTGAGTTACTGCACCAGGAGCACCATCAGACTGACAGTCTGGGCTTGATCCCAGCTGGGACACTGGGCTGAGGGGAAGGAACAAAGGAACATGTGGAACAGAGCTGGTCACTTTTGAAAGGTTTTACAGAGAAATGTTACTTTTCAGGATGGAAAACAAAAATGTGAATGTTCTGCTTGTGTCTGAGACTCATCTGACCCTTTCTTACCTCTTGAAATTTTCTTCCCAGTAGGAAAAAAGATCCCCAGATTAAGGAAATGTGGAATTCAGACGTGCTGCTAAATGAAACTGTCAGTCTGGCAGCATCTTGTGTAGTACCACCCACCCCTGCAGCAGCCTGCCATAAATGAAATCAGCTTCCTTCCTACCCCTGAACTTTGCCACAACCTGCTCATCTCATGCATTCACAGCCTTCCCTATAATCCACACATTTTCTGCTCCCACCATCACACCATTTTCCCCTCCTAATTTCATTAAATCAGCTGCAGATTTCCTATGCTACTTCGATGTTTTCCTGCAGCCAGTATCTGCTTTTAACCTTCTCATCAAAAACCTGGCTGTCTGAATGTACTTCTGAACCTCTCACGACCCTAAATCCCATAATTTCCCCCCTTAGTTCAAGGGATGGGTGTTCCTTTGTTCCACCCTTGGCATTTCTCACCCTCAGGCATCCAGGCTTACATCAGGCTGTTGCTAAACTGTCTTCCTTTAATAATTTTTATGAAGTGCAGTCCAATTAACTTTATCTTCCTTGGAGATCCATTCAATTAAGTGCAGTCATAATGAGTGAGTGGACACAGAGCATTGTCACCATATTTACATCCAGATTAATAAGAACCAGGTAAGATAACTTTAAAGCCATCAATATTTTAATACTTTGGCTTTTGATTGTGCTATCTTCAGTGTCAGGCACATTTAGGAAAGACCAGCACAATTTGAGAGGCTGAGTTTTTAATTTCCTCCATGGTTTGTGGAAATGGGGGTTTAGAAACAGCAGCAAAAATACATGACTTGGTCTTAAAATAGGTTTCTCACAGATCAAACAAAACACTTGTCCTGACACAAAATAAGCTAAAACTTCATCCAGTTCATTCTTTAATGGATTGAAGGTAATTTAGGAAACCAGCAAAGAACCTATATTTAAGTGGAGATGCTGAGAACATCAGGAAATCTCATTCAATGAGCATGCAACAGAAATGCTGAGCTAGGAACACCAGTTCTGAAGTGACTTTTCTCCCTTTTGAAAGACAAATGCTGGATCTGGAACATGGACCTGTCTCTCAGATATGGAATAGCTCCAGAAGTTATTTTTATGCCTGCTTTGCACTGCAGAAGCAAGGGAGAAGGGTCCAATGGAGACTGAAAACCTCATTCTGTATCACCACAGCTTAACTTAATCATGTCTCAGGCACTGATAAATGTGTCAATAAGCATTTGGAGAAATAACTGGTATCCAGGGAATTTATCTTGGTTATAGGAGTTTCAGCTGAATAGGTCAGATTTGTTAACATTTTAATTTACACAAATCTGCATTCCAAATATTGCTCTTCGTCTCCTTTTCCTAACGACAAGGAAATGTCAGCAGCAACCCCAAATTCACTCCTCTAATAGCTTCCTCAAGTTCTCAGGAAAAACAAACAAAAACAAAAAACCAGTCTGTGGTACAGTAATGGGGGTGTTTAAACATAATTTTCAAGTCAGATGCAATATAACTTTATGTTAATAAACCAGAAAGTTTTGCCAATTCCAGATGCAATCCTGAAAGCAGGAGAGAGAGCTGGGAATAAGCATGCCCCGTAGCTTCAGGGCAGCCCCAGGATTGTGCCCAGAGCTGGTTGTTCTGCCTTGATCCAAGTGTCCCTTGCCCACCCTTGTACTCAGCCTGGGACACTCAACACCAGATTTCCACAGACAATGTGCCAGCTGTGATTTCCTGGACCCTGTGCACAAGGGAACTTAGACGAAGCACATGGTTCCCCTGCAAGTTTTTAAAATACTTCAGATGCAATGAGAGAAGCAATAAAAAAGATTCTGCCTTATCTTTTCCCCCTAATTATCACCTGCCTCTTTTCTGAGCTGATTTGCTGAGATTAAAACCTCTCTCCCACCAAGTTATCCCAATCTGAGTTTCTGAAATTAATACAAACCGACGACCTTTCTCTGCCCATAAAGCCCAGCTCTG
The DNA here is from genome assembly GCF_022539315.1 of Serinus canaria. Classification (NCBI taxonomy): domain Eukaryota; kingdom Metazoa; phylum Chordata; class Aves; order Passeriformes; family Fringillidae; genus Serinus; species Serinus canaria. Next base: position 10,409,943 of record NC_066333.1, read on the forward strand.
AAATGCTGGCCCCCACTGATGGCAGGGGGGCAATAACAGTTCTTTCATTTCCATAAAATCAGCATTTTCCTGCCAGAACTCCAATTTCTTCTCTGAGTACTCTGCTACCATCCCCCTGGGGGCTGCCAGCAATCTCTCCAGCACTTGTTTCTCCTCTTCCACTGCAAGCCTGCCGCAGGCTCCAGCACTGCCTGGGATCACCTACCTGCTTAAGATTCAGCCAACCTCCCAGCTCTTGGAATAAAAGGAGCAGGGAAAGGTCAAATCTGCCCTAGGTTGTGCTTGCAGAGTCTGCCACGTCAGGTGGGAAGGAGCAGGTGCTGGAGCTCCTCCTGCTCCCCCAGCTCTGCTTCCTGTCCTCACACCTGGAAAAGCTCTCTGCTCTCCTGACCTTCTCCTTGGAAAGCTGTTCCACACAGTGTGTCCCCCCTGGGCCAGCTCACCCTGAAACAGTGCTGAAGGTGAGCTCTGTGCTGCTCCCAGCCAGCATTCCCATCCCCATCCCATCCCATCCCATCCCCATCCCCATCCCCATCCCATCCCAATCCCCATCCCATCCCATCCCAGCCCAGCCCAGTCCCCACCCAGCCCATCCCACCGCACCCAGCACCATCCCAGCCACAGCCCAGCACCCAGCCCAGCCCCAGCCCATCCACATCCCATCCCAGCCCATCCCATCCCCATCCCATCCCCAGACCATCCCATCCCATCCCAGCCATCCCATCCCAGCCCCATCCCCATCCCCATCCCCATCCCCATCCATCCCCATCCCATCCCATCCCCATCCCCATCCCCATCCCCATCCATCCCATCCCATCCCCTCCCATCCCATCCCAAGTGTCCTGGGATGCCCCTGGGCTCCACACATGCTGCTGTGCTGCTGCTGGGGCTTTTATCTGCTCTCAGCAGCTGCCTTTGGGATTCCTCCCCGAGCTCTCTGAAGCAAAAAGGCAGCCCCAGAGATGGGAATGAAACAGGCACAATCCCTGACTGGAGCCTGGCACAGCATCAGCTGTGGGGCCTGAAGTGTGCTGCTGGTCTGAAGGGCACAGGAAAAATCTCCAAGGTTCTGGAGGCTTCACCTCTCAAAGTTTAGGTCCCAGCCCACATGTGGGGACTTCTGCTTGCCCTGCCATTGCCACAGGGGAGGAAAGGAGAGAAAAAAGAACAAAACCAGTTTATGGTGCCTTCTCCCAGAAACACAGCACACTGGGCTCTCCCAAATTGAACACTCCCACTGGATGTGCTGGCTCTGGGGACTGCCTGACAATAAACATCTGAGCCTCAGACTAAGCAAGTCCTTCCTTCCATACTCTCAGTGGCCCATTGCTCCCATCACTTCTTCCACAGAGCTCTCCCAGTTGCACTGAGCTGAATTCCATCACCTGCACAGTCCAATGGGGAATAAAAACAGAACTGAAGTTCTGGGGTTCTCTCCCTTTACACCCACTGACCCCATCCCCTCCTTCCCCGCTCACTCCATCCCACCACTGACACTGCACTGATTTTTGTTCAATGTGTGAAGTATAAATTCTTTGTCCTTGAGCTTCACCCACAACCAGAGGAGGCAGAGCTCTGAGAATCCCATTAAATAGTTTACACTGGCAGAGTATTATTTTGTCAGTAAAAGTGAAATTTCTGCTGCACTTGGAAAAGCTGCACATTGTAAAATGCCAGAAAGAAGAAGCACTAAAGGCAGAACATCACACAAACCCCAAATCACTGGAAGACAGTTTGGAAGACATAGTTTGGAAATGACACAAGGACATGAAGAGTGCTGAGTGCAGGCTGTGTTCCTTTTCCAGGGGTCACACGCAAAGAACTAAGAAAGACAGCTCTAGAAAGGGCTATAGATGTGTGGCACTTTATCTCCCCCCCAACAGAAGAGGGGACAAATGACCATTTATTCATCCCCCTATGCCTCCTGGAGTATTTTTCTACATCTTTGAGTTTTACAAACTTAGGAAAGGAAAATATCAGCTCCTGTAGTTTGAAGATACTCTCAAGGTTTCATTGACTGATATGGATTAAGACAAAAATATCACATCAAAGCCACGATGCCCCAGAGTTGCTGCAGAAGCAAAGACTGTGATCTCCACACCTCAGCTCCAGCTTTTAGAGCCTTGGCATTAAAGACAGGTGTAGGAGTGTCGGGGGTAGGACGGTCAGGACAGACAGAGACCAGAGAGCTCTGAAGCCAGGTCGTGGAACTTAGGGTTTATTGCAAAGGGCCTGGGTGCAGGGGCCCTACTGGGAGCTGCCAGCCACAGCTCAGAGCAGGCCTGAGAGATGAGAGTGGTAAAGAGGATGAGAGAGAGGATGAGAGGATAAGAGCGAAGTTCCCCTTACAATACAACACATCTGCTTCTGTGCTGAATATTCTAATTCTCACTAACCAATCTAGTACAATATACAAATCCTACAGCATTTACATACAGCCTATAAGAATCATTACATCACCATGTTGTGTTACATTTTAAACCCTAAAAACTCCTCTTTGGGCCCCTCTGCCAAGCCAGCAGGGTCTGCTCTGACCCTTGGACCTGTCCGCAAGCAGAGGGTCTTGTTTCATCAAAAGGGGATTACCTTCAGCTGGCCACTCCATTGTTTTCCAGTTGTTCAGTAACTAAGGTATCTTCAACTTGCTTTCATTTAAATATAGCTTCCATATTCTCAAAATCTTTTGCCAGGCAATCATATTTATAAGGCTTTCCTGTTTCATCTTCCCCAACAGACAGGGTCTGTGCTTTTCACATCAGCAACCCTCAACACACACCTGGTGAGACAGTGTCAAACTCACCTCCCTGTCGAGGCCAGCAGCCACGGTGACGATGTCCCCTGTCTCGCTGTTGATGGTGAACATGTTCTGGGAGGGGCTCTGGGGGGTCTGGGTGACGATCCTGTACCTCACCATCCCGTTGGCCGTGGTGCCGTCGTCCGCGTCGTTCGCCGTCACCGTCATCACGTAGGTCCCTGGGTGCAAGAGTTTAAATGAGAGATGTGGGACTTAAACTCTCTAAAATGCAGTTTATTACATCTAAGATGTTATAGCAGTCTAGGGTCATGGGTGACAGAGCCTGTGCTGTCAGCTCCAGCTGCAGGCAGGCCCAGAGACTCTTTTTGGTTACATTACTTTTCTTTGCTGAGCATCTTAATAGAGAAGAACTAATCTACACTTTAATTTATAGCTTATCATAACTACTATAATTACCATATTCATGTTACTATTCTCCAGTCACTAAAAGTTACTACGTTACAGTTTAAGCTAGAAGTTGTTTTTCAGTTTTCTTGCTGTGGAAAATTCTGAGACTTTTTTCTACTTGTAACTTTGCTGAATTGTTTGTCTGTGCTATCTTTCTGCTTGGTAAAAACAACTTCTTGTTTGAGGTGGGTTTATCTTTTGCTCTAAGTCATAAAAACTCTTTCTAACTAACATACCCTTTGCCTTCTTAGTTATTCAGTAAGACTGGCTCAGCAATTCTTTTCTTCTATATCAAAACTTGATTCTATCTCTATTCCTTCATCAGACTCTACATTTAAAAATCTTTCTGCTAAACATACATATCTGAGACTTTCTTGTCAAACCTTCATCCTTCCTAACACCTGGGAACAAGGCAAGAGGAGTTATCAGGGCCACCTCAGGGCCACCTCACTGCAGAGCAGACTCTGGTCCCATTGACCTGAGGTCATGCATTTTGTTCAGAAAGGCTGTGGAATAGACATCTCACTTCAATCCAGCCAGGCGAGGCGAGGATTATGGAAATAGCAACACTGCTGAGATGGATGATCTGGAAGGATGCTGATTACACGTAACTGGGAGACAGAGAGAAGTCATGTGAGGGTATCTATGATTAACTTCTAATTCTTTCAGTGATTGTAAGTTTTAGGGCAGCATTTTTAGTCCTGCAATTTCACAGATTCTCACAGGAGATTTTTTTTCCCATCCAATCACTGCATTCACATGCATTCAGAAGCAGAATTTAACAGTGGAAAGCCCATCAGACTTCTCAGCAGCTTCAGAAGGACACCATCAACATGTCCATGCCCTGAGCAGGAAGCAACTGCCTGCTGCTTCCAGTTCTTGGAGAAACATCCACCTTTCTTGTCCCTCCAGGATTAAAAAATCCATTTCTGCAGAGCAAATACAACAGCTGCTGCCCAGCAGGACAGAAAATCAATGATTTGGTATGTGTGGCCAGTGATGTATTGAATTGTTGGTTTGTTTCTTGCTAATCATCAGTGTCTTCATTTGCCTTGCAAAAAACAATCCCTACATTCTCGATACTGTCGGAGTGCACTGATGCACTGACAGGCTCATTAGCACTGGAGTTTGGCAGCAGGGTGTTCTGCTGAAGTGGGAAATCATCATTACGAGCGTGAAAGATGTTACTTGATTGGATGGACTCCTGCAGCTGCACGGTCCTGTGACCCCCCTGGAGCTTGTAGGGCCCAGCTTTACACTTGTATTGGTGGGAGGGAATGAGTAGAAGGGCAGGCACACACTGCTCACACAAGGCAATCTGCCACAGTGGATGAGTACAATGACATGAGACCTGAGAAGAGGAGTGGGAGGCAAAGAGAGACAGCAAAACCAGACATAACCTCGTTTGTGATCACCAAACCCAACAGCATCCATGAAAAGAGGGAAGGTGCCACTTGAACACTGTGCATTTGGGAAGTCTGAGCAACAGACCAACTCCTGAGCCTGCCATACTGGAGAGATGCAAAGTGGTCCCAGCAAGAACCTGAGCTGACTGGAGATGGGGCCTCAGGTGGCTTTACAACGGGAGCTGAGTTTGTTCTGCTCTCTGGGTTAGATGTGAGCCATGGGCAAACCTGAGGACATGTGGCTGCATCAGCATCGTGCTGTGTCTCCTCTGGCACACCCAGGTCCCCAGCCTGGTCACACTGGGAGCTACCACACTCCCAGTTCAGGAAGACCAGAGAGCTGCAGAGCTTGTATCTGTTTGCAAAGGACTTGAAAAACACCACATGCTCTAAATGGCTGCAGCATTTGGTACCTTAGCCAAGTGCCTTTAAGCCACTCAGCACGTAGGAAATCCCCCCAGCACCTTTCCCAACTCTGGGAACCCAGTGTTTCTCAGTATTAGCAGAAGTTTAGAATAAGTTGGTATTTTTGCACTTGTGTGAAGTGCTTTGCTGATCTTCCATCTGCCTCAATCAGGCTCTTTTTGTTCTCGGGGGTGCTACACATATTCCTGTGAGTTTTCTTAGTTCAATAAGAATTATAGATTAAAAAATAAATGAATGTGTAAAGCAAATCTTAATGATGAATACATTCCTGTTTTTCTGCAATAATCCTGATTCACATTTGTGAAATGAAAACAAACTATTCAACAACTTTAACATTCTCCCGATCAATAAACTTCAGAAGACGGAAGGAACACTGAATTGAAACAAGGCTGTGCAAGCAACAAATTTTCTCTATTTTCTCTACAAGCATTCGTTTTTTTGCTCTTTTGCAAAACCAGTTATCACGAGACAGCTGATACAAATAATGAAACCAACCCTTAGATAACTACAGGGAAAATGTACAGGAGAAATTTAAATAGGAAATATGCTGAATGAGATGTTTGATTTGGAATTTATGTTATCTTAATGCATTCAATACTGAAAATATCTCTGAACAGAATGTCAAAACCTGGGGCTAATGAAAACAGAAGCGGAAGAGGAAAACAGAATCTATTTTAGGACATGTGCAGTCTTAGGATGTATTCCAAAAAACAGGTGGTATTTCATGATGCACTTCTAGCTCCAAAAAACAGCTCTGAAAGTCATTTGGACTTCCAGGTTCAGACAAGGACACCCCACAGCGGTGGTCCCTCCTCATGTGGGATGTCTCAGAGTGTTCTGTAGATTCCAGAATTACCCAGCACATGAGTGAAAGGGTGGGTTCCCAACTTGGCAGGGGGACCTGACAGGCTGCAGCTGTGGTGGGAGGGGGTGGGGGACAGCAGCTGCACTGTGGATGGAGAGCACAGAAGGTCTCCTTCACTCTTTCTCTGACCCTCTTGCTCCTTTCCTGTGGTGTAGGACTGGCCTAAGCACATCTGCACTTGAGAAAAAGGACTATTTCAGCAGCATTTGACCTGCATCTCCATAAAGGGAGATGGCGCTGGACAAATATCTCTGAAGTCATGAACTGAGCACCAGGGAGCTGTATTTCAAGAGGCAATCTGCTCCCTATCTCCTATCTTTAATTTCCATTATGAAACCCAACCACAGAGAAAATAAAGAGAGGAACTTGCCATTAATTACTATCTTGTAACTTAATAAAACACCCTCTGCAAAGGGCCCTGTGTGGCTGCAGCACACCCGGAGCTGCAGCAGCCACTTCCTGGCTCTCCCTGGGGCTGTCTGTCTGTCTGTCTGACCACAGTCTGCTGTAAACTGGCTGCAAATTGCTTCTCCCTCTCCCCAGTCTGGACAGTGGCTGCTATCTCCTCTCCCATTCCTGTGTACACACTTTTCCCACCTGGCAGTGCTGACTGACAGCATCTCCTGCTCTCCATGCTGAGGGCAACATCCCTAGGGATGGCTCCTGAGGGATCAGCTGGTGTAACCTACTCCCCCTGCCATGTTCCACTTGGTTTGCTTTGCATTTAGCCTGTCTTTAAGCACGATTCATCCTCCAGATACCTGCGTGCTGCAGTGAATGACACAAACATTCATCTGTGCACAAGAGTATTCCACAGAGCCATGTGGATATACACAGATAAAGTGCCTGACATCCTCTGGGTGCTGTATAAACTCTTGCTCTGTACTCAGATGGTTGGTGATGATTTACCTGCAATGAAGTAAATAATGTCATGCTTCTATGTCCTTTACATGGAGATACATCTTCATGTACTTTATATTAAAATAAAGGCAATATATCCTTGTATCCAGCCCCTAATAGTGCACAAATTAGGCAAAAATACAGTGGCAGAGAGCACAGCTCTAACACACTCGAGGACTGAAGCTGGTGTTGTTTGGTTTTAAGTGACAAAGTACTGACTGCCTAATCTGGCCCACAGGATGTGTGTCTTTTGTGGAAATCAAAGTATTAACCCCACCATATTTATAGCCCTATATCCTACCCAAACAGAGGCTAGGAGCAATTACTACAGACCAGAAACACTGAGAAAACTCCTCCAAGTCACACTCAGGTCCCCCAGCCTGTACTCTGTCAGTTTTGCATCAGATCCTGCTGGTGGTGATGAAGCTCCAAGAGCAGGTTAAACCAGTGTAACCAGGGCAAGAGGGACTTTCTGCTTTCAGTGCCTGAGAAAAGCATCACCTTTATTTTTCTGCTCTGCAGGGCTTGCTCTCAAGCACACTGACAACATTAAAGGAATGCATAAAGTGCCCAAACTCAGAAATTTGCCCCAGTCTGTGCAGTGTATCACAGGATGAATACCCAGTGCAGATATAACAGATACATATCTGATATAACTGCATTAAACTGCACACCTGGCCTAACTCAGGCATGTAACCTATGGAAAGAAAACCATTTCTCATCAAATAAGGCACATGGTATGCTAAATAAAATACCAAACCTAGTACATCATGTCAATATTAAATCAAATTTGCTGCATGTTGAACAGCTCTTCTGAGCAGCAGATTGAATTACCATGCACAGCTAGTGATGACAAGATTACTGTGCATTAGCCTTCATTAACTAATGTGCAGAGTTCATATATCACCTGAGTTAAAATTAATGGATGGCATGGTGAAGGAGATCTATCAATAAAAGGCAAGACCTCCAGAATGTGTAACTGCCCAATGCATTCCCTTTGATTTCCCAGAGACTGCAACCTCCCAGATGCTATTTTGTCAAATGAGATGGTTTTGTTTCTAACCATGGATAAGACACATGAGAGAAAAGATTGAAAGCAACCCTTATGGAAAATATTCCCATTGGATTAATTAAAGTTTCTACAGGACAGGCAAAGAAATGCTTTACAGAACCTGGGGGAATGGAAGCAGAGGGAGATAATTTATACCTGTACATTCAGTTTTGTTTGTCAAATTTAAAATGAATTGCATCTCCTTGCAAAAGACTGCAAAGAGATTTTGCTAGATTCACCATATCTCATTCCATCTGTACACACCACGGAAAAAGAAAAGCAGAACAAGAGAGATAGCTGCCCTGAGCATGTGTAAGCAGATAAGCACAGTCATAAACAAATGTCCCCCTCCCATCACTCTGGAATCTGAGAATCAGCCCAGCTCTTTGTAGCTCAGACAATCCCAAAGCATGCTGAGGGCTGCTTACTCCCCTCACACTGACTGCAATCTCTGCTCTCCCATCTATGCAACTTCATTTCTCCATAAAGATGGAACTTTAAAGTACACAAACAACATTTTGGCACAGTTGTGCTCCTGAAGTCTTTGTTACAATTGCTTTATAATTGCCATTTTTCTAAGCTGGTTTGATGTCCATTAGTTAGATTTAATGCATGTTAAAATAAAGAGCTAATGGGCACTTACCAGGAAGCCAACAAAATACAAAAATCAAAACTCCTTTCACTTTGCCCTTTATCCCACATGTCACTGCAAAACCACATAATCCTCTCAGTCTTCTCCTATGATATAAACAGAAAACACTAAAAATTCACCCACTTTTCACTGATAATGCTGTTTCTCTATCCAGCTTTATCTTACAGTTTATGTTTTTAAATGGCTGGTAAATGGCTGCAGAATCATTAAAGGTTGGTTAACCTTCTCAGTCTAATTTTGACCTACAAGATACTTAATTTAATCATTCCCCCATAGAAAAGGCTGGAATCATTATGTGCAGACATGTGGTGCTAGCCATGTTACATTAGATCTTCATTAGCCCACGTTAATAATGGCTTTGTACTAATGGAAACTTCCCCTCACTCCTCATTTTTTCCCCCCAAATTGGAAAGCTCACTTAGTGAATCCTTTGCATCTGATGCTAGATAGAGAAGACAGCAAGAGTTGTGGGAAGATGAAATACTGAAGAACAGTGTAAAATTTACAGCATTTCCTAAAACTAAAATTTTCCACTCAGAACAGTTTCCTGATAACCATTTCCTTCCCCACAGAGGATGGGAATCTCATGCCACTGCTCATAACAGGAACACTTCACCCTTTAGGTGATTTCACTCATTGCAAGGAGGTCTCAGGGACAGAAACACACACAAGAAAAAGCAAAGGCATCAAAACCAAGTGCCAATGACAAGTATGGTGGGATCCTGAAAAAGTCCTCAGAGTACAACTGAACTTCCTGTAGTGTTAAAGACTAAAGCATTTCATCTAACAAACCAGCATCCTCAAGTGAAAAAATTAAATGTATTCAATGGGTGATGTGAAACAATTTCACACACTCATTGTTAAGGTTTCAAATGAAATTGGGTAGCTGACCCAGCAATGGTGCTGAGTGGAGTCACAGAGGTGAACAGGAAAATGGACAAGACATCAAGATGACAGAAGTGAGTGCAAGTACTGCAGGTGTAATAAATTGCAAATATACTTAAATTAAACTGCATCCCACATGCTCTGGATAAAAAAATTGAAATAGGAGCAGCGCTTTCCTTCCGAATGATATTCTTTCCGTTGTAACTGATAGCTGCTGTCATTCTCCTTCACCATAATTTCTGTAATCATTGGCAAATTTTGACCTTTCAAGCAGCTAACCTAATTCATAACGGATGCCACTTCCTAATTAGCAGAGACATTGGATTTTCAGCTTCAGACAGGGCAAGAGCCAACCTAATGAGAATAAAGAGAGCGAGCAGGGCTGGAGAGATGACAGAGAGAGCTGAAGAGGCTGCTGTCACCCAGGACGGAAACAAGACCTCCTGATTGTTAGAAATGGAATAAATACCTCCGGAGAGCCAAGGAGCAGATGCACTGACTGCAGCACACACATGGCCCTTGCCAGATTAGGAGCTCACTCCCCTCCAGCAGCCTGAAGCTCACTGAGAGCCCCCTACCCCAGAGAAATCCCACCAGTCAAAAGTCAGGGTGGGCAAAGGCACATCCAGCCTCTGAGCAAATGGTTCTGGGTGCATAAATCCACCAGGTTCAGCTTGGCTGAGTTCCTGCAACCTCTCAACTTCCAGGGCTAATTTAAAGAAGGGGGAAAGCATGACTGCTTAGGACAAGACATCCTGAACATCCCCACTGAGCTGTGCTGAACACCCAGGTTTGATGCTGCACTGGAGTCACGAGTGACTCCAGAAACCATGCAGCCCCAGCTGCACACAACCTGACACTGACCACATCCTCCACAAGGCTGCAGTCCAAGCCCTGAATTTTGACACTAGAATACAATACAATACAATACAATATAAAGTGGGTAATATAATATTATTTTATATATGATACATTGCTATTTTATTATATATAACATACTATGCTATTTGTAACTGCTGGTTAAAAGGAGGCAGAGTGTAGGCTGTTACAGTGTTCAGTTGTAACTCTCTCCTACATTGGTGTCAGACCATGATTTCCACATTTTTTCCTTTACATCAACATGACTTTTTTTAAATTTATTTTTTTGGGGAAAACCCATCAGTCTTGGGATTTGCATTTTTTTTCTCACAGTCCTATAATTCACTTCCTTGCTCTTGGGACTGGATACTTCTGAAAAGGAAATTAAGACCACAGATTTCATAACCACTCACCTCGAAAGAAAATGGAAAGCACTACCACATGAGTCTGCAGAAAAACAATTTCTTACCTTAAAATTGTGCTTGGCTGAGCAAAAGAACTTGAGAAAGAATATTGTGTATCCTAAGTCTGTGTGTAATGTGTGAGAGAATAGAATCAGGTTGGGCAAAGCCATTTTTAAAAGCATATAAAGTGCAAGGATAAGAGCAACACCTGCCCAGGGTGCAGAAGATGGCATTGCCATAGATGAATATATTCAAGCTGGGGATGGATCCAGAAGTAATGCACCCAACCTGGGAATACCTCTGGGATGAATGGAAGAATTCACTGAGTCCTACTCTGACCCTCTGGAATATTTTACCTGCGCATGATCTCTCTGGAACATTCAGCATTTGCATTATTTTAAGTTGCCAGTGCTACAAACCAGAACGTGTGGCAGCCCCACCCATGAACCTGGTCAGGTGCACTCTTGAACTGGGACCTTCCTAAATGAAGAATTCCAAAATTAACTTACCTCCAAGCTGGAAAAAACATATTGAATGTTTTGGCTATGAGCAGTACTATGGCATTTTTGGAAGGGCTGCAGTGGCAGGAAAAGGGATTCACTCTGTGTCCTATTAATTTTTTAAAATGAGACATCTTCTCTTCAGATTTCAGGGCCTGCCAGGCAGCTACACCTGCTCTGCTCCTTCTCTGAACAAACAACCAGGCACACCAGGCATCTCCTCATGAAGTGCACTGTCAGGCTGGAAAGAGGAACAAGCCAGAACTGCAGAATCCAAATTCTCCCCATGAATATATACACAAATGCAACTATATGCCTTAAAAGATTAATTTCACATGCCTTAAATTGCAGTTTAATTTGAAAACTAATTCAGCCTCATAATTGGCTTTCTGTTCAAATCACTGAGGCTAAAGATTTAAATTCTTAATATTCAGATGACTTTCAAGTTTCTGGCCCCATCTGTGCATTAGTCCATGGTGTTAATCTCTGAGGGAATCTCTGCTGGCATAGAAATAAAATAAACAAACTGGGACACTAGTAGAATAATCAGCTTTTAAAATCCTTGGGTTTTTTTATATACTGCTTATTTTTTATGAGATTTCTTTAACTCGATTTGCCACATATAGATTTGGCTCCCAGCTATTTCATTTTTTCACGTGGCATGTTATCAACAATTATTCTATCAGAGTTCCATGGGCTCAGGAGGAAAAAGAGAAATTTTAAATTACAACATTTCTCATGTAAGAAATACTAATATTCCTTTATTTCGGAGGACTGTCTATACTCAGCAATCTTTCACACCACTCCTAAGAAGGGTGGTAGGAGTAAACTATCCTACACAGCTCCAGGAGAATGAAGGGGCTGGACAGACTTTAAAAGAAGTCAATTGGACTTGTGCTATTGACTTGAAAGGGACCAAGATGCATCCAGAGAGTTAGTGAAGTGGAAAGGATGAATGGGAATGGAAAAGGCCAGTCTGACAGGAACAAATTGTTTTGGAGAGATGAGTTAATTTTTGACAATCTTTCTGTTAAAACAAAATAGATACAACCCAGAGCAAAGCACTCAAGTCACTGCAGAGCATTTCACACTGACCTTTTCAGAACTGAACACTTCAGTTAAGTGAGACATCCACATCCTTCCACGAGGAAGGGTCTGCTCTGGTTATACCAAAACTAAGCTTCTGCAGAGATGGAAGTAATCCTTCTCCATCACACTATTGTTTTGTGATTAAATTCCCATTTCTTTTTTCATATTTAAGTATTTTCATGCCATCTTATTGAGAAATTTGTTTTTGAAATTGTAAGAGTTTCTCCAGAGAGAGCCCTCCCCAAGGAGGGGACACTGCTGGGATCCTGCACACCCAGCAGTACAAGTTCAGGGGCTTGTGCTCACAGAGGGCAAAATCCCACTCCAAGCCCCACTTCCTTCCTGCTGTAAGGAGCTGCTGTGATGCAGCTGGGAGATGTGGGCATGGAAAAGGCAGCAGAATCCTTGCAGGGCAGGCAGTGCTGGGCAGCTGAGCTCTGCACCCATCCCGCTCTGTCAGCGCTTGAAAGGCAGCGCAGCTCCAGGAGAGCTCTGCTGATTAAGGCTGCCAGAGGGAGCAGGGGAATTTCAGCTCCGGCTTGCAGCTGCATTTTTAAAACCTGGCTGTGTTCTTCACACAGAGGCAAAGTTCAAAGAGGCAGAACATTATTCAACATGAGTAAAATACGGTCTTTTAAGATACACTTTCAAACAGCGGCGCGTTAAATCAAAACAACGCGCGGAGGGGGAGAGAGAGGAAGAAAGATGGTCCTGTGGAAAAGGAAATCCTGCATCACTACTCCTGTTCTGCATTTTTTGAAGGGCCTGCTTTTACACGTTTTAAATTGTCCAGCTACTTGACCTGAGGCTAGATAAGCTAGAAATGCATTAAACTGTTTTTCCAGAGAGTATCAGAAAAGGAAAGAGATGTAATTCAGTTTAAGAGCCAGCACATCTGAGGATGTCCAGGGGCCAGCTCTCACTACAGAGAACTTCACCAAGACTGAGCTCCTGATTTCAAGAACACTATGCTATGGCTCAAGACACTATTTCAATTAAGTTATTATAATCTTAACCAGCAACAACAACCTATTATAATTAATAATACTTGATGATTTCTTTTCTATTCCTGTCAAGGGTTGCTTCAAGGTGACTTGCAGAGAGCAAGCTCCTGGGGAACCCAGGCTGAGTGCTCTGCAGGCTGGGAAGCCCCTTCACTTAAACCCCATCAGACTGTCTAATGAGTCTCTTCACATCACTGCCAGTTCTTCCAGCTCTTGGACAATTTTGTATATTTGTATTCCAGGCTAAAGCAAACTTGCTCCTGCGTGAGGCTGAGTGCCCGGCAGTGTCACACCGTGCTGCAGGCTGGAGCACGCCTCCTTCTGCCTTCCCTTTCCTTGCTTCACTCCACCCTCTTCTGCCTTGCTCACTCTTGAGTCAGTAGGTCACATCTTACTTGGCCACCCTCCATCCCTGCCCTGGCCTGGCACACTCTGCAGCTCCCTGCCAGGCTCAGAGATGAGGCCACACACTCTGTTCCAGGTCACCACACTCCGGCCCCAAGCAGGGACCAGGATGCTGCGGAGGGACAGCCCTGCCTGCTGGGCACACACAGCCCTGCCTCTGCTCCAGCCCGGACCCCAGAGTGCTGGACAGCTCCTCAGGGCCCTGTCCTGCTCACTGGAATGGGAGCTGCTCTATTGATCCCACTGGAGCCTTACTGGGGCATTCCCTGCAGCTCAAGGTCACAGTGCCCTGCTCAGCCTCTGCTCTGCAGCACATTTCTGATGGTTTTGCTCTGCACAATTTCCATGGGTAGAGCTCAAGCTCCATATATCCTTTTTTATCTGGGTTTTTTAAATTAAATCTGGGCAAAATTCCGACTGACTTCAAACAGCCACTGGCTGCTCGTTCTAGCTGCCCTCAGAGCCAGCATTTATTTGGGATACTCTGATATCTCTCATCAGAGGTGTGCAAAATTAAGAACATTGCAGATACTGTCGTAATCAAGTAATCCTGCATTTTTAATCACAGCCATTATAAATGGGCATATGGAAGATGTGAGAAATAACAATTGCACAGGATATCCAGGGAAGCATTTTCAGTCCTCAGGCATAGTTCAGCAGCACTGAGCACAGGAAAATGAATGCTGAACTCCTGTAACATATAACAAGATTTTTTGGTTTGCTTGAAGCATGGATATTCACACATATGCAGATATATTTTTTAGATGCATATACATCTCTAACTTACTGTTGAATCAGTACCGAACAATTTTGCTGTTACCTCAAAGAATATGCAGTGTCTTTCATTTCTCAACCACTGCCAGAAATAATCATGAATTCTGGTAACTTATTTCTTCTCTTGCAATGGCTGCTGGTACCTCAGTTGTTACAATATTCTGAGGCATCTTCAACTAATAAAAAAGTTTCTAAATATTTGCAAGATCTATCCTTAGCTAAATACATTGTCTGCACTTGTCTCTGCACAAAAGAGGGACACATAATTTTGAGGCAAAGGAGGAGCACGCAGACATTCCCTTTAACTCCATGACCTCTCTATCACTTTCTCAAAGGCACGAGATCATGTTTCTTGCCAAGCACACAGAATGAGGGCCTCCAATACCCAAATTCCTAGGAGGCTCAACAAAAGCAAGGAAGAGAAATTCAATACTAATAGAAACCTTTAAAAGAATACCGATTAAACAGGAGAGAGAGGAAAAAAAATCCTGACAAATACATCAAAGACAAATGTAATTGCTTTTGAATAAAAACAGATTGCTTTCTACCTTCCTGCCTTAAAGGCAAGCACTCCAGCCTGGGACAGAGAATACCAAAAAAACACTGCTAGAAGCAGAGGCACAAGTATTTTGTAGGCAAATTATCCTGTTCTATTTAATAGCTCAAAGGCTTATCTGGATTTCAGACAAGAAGAGGATGCAATTTACTGCTTCTCTGACAGATGAACAGAGCTAGTTAAAACATTTGGGAACACTTTGAATATTGATCTGTCCTCAAATAAGATGTAAGAAATTTGATTTGCTATGGAAATGTTGTATCAATCTTCAAACCTTTATATGCCCCAAAGTGGCCTTCAAATGAAAGCTGGAAAAATTCTCTGGGAAGATGTCATCAGAGCTGTCAGCTCAGGGACTTCTCACGTTCCCTCCTCCAGGCAGAACCAGGATCAGGACTTTGAAGCTGGGACATCACCACCCAAAGGAATCAAAAAGGGAGCTGTACCTATTCTTTGCTCAGAAATAATGTCACGTTCTGTCCCCACCAGGTGTCCCCCACAGCTGCCCGTCCCTCACAGTGCTGGAAGACAATCAATCAGGGCTGTGAATCACCTTGTTAAAAACAGTGCCCACCGGAGACTGCCCTGTCACACCTCCGGCAGCAGAGCCGCTGTGATAAATGTTTGCTGACACAAACCAAAGTCACGGGGTATTTAACCCCTCAGCTGGCAAACAACCAAGGAGAGAATCTAGGAAAAAAAACTCCTTCTGATTTCAGGAGACTTCCAATTGTACTGGAGACACAGAACAATTTATGTTCAAAGAATGGATACAGTCATTTTAGTTACACCCAGCAATGAGCTAAAGCAACCCTGCTCCCATATTGGGAACTGCAGGGTTACACCACACTTAAATAACAAATCAACAGCAGAGTTGGAAATAGAACATTAAAGACCTTTACAGCTCTGTTTCTTCCAAGCATATAAATGTGCTCATGTAAAAATCATCACTTTTCCCTATACAGCTTACATCCTCACTGATTTTTCACCCATAAATTTCCTGTAATTCAACTTCAGGTTTTTCCCCATTTTACCCTCTGTTAGAATAGTCTGTGGGGACAGAGGATGAGCCTGCAATTTCAATGTGAATATTCCCACTTCTGCAGATTTCCATCAGGTCCCAAGTAAGAAAGTGTTTTCTTGAGACAGACCCTTCTTTGGAGTCTGACTGGATGCCAGATATTGAGTTGGCAAATGACTGAATTAAATATCAAGGAGGAAGATATTGAGCATTTGAGACTCAGGGTCAGTGAAAGGCCACTGCCAGGCTGGCTTTCAGTGCTCTGTAATTAGAATAACAGCCCTGTACGTGTGCATTGAGTGTATGAGAATGGAAAAACTGCTGGCTTTTACAAATTCCACAGCCAGGAAGGGACCACCAGGATCCAGGTTCCCTTCATCCCAAGTCTGCACATTCTCTTCATCCAGAAAAAGATACACAATGGGATTGTTCTCACCTCCATCAGTCTTCCACCAACAGCCAGCAAGATCAAACCTCTCCCTCATGCCCCGTGTTCCCAGCAGAGCCCAAGCCACCACACCACATGAATGGCTGAACATCTGTGGAAGTTTGAAACTTTTTTGTCAACTGTACCTGGTTTAGAGCCTTCATCAACAGATCCATTATAGACTTGGTTGATGAACTCTGGCCTGTTGTCATTCATATCAATCACGTAGATGTAAAGGTCAATGGGATTCTCCACCTTGTTTCCATTCATGTCCACTGCATGAGCCCGGAGCTGGGAATGAGCACAATGACAGCAAACATCAGCAGCTGGATTTGTTGCTGAATGAGACACTGTTTTGCAAGGATTGACTTTATATCATAAATACTTCCTCAAAATTGATTGGAGCCAGTATCCAATTCCAGCAGAAAGCACTGACATGGTTTCCATCTACACTCGACTCACAGTTTTTCAGAGCTTAATATAATATTGAAATAATATTTTGAAACAGTGATTGTCAGTGGAAACACTTCAACTCTGGCGTAGTGATGCTATCTTATCCCCTTCACAGCTCATAGACCACTCTATTTTGATTTTTAAGACATATTGAACCTCGTCTGACAATCTGAAAAGCAAATTTTGCTGAGTTCCAAATAAAGTGAGGAAATGATTTTGAGTGAGAGGTTTCTTATGGGAACCTGCAGCGTTTCACACCCATAATACTAGGGATTAGTAAGTGAAGAGATTCCAGCATGATCTTAGCAATGTTTATTCTTTGTTTAATCATGGTCTCCAGGAACAGCAACAGCTACCGACCCCATTGCTCTGCGCACCAAAAGACATTTAAAAAGTCCCTTTCCTTCAAATAATGGGAGCCCCCATGGCACTAAGAATGCAATTTCCTCAGGCTTCAATAAAATACCCAGTGCTGAGGCATTTCAATAACCAGAGCCACGGTGTTAAGCCCTCAGTTAAACTGGAACTGCAGCTCTATCTTATTAGCAATAACCATCAGTAATAATGCCCAGAAACAAGAGCATCTGTTTTCTGAACAAAAGAGACAGATACAGCATGTCAAAATGAGTAATTAATAAAACGAAGCAATCACAATAGTCTGGAACAATCAGTAACCAGGTGAAAAAAATGGATAGCTTTGTCATTAGAGGGAACAGATGGCTACTGTAAATGGTGTGTGGCTGCACGGCGTCGGGAGAACGCCGACAGCGAGGGAAGGCTGCACGGCCCCCGACCCGGCTGGCACTGGGAGGCTCTGCCTGCCTCTGAGTGCTGCAGATTTTGGCCACCATCCCTCTTCATCTCAGCCCCTGTGAGCACTGCTGAACCTCCACCCCGTCACAAGAACTGGGGACGGCACTCGGGATGGCATCACATCCCACAGGGCTGGTGGGCTGGGGAACAGAGGCTTCAGAGGATGCCAGCTTCAGAGTCACACAATGGGCTGGGCTGGAAAGACCTTAAAGCTCATTTAGCTCCAACTCTGTCACAGACAGGGAGCCTTCCACTGGACCTGGGTGCTCCAAGCTCCATCCAACCTGAACACCTGCAGGATGGGACAGCCACAGCTCCTCTGGGCAACCTGTTCGTGCCAGGGCTGGCTGGGAGATGGGGCTGAAGGACAGGGACACACCAGCTCTGCCATCCAGCAGGATGGAGGCCTCTGGTCCCTCCCAGCAGTTCCCTACACTATCAGGCTGCTGCTGGGAGTCAGAGCTGACTTTACTGGGAGGTCTCCAGCTCCTCTGATGCATGACAAATAAATGTGCTAATTGCATTAGCCCTGGTTCCTGTCTTTCACTCTCGCTGTGCTGGTGATTGATGCAACTTTCCCCTTCATGTATGGTGCTCAGAAGTCCAGAGCTTAACAAAAGGACCTGCACACCATTAGGATGGGCTGGATTAACATTTAATCAAGCAAAGAGAACAAACTACCACATGAAATGAGCTGGGAGAAAAACACTTTTTTTTTTTTTTCCAAAGGAAATTAAGCAGCACGTTTTCTTTAAAGCCTGAAGAAGTCCAGCTTTGCTTTCAATACAGGGTGTACCATTTGTGTTTCATGACTTGCAATGCTCTTAATATCTGCATTTCTTTCCTACATAGGAACTGCTTTGGCTCCCACCTGTTGAGCTATCCTTCATCATGTCAGATGTAGCAATTCAATAACTTTACAGTCAGAGGTCAGACTGTCTTTGAAAAAAAGTAATTCAGAGCTAAAATTAAAGTTATTATCTTCAAACTGAGGCAGCACTGGGCTCTCTCTTACAGCATTTCCAGCAGCGGAAATGGCTCCATTCAGAGATAAAGCAGAGAGCAAAGCTGGTATCTCCCCCCTCAGATCTGACTCTCCCCCTGCAAATTTTTAATTACATTCGATAGCTTTTGTTTGAAATCTCCAGGAGTAAGGGATTTCTCAGCAATGCACATCTATCTGCTTGTTGCACTCACTGAGCACATGTACCCATCAGCGCATTACTGCCTGCACTCCAGGCAAAAAAAATTCAATAAGCAAGACTGCAGGGATCTCATCAAACCTGTGGTGACATGCTCAAGTGCCCTGAGCCCAGCACCAGCTCTGGGCCAAGCTAGGGAGGCACACTGGGAGGCAGGGCAGGGCTGGCACACTGGTGTGGTCACTGGTGTCCTGGCTCAGCATCTGCAGTGCCAGGAAGATGGCACCCTCTCTCTCCTGCTCCTTTTTTTTGGCCTGGCTTCAGTGAACATTTCTACTTTTTTCCTTTTGTGCTTCTTTCAGCATTCACTTTCTCTGCCTGTTCTCTCTGAACACCTCCCATGTGCCAATGCCTCCATATCTCCCACAACACGTGGCTTCCCTGTGGCCAGTGCCAGCTGTGGCAAAGGGAGAAGGGAGTCCTGAGCCACAGGGCTGAATTTCAACTCAATGGGAGCTCTTCTTGCTAAAAACCATTCTTTGTTAAGAGACAATTCCTCTTTAGAGACCATCCTCAGCAGAGAGAGCCAAGGAAGGAGGGACTCCAAGGGGTCAATCTGTCTGCTGGGAAACTGGCAGGATCTCCAAGGCAGATCTATACTACATTTCCCTTCCTTAATTCATCTTCTCCCTCATTCTTTTGTCCAATTTTGGTATTCATGAGGCATCCTCAGGCTGGACAACACACTTTGCTCTGGAGCCATTCCTCAGTGGCTGAGATGGGGCTCATCTCTGTGAGCATCACCTGGGCCACAGGACACATACCAGACATGGGGCACTCACAAGTATTCAAATGGGAGCTGGTGGGTGCCTGAAGAGACAGCTTAGAAACATTTATAAAGTTAGTTTGAAATATTTACATTTTCCCCAAGAGGAAGAACATGACAGGAGTGAAGAAGGAATAAAATGAAATTAAATACCTTGCAAAGGATTCTGAAAAATTAATACACGTAGCCAACTAATCTCTAGCTGATGCATCATCTGCTGTACCAGCCAAGGAGCTGGCTCGATATTCTTTAACAAATATTGTTTGAAAGTGTGACAATTATTGCTATCATATTCAGCAGCAGCTACCACAGGTCTCTGAGGTTTTCCTACTGACAGTTTCCAGTGTAAATGTAGCTGCTGGCATACAAATGATTTGGTATCATGATTATTGATTACACTGGAGGCTGGTGGTATCTGAAGGTAGTTAGTCAAAGTCAACACAGCAAATTGTGTTAAATATGAATATTACTGAGGCACTAATACTACTAATACAAATATACATTATCAATCAGTGACAGAGCCTTTAAGGAATAAGCATACAATGTCATGCCTAATTTGTGTGCTCTTAATTGTGATTAAAAGTTCAATTTAGAGCATTGTGACACAAATGGCTGGCATTATTCAACGTGGTTCAAAATACTGGAATTATCCTTTAATTTGCAGTCAAATTGTTTTGTTCCTTTGCATTTAAAACAACTCTGTCAGTCTATAACCCACCTGTTCTGCTCCAGCCATTTCTGAGGCAGTATTTCATCAGCCTGAAGCTGACAGTGCATACATGTGTCTGGAACTGGATTAGGACTTGCTTCAAAGTTTCCCTATAATGCATATTACTTGAGTATCATAAGCAATGATTACTTACTGACATGTTTATGCTGATGCCTTTTGAAAACAGAGCTTGAAAAACGTCTTGGAAAACTAAGCTACCAATTTTCTATCCCTTGTACTTGCCAGGTCCAACTGCAGCTTAATATGAAATTGGTGTCTGGATCAGAAAAGACATTCAGAGCCACTAATTCTGTCAGCAGCACAAACGGGACCTGGGGAGTGCAGCTAAATAAGGCCTGGAGAACTCATGCATATTAAATAGCACTACCTGCTGCAACTTCCTTGGCATGCAGGGAACATTTCAGGGGCTGACTGCAAGGGGAGATGCAGTGAGAGGGCAGAGAAATGTGGGGGATGTGCCCCATGGCTGTCTGTCCCATGGATGTGGGTCCCTTGGCTGTGTGCCCCTTGGCTGTGTGCCCCATGGATGTGTGTCCCTGGCTGTGTGTCCCATGGATGTGTGTCCCTGGATGTGTGCCCCATGGCTGTGTGTCCCTTGCTGTGTGTCCCATGGATGTGTCCCTTGGCTGTGTGCCCCATAGATGTGTGTCCCTCGCTGTGTGTCCCATGGATGTGTGTCCCTGGCTGTGTGTCCCTGGCTGTGTGTCCCTTGCTGTGCGTCCCTGGATGTGTGTCCCATGGCTGTGTGTCCCTTGCTATGTGTCCCTGGCTCTGTGCCCCATGGCTGTGTGTCCCTGGCTGTGTGTCCCTGGCTGTGTGTCCCTGGCTGTATGTCCCTGGCTGTGTGTCCCATGGATGTGTGTCCCTGGCTGTGTGTCCCTGGCTGTGTGTCCCTGCTGTGCTGGTGTGTGTCCCTGATGTGTCCCATGTGCTGTCCCATGGCTGTGTGTCCCTTGCTGTGTGTCCCTGGCTGTGTGTCCCTTTGCTGTATGTCCCTGGCTGTGTGTCCCATGGATGTGTGTCCCTGGCTGTGTGTCCCTGGCTATGTGTCCCTCGCTGTGTGTCCCATGGCTGTGTGTCCCTGGCTGTGTGTCCCTTGCTGTGTGTCCCATGGCACTAATGACACCAGGGTGGCTCCCAGGACAGCACTCAGTGCCACCTGTGCAGTTCCACACCACAATGTGGGGTTGGTTTAGTGGCTGCAGAGCCCTTTTTGCTTTTCTCTGCTGGCATTTTCAGCTGACTCTGCGTCTGGGATGCCTGCAAGGTCCCTGGGGAGTTTGTGCTCTGGTTTGGAGTGCAGACACAAACAGATGAGGCCAAAAGACAGCTGAACTTGCTATCACCAGCACACACAGCACCTGGGCAGGGGCTGTGAGTCCCAGAGGCACATACATCTCTGCATAACTCAAGCACAGAATGATCCTCCCCTAAAAGTTCAAGAATGATCACAAAAACAGGGGAAGTTCTGCTGCAGAACTCCTGATCTAATTAGAAAAAAATCTGTTTCACCTTAGGGAATGAGGCAGGTTTCATCAGACAAATGGCTTGCTGAATGCAGGGAGTGTTAAAACACTAGTATTTTAAAAATGGTAGTCCTGAAGCAATACAGATAATTATGCATAAGAAAATATGTGTTGAAAATGTGGGAGTTAATGAAACAGAACTCTTGATATGTAGCCTTACAAAGACTTGCAAATTATTGTTCTTTCTTTTATAATTAGTTTTTAGATTACCTGGGAACAAAAGCAGCAAGGACTACACTCGAGAGTGACAGAGATGCTGAAAGGATTTGGGTTTTTTTGGGGCTGCAGAAAACCTGAAGCTGTGTAAATGCACCCACCTTCAGCTGGAACACAAGGCTGCATCAGACACAGAACCCTTGTCCTGCTGGGTCAGAGGGACCAGTGGTGCCTTGCAGCTCCACTGACATTCTCACTCAAGAGCAAAGCTACTAATTCAAGCTGAAGGAGACCACAGCAGATCTCAAACAAGTTTAAAGGTGGCCAAGCTCTGCAGTTCACATCCAAGCTGCACCTCAGTCACTGCTCTTCCAGCACTCAGTTCAAACCTGGCTACACATTGCCTTTTCTATCAGATAGAGACTGGGCTCTCTGAAGTGGCATAAATTCACTGACTTCTTCAAACCCTCCACTAGCCAAAACTTTGGACTTTGTTTTCTTTCTGGAAATGGGCCAAATTTTTTCTCAATTTCAGCACTGTAAGTTTCTGCTCCAGCGTGTGGGTCATTGCTTTGTGCATGGTGTATTTATAAAGGCTTTGTAAAGAGTTAGTAAATGAACAACTGATGGTTCAAGAAATCATCAATCCACTGCTACTGAGACTGAAGGATCTAAAGGTCATTTACCAACACAACTTATAATCCTCTTCATCACCTTCTACTCTTCTCCTAACAAAGATTTTTCTATCATTCAGTATTCCTGTCTATAAGGTCTCATAACATACTCATCAGTTATTCTCTCTATAAAATACATCTTCCTGTAACCTTCAGAGTATGAATATGCTTATTTACATATGGATGCCACTAGTTCAAGGTTTCTGTGAGGCACAGCAAAGGTTGGAAATCCTGTGGTATGTACAAGGCAGATTCATCCCACCACCTTTGACAAGGCAAGAATTCAATTTGCTGAATTCACTGTGACTGGCAGGTTCAGTTCATTTTTAAGGGGCAAAGGGTTTTTTAGGATGGAGGACAAAATCTGTTTCATCTCATGTTTTTGACTGTGAGTGTCTGATCGCAGACATCACAGCGGCTCCATCAAAAGTCTTAACATTTTTATTATTGACTAGACTCTTATAATAACCTGGCACTGCTGAAACAATATCAACAACACTGAGATGACACATACTTTATCTCAAATATTTCTTCTCCAAAACAACCTCTCTTCATATTTTCCTAGGCACAACAAACAAAATAATTGTTCTTGTTCACAGAGTATAAAATAATTTTTCTTCAGATCTCCTTTTACCCAGGGGAAATCTCTTTTTCCACCCAACTAAAGAGGTAATCTATTTTCTTTATCTTTCCACCCCAGCCCAGAAGCTGTGTCAACATGGTTAACTGGATACCTGATAAAGCTGACAGCATGTGCATCTCCGACGGCGCCGTTCGGGACGCGGTGTCACTGCAAGTGACCCGTGCGCTCCGCCGGCACCACAGCACCCCTGGGAAGGGCTAAGGCTGATGGCAACCCATGAAACAGCCTTTCACAACCACTCCAGCAGACAACTGGAGTGCAGATGCAGAAAATGTTTGAAATTTTGCAGGGCTATCATGCAAGGGGCAACCTATTCTTTTAGCAATTTGTGGGACTGGATGTGCTGTGCAATTACACTGTGCAATAGAGGAGCTGGGATTT
Organism: Serinus canaria; assembly: GCF_022539315.1. Classification (NCBI taxonomy): domain Eukaryota; kingdom Metazoa; phylum Chordata; class Aves; order Passeriformes; family Fringillidae; genus Serinus; species Serinus canaria. The sequence goes on from NC_066333.1 coordinate 10,433,712, forward strand.
GTATCAAAACATAGCAGTCAATTACACTGTGAGCATTCTGCAGGTAGAGCATTTTATGAACTAGGATAGCACGAGGCACCATCACTTTTGAGTGTAATTAATCTTAATTAATTCCCTGATATTTAATATTAGCCTATCTATATATTTAAAAACCTATCTGACACACCCCCATCATACTGCCTGAACATCTCCTGGTGAATTAAAGTGAAAAATGACTATAGCAATTATTGCATGTTTAGATGCAGTAATGATTCTTAAATTAGTAATTTCCCAAGACATGCTAATGTAGCAACTGGCTTCTCATGGTTTTGGGTGGTTCAGTCTACACATAAATTTGCATGGATTTAACAAGTAGTGTGAAGTTGCACCATTTAAAACAAATGACTGTGTCTGAAAAAGACATCAGTTTATCTCCACTTTCATATAATCACAGAATTGTTTAGGTTGGAAAAGCCCTCTCAGATCAAGTCCAACTGTTCCCCCAGAACTGCCAAGCCCATCACTCAACCATGTCCTCAAGTGCCACATCTACATGGCTTTTGAAACTCTCCAGGGATGGTAACTTCACCACAGTCCTGGGCAGCCTGTGCCAGAGCTGGACAGCCCTATTGGGGAAGAAATTTTTCCTAATATCGAACCTCGATTTCTCCTGGCACAGCTTGAGGCTATTTCCTCTTGTTCTGTCACTTCTTACTTGGGAGATGACACCAACCCCCATGTGGCTACAACCTCCTTCCAGGGAGTTTAGTGATGAGGTCTCCCCTGAGCCTCCTTTTCTCGAGGCTGAGCCCCCCACAGCTCCTTCAGCTGCTCCTCATCAAACTCCCTCTCTCCACCCTTCCCCAGCTCTGCCATCCTTCCCTGGACATGCTCAATGTGGTGAGGGGCCCAAAACTGACCCCAGATTTGAGGAGTGGCCTCACCAGTGCCCAGCACAGGGGGACAACCACTGCCCTGGGCACTACTGCTGATCCAGGCCAGGTGCCATTGGCCTTCTGGCCACCTGTGCACATCTGGCTCACGTTCAGCTGCCACCACCCAGCACCTTGCATTACTTGGTTGATTTAGCATGCCCCTCCCTGAACCCAGCAATTCTGCTTTGAGCTTGTGAGCCCAGCTGCAAGTCAGGACGTTTGATGCTCACGTGGTAGGAAGCTCTTTCCTCCCTGTCCATCGGGCGTGTCACGTACATCCTGCCAGACACAGGGTCAATGTTGAAGACCTCCATGGGCGGCTGGTCGGCTCCCACTCCAGTGATGCTGTACCTGATGTGGATCTCCTTGTCCTTATCGGAACGGATCTGGAGGAAATAACACAGACAGGAATCCATAAGCTCTGCACAAAAGCCAGACGGATGTTTAAGCGACTTTAAAAGATCTGAGCCTGAAGGCTGCAGAGATGTCACACCACTGTCAGTCCTGGCAAGGGAGCTGAATGCCAAAGATTTGGTGAAAAGCCATGAAAAGTACATTCCACAAAGTTTCAGCTCTTTTGCTCCTTTTTAATTAATGAGAAATCGTTGAAATTGTGACTTTTCAAGTGAGATGTGGAATAGCCTAAAATGCACAAAACCCACTGTTTACGTATTACTGAAACCCTGCTCTCCTGAAAGTGTCCAAACTTTTTTAGCCATACCCAGAGTCTCCCAGTCATTAATCATTTCTGAAAATGCTGTCTGCAAGCTCCCCCACTGTATTCTCAGTCCTGGTGACTGTGCACAAAAATACTCCCATGAAATTCAAAGAACGGGGCTGTTTGCTCGTCTTCGTCCAACCCTGCTGGCTTGACAAGGCCAGGCTAAGAATGCCCAGTGGGATGTTACCATTTCATGTGATTATTTGTTGAGGAAAAGCATGTTTTGGACGCTGTTTCTGAAAGCCCTTCCCTCCTGCACCTTGAGAACAACACTACAAGCAGAGTACAGCACAGTGAGTTCCAGGAACCTTGGATACAGGGCTGAGGAAAAAAAGAAGGGAGGTTAATATGTTGTCCTAGCAACCCCGACTATCTCTTTAAACACAAATTTAATTTTCTGATCAAATGCTGAAAGAAGTTCTTGCAACAGCATGACTATTCCCGAAAGAAAGTGCAAGGTACAAATAAATTACCACCCCCTGCACCATCACAAAGTGTCTTGGCACTGTAAGAAGCGATGTGCATAAATTTTTCCCTAACAGGTCTATGAATACAACGAAGCAGTGGGAAGATAATAGAGCCCTCGTAGCTGAATGCACGTTGGCATCTCTGCAACAGCAGCTGTACCTTCAGAGGGGCCTGAGTAAACTTAGTGGGGTCCTCTGTCCCCCAAACTGCCTGGATTTGGGGAGAGAAGGTAATTTCCCATGGGAAGAGGAGGTGGCTCTGCTTGTCAGGCAATGGAATTGAGATGGGGCTGTGGGCTGCTGCACACTCCTCCCATATGTGACCTCCTGCTATCCCTTCCTCTCCCGACACAGGAGGCTGACAAGACGCTGAAGCTGTCGGTGCAGGGCAATATCAGATCCCTGGCTCCCAGAATCTCCTTTGATACCTTTGTCCAGATCATTACCAAGTTTGTACACTGTTTTCTTTGTACTTCCCCCACCAAGCTGTCTGCTCCTGCTAATGGCTAATCATGTCAGTAATTCCAGGCACTGCCAGGATTGATCCGCGCGGCACCTGCGCCGCTGGAGCTGCAGGTCAGGGAACAGACACAGCTCCATTTGTCTTCTCTCCAAAGGATTCACTGCTTGTTACACTGTTAGCACTGAGAAAACTGACTGGACTTACGCTGGTATAGTCACTTAAAAGAGGGCCTGGGGACACTCAAAGTGCCCTCATGCTGCACAGGAGGATTTGTCCAGATTTATGTGGGACTAGTGGGTATTTGGATGAAAGACCCAAGTAGAGAAGTCATGAATTCACCTTTCATTTGCGAATCTGTGGGTGAGGAAGGGTGTACTAAAATCAAGCATTGCTTGCACAACTGTGGTTCCAGTTTGACAGCTGAAGATCACAGTCCCCATTTTCAGAAGGTCAGCTCTGCCCTGCCAGAGGGAAGGGCTGGAAATCGAGCTGGTGGCAATGTCTGTGCAAGTGCACAGCTCACACCAGGGAGCTCATCTCCAACCCACTACACCCACAGCTGGAGCCAGGCTTTAGGTAAGTGGAAGCAGGAAGACACTGCTGGACCTCCAGCTTTGAGCCAGGGTGGGGCTCCCACCGTACAAATTAAAAAGGATAATGTGGGACACACAGCTGTGTGCCTTTATCAGTGCGTCTGCACAGCTCCAAACAAACTATAATGTAAATTTACCCTCAAAAGAAGTGGAAAAAACCCAAAACAACCCAACAAAGGTATTTTGCACTTCTACCCAGCCCTGGCTCAGCTATGGCTGTGCTTGAGCACAAACACCAAAGAGCTAAGCAGACACTCCAGGGAACCAAAATGGGAGCAGTTTTAACCCAAATCACAGAAGGGAAGAGCCTGTTAGTGGACATTTTTCTGCTCTATTTCCTGTTGCATATAGTACCCAGATCCCATTGTGATAGAAGCATTAGAAATGCATAGAGAGAGACAGAAACAGGGAAAAGGAGCCTGGATTTAAATATTCAGTGCTAAAGGCACTACATTTTATTTTTGGGAAACGCAGATAAACAGAAGCTCTCAAAGAAAGCTATGTACAGTTTAATAAAGTGCACGCTATAGGATGTCCTTGCAGCACTTTTATTAGCATTAATAGGGTCTAAGCTGTCTGTATGTAAATCATTGCAGATCTAGGAGATGAAATATATCATAAGACCCACAGCCAATTATACTGAGAGAAATCCATGAGCTAATTATACTGCATTGAGCAAAACAAAGATGGGGGAAATATACTGCAAATATTCAGCAAAGACTCGTTATTTGCTGTTAATTGCAATCATAGCACAAGGGTTTGCCTGCTACCTACACCTAAATCCATTTCCAGTAAATATACAAGGGTGTGAAGTGTTCAGAAAAAAAATAATGTAAGAAGAAGCACTTGTCACAAAAAGTTGCAAAGACCATTGTCAATGAAGCATAGTACATTTTACTGCCAGGGAGATATTTATCACACACATGCTTTTCATTTCGGAGCATATAATTTTAGCCTCTTAATGAGATTAAAAAATAATAATAAAAAGAATTTTTTCAGTAATCCTGTAACATTTTGACCAAAGGTTTCATTTGCCTAATTCCCAGGGTGCAATTTATTAAATCTTGTTGAGAAGTTAAGAACATTATCTGAACACAATGCAAGGTTTACTCTTTGTTGAAACGGTTCCTGGAGCAGTTTACAATAATAGTAGTAATAATAATAATAATAATAATAATAATAATAATAATAATAATAATAATAATAATAATAATAATAATAATAATAATAATAATAATCCTCCCTCTCTATTCCCAAGGAGCTCACTAAATCAGGAATAAAAATTACATCTTGGGGGAAGTTACTGATTCAGAAGGGAGTGACTTTTTCCTTCATTTAGCCTGGGAAGTGTGAAGATGGTAACAGATCCATATGATAATCTGACTGGAGAACATACACATGAATTTTCCTTTCATTTATCTCTCCTTTTATAATGCAGTCAAGAGGTATGCAGGGCTCTGGGTTACAGAACAGATGGCAGAGGGATGGTTTTCCTTAGCTGCATTTATACATTTTTTACTCGGAGAACCCTTGGAGCTTTGAGCTTCTCCAGTGCCTGGCATGATACAACTCTGCATATGATGATGTGAGCAGGATGAATGATGATGGCTGATGACTGTCATAAAAGGAATTTGCTTGCAAAGCAGCTTTTATGCTCTAAAAAGCCCCTCTGGGATGGAGCTTGGAGTGGATTGATTCACTGGTGAGGGAAAATGTCCCAGATCAAAAGGCAATTTATGTTGGAAGATGCAATCCCTTGTTTCCATCCTACCTCGTGAACACAGGTAGCATTTCCATGCAGGAGCCCTCACCAGCTCTGACAGATACAAATGGACCATCTGGAAGCTGTGGGAGCAGCCCCAGAGCCCCAGAGGGAAGCTGCAGCAGAGCCAGGCCCCTCTCTGGAGCTGCCATCCCTCTGCCTGGCTGTGGCCAGCAAGGACAGGGTGGCCTTGCAGCCCACAGTCAGTGCCTGGGGCTCAAACCACTGAGGCATCACCCAAAACACTGCAATGTGAGCTCAGAACCAGAACATCCAGAGCCTGACTCAGCCCTTGCTCCTACAAAGCAACCCCAGAAACAGGAGGAATGGTGCAGTTTCACAAGATGGGCATTTTCCACTGCAGGCTCTGATCTAATAATGAAAATGTTTGAAAATGAACATTACAATACAGGGCTAAGCCCTTCCAAGCTGGCCTCTCCTCAATGTCACATTTAGGCAGAAAAGCAATGTTTGTGGCACAGGATTCCATCCTGCTTTTACAGATAACATCTTAGGGATGGTGCATCTCCATCAGGATTCACTGGGAAGCAAAACCATTCCCACAAACTTTACTGGTGAACAGAATTTCAAGGGGTGAGCTCCTCTAAGGTATCAGATTTTATCACTGTTTCTCTTCTGCTGCTCCACACCCTTGTGCTCTCAGCACTGCCCTTTCTTGCTGCAGGGGTTTGGACTCCCAAGCCCTCCTCCCTTGTCCTGGCAGTGCCAGAAGCCACCAGAGATCCCTGCAATGCTCCCATGCCAGGAGCAGGGCTGGTACAGAGCATGCAAAGCTGTGTGGTCAGCAGACTGCTGGGCACCAGTGAGACCATCAATTATACAGTTTTTGGAGCACGACATTGCCAGGAAAAGAAGTGTTCCAATGGAGACTGTTTAGAGAGCAGTAAAGAAAATGCCTGGAGGCCCAGGAAATGGGATGTGTGAGGAAAAGCTGAATGAACAAGGACAACTGAGCCTGCAGAAGAGAAGATGTGACTGTAACAACAGTACTCCTGTACCTAATAAACTATATTTAGAGAATTTCATAAGGTGCTGTGGTCTGGGTTCTGCCCATCCCTGCACTGTGCCTGGAAATGTATCTGGAGAAAGCAAAGCAGCACATTTATCCTCTGTTGCATTTTCCTCCCACGGAATGAACCAGAAAATAAATTTCCTTTGAAGTTCTTTGTCTTGCTCTACAACATATGGAGTCAAAAATGCCCTTCAAAAAACACAGTTTACCAAATCTCCCATGGAATAGTATGCAACATTTGCACTAACATGACCTGGGGATACTTAGACTCGATTTTTTTGTTTTATAAAACCCATTATAATTATTAATGAACACATAAAATAATGTAAATGATAAGCAGTAAGCGTCTTTTATTATTAAGCTCTTAGCTATTTTGCCCATTAAGAAAACCAAATTAAAATAATTGAAGATTATAATCTGTCATGCATTCAAAATGCTCCATAGAAATTCAGGCAGGCAAACATATTCAAAGCCTTTAAAAGAGCACACTTAAGAGTCAGTCTAAGCATTCCAGGATTGGCTCATTAATTTTAGTGGAAATATTCTAATTCAACTACTCTTACTGTTTATTGAAATCTTTGCTAAGGACTTATTTATTTTTAACTGAATTTGCAATATGTTTCGGACTCATTTGTATAAAAGTTCCTAACTCTTATTTCACAGTTGTTTTAGAAGCCAGTAAAGAGACACATCTCTAGCCCTGTATTTCCAAACAAATTACTGCATGTTGCTGAAAGAATCACATATGGTTTCAATACAAAGATGCAAAAGTCAAGCAGAGAAAAATTAAGACAGATTTGGAGACCCAGCCAGGTGAAGGTAACATTTAACTTCTGTCTCCTTTTATCACACCTGCCAATGACCCCAAGCTATGTCCTAGAAGGAAATTAAAAACCAAAAACCCAGAAGATCCTCTAAAACACTTCTTTCTGTCTTCAGAGGAAACCCTCTCTTCTGTGCCTTGCAAAGGGGATGCTTCAACATGGCAAGGATGGTTTGCAGGAACTCAGCATTTTCACTAACCCCAGCCCTGGGTTTAGCAGCAGCTTGCCCTTAAGTGCTCATCCACCCCTGGACAAAATGACCACTGACTGAGCCAAGTGTTCATTTACAAACAAGGTAAAGCAGGGAAAGATCTCTACTGGCAAAGAAAGAAAGGATGGAATTGCACATTTTTACTTGGGGACTTCTTTCTTTCCTCAACTGGGACTGGTTTCATCTCACACATGATTTTCTAGAAACTTTGTATCTGGTCACAGGTAAAAAGAAGAGAAGAAAGTCTTTCAAGGGTGAAATCCATCCTCCTGAAGGCTTAAGGAGGACAGATTTCCTGGAAGAAGTGGTTTTCTCTTTCCACCAAGAGAAAGAGAGAACCAAGGACTACACCTAGACTAGAGACCAAATTTTCGCATGGTTGAGATTGACTGCAGAGAGCTTAAGTTTCTTCCTCTTTAAAATACAAATCCAAAGCCAAACTATAAAATGTTCCCTTTGCCCCAACAGCTGGATCTTTCCCATGTCAGGTTAAATCTTCCAGCTGAAATCTGTGCAAAGTGATTTCTAATGTTATTTATTTTGATGACAAGACAGAGTCCAAGTAGTGCTCCAGAGAGATTCAAGCTGTCATTTAAGCCATTAATGTAACTGATGATGCAGCCTGCATTAAAGAAACCAAGCTATGAGATGTTTGAACCCAAAAGAGAAGAACCTCTCCTGTGTGCCTGGCTTGTTCTGTGGTACCTGCAGAGGAGCCCAATCCCATCCAGCCCTTCCCATCCAGCCCTTCCCATCCAGCCCATTCCCATCCAGCCCTTCCCATCCAGCCCTTCCCATCCAGCCCTTGCCATCCAGCCCTTCCCATCCAGCCCTTCCCATCCAGCCCATTCCCATCCAGCCCTTCCCATCCAGCCCTTCCCATCCAGCCCAATCCCATCCAGCCCTCCTGCTCCTTACCAGGAGGATTTGCTTCCTCTGCACACACCCTGCGAGTGCTTGGCTGAGGTGCTGCACCAAATGTTCAGCTGCTGACAGCCCCCAGCATTTCACAGGTCATTTGGCTCCCACATGGCTCCCTCTGTCCAAGGGCTCCTCTCCAACCCTGCTGCTCCCTTCAGGCCAATTACATCCACATGGACACATTCCTCTGGAACCTTCCCTATGCCCATGGGTAGCTCTGATGGTTTTCACTCCTTTCGCTTCCAAGTGTTTTTAATTGTTTACCAGGATTTTCCTCCTCTACCTGGATGAAAATGTAACACTGAGCAGATGGAGAACAGCATATCAATGAGGCTCAATAAGGAGCTGGTCATGCAGTGGGAGAGAATTTCTGCCTGCAGCTCAGGCCAGCAACTGTGTGTGACCCCATGCATAAGCACAGGATGAAATTGAAGTTGTCAGACTCCCAGTCTAATTCAAAACTACCACTATTCTGCTTGGGATAAAAGTGAAATAACAAAGCTTTTGCCTAGAAAACCAAATTCTGCACATGATGAGATGACACACTGCAAGCACAGAGCACCTGGTGTGCAGCAGTGCATCCAGGCCAAGGATTTGCTGCAGCTTGACTCTACTTTCCTACCTGCTGAAACAGCAAAGAATTTATGGTTTAGCTTCAGTTATCCTGACACAAAAAGAATGAAGTCTGCAGGGCTCAGGGGGGCAATCTGCTCTGTGTAACTCTGCAGCTGGTCAAAGTTTCTGAGTGGTGACCTGGGACTGCCAGAAGCTCATGTCAGGTCTCTGTCTATCAGTGAAAAACTCAGTAAACTGCAATTTGTTGCATGGTCTTTGTGATTAAATAATTAAGTAATTATTTATCTCTCCCACTCACAATTATAGAGGTCAAGAAGCCAAGTTCCCATATCAGGAAGTGGCCAATGCTAATGGATCTTCCCAATCTAACAGTAATTGATATGGCAGAGGCATTTCTAAAGCAATATGTGCCTTTCTTCAGGCCTTTTGCAGCCTGAGAACTCCACTGTGGAAATGCTTCAGACTGTAGCAAGGCATGAGAGAGGGAGGAGAGAAGCTCTGATGGGAAAAGAAGATTACAGAACACCTCCACGTGACCAACATCTTATCACTGCCAGAACCTTGATAGCAGAAGCAACAAAACTAATTTTTACTACTCTTTCCCTTATCTCTCTTGCAAGAGAGCAGATTCTTCACTGCAGTGACTGAAGGCATCCCAGTGGAGCTGATGTGCCGCTATCAGGTGAATTTTGGCCCTGAAGAACTGAGGCAGGTTCCTACTGTGCAAGATGCAAGGGGCTGATAACGCCTGGCTGGGATTTGAACCAGATGCACAAACCCTCCTGTGCTGCAGAGGATGCTCTGTGAACAAAGGTGAGAGGAAATACATCTGAGAGTTCAAAACACACTGTTCTTACTCCTCTGACAGAGGAGTTGTGACAGGCAAGAGAAGATCATCCTTCACAATCTCTTTAAGAAGGGCTACCCACTGTTTCTTTGCAGAGGGCACCATCCTGCAGCACCTTCGTGCAGCTGACCCCACTGCTGCCTGGGATGGCTAAGCCTAAATGAAGACAAAGTCAAGAAAAACAAATCATGGCAGTGGGAATTTGTCCTCATTTCTTTTTGAAGCGAATCTCTCCTGAAGCCTTATGTCCTTACATCATGTCTGCCACAAAGCAAGCCTGGCAAAGAGAATCCAGCACCTTTCTGGGTAAAACTGAGCAGGAAACTCGAGTGCTCAGTGCAGAAGATAAATAAGGGTAGCAAATATTGACCTGCACAGGAGTAACCTGATCACTGTAACTAACGATTGAGCCCCTCAGCTGATATAAATCAGTGTGGACTCAGTAGCTTCAAAGAGAGGCACGTTAATTTATTTCATCTGAAACTCCAGCACATGGCATTTAAAAATTTAGCTGCACAGCAGAAGAACAAGTGAAGAATGATCTTCACTCGACCCACGAGCAGCATTCCTCTTGGTAGGACAGTGAGCTCAGACCCAGGGAGCAAGCATTCAGGGGAGAACAAGCACACTGGTGTCCTCAGGAAGGAAGTTTTTCCCAGACTCAAGGGATATAATTGGCCTTAGTTGTGAGACCTTTGCTTTTGTAGAGAGCTTGGCTTTCCCAGAGCCATGCACTGAACTCCCAGTGGCATGATGCCTACAGATATCCCTGATCATGGTGAAGTGGTGCTGTGGCATGATTGTGAGTGCTGCCCTCAGCATAAAATAAAGCTTTTGGACCTGCCTGCAAATAGCTAACAATGGGAAACAACAACAAAACCCTCCAGTGTGTCTATTTTGGAGACCAAAATCTGCTGAGGCTTGTATTTGAGACACTACTTTGGGATGCTTGCAGAGCAGGATTTAAAGCTCTGCAGCTCTCAAAGTCTCTCTAAAAAGTTTAATTACAGGAAAAGCAAACCTATTTGCTTGTTATGTAGGGTAGATTACATGGCACAGCACATACAGCAGTTATTTCAATGGTCAGTAAAAGGAAACACCAAGGTGAGGAGGCAGGGAATGAAGTTCTCTCTGTGCACCACGGGAGCAATGCTAAAAGACACCACTGCAGGTCTAGGTTTGATGATCCTGAAGGATCCTGTCCAACCCGAGATATTCCAGGATTCTATGATTTATTGACCAGTGAACAAAGACAGTGTGAGATGTCTTTGCTCCCAGGACTCATCCTCTTTTGTTACACAGAAAAAACATGGAATCCTCCTGGATAACTCTTCCCTGATGGCCAAATTCTGCCCATGCATGCACACACGCTTCCTTCCACAGCAGCTCTGCTGGACACTCCAGAGCTGTATTTTAACTTCCCTAAACTTGCAGAACAAAACACCACAAGAGCTCTGTGGTCAGGAATGCCCAGTAAGGTGACAGCAAACATCAGGCTGGCTCACCCATCCTGCACATCTGGATGCAGCCCGTGCCCACGCACACACATCTGGCGTGCAGGCACACAGCTGCATGCAGGACACGGCAGCTGCAGGACACACTGCCAGGCTCACACCAGCACCTTCTCTCCCAGGCAGCTCTCCTGGGCCCTCCCAGCACCTTCCTGCAGCCCCTGCCTACACCCAGGCTGCCCCAGCAGCTGCAGCTCCTGCACCAACACCCCGAGTTCCAAGGGTACCTTTCCCTCTGGTGTGGGTGTCCTCAATTCAAACACCCATCACTTGTGCAGATGTGCATCAGGGATGGGAGAGTGCCTTCGAGGAAATTTCAAACCTGGCTGAACTCTGCTCATTTGGAACAAATTCACAGGGCTGGATTTTTGGCAAGTTCTTCTCTTTCGTTAACTCTGCTTCTGTGTGGGTTTGATCTGAGAACCCTGCTTGCTTTGACTTGAATTCATGTTAGACTTATTCATGTGACTTATTGATGTGCTTCCCATCTGCACACTTCTAATGCAAGAGGCAGACAGGCCAGCTTGAGGACATGGCGCCAGAGATTTAAAAAAAAAACAACAACAAAAAAAAAAAACCAACAAAAAAAAAGGCAATAACTTCTGACACATTACAGAGCCTTTTAATATCTCACTTCCATTTATGGCACATTCTGGTTCTGGATTTAACTCTCTATAGCAAGTAACAGTCCTCAAAGATCACAAACACAAGCTTCTCACCCTCCAAAAACCCCAAAATCAACAACTGCATTCAAGACATCAAGGATTTTAGAGTCCAGACAGTGTGGGCTGCTATTGTTAATTCCCCTTTTAACTGCAGATACTCTGATAGACATACAGAATTTCTTGTTTAATTTTCTTTTTTTTTTTCCTGCAGTATTATTAATTGATAATTTAATTTTTGATCTGGTGAATTACATGCATTATATGAATTCACCATCAGTGAAATGACAAGTTTAGAGCAGAATAGTTTAGGTAAGCAGATTGTCAGTGCTTATGGCTGTAAGACATAATTATGTACAGCCAACTGTGTAACGCGCTTGAAAAAATTATAAGCCTAGGCACAGAAATTAAAATTATTTCAAGATGAAGTTGTACAAATACAGCTGCAAAAAGCTGCAAAATCCTATTAATTTATGCCAACTATAGTGGGTAGTGCAGGGGGGATCCAGGCCCCACCTCCCTGCCAAAGGAAGTTTAACACCCACTGAATAAAGGGCTGGGTGTTTAAACAGAAGACTATTTCAGCTATTCTTTAGATACTCATAAACTTGTGGGCATCAGCTGGTAACTTGGTTTGATGACTCTCAGCGCGTCAGGGCAAACATTAAACGCTAAATTACCATATGTCAGCTCAGGGTGGTTAATAATTCTCCTGCATCTTGGACAACTTGAAGGTTTTCCTGAAATTGCTGTCAAATCGAATCTTTCCTTCGATCAATAAAGGAGCACAAGGAAATGCACCATTCATGGTGTAGAAAAGAACAGATTAGCAAAATACTGTAAATGCAGCTGGCAGGGACAACAAACTGCATTCTCTTAGCTAGAGATGCCCAATAACCACATCAGTACTTCCAGTGAAGGGAATGGCAGTGTCTGCTCATCACATACCTCCTGCTCTGTTCTGGTTGCCACCAAAGCTCCCCTGACCCAGTGCTACCTGTGGATCTAACAGGCAGCAGGAAATTATGGGAGCAATATTTGTTCTACACTGCTGGGTCCGTCAATTGCAGCCAGAGGAATGCAACAGAGAATGACTGTGAGCATGGAGAACCCGTCTGACCTGATGCTTGTTTTCCAAGCTGTGTAATAGAGATATTTCTGGCAATACTGAGGATCTGGACCAGCTGGGAACAGCCAAATCATGTAGGAAATGCAGAAATCTGCACACTGGGCTTATTTAGAGGGGTACTACCCACCCCAGACCGTGCTGCTTCTGCCACTTTTACTCTCAGTCAAGCACCAGCTTCAACAAACACAGGCTACTCCAGCAAGTAAAGCAGATTGAAAGAGATGTTGTTTCCTTTGTGCATTTGACAGCATCAATGACATATTTCAAGATATTCAACGCTGGGAAATTGGGATCAGATCTCCAGTCCAACTGTGGTTCCTGTCAAAACACCTGAAACCTAAATCAAGTTACTCCTAGGGTTTCCTGCACCATGGATATACAGCATATCCTTACCATGGATATGTAGCATAACAGGCCATGAGCTCCAGTAGTGCAGCCACAGGATGCTGCAGCCTCTATGTGAGCCCTGGAAAAGATTATTCCTTAACATCAGCTGACAGAAAAGGTGTTGCACTGCAGATGGCTTTGCTGAGCAGCACCCAGCCTGCTCCTCGCTCCCCTGAGCAGCCCTCCAGGAACAGGGCTGGGAAACCCTGCTCCAGTTTCTTTTTTTGAAGCACTAATGAAATCTGAGCTCTTACAACATCTCAGTGTTTTCTCCTGCTCTTTGATCTCTTCACTACATTCACTGTCATGTCAGATTTCATAGCTCAGTTGTGAGTCAGAAATGCGTTCCCTGGCTCTTACAGATCCATCCCATCCAGCACACACCTTCCCAAAGCTTTGTTGGAGCCTGATGACAGCAGGAGTGAACCTGAAACACAGTGGTCCCCAACAACCTTTAAAACCATCAGCAGAGAGTAAGCAGAACCCATTTCTTACAGCACATTTTCTGGGCATTTTGATTTTTGGTAATTCAGGTCACTCCATCCCATACCCCATTGCTGATAGATTTACTTGTAGCAGTTGTTCTCAGGCTGCAGGGCTCTGAGAAAGTGATGTGAAAGTCGCTGGTTGCTGGTAGCAGGAAATTGCCTTCATAATACTTTCAATTTAAAAAAGTTGGTAATGACACAGGGAATAGGTCCTGTGGGAACCAGGAAGGTTGAAAATAATCCACCAGCAAAAGAGTTGTGAACTGCTGACTTTGGGCATTTAATTGGGATGGAATTACAGGTCATCTCCCTCCATCAATCCTGTGCACACTCCAAAGGTGATATTAAAAAGGAACAGATTATTATTATTTCATACAGTATCTTACTTTTTGTTTGTTTGGCTTTTTTTTTTTTTTTGGTTTTTCTTTGTATAAGAGGAAATTAAAAGAAAACATTCTGCCACACACCCAACCATGCTGCTGCTTTATAAGCCATGCCTTGCTCCCTGAGCTGGTGTAAACCAGCACAGCTTCTCTAAGTTCAGCTTTACACCATTTCCAGAGGCTGCCAGGCTGACCCAGTATTTCTGTGGTGATTAGAGTGGGATATCTCTTCATGTTTATTTCTGGGAAAGCTCAAAGTTGGCTCTTGTGCCTTTGAGGAGCTGGATGGATGTGGGGAAATGATGTTTCTTCAAATTCTAAATCTTCAGGGCTTTTTCTTTTTTTTTTTTTCCTTTTTAATAAGAAGCAGGAGGAAGATTTCCTGACCCTCTGAACTATCCCTGGGTTTGAATACACTACATGGCATGCCTGTAAACACAAGAAGAAAGCTCCTGTGTGAAACTTAAACTGCAGAGGATGATGGACAGCAAATGGGATGCAAGCCAAGGAACATGACAATTAGCACAGAGAAAGTTTTCAGGGTTTATTCCATCAGTCAGCACTTAAGGAGGCTTTGAAGGGGAAAAAGCATCCTTTTTATATTAATCCACTACTTCTGCACTTTCCCCCTATTCCATGGATTTAGTGCTTAGCTGCTAAATATCTATATGCAGAGCTTTATTAAGAGGAGTTGGTTTACTTTTTAAAAGATTCCACATCCATTAGTTCAGAGAGAGAAAAGAGGCAAAATCATTTCTCCAGCTGCAATACCCAGAGTTTAAATGATGATTTACTTTTCCCCAGCTTTTAGTACTTAAAGATGTGGATGAGAAAAGAGCTAGCATTTCTTGCAATGGAATTTCTGGTCATCACCTTACTAAAGAGTTGGTTGTGCTACTGATGATAAAGTAATTCAGTAAAAGCAAAGGGAAAATCCCCCCCTTTCTCCCCCTTTTCTTTTCTTTCTTGGCAGACTTCACATCTGAAGAGGCACCTTACTGTTCCAAGAGAAAATATTTTCTTTTTTCTTTAAAAAGAAAAAGTTCTCTCAAGCAAGAACTTGGGCAACAGCAGGGGACAATGCTATGCCAGTGTTAATTAGCAAATTCCAAATGAATCCTAGTTTGTGCTTAGCAGGGTATGGTTGAAAACGATGTGAACTTTTAAAATGTTGCGTTGAGCAAACAAGTCACAGCTTACTTTTTATATATTTTTTAATAAGCCTAACAAAGAAACAGTTGCTTTGGAAGGGCATCTTATTCATTTCCTCCATGGCCCTGTTCCCAGACATTTGTGCTCTTGCCCATTTCTTTATCCAGAGGTTGACAGTCACTCTTAGCTCACCCCTTTTGGTTTGAGGCCATGACTGGGGGATGGCATTTTGCCTCTTATTAAGAGGTGGCGTGTGGGGCTGTCCCCTCTGTGACCTGAATCACCTAGCAGGGGTGCACAGGGACATGGAACACTCGTCACCTCTGTGCCTCTTGGATCCCAAGTCCCCAGGACTCCAAGATGTGCCTCCCCCACTAAGGAATGCTGCTGCAGCACCTCTGTGCTAGGCTCTCCACCACAGCACAGCAGGCAGAACTGGGCAGTGGCTACATCTGGCAGCACTGATGGACTCTAATCTAAATTTCAGGATTATTCAGGCTGTGATTAAGCAGGGGCACCTGCCAGTGCAAGGCTCATCAATTCTCTTTGATTTGGAAAACTTTGCATCTGTGTCAGAACTTCAATTTCAGTGCAGAGCTCTGTGGCTGTTTTTCCTCTCTTTCCCTTCAATATTGAGTTTAAAAGAAATCAGGAGCTGAGAGAAGAGACTGATGCACTGGTCTGGGGTAAGCAGCCACGGGAGCCTGTGAGTATTCATTCAGGTAGCTACAAGGAGAAAAAGATGCCCTTGGCAAGCAGAGAAACGTGAGATTCCCAAGCCTCCTTGTGCTTTCCCTTACCCTGGCAAACAGAACTGACAGTGCACAGAAGAGCTGGGGGCTATTGCAACATAAAGAACAACTGCAACATCCACTGGGATCCAGAACATTCAGAGCTATTTTAATCAAATTACTATCGATTAGGGACAAACCAGAGTCTGCTGAAGTTAATGGACACATTTCCATCGACTTCAAAGGGCTCTGAAACAGCCTGTAACTGAAAACAAGCAAGTACCAAAATGAGAAAATGCACTTGAGTCTCACCCTAATTGCATGAGATGAAAGAACTGTTTCAGCTGGAACTTTTTGAAATTATTCTGCCCGAGACAAGTGTCAAACACCTCAAATGGTCAAAAATTCAGCAAAGCTACCAGAAATAAGGAGAGTCTGACAGCAGCAAGCCTGGCCAGCTGAGGGTACCAGAGACACACAGACAGATGTATCAGCTCTACTGACAGTTCTGGAAGACCTTCACTAATGTACACAGGAAAAAAATCTCTGCAATTCTGTGTGTGTTTAGATATATACACTAATTTAGTTTTACTTTTCACTCAAATTTATTTTCTCTAAGAAGGAAGTTTTTTCTTCTTTTTCCCTGGAAATGTTAAGGTTTAATTCCATGCTATAAATGTATCATTATTTCTTTTGTCTTCACAGACCTAATCATCTTCTCTGAGGGATGACTACGAAATCATGACACAAGCAATTTGTTTAAACTAGCCTCTTTTACTGCCTAGAACATTTCATTGTCTTTAAAGCTATATATTTATGTGACAGCCAGACATCCATTAAAACACACAAACCTTAAGGCCTAGGAGGTACAAAAGGAATTTCTTCTTTTAAATTTTGTAAGGGAGAAAACCAGGCCTGAATGCTGGAGAGTCATAACTTTACTGACCCTCATAACATTGGGGTCTTCCCAGAGCTGCTGTAATTAAGTGTTGAGCAGTGGATGAAATAAGGGTTTTATTTTTTTCTGTTTAAGAAACTAAACTGAGATGGCATTTTAAATACCTTGGAAGGACCAGCTCCAGCACTACCCTTCTCCAGCTTTTATTCATTCAACAGCCTTAGAAAGTAAACAGATAAATCCCACTTGAGGTTGTTTGTGCCATGCTGGGATGGCAGGGGAAGCTGCAGTGGCTTTCTTGACTGCATGGTACTTGAGAAAATTTGGGGCAGTGTTAAAGGAAGATTTTGGGATTAAATGCTCCATCCTAATTCTGTTTTTCTCAAAGTGTATCAGAATAAGTACCAGCATCTGCATATACAGAGATACACAGAGCTTTATATAGATATATATAGCAATATATGGATGGATGATGACAATTCCAGCAGCACTGTTACCAACGACAGAAGAGTACAGACAAATACCCAGATACCAGAGGCCTGACTGACAGCTCTTTGGTAGAAAACCACCCAGAAGACTGTCCACCAAAGGCCCCAGAGCCAAGGCTTTCCAGACAAACCCTTCACCCCGTGGAAGAGAACAGGTGCAGAGAACAGCAGGAGCTGGTGGGAGCCCTTTTCCAGCCACGCTGCCATGCCAAATCAAAATGTTCAACCAGGGAGATGCTGTTCATCCTTCCCTTCCTGCTGCTCCCAGCCAAGTGCCACCTCAGTGGTCACCTCAAGTGAGTGACTGGAGCATGGGCTGAAGAGCTGCAACCTCCACATCACTTCAGACACCCAACTGGGATTGAAAGATATGGTTCAAGCCCCTCTTAATGTCCTATTATCTGTGGATCACTGACAGGGTTGATTATAACAGTTTGACATGGCCCCAGAGGAGCTGTTACAGTCTATTGTGTCAATAGGTACCTAGGGAGTCTTTAATCTGCAGATACATGTGTAAAAACAGCAGACTAAAAACACAGCTTTTTTTTTCTTTTTTCTTTAAAAGTTGTTATTGCTAAAGCAGTAAAAAGAAGCAAAAGTAATGCTCATTGTAGAAATAAAAGCCCTGTCATTTTTCCCATGACAAGAGCACAAAAGAGTCTGAAACCCAAGATTTTTCCCCTTTCAGCTGTAATATAAAAGTGATCCAAAATGTTTACGCCAGGAGACAATTTGGAATGACTTGTTTTCCTGCTGAGCTATAATCTTGGTCAGCGGGAATGCTACTGATGTGACTCAAAATGTATTGCTGCTCTAGTGTGAAGGAAAGAAGGGGTGAACTGTCATAATTATTAAATTAGCAGAAACGGGTTTCTGTGTGCATGATGTGTGAAAGTATGACAGTAAACATGGGGGTAAAATTGTTTGTTTTCCTCAGAAACTGGTAGCTGGATTTGATAAAGGAAAGTGTAGCTCCACGTTAGGTTCTCATGGGGCTCCTGGATACTGCAGAGACAGGCGTGGTGTGCAGGCACACACAGAGAACCTGGCATGGTACAGAGAATATACAATTATCACTCATGAAGTCACAGGCTCCTGCCTTTAACAAGCAGATTCTTTCAAAACACTGACTTGCCCAGTGAGGTCTGTGAGATGCCACATACCCAGAGCACAGAGCAATTCAAATTTGTTTTCCTAGAAAACGCTGTTAAAAATGGTTCACTTAATAAAGAATTCTGTTTACATGCAAGAAGTTAGAAGATGCCTTGGAAACATCTGATTGCTCATTCTTTAAGCAGCATCTTTTTGCAGATACAGTATAATTTTCAAAAAAGGGTATGAGGTACATAAGCATCCAGAATCTCTCATGAGAACATCACTGATTTTCAGTCCTATTTCCATTTAGTCCCGACAAAGAAACACATCTAACTGGAAGTTTTGCAAGAGAATAAACACTGTGATGCTAGCAATTAAATCCTTCCTTGTACAAGGGTCTTGTTTTTATCTACTGACAGTCACGACAGAAGAGCCCCCCCCATCTTATGAGAATTTTAATAAAAAATTACTGAATGCAGAACTTCCCTCGTGTGACTTGGCACACTACAGTCCCCAGGTCTTCAGGAGGAGAAGGCTGCATTGCAAAGCCCATACAATAGAAAAATATTTGACAGTATGTTTCAAAACATTATTTAAATAGAGACTTCTGTTCAAGTTATTAATGCCTTTAATATGGATTCTCATCTCTTCTTTTTATTACTTTCTGTGTCTTTCTGGTTATTTAAAGGGTTGTGAAAAGGACTGGTCAGCACTTCAGAGCTCCCACTGCTCATCAGCGACAGATGCTGACCATAAAGTTAAAGCCAACAGAAAAGAAAAGCCCAGTGCAGATTTCTTTTTCCTCCTCTCAGGGGAGGGAAGGCAAACACATCCATCCTTCCCTATCCTGCTCCTCCCAGAGAGCAACCCTGGAGCCAGAACCGAGCTGGATGGCTCATTTGAACTAAGCATGAGGGGGAATGAACTCTTTATTAATCACTGTGTGACCTGGAGCAGAGCTGCTGCCCCACGAGGGAGTGCCAAGAGAGGCCCAGCAGAACATCCTGCATCCTCAGAAGGATCTGCAGGTGCTTGGGCAGCGTGTGCCCCTCCTCTGGCACCACGCTGTCCTTTCCTCGGGGCAACAGCTGGCTGTGCCAGCCTGTGAGTTTGATGGCCTGCATATCACACACGTGGGAAAAGGGTCAGGCTTTCCACATCATCAGGTGCAGTAATGGGAGGAGACAGCTCCCCAGCAGCACGAGCCAGAACATCTCTGGGCTCTGACATCGCAGCAGGGCAGGGGACAGGCAAAGGCACAGCAGCCATCTCCCGTGTCCTGCAACATCTGGTCATCTCCATCAGGCCAGGGGTGGTGGCAGATCGTGCCAAAAGCATCTGGGCTCCTCGTTTGCTTCATCTCCCGCACCTTCAATCTGAACTAATTCAAAGCACAGATCAGCTGGTGAATTTTTAGTGATCATGAAAGCTGGCAGCATTAAACAAACACAGCAGAACAGCACAGACACAATCCAAAGGCAGAATTTTCAGCCCTGTCTTCTAACACACACACATACCAGGGTAGTCCCAGGCTCTCCCAGTAACAGTTTCTTATCCTGACATGTTGAATGTTTATGTAGCATTTTCCACATTAACGGCACAGCACGGAAATAAAGAGCCAGACCATTCATACTCGTGAGTAAACGATGCACACAAGGAGAGAAAAAGCCCTAATCCATTTGGAATCTGAAATCAGATCTCCAGGGATGCTTTAGATTATTGCCCTACAGGATGCCCAGAGTTTTTAGCCAACTTAATGGCTTTCCTAATACCAAGATGCTCCTAATGAATAACAAGGCTGGATGAAAAAACTTTTTATAAAGTCACTTACAACTGGATTAAGTGTATCAAGATGTTTTCTTTGATATTGTCTTGTCAGTTCCTATCAAGTGACTCTTCCATGCTTTCATGTCAGGTAATTCCCAAGAAATTCATGGCTACAATCTAAAATAAATGTGTGACTTTCAAATCAGCGAGAGCTGAATGATAGGAATTTTAAATTGCTGGGATAAAACTGCTAGCTACTTCATAACACTCATGCTGCTTCCAGATTTAATACCTGCCTTTTCAAACACTATCAATTCACTTAATATGTCAGTGGGGAATAACATTACTTTATTTTATTTTCCTTTATAAGGATCATGAACCATTTTCTCTTACAGAAATGTACCAATTACCCACATGCCAATTGTCCCAGCCACACTCTGATCATACAGCGTGGACATTCAGCTCAGGTGCACACAGAGCTTTCTGATGCTACAAAAGAACCACTGTGGGCTAAATTCCACACTGATGTAAGCAGGCACATTTCTGCTGACATCAATGGAACTGCACTCCCCAACGCAGGTTCTGAGTTTTGCCCTCTGCCCTAAGAATCTGACAAATGCCGATGGAAGTCAGAAAGAAACCTTTCATGTGAAAAATTCCTAATTTAAGAAATTAGCAGAGCAAAGCCATGGAAAGAGAGGCTAGAAATAAGACACCATATTGTTCCATTTGTGCTGGAATAGGC
Source organism: Serinus canaria (assembly GCF_022539315.1). Classification (NCBI taxonomy): domain Eukaryota; kingdom Metazoa; phylum Chordata; class Aves; order Passeriformes; family Fringillidae; genus Serinus; species Serinus canaria. Next base: position 10,454,480 of record NC_066333.1, read on the forward strand.
AAATTGTGCCTTAACTCTGGCAGCTGGGACATGTGAGGATGGGGAATTTCCTCTGGGGCACAGCCAGAGGGGCTGGTACCGCGCCCAGCCTTGCAGGACTGCTTGGTACGAGGGGCACAACAGGAAAAAAGGGAGCCAACGTTCAGGAAGGGTGGGATCCAAGGAACCACTGAGGGATAGGTGTATGGGGGCAGAGCTGGCCACTCAGTGTGGCACAGGGGCTGCAGGGCACAGCGAGCAGTGCCAGCGCTGGAGGCAGCGTGGCTGTGCCATGGCTAATTGGTTCTGCTGAGGGTGTGGGGGTGTTTGCCAGGGCACAGTGCCAGGCTAATGGAGCTGTGTGGCTGCTGGAGCAGGGCTAGAGCTTCCAGGGCAGTGGTCAGGCTGTCCTGGCTGCTCACAGTACCACGGCTGCCTCACCTGTGCTGATGTATCCCCAGCTGTGCTGCAGTGAGCTCTGCCTCCTGCGAGGGTACAACAGGCTCTGACCAGATAAAGGAGCTTCATTATTCCAAAGCTGCATCCACTGACCACATCCCACAGCTACCAGCTTGCTCTACACCTTTTGCAAGCTCCCCTGGAGGAGGTAGGGCATGGCTCTTTGATCCAGGCAGAGCTGGCAGTGCTGGGAGCTCTGCAGCAGGTCCCTGCCAATTTATTTCTGGTAATGGATTGTCCCACCGTTTCAGCATTGTTTACACGGATTTATTCAGAGTATATCTGCATATATATTACACATGCAACTCTCACCAATGCAGGGTAGACCTTATTCTGCATTGATTGGGATGTGCTGGGAGATATGCCAAACATTGTTAGCACAGAGCATCACACTGTACTTGGAAACCTTTATCTTGAACTTACCAATTCCTTTCAGCAAGGAAAACTCACCTGTTCTGCTCTTTTGGGAACTACTAATGAAGCTCCAGTTTAGAATGCTACCTGCAATACCACTGATGCCAAACAGGTTAAAGACACAAGGACTATCAACAGATTGATGAGCTCAATGTGATATCCCAAGCACTGGGGGATACCATCCAAAGAAATAAACATTTTTGGATTTGGAGTGTTTTAGGATTTAGGTGACACATTAAGAACTGAACTGTAGAAGCCAGCATTTCAAAACCAGAAGTGCTTTCCTCCTGGTGAATGGGAATTGCATGATATTCCCTAAGGGTAATAAAAGGAGCAAGACCCTGACATGAATCCAGTGCTGAACCTGGTGATACATCTGTGTGATACTGTGGCAGGGAAAAAATAGCAAGAAGAAATGGGAAAGAAATCAGTTGCAGCCGTGTGATAAAGCAGAAAGATCTCGCTGTATCTGCACACTGGGGTATAAAACCTGTATGAGCCAGTAGGGAAGATATTAATGAGCATCAGACAAATCTAACAGGAGGTATCAAAAGCAGATACCAAAGATGTAAATAATGAAAGAGAAAAAACACACAGTAAGAGAATAACGAGACTGAAACGGGTTTTGAATCTTTTGGACACCAAGTAACAATTTAATTTGCACTGACCTTCTAGAAGCAGCCACAAATCTGATTTTAGATAAGAAGGCTGCAGTGCTGGTGCTCATTCACAGAGCAGAATCCTGCCCATTCCCTCCTAGCAGCACTGGAGACAAGGGATAGAGGGGACAACCTCCTCCTGAGCTTTTCAGCCTCTCCTGGCAGAGCCAGGGCAAAGTGATAAAGCCCAGGGCACTGCAGGAGGCAGGGATGTGTTACAGGATGTGCCACGGCTGGCTTGCTCTCCTACAGCCCAGTGGTTTCATGGCATATTCCTCTTTCTAACAGGCTGTGCTAGTATTGATTCAAATCAGTGAGAGCTGTATTGATCCCCCCAAGGGTTCGACTCCTGCATAGGAAGAACATTTTCAAAAGACCTGATCCTCCTTATTTTTCACTCTTATTCCCAACGATGCAGTAAGAGAGAGCTCGAGGCTTCTTCTGTATTCCTCCCTTTTACTGCTACACCTTAAAAACCTTTCCAGGAGGTGATCCTCGCTTGGCAGCAGCACTCTGGGCAGCTGAATTTCTCCGTGTAAAATCAGCTGGCAACCTCTCAGCGTGGCTTCCTTGGCCAAGTGCCCTCCAGGCAGGCTGGCAGCCCCTGCGGCCAGCAGCCAACCTCCCAGGGCTTCTGCTTGGACAGGGCCTTTCTGCGTTTTATTGGCCTTCATTTCATTTTCATTTTAATGTGATGGTAAAATTTTTATCTGATAATCTAAACAAGGTAATAATTTTGTCCTGTAAAAGTGCCTGTCTTCTGCTGTTACTGTCACCATCGTATATTGGAGGGTAATATTTGCAACATTATACAAAACTGTTATTCTATTAAAATGATAAAATGGCAGCGGTTTTATTACATGAGTGATTTTGGAGGCACTGAGATGCCCTTTACTGCAGACAGGAATAATAAAAAAATTATTCACCAACACATTAGGGAACAATCCTATGATTTTGGGCAACAGTTGTAACAAACAAATAAGTTATTACGGTGACACGCTCAGGAAACACAGCCCTAAATCTTGTCTGCTGTAACTAAATAGTGCCAATAGCCAGGGACTCTGCCTGCTCTGCAGTTCAGCCCCCTGCCCCAAGAAGTTGGCAAATCATAAGACAGACTCTGAGAATTGCCCATGCACTTTTTGCAATCCCATCTAATCCAGGCCTTTGGATTTTAACCCTTTATTCCTACTGAAGTCCTAAGGATTCACCATCTGTCGCTGCAGAATCCGTGAAGATGAAGAAGGGGAGAGGATTAAATTAATTAACAAATTCTAATCCTGAAACAGTGTTGGTGATGTTAGGGCTCTTTGAATTCTAATGAGGATTTAAAGCAACACTGACAACTTTCCCATAAAAAGGAGGAAAATACTGTCACATTATCACATCCCCAGCCCCTGCCCACCCCACACAGCATTTTATCCAACAGAAAATACCCAAGGCACCTTCCCAGCCATGTCTGCAAGCAGGAGCCTAAACCCATGTGCACAGGCCAGAGCTACATCAGGCTGTTGCTCAAACACATTATCAAGGTTCTTATTTATTATTATATATCCTCCCAAGTTGTTTATAAGGTGATCCTGAATCAGGTAATACAACCTGGTATATCTGACTAGCAGACAGACCTTGTGGTTTATTCCATCCTCCTCTCTAACTCCAATGGATTTGCATCCACTGCCACCCAGAACTGGCAACAGTCTGTGCCTGCAGGAGATGAAGAGGAAGGTCAAACAACCCAAGTAAGTGTCTGAGGTTATCTCAAGTCACCAGTGACTCCAGCTCAATTGGGAGAATGCAACACAGAAAGACAAAGTTGAGCAGGGAGAGCTTCACAGGGAGAGCACAGAGCTCCCCTCCTAAAATCAAGCACTGAATGAAAATCAGACCGCACCAAAATGCAATGCATTGATGTACAACACGTTCTCTCTGCAACAGCAAGGTATAATGGGCATTAAAACAACAGTCCACGGCCTCACATCCATTTAAAACCCAAGATTTCTTGCGGAAAAGTGCAAATTTAAGCCGTGTTGGGAAGGGAATTTCACCGGGGGACCTGCGCCCTTTGTGCGGGGAAGCAACTTTATATTTTCTGACATTGCCGTGAATTTGGAAAGGAAACATATGGAAAGCAGATGACATATTTCACAAACTGCCAAGCAGATTTTGCGTGGTTTTAGAGAACGTGTACTCCAGGGAGCGTCCACAGCAACTTGATGGTCCTGATGGCCAACATTTGTTTTGCATCTTTATGCAGAAGAAGCGAGACATGACCATTCATCTGTCTCCTGTTTCCGTACAGGTGCGCGTTGCTCAGCCCTGCTCCGAGGACAGATGTTGCTTGCAAATGCCTTTTTAAAAGAAGGAAAATAACAGGAGGGAGGGGGAGAGCCCAGTGAGCAGCTCAGAGGCTCGGACTGCTCTCTCTCCTGGAGAGCCCCGCCAGGCAATGGATGTGCTGGCCGTGGCATCGCTCCTCGGAGCTCGGGGTCTTTATGGGAACTGCTCACTACACTGCAGATGAAGTCAGCTTCTTATTAGTCTCCATAGTGGAATAACAAACTACAGGATTCATAATATCTGGAGACCAGTGGCTACATTTTGATTTCCGAGCTTTTGAAACCTCTGTGCGCAAACAAACTCTTCAAAACAAATGCAAATTTGGCAGTTTATGCAGCAGTGAGAGCCACTTGGGGGGATTAAAGGCTGATGTACTATCAGCTGAAGAAATGAGTAGCCCTGAAACACAGAAATAGAGCTCCAACATTTGTATATTGATCCTCTATAAACTAGGGCTGAAAGCAGATTCTGAAGGACACCAATTCCTTCATTTTTAAGCCTTTTTTTTTTTAAGTAGGAGGAAGCTGAAGAGATTTGACTGCCTGAATGTTGTGAATCCGATTTTCACAAGCAGACCCTGAGTTTTAGAAGCACAGCCTGCAGCACACAAGCTCCCAATGACACTGTTAATATGTACCAATACAAAATCTACTGAAGCCAATGGGAGACTTTGAGGCCTCACCAAAAATTAAGTATTTTATTTACATTTTGCTGCTTGCTTTAGAGAACTGATTCACTGCACAGTGTGATGCATTTGCAGATACTCCTCCATCTCTGAATCCTTAAGTGATGGAGTTGTCTGAATCCTGCAGGTTTGTTCTTTGCTAAGGATGGCTCACCTGCACATCAGGATGAGAACTTGCAGCTGCCAGTAAGCTTAAAAACATAATTTCAGGAACTACAGACAAACTTAGGCTACAGCAACCTGAGCCCCATTCAAATTAGCCTGTCTCCTTTGAGACAGCCTGCCAGCCTAGCAAGAATAAAAACCAGCTTTCCCTTCTGTACATTGTGCTGCAGAATACTGTTATCTCCAAGACATTTTGTTCACTTCTTGAGAAGGCGTTATCAGGGAGGCACAGTATGTTAGAGAGCCCAAATAACCATGCTCCCAAAATGTATGTGCATGTGTGTGGGTACATATCCACTGGCAGGACTGAAATAGATTTAAAAGTACTTCCACATAGCCAAAAAAAGCTGGAAGATGGCTGATAATTATATGTACATTACAAGCAGACCACACATGGGGGGGATGTGAAAGCATTCATATAAATTATACCAACCAGCACAGAAAGGAGGAAAAGAAACACTGAGGACATCAAATATGACACTTCTATAACTGATACACACGAGTACTGAATCATGGCAAAACAGTGCTTTAGAAAACAATGACTAAAATGTCATCCTGAAATGGGTTCCATCTATAGCTCTGCTGTCTCTGCAAATGCACGTGATCATGTTAATGATGCATTTTGAGGGCACAGGATAAATCAGAGAGCCAAAAGACCCCATGGAATGTGAATACATGGGGAGATTTTTCTTCTGGAGGAAATAAGGTACTGCCAAAGAACTGGAGTGCCATGTCTTGTAAAGATTTTTTAATTGAGTGGTTAAATGTGGAGGTCCAACAGCTTCTGGGGTGTGATAAGAAAATGGGTTTGAGGAAATTTTCCCCCTCAAAGCACAGCACAGGCTAATGGTGGTTCTGGAGTGCCTGACCTACATGCCAGCAGAGCCAGCACGACACTGTTTTGTTCAGAAATCTCCAGTCATGGTGCCTTGGGACAGGGGAATTAGAAAAAGAATTAGGATAATCTTTCCAGGCAGAAGATTTAAAGTCTGCTACAGTTATTCTCGATCGATCCCCAAAAGATTGCCAAGAAGTGTGTATCTTAAAACTGCTGCTAATTAGGAGGTTTTAAGACACTGTTATAAAACACCTTCTGCTTGGCTTGTAAGGGAAACCATTCAGACTTGTACTATAGAGAACAAAACAGTCATAAAACATTATTTGTAGCTTCTATTATATTACCATTACACTGTATTATCACCAGCATAGTTACCTACCTAACATAAAACCATTTAATGAAATATTTGAACTTTCAGGAGACCTACTGGCAACCTTCTTATTTTTAGCAACAGGGCTGACATTTCTTGCTTGCTGTAATACAAACAATAATAATTACACATTGAGATGTTAATGGGGATGAAAACTAGTATTTAGTGCTGCTGTCTGCTCATGACCACTCACACAAATAGTCCAGGATTAGTCATTTAAGAGGGCTTTGTTGTTGTCACTTGGATATATAATTTATTTACTTTATTATTTGTCCTGCATGGGATTTTGAAGTTTAGACTAGAAGCAGGGACAGACAAGCAAGCAGGCTGCTCAAATGAAACTGGATAATTCAATGTTCTTTTCATTCCTGCAAGAATGGAACAACCTTTGAAAAGTTTTCATCATCAATTTGCACTCTGTGCAGCGTGGCTGTTCTAAAAGATGGATCTGGAATATGCTACATCTAAATGCAGGCTGTGATGTTGTCTAACATTGATTTGATTAGCCTGTAAGGATGGCTAATCTTGCCTGGCCAAACTGCATGACCTTTAACTGTTTCTTAAGTGGGATCTACAGAAAGCCTGTCCCAGACAATTACTTGAGATGTCAATAAGAGAGGGGTAAGAATAATGAAAATGTTTCCTAATTTTTTCATGTTTTTCCTCCTCCTTTGTGTTATTTGCATTTTCTCCTTGCTGTTTGTCTGGATCTCATTAGTGAGCTACAACTCTGCTTTTCACTGCTGGCATCCAAACTCGAGTTCTGAGGGATGGTTCACAGTCTTTGGTGTTCACACTGAAAACCACCACAAACCACAGCCAGATGTGAAAAAAACAGTCAGAAATAATTGTTGCCCCAATAATTGATTTTTTGTGGGATGATTTATTCAATTTCCTGTTTGTTTGCTTGCAATGGCTCACAGAAGAAGCTTTCTTAAGATTTCTGTAAAGGGTGAATATTGCAGGTTTAGGTCAACGCAATTAGGCCCGATCAGGAGGCAATTCCAACATCCCATTTCCAGTGAGTAAAGAGCCTGCAGACAGCAGGTCTGACTTGACTTTCCATTTGAAAGCTCAGCTGCTCTGATGTCTTTATGTCTCTTTTTTTTTAACGTGTTTTCTCATGATAATTTAGGATTAGCAGCTTTGAGAATCAAATCGGAGAACAAAGTTCCATGAGCCTAAATTTAATTCTGACTTGGTTCTGATCCAATGCCTTTGTACACTCGCCAACTGTGCCATACAACATCACTGAGAAGAGGATCATTGAGTGATCTTTCAGGTCCTGCAGGTTTTATTTTCTTTTTGAAAAATGGAAAAAAAAAAAAAGAATTATGTGGCCTCAGCACATTTCAAAATATTTGACTAAGAGTTTAATATTACAGGATTTATCTCTTAGATCCACTAAAGCGACTGTGTCTTAATACTGAATCCCTGAAAACACCTGGTATATGAGAGGGACTGGGTCAACTCTTGGTCATGAAAGAGCAGAGAGATTGACAAAGTATGTCAATTATTGCAGCATGCCTGTGACTTTGAGCTGTGCCAGCTTTGCTTTAGAAACCACTGGAGTACAAAAAGAAAAGAAAAAGACCATTAACCCTAGGGGGAAGGAAAAAAAAAACCACACAGGGAGATGTTAGTCAACTCAAATGCAGCAATCTACTGATCAGCCATAAATTCTGGGGCAAACCTCTCCTCCACCCTGAGCCCATCCATGGGCATGCCCAACTCCCTCCATGGCTATTTCCTGCTATCTCTCCCAGGGGGGATGTTTGCATTGGAACTGTCACTGCAGGCGACAGCTTGTTCCACTTTGCCAGTGAAATACTCCTTGAGGAGTGCCTGTGTGCAAATAATGAGGGTGCAGTAAATTCCCACCCCATCTCACCACACACTCCCATTTGATCTCTCTTAAGCTTTCAGACACAACACAGGAAATGCTCAGAACAGCCACCCTCTCTCTCCCCCTTGAGACATGACCAGCCTGCTACAAGGTGTGGACAGAGCTGCTCCCCCTGCGATCTGCCCCAGTGTCCAGCTGGGCCAGCACCTCTGCACACCCCCAAAGCACCATCCTGTGTCCAAGCTCCCTGGGGACGTGCTACATGTCAGCTGGGGAGGGGCTGTGACACATGTGACACAGCTTCATTTTGGGGCAGCTGGAGTGAGCAGGGAGATCCCAGCAGGAGCTGGAGGAACCTACTTCAAGTTGGATCAAGGTTAACCCCACTCCCAGTGCTCATGCACTGCAGCTCATATCATAGTAGAGAAGGAGGGAAAGTTGCAGAGCTTGCTGGATGTGGTAGGAGACAGTGCTGTGTATTAGGGGGAGGCCAGAGGAGAGAAATGGTGAAATTCAGAGGGAACACTGGCTTTCTGTGAAAAGGATTAATGCAAGAAAGCCATGGGTTTAAAATAGCCTAATTGACCCAGGCATAATGTAGTTCACAGTCACATGGTGAAAGTCAGGCAGTATTTGAATGCCTCCTCATCATTTAATATAACATTTCTGCTAATAGAATATTTAAATCCTATTTTATCAAAATCTCATCGCTCAAGTGTAGGAGCTTTTTCCATTGCTGGAGCACACAGTGTTATAAATTCATGAAGGTCGTAATTATGAGCAGCTTCAACACTGCAAATGTGTTTGGCAAAGATATTATGCCCTTTCTAAACAAGATTTGAGTGACTACAGCCCACATTCAGAGTTACAGGGCTTTGCTTTTCATGTGCCTTCCAAGAAGCAGACCCTTCCCTTTCTCCAAGATTCCCACTTGGACAAAAGTGTCCCATGGCCAGGAAGTCACCCCAAAACCACCACTGCCATTTCCTCCAATGAACAGGCACAGAGGAACAATCCTGCTCTCTCATTATACAGGAGAAACAGCATGTTCAAATCCTTATTTAGTTCAGCCATTTCACACCTGAATAACGAGTCAGGCAGGAGATGTTTCCCAGAACACAAGAACTGATTACCCCTAAGTGCAAGTGACCAGCACTGTGGGGGACTTGGTGGCCACAGCACAATCCCAGCAAGCTTTCCTCTCTCTCAGGAGATAACACTTGTTTTATCCCACTTTCCTTTCTTTGATAGGCAAACAGCTCTGAAGTGAGGATGTTGCTCCAGGATCACTGCTGAGCTGTTGATGTTTAGGCAGAGCTCAGGTCTGAGCTGGCCTTGGTGCTCCTGGGTCCCTTCCTGGCACTGCCTGCTCAGCTGAACCCCTCTCTGTGGTGCTGGGATCACACAAGGCTCAGCTCCAAGCTGGACATCTGGGCACTGCCCACAACACTGCAAAACACAGCACTTGGTACAGATTCCACACAGGCCAGGGTTGCTGGAACTGATGGTAATGCCAAGTGCATGTAACAGTCCATGTTTTCCTCTCTGGAACACCTGGGCAATCTCAAAAAGATCCACTTTGGGCAGCTGAGCTGCTCTGTATTTGCATTATAAGTGAGGAGATGAAATTCCTGTGACAGTTTTACACAGGGCTGGCTCTGAGCAAAGGCTGCTGTGTGGGGAAGTGGTTTGGGAGGCTGTGACAAAATCAACTCTGCTCCCTCTGGCCTCATTCAGGGATTACTAAGCCCTGGAAAACCAGCCTGGCTGCTGTCACTGCTACCACAGCAGAGACTGAAAAACCAGAACTGCACAATGGCAGTGCCAAAGCCCAGGACAACCACTTCCACTCCCATCCATCTCTCCCTGCAGGGCCACAGCTCATCTCCTCCTGGGCTCTCCATCCTCATCCCAGGTGGGAGCAGCCGGCCTCTTGAATCCACCCACAGTCTTGGGAAGCCCTGAGCTGCCTCTGCTTTACTATTCTCCTTACAGGAATTAGCAGGAATTCATTTGGGAAGGAAAAAAAAGTCTTAAGAGATTCATTCTTTAGCCAAAATCTAAAATTATTTTCCAATAGGATGAATTCTCCTACTAAGGGGGAAACTGACCTAGAGGCTGAAGTCATCTGCATAAAAAACCAAATGGAAATAAATGGCAGAGTTGAGATTACATTCCCAGAGATTAAGATAACACATTTTTACAGCCTTGTGCTTTGTGCACTTTAACCTGCGCAGGAGTAGAACGTGGCCATGTGGTTTTCCATGCTCTCTGTTTCCCATCACTGTGCATCACAAACAACAACACTGCATGCTCAGGCAGCCAGGGTCATCCACCAGTTACACCCCCCTGCACATGAGGGCACACAAGAACAAAAACCACAAGTCCACACAGCAGCTGAGAAGTCAACTCCCACTATTTAGCATTGCACAGCACACCAACACATCTTATAACCTATTTATTTTACCAAATGTTCCCTTATATTTAATAAGAACATCATTTTTATACAACCCTAATAGCAAATTCCAATGATTTTCCAATCCTACAACTGCTCTAAGACCAGTGAAATCAGTAGCAATTTTCAAGCAGTTCTAACTGGGTATTATTTGATATGAATTGTCTTATGAATACCAGAAATAACTGGTTTTATTTGAAAAAGCTCATGGCTAAATAAACCAGATATAGTCACACCTAATAAGATTGTCATGGTAGAGCATTAGGGGTGAACACCCTTTTCATTCAGATCTTAACTTCTGCACACAAGTGTCAGGTCTGTAACTTTTCTATTTCTACCATCAATGGTAAAATCTGTCATGAAGCACAATGAAAAATCACATTTGAGATAAGAAGATCTGCAGAAGCAAAAAGCAGCATACATAAAAGATACTGCACTAGGTTTTTTCTTCATGGTCATGACTTCTAGGTTGCTTTCCAGCAGGATATATCCTTAAAAGCCTTTTGTTCACATTCTTTATTCTCTCCTTACTTGCAAACACTTAACAAGAATCAAAGCCAACCAGGCACACAAAGAAATAGCCAAAATGCTCAGATGCAAATAAAGGTTTGAGATATGTAGTTTTTAATAATCAAAGAAAGCTTCTCAGGTCTGAAGTACAAAATTCTAAAAGGAAAAAAACCCTAAACTTTTGGTACCTTGCTATGAATGTTGGGCAAGGGGGCACAGGCTGACAAGTAAATATTGAATTATACAGAATCTTTTGTTAATATTTATGTCCATGCTCCAGATAGTCTAAAAGAACTGATCAGATCTGCACTTTAAGACAAAACTACAAACATGCTTTTCACAATTGGTCTCTTTGCTGAAAGATGAGGTTTAGTGAAATGAAAATATTCCACAGTTACAGCATTCTGCTTACAGAAAAGTGTCCACAGTATTGAGCTCTTTAGTCACTTCTTGCCAGAGAGACAAGAAAATCCAATCTAATAAAAAAAAATCCTGAACAACTGTTTGCCTGAAAAGATGAATACTTGCACCCAGCTTGGCTTCCCCAAACTAAAATAATTTGAAGTGGTTTGTTATCTTCCCATTATGATCAAACACAAATTCAGAAGCTTAGGGAACTCTGGCTGTGGTGGAACCAAGGATGCAGAGATCCAGCAACAGCCTGTTCCTGGGAAAAGGTGGCTGCACCAGGACACAGGGAACAGGGCCAGCCTTCAGAGAGGGCTGTGCACAACGACCAGGGCACGTCCTCTGGAGATTTCTGAACCAGCTGTGCTGAGACTGGCAGCGCTCTTGGCACAGCCGTGCCCCCAAAGGAGCATGGAAAACTGGGTGGTGGCATAGTATGATCCAGGAGAGACCTGGACATGCAGAGAAGGTCTCCATTTAACCCTTTCTTTGTAAGCCACTACCTCCAGCAAGCACTAAGCATAACCACCAGAATCTGAGTGTATTAAGTGGCTTTTGGAAGGCTTTTATATTTATAAATGTACCAGAAGAGAATTCCAAAGAAGGAAGTGCAAGTTGTTAAACTAACATGACAAAAACCAACATAACCCACTGAGCTTTAGAAACTGAAATCAATGGAAGCCTTTCCATTGACTTCAGTGAGTGCTGGATCAGGATTTAAAGAGATTACAATTCTGAAGTTCATCTTTGTCTGCACTTCAGACTTTTTCTTTTGTTTCACATCACATGAAAGATTCAGCATCTCTCTTCCTAATGCTCTGAAATATAGCATGATCTATAAGAGAACAGAAAACAGAACTAAAGGGGGGAAAAAACCCTCCTACACCTCATTAAGATCTAAAGTTTGTCCTTAATGTGTGCATGAACTCAGAATGAGTGTCTAAATGGAGACGTTTTTCCCTGCTACAGGGTAAAGTGATTATAAATGTCTCTGTGAAAAAAGCTTAGTGGTATTTTATGCAGCTGGCACTGCAGAGTTTGAAACAAATCCAAGAAAACAGATTGTATCTTTAAGGTTAGAAATCAAACTTTCCTTTGCTGGAGTGCACATTTGCTGGTGCCGGGCTGGGCTCTGACACCAGCAGCAATGGAAACAGGAATTCTGCCACTTCCAAGTGTGCTACTGTTTGTATTCCCTATGGCCTCTTCATCTTCTCATTCCACTCCCAAACCCCCATTAAATGGACATTATAAAGTCATTTTTTGTGGTTTTCTGCTTTGGATGCTTACCATTTTTTCCCTCTAATACCCATTCAGAAGTGTGCCAGACACCTTTTCCTTAAGCTTTTTAACCTACATTCTCCTACAGACCTGCAAACAGCATTGATGCCTTTGTCAATCAGCAGAAGCAGCAGCTTCAATTTACAGATAGGAATACCCCAAGCTGCTAAACATCAGTTACAATAAACCTCATGTGAGAATAGAGATAGCCTCATCCACAGGCTGCAATTCTTCCCAGACTTTGGAGGTATTTCAATGCCAAGCACATATTTTGCATATGTTCTTTCAAGATGGTTGAATTGACTCTCAAAAGCTCAAGAAATCCTATATAACCATATAATGACATCCTACTTTGCCTCCACTGCTAAACTGTGCTCTCACCCAGTGAGACGGGGCTGCTCTGCAGGACTGCTGGGAACAGCAGGAGCAAGCTGCTGGATTCCTGGGATAGAGCAGCCCCAGGAGCTGAGAGATTGCTCTCCACCCCTCAAGCAATCTGTGCTCAAACCGTCTGGTGATGTGTAGGTTAAAAACAGCCTCTGGAGGTGCATTTGACTCGCCTGCAGTGGTGGGAGCCACAGAGTAGTGGCTCTGCATGATCAACTACCCAACGAGTGGCAGCTGGGTTCTAATTTAGCTCCTGACTAGTCCTAATGAATAACCTCATGTACAGCACAGGCCACGGAGAAAGGATTTGTCTCCTGTTCCTAGCTAGAGGCAGATGAGGAAAAATCCTATTTTTGGCTACAATTGCCATTTGATCTTCCCCAAGCAGCCCTGCTTCTAACAAAACTGCACTCAGCCGTGCTCAGTGGGGACACCGTGGTGAAGAGCGGAGGGCATGGACAATCCAGGCTCGAGAATGGCAAATGAGTCTGTGAACCAGCTGGATTTATGACCCACAGTTTGATCCAAAGTGGTCTGTGGCCAGCAATTCCTGCTGATCCTGTACAGGGCTGGCTTTCAGCTCACTCTGTGCTGCTCCTACAGGTGAGGGGAACCTGTTCTTTCCAAAATCTGTGATTGCTGCCGAGAAACTTGGGCTGTGCTGTCACCTCACCTCTAGAACTTCATCAGATGCATCCAGCACGGGTACAAAGCACATCCTCTGCCTTGGCACATAGAGCAGGGAGAGATTACACTCTCACAGCACACTGCTATTAGCATTCCTTACATATTGGTAAATGTCTGGGTTCAGGGAGTGTGTCAGGTTAATACACAGCTTTGTGACTAATTTCAGGGGAGCAGCTCTGTGATTACAGTCTGACTCAGCACTGAACCCATGGGGGGCCCTCATGGGAACATCCCTGTGGGGTACTGACCTCAGCACATCACCTGCTCCACATGAAACCACCGCCATAAATTTAAGTTTCCCTGGAACGCACTAAGGTGAAAAACAAGCAGATTACCCTAAAAGTTTGTTAAAAAAAGCAGATTACCCACTTGGCCTACAACCCGGAGAAGGTGAGAGCAAATATACTGTATCTCCCTGCTGGCATAATTCAGACCTGCAATCTCTTGTCACAGATACCTGCTCAAACACGACCTTGACTCGATTCCTGGCAGCTCTGTGCCACTAATAACTGATAGACAAACAGGCATATTTACTTGATGTTTACCTTTCTCTTTACCTCCCTTGCACAGGCTGATGCTCAGAACCAGGCTGCCCGATTAGTTCTGCTCACTGCAGTAACCCTGTGGCCCTCATTAAAGAGAAGCTTTTTGAGAAACTGTATCCATCCCATTTTCTATCATCAGTCCTTTGTGAAAACTGGATTGAAAGCACCTTGGTGGCAAACCTACCTCTCCCAGAGGTAAAATGCAAAGAGCAGAGAAGGATGCTTACAGCAGAGAGAAGAAGTGATTAAAGGACAGAGCAGGAGAACAGAGGATGAAACGCTGGCTTTAACAGGAGATGCTGAGGATAAATGCTGAAATTCTTCATTTTCAAAGAAGTCTCTTTGTTTTGTTTTCTGCTCCAAGGAAATCTAGATTGCTAGTCCCAAAAGTCACAGCATGAATTAGCCTGATGTCACTTGGCAATCAAAGACAGCACCCTACTTACTGATGGTGGGAACTGCACTGATCCTCCAAATACATTTCAAATATCTGGATCTTCCTGTCATATTTACTATTTGCATAAATTGATATTCTCCTTAAAAAAAAAAAAAAGAAGGAAGAGTTGTGGGGGGTAGCAAAGATTAAAGGCAGTCTGTCAGTCTGCCTCTGCCTGGTTTGTATTCTCACTGGAGTGTATAAGTAATGCCTTTGATTGCTTCCACGATGGGGCTGGTGTCACCATGGCATTTGAATCACAGCACTTTCTCTTTGTATTGCTTCTGTCAGTCAGGAACAATAAAGAACTTTTTTGTTAAAGCCTTTAATTTCACGTAGTAATTACCTATTTGATCAGACAAAAGGTGCTGTGAATGAAAGTCATTTGCTTGTTTGATGTGACTGAGACTGAGTGTCACTACAGCTGCGAGACTGTCAGAGAAAACACTAGTGGCTGATTAGATAAGCAGTCCTGCCCAGAAAAAAAGGATGAAAATGGAATGGGGGAAGAAAAGTCAAGTTCTACCTCATTTAAATACAAGGAAAATATGAGAAATATGAGAAATCCCTCAGAATATGAATAATGCAGTTATGGGAAGACACAACTTCTTTACAGCTTCACTGAGGTCAACTTTCCAGCTAAAGGGTTAAACACCCCCCTGGCTCCCTCCCCTCTCCTTTCACTCCATCAGCCAAGGCCAATTCACAAAGTACCCAAGGATCTGCTTGGCACTTGCTGAACACCTGCTGCTCTTCATGTGCACATTCACACTGCAGCAGAAATCACGCTACAAGGACATGAAGAAGCATCATCTGCTCGTGCCAATCTACCACTATTCAGATAAAGTTTGTGTTTTTGAAGTCTGAGATGTTGTCACCTTGCCAGGATGAGCCTTTAGGCACCTTCTGGGGCACAGAAGGAGCTCCAGGACACTCCAGGACTCCAGCTCCAGGAGGGGATATGGCTTCAGCATGTGGAGGGAGTCCTGCTGGATTCCCTCAATGAATTACAACAAAAATGAAAAAATCTTTGAGGCTTAGCTGGACAGTTAACTCAGCCAGACCACAGCCCTGAGAACCTCCCTCCCAGTTTTCAGTTCTGGCTCCAGCACAGACCCAGCCACAGGTGGGAAAGGGACCCAGACCTTGCCTTCAGATCTAATGCCCTACCCCAACCACAATCATTTGCTTCCCAGAGTCCATGCTGGGCTTGGGTCTCATCTCTCTGCACAATAAACAGGATTTTATGGAGAGAAGAACATTTTCTGGATGTGAAACTGATGAAATAGAACCTGCAGGATGAATTCACTCTTCTGATCATCTCGACTTCATGCCAGCAAAATATTCATTGCACGGCAGCTGAATCATCTCTTTCCCTTTTGTACACAGAAATATGCACGAGGCAGGTGGCTCCAGCTCCCAAAAAGCTTTTCCTTCCCTCCCCTTTCCTCTTCACCCCCTCCGGGAAAGCAGCAGACAAGGGGACTGCAATTTCCAGAGGTTCCTTAGTGGTAAGTGTGATGCAGGAGCAGGCTGAAATGCAGGCTCTCATCTCTGCTCACTGCTGGCCTCTCTGCACTCACTGCATAGAGCTGCAGATGTTTAAAACATTCACTGGAAATATTTTATTCTCTTGGATAACGTATCAAACAACATTGCAATGAAACTTTCAAGGGCTTAGAAACTGTGCCTGGAGGTTCTTGAGAGGTGCTGTGGACTCCTTCAGCAGCACAGCCCCAAACAGCCCAGAATGGGTTTTTTCCTCCACAAGTGACTCAAGATGAGTGACTCATGTAGCACGGAGGCTGAATGCCTTAATTTGTCTTTCTACTCTCTCAGACAAGGCAGGAGGTAGGAGATGAAAGGGAAGCCCTCAGCTGGCTGACAATTTAGTGCATCCTCAACGTGCAAGGCTGCAGGAGTGATGCATGGCATGCTGTGGGAAGGCTGGAGCCACTCTGGAACAGCCCCTGTAGCCTCTGGCAGCAGGAGGAGATGTCCTCAGCTCCACTCCTGCAAAGAGGGGACCCTGTGCCTGCCCTGCCCTGCCTCTGGCCAGCACTGCTCGACTCCCAGCCATTCCAGCCATGGAATTGCTTTTGAGCAGCTGCTGCTGCACCTCTCCCCTGGAGTGGCTCTAGCACTACAGACACTCTCACAAAGGCAAAGCCAACACCACAGGGGCAACAGTTCCCTAAAAAAGCAAACAGACTATTTCCCTTTACAGGCTGCTCTCAAAATCTAATTTCACAGCATGATCAGTCACTGCATTGGAATGACTCGCTTTCTTATTCAAATAAAATGAACATATTAGCAAATAATACTCATAAAATTCACTGGACAACACAATGGAAAGAATTACAATGCATGAAGAAGTAGGTTACAGAAGCTACATCACCGCTTGAGTTAGATGCAATATGAATTAACCCAGAGAGCCTGTGTATAGAATTAAAGAAATCATCTAATTTTAAAGTAATATTTTATTCACTGCATCCCTCAGTGCATGTAACTGCTAAATGAAATGCATTGCATGCTCTACAAACACATCATCACCTTGTAAATGAAACACTCATGATATTAAAACTGATATAACATTTATTAAAACCATCGTGCAAAGAACAAGGTTGGGTAGTTGAACTGCTGAAGGCAAGTGCTGGCTCTGGCCTCGCACACACTGAGCAGCCCGTGGCTCTGAAACACTAATCAGAGATGTCTTTTCTGAAGGTGAGAGTTCATTCAGCTAGAAAGAAATCCACATCTTGCCTGAGAAGAGTAAGGAAGCGTGTGGGAGTGTTTGGCAGAGCCATGCAGGATGTGAGGGGCCGTGGGCTGTGGGAAAAGTGTCCCTGCCCCAGTGCAGGGCAGCAAGGTGTCTGCTCTGTTCCACAGGAGGTCACTGTAAGAGCGTGTTAAACCCTTCACAAAGCTGAGCTCTTTGGTTTGATGTTGTTTCTTCCTTCTGGACTAACAGCTAAGTTCAACAGTAACACGTTTTGGGATCAGATGCTGACCTGTTTTCTCAGGATGGCAGAGGTTGGAGCACGGGGAGGATTTGGTGTCTTGCCCTACAGCTCTGCTGTGACGGCCAGAGGACACAACAATCCCAGACTGAAAGGAAAGCAGTCACTGATGTGAGAGTCCCAAAGTGGATAGGGAGGGGCTCAGCAGAGCCTGTGTGCCAAAGAGAACCTGTGCTAAACCCAACAGGGTGATGCCACCCTCTCCACAGTGGGTTTGGGTGTCTCTGGACATCCTTCTGCTCCCTTGCAGACTCTTCTTGCTGCTGATTCTCTCCAAGCATTTTCAAGACATTTGACAAGTTTTTCAATGCAGCCACCTTTACCATCTTCTCCTTTTCAAAATCAAGCACTGAACTACTAATTAATCTCTAGGGGATAGGTCTGACTGCTTTAAAAGCACAGCTCTATTGTGAATACTTGAAGCATATTTTTAAAGGAAAATCTCAGAAATTTACTTTATGCTATTACTTCATTCTAGCCTATGACATTTTTAGCTTTGCACAAAGGATGCCTCTCTGCAGAACCCTGGCAGTTCAGCCGAGTTACACATTATAAAATCCCTCTATTTGTCACTGCCTTCAAGCCTCTTCAAAATGAATCCTGGTTAGGATATGTGAATGCAAAATGCTCTTGTTTCCTAGTGAAACGCTTTGAAACGCGCCGTAGGAGAGGCTTGATTTTACCCTTCCACAGGCACAAAGAGGAGTTCTTGCCTTTAAATGTTCTCTCCTGAAAGAAGAATTCACACAAACCACATAGAGCTCAGGCTGCCAAAAAGGGAAATACAAACTCTTCTCCATCCCTTTCAACAAATCTCAGCATAGAACAGAATGAAATGAAGCATACATTCAGCAAAAAGGGATTAAGGGAAAGATGAGGGGAAAATCCTTTTAAATACTAATATTCACTGAAATTAATCTCCAATCACATCACAACAGAGACAGGCCCTTGACAAAGAGAAAGTAAAAACCCATCTAAATATACTCCAAGATGGTAGCTCTGCATCTTTCTCCAACCAGTGTTACAGGAATCTGTATGTACATACCTATAGAAACTTATTACCAGGGCTCCAGTGCAAGCTGTGCTCCACATCTGGGGATGGTAATCCTGGCATCTCCACATTTATTATAAACTAGTTAGGGGTCTAACAGGGCTGGAGTCTGGGCTAGTTTTTTGTTTCTAAGCATGACAGAGGAACAGAATTAAAACATCTCGTTTGAGAACACAAGTTTAAACTTAGGCCCTGCGTGCACGGAAGTATTAATTTTATTTTGACTTTCAAATATTTGAGTAATGGGAAATTACACTGTAGAAAATGTGCCTGGTCTGACTTTTTCACTGTCACCATCATTAACTGTTCCCTCTCATGAGTCACATGCAATGCCCTGAAATACTGGAGACTTTCTGGTCAGACATTTCTAATCTGATCAAGAGAACACTGTGACATTTCAGATGGCAACACACTGATAAAAGCTTTCTGGCACTTCATTATGTAAACAGGTATAGCTGCTAATTAATGAATTACAGTGGAGAAAGAAACTGTTGGCAAGGATGGAAACTTGGCCCAAAATCTCCCCCGAGTAATGCTCAGTCAAGTGAACTAAGCCCTTTTAGTGCTCACTGACAGGTGCAGCTTTAGCACCTGCCCAAAAAAGTGGATTTTTAACAATATTCACATTTTTCCTCTTCCTATTTCCCACTACCTAAGAATTCTCAAGAAGGTTTTGCTTCGCTGCCACGCAGCCAATATCATTCTGTATGTGCAACAGCTCCCCACATCAGGCATGGAAACAAGGAGCTGAGGGTCAAACTGCTCCTCCCTGAAAAGGACAGGTGGTGCCACCTCCTTGACACGTGGTGCCACCTTCTCACCATGTGGTGCCACCTCCTCACCACGTGGTGCCACCTTCTCACCACGTGGTGCCACCTCCTTGACACGTGGTGCCACCTTCTCACCACGTGGTGCCACCTCCTCACCACGTGGTGCCACCTTCTCACCACGTGGTGCCACCTTCTCACCACGTGGTGCCACCTTCTCACCATGTGGTGCCACCTCCTCACCACGTGGTGCCACCTTCTTTCCACGTGGTGCCACCTCCTCGCCATGTGGTGCCACCTTCTTTCCCCATGGTGCCACCTTCTCTCCATGTGGTGCCACCTCCTCTCCACGTGGTGCCACCTCCTCTCCATGTGATGCCACCTTCTCGCCACCTCCTGCCACCCGTTCACAGCAAAACACCATGGAGGTGCCAAGCCATCAAGCTGTTCAGACATGGCCTGGCAGCAGAGGAATCTCGGGGAAATTACAGACTGTTTGTAGAGTTTTTGCAGTTTCCATGCAGTAGAGAGGGGGATGAATTTAGGAGGCTGTATGGACAGTAGTAGGGAATACATGTGTGTGAGCAGAGGTGAAGTGCTGGAAAGCAAAGTATGAAAACTGAAACCATGCTGGTCCGAATAAGGAAAAATTGCTGTCTCTTAATCATACTCCAGGCTGCCTGGTTTTTATGGGATGATGCTCCCATTTAACTTAGTGGTACTGTTTTACACATGATGAGGATTTCAGAAGTGCAATTAAAGCTTTATCATCAACATAAAACCCAGCACAGTTTGCCCAGTACTAGACTTAAAAAACACTAAGTACTGTAACCAAGAGGAAAGTGGTTATGTTTTCACTACATATAGCTTGGAAAGCTGGGGTTAAATGAATATGAGAATTGCAAACCAATATTCCAGAAGCACCAATGAACTGTATTCTAAATAAAAGCCATTTAGAAAGTGGGATTTTTTTTATCGGCAGAAAATTAATGAAGAACAAAACCTACATAAAAATTAGAATCTTAATTTTGCCAAAATACAGTCACATTTTGAAAACTAGGGCCTTTGCTGATTATGAGAAGTATAGTACTACTGATAACATCATGGAATGTGAATACTTGAAATAAGTTTCAGTTTGGCTGGATGTTATTTTTAAAACTAGATTTTGTAGAAATATCTATCAGCTCAAGTTACCACCAGCAACATCTTAACGACTCCAGAGCAAATGCAAAAAACCTAAGGTGGAGGGATTACTTGGGGGATTTGGGAAAGTCTGCTCTCAAGTATACCCAGGATTTCCTTTCTGACTTTTGCAGAGTCATTTAGGCTCCCCTGGTATCAGCAGCATTTGTGCCTGCAATTCAGTTGTGAACTGAAGTCTGAGAGCACGTACTACTAAATACCTGAGGAGGAAATCCAGGCAGCAAAAGCTGCAGATGCAGCCACAATTCCATTTATAAGTGGGAAATGTAGCCAGAGGAAGAGGGGCTGGACCTTAACTTTGTTGGGAATTTACTGCTTAATTTCCATCAGTTTTTTGTTTTAGATTTTACCAGGTGTCAGGAATAACTGGTTTTGTGTACTTGTGGTAAGAATATGCTACACACCATTTACTATCTGAGTGCAGGTAACAGCAGCTTGGATTTATACAACATTTTCACATATATAACTAAAGCAGATAAACACAGCAGGACAGTGAGCCAACCTCTCCATTAAAAAATAAATAAATCAGTTCTAGGTTCAGACTTCAAAAGCGAAATGGTAGATGCTCCATGAAAATCTCTGTAGGCTGAGGTTTCCACCGAGCAGGAACTGAGCAGCTCCACAGCTGCATCCTTGGGCAACACATCATGGTCCTTGCCCAGCACAGATTAATGAACGGCAGGAATGGAAATGCTAATAATTAAGAAAAGGTTAAAATGTTCACACTGTGTGAGAATGATGCATAAAAGGATACAACTGCTAAAAATCACTGCAGCGATGAAAGATTTTTTTTTTTCCAGAAACAAAATTCCACCTGGGAATATATTAAGAACAAGAAGAAAGAAATTCTCAGGGCAAAAAAAACAATGCAAAGCAGATAGTGAAAACCAGTCAGCTCTGTGGAATGGAGGCACTATCCACACTACAAACTAAAGCTCCATTCTGAACCAAAAGCCATTTGAAAAACAAATTCAGGGAAACATCCAGACAAGACAAATCCCAAAATTACTATAAAAATCAGACATTTTTCCATATGAACAGTTTGCATTCAAAGCAGCATTTGTCTCTTAAAATTCTACTAATGTAGCTGTAATTCAGAGTAAGAAACTGAGCCAAATTTTCCAGGCAGGTGTTCAGACCCACTAGCTATTCCAGTGAATCCTCAGGCAGAGCCTGTGCCACCCCCTGCCTGCCAGAGATTCCTCCCATGAGATCTGTACTGGTGGACCAGTCCCATCCTCTCTGGGCACACCAGATGTATGATTTATACCCACCATTAGTTCAAATCTATCACATATATAAAATATACATATATATTGGTAGGGGTGGGATTTATCTTTAGAATTCAGTACACACTGGCACACTAAGGGAGACCAGGGACAGTGAATTGTACCAGACCTCCCATCTCCACATTACTTCATCCTCCAAAACTGGCAGCCACATCCTGCTATCCATGAACTGCTTTTAGCAACAAAATTTGAGGAAGCAAAGTCCTTTAACTAGTGGGCAAGAAACACAGGGAGGAGTGATGGCCCTTCTTCAGACAGGGACACTGAGATTTTATCATTACCTTTTCCTGACTATTGCTTCCATATACTTGTCTGAGATTAAAAGCTTTGCCTTAGATTTTATTTTTACAAAGTCAATTTCCACTTGCATAACAATCATTTGCAAACCGCTAGTCCTGAACACAGATAATAGCATATAAAGATTTTTCTTTAAAGGTAATACAAGCATTGTACCAGAGAAAACCTGAAAGGAGAACAGGGCCTGTAGAACATGGCTTGTCCCCACCTGTCCAAGAGATCCTGTCAGCAACTGGTTTCCTAATCACCACAGATTCATTATCCACTTGCTTGCTGCAATTATGCTATTGAAACCTGCAGGTCTGGGCTTTTTTTTTCCCCCTTCTCTTACTCTAAACAGAATTCATTTTTAATGTCTATTGCAGAAGGCCAAGATGATATAAAAACCCCAAACATTTCACTACTCATGCACTCTTATTCATAATATCACATCAAATTGCTGAAGTAGTACCATATGGTGCTTGAGCACCAAGCCAGAACAAGTTGTTCAGCTTGTCATAATCTCAAAAGCTGCATAAAACTTAAATAATTTCTCTATGAAGTGGAAGATCTTTGGGTTTAATATAAACTCATCAGAAATGGATTCTGAATTTTCCTCCTATTATTTCCCATGTTTTCTCTGATTCACATTCCATTTTCCAGTGCAAGCTATCAGTATAAGTGGCTACAACTATGGGGCTGAAAGGCTTTAAAAGCATCCTGTCCATCCTTTCTTCTTGATAATTCATCATTGAAGGGATAAATAGCTTTCTCAATCAGACAGACATATAATTATAAATAAAAAAAGCTCAATCAGAAAAACTGAATGGAAAAGATTAATGAAATCTCCCACACTTTGATTCAGCCCTTAAAGCAACACCCTCGGTTGTGAAATGTCCACACTTCCACCCACACTGTCCTGTAGGAAAACACATTTAACTGGTACATAAATCCATGGAGAGATGACAGTGGGAATGCTCCAGGTTTCATCACAGATTGCTCTGTATTTACATTCTCAATTTCTGGAAACACCACAAGTCAAGGTGTTGTGGGGTTTTTTTATTTTTTTTTTAAATATTTCCTACTGAGAAGAAAGGTTTGGAACTGATGGTATAAGAACTGGAGACAGCCAACCTCAGAGTTATCAGGGATTGTGACTGACTCCTGATCCTGGGACAGGGACCACCTGAGACAGAGAAAACGTCTGGAAAGATGGGAACACACTACAGCAAAAACAAAAATGTGAAAGCAAGACCCAAAAAGGTGGAACAGGAGACAAGAACAGGAAATGTGCAGACACAAAGAAGGGAGGTATACAGGCTGCAGTATTGCTCCAGAGGGGAGGGCATTATGGAACTCCTCCAATGGAAGGCTTATTTTAGCAGCTGCTTGATCAATTGAAGAATAAAAAGGAGAGCAGCAAATCAAGCAGAATTTCATAACCTTTCCTATCATGTATGTTCAAGCCTCGCTCCCATATGGGATTAGGATAGGCAGGAACTGCAGGCTGGCACACAGGCAGAACAGAGACAGCTATTACACAGCCTTTTGCTTAAAAATTACAGAGAATGGGGACATGTCTTATGGAGATATGGATTGAGAGTTTCCAGAAAAACATTTCTGTAATGGTTGCATATGTGATTGTTCTTTTTTTCCTTAGCTATATGGAGGAAATGAGTGGCTTGTCACCAGCCCAAAGGGAAAAGCACTTGGCTGCATGGAGGAAGACAGGATGTGTTGCATCTGTGGCTTCACAGAAGGAAAGGAACAGCTCTTCGAAAAGGCAAGAAGCACAGAGAATATCTAAGATAAATAAATGAAAGGAACCAGCCCCACTTCTCTGCTGGAGAGATGATGTCACAGTTCCCAAACCCTCCACACTGTAGAGGCAGTTCCAGCTCAGAAGGGGCAGCAGCAGCCTGGTGTCCCCGCCGTGGTGGCCCTGGGCATGCAGCAGGAGCTGCTAAGGGACCCAGGTACCCTTCAGCCCTTGAGGGAATCTGTGCCAACAAGGACATGTTCTTTGCTGTTCCTGATCATCCTCTGCATGCTGCCTGAGGAAGAAATGGAGCTTCTTCAAGAATTAACAGTATTTTGGGTTCAAAAAGGGTAAACCCAAGGAACAGACTAAGATATTGAATATATGCTGCTTTGATGTGACTTGGTGGAGGTCTTTGACCAGCAGAGCTCCAGGGGATATTCCAAGTAGTCCAGAGGAATAGAGAAACAGCCTTGCTAGGGGGCTGACTGGCACCAAGAGCTCAGGCCACACAACATTTTGGGTTACTTTAAATGTTGTGTTGAAAGCACCTTACCCCAGAGAAGAGAAAAAGAGGAAATGCAAAAGCTGTGCTGTGGAATTAGCATCTCCCTTCCAACGACACCACCTTTTTGCTAACAGTGAGTTTCTGGAAGAATGATTTTGATGGAGCCAAGACAGGCACAACTTCAGAGCAGGAGGATGAGAGGAGAGATGACCCGTGAGTGACAGCACCCATCAACCTGGGCCAGAAATCTCCTCCCCATCAGCACTAACTCCCCAAAGGCTGAAGCAGAGTTACAGCACAGATGCAAAGGGAACCTCAACCTTAGTTTAGGATCACACCACTGAGCATTTACTCCCTTCTTTCAGCAACATGCACACTCAGTGCTCAGTACTTAGGAGCACCCTCTATCCAATTAATACCCCATTAAGCAGCCCGCCCGCAGTGACTTTATCCTCAGACCACTGCATGGCAGCTTTTAACTCCATAATACCCCGGCATTATTTCCATATTAGACTACAAGGGTTTGATCCAAAGCTCATGGAGGTTAATGAGGGCTCATTAAACTTTGAATTGAGCCCTAAGTGCTCAGCAAACACGGAGTGAGGTGAAGCAGTTCGTGTCAGATGAGATGACAGAGGGTGTAGTAAACTTTAAGGCGAAATATTGAATGCTGATGGTGACAAAGGCAGGGAATGTGTGAGAAAGCAGCCGTGGGAGAGAATTATGATTGTGTTACACTCGCTATCAAGCAGGACAGATTTGTGCCTATATAAATAGATATGCCTGGTCTGACTCTGATGTGATTTTTGTCATCATATGGTTATACAGAGCATAATATTGACACTATAGCTTCCCTTCAGATTTTAGTTTTGAATTTCAGCTGCAGAGTATGATACTAAAGGCTTGAAATCAGTATGACTCCTTCCCTAATTACTGATTAATCAAGAGCTAAGGTTGCCTACATAAAGATTCACGGGGAGAAGGAGGAAGTCTCATTAAGAACAAGAGGTTAAAAAAAAAGGAAGGGAGGGGGGACATTTAACAACTGAATGGATACAGAAGGAGGAGAAAAAGAGCTGATTTCCTGATAGCATGTTATACCCAAATGTTACATTTTGTATTCATGTCTAATTAAAAAATTAAAAGAAAATGATTTAATGCTTGCAGATACCATGGGTTGCAGTTCAAAAGGAAGTACAGAAAGTTGTTGGGTTGTTTCTTTCCAATGACTTCAGAAATACATGTGTTGTGTCATCCTGTCCCTTAGGTGCTCAAAAGACACAGCAGCTGTTTCATAAATTCTGAATTGCCTTTTCCTTTAGCATACAAAAGCCTGTGCCATGAACACAGCACTGTCTGAAAAATATTCGGTAAGCCCAGACAGTTGTTAGAAATGCTTCCTCCGATATTTAAATTCCTCCTTTAACAGGAGTTTCCCTGCAAAACCAGATGCTAACTAATAGTGCTTTTGCCATTGAGCTGAATGGGAACACTTTGGTGCAGCATTTTCCTTTTTTCCATGGAGACATTACAGGGTGCATTTCCCACGACTGAAAGAAAATGCCACCTTGCTTCTCAATTCTTTGCTTTCAAATAATAAATAACTGCTATAATCTTCCATGAAAGATTTATGCTCTGATGATGTCTGATTCTTCTACTGTAATTTCTTTTTGTTAGAGGCAGTTGAATGCCACTTACTTGTAAGTAAATTGTGTCATCACTTCACTGCAAACCACACCACTGAAAATGTAAGCTGGCCAAACATTTATTTTTGTTTTCCAACTCACACAAATCCCTTCCGAGGGCTTGGATTAACTAGCAACACTTTTTAGTGCAGATCCTTAATCTTAGTTTCCTTTCCTCTCCCTACTAATATGCTCCCTTCCAGTGATGTTACTTCAGAAATAACTCCAAATAACTCACAGTGTGGTCAGAAACTCTGCCTTTCAGCTGCCATAGCTTTCTGCAGTGACTTGGAAATAAGGAAAATTGGCCATTCCCACTGAATTTTTCATAGTCCTGCACTAATGGGGACACTGCAGCTCTGCCTCTTCCACAGAGCAGTTTAACTCGCAGAGGGGGACACGCACTACCAGTTCCCCTGAAGGTTCAAACCACGGGCTCCATCTCCAATCTTTCCAGAACACAAAGCATGCCTTTCATTTCTCAGACAGAAACAACAAGCCCACACAGTTTTTCTTCTTGCTTAAACTGTCCCTCTTTTAACAACAAGAAAATTAGGTTCTTTGTTTAAATAAATGTTACAGCTCGCAAAGCCTCGAAGCACAAACCAAACAAATAAGTCAACTGAAAAACAGCCCAAAAGGGCTAAAAACCCAAGCACAGATACAAAACCCTCCTCAGGTCATGATGTTTTGATTAAAATGAGCAGAGATCACGAGTGGAAGAGGAGCCAGGAAGGCCAATGTCCCAGCAATGCCACCAGCACTATGGCATTTAGGGGTCTGTTAATATTTCCATGAGAAACTTCTAGGTTTAGGAGCTTACAGCTTGAGTCACAGAGATTCCTGGTTTCCAAAACCTGGTTCCTAAAAGGGAATTCCTCAGATAAAACTTTGCATGGGGAGGGCAGGGCCAGGTGGTTTGCTATGGCAAGGATGAGTACTTGGCAGGTTCAGCAGCTGTGGGGGTCTTAGGGGATGCATGAGTTGGTTCAGGGAGGGGAAAGAATTCAGCTCTCTTTACCCAGTGCCAAAAAAATGCAAACAAGGTCTACTGGGTGGCTTTTCAAGGCAGGTTCTGGTGTCTGTTAGGAAAAAAAGGACATATGCAAAGGCTGATGTGTGTGCACAGCTCAGGGTGTGCTGCCTGTGCACTACCAGTACACTCAGAGAAGCGTAATTAAAATTGGGAATCTAATAAAAACTAGAAACATGGCCAAAGAGGTTAGTTCTCCACAATGCTGGGGGCATTAATCCAGTAAGGCATTATTCATGACCTTAGTTTCCAGTCAACAAATATATTCTGAAGAGCCACTGGAATTACTTAAAGGCTCAAACTTAGGCACATTCTTAAAATCTCTGCTGAACAAGGGCCAAAATGTTCAGTACCACCATCTGCAGATATCCAAATTGCCTTGGGCAAAATGTTTCCCTTAATATAATCCAAGGTTTTGTTTGTTTGCTTTTTAAGTTGTCTAACTGTTCGGATAGGAGGAAAATGTCCTTTAAATTAAGGAAATTAGAAACAAATATGAATGTTATTATAAATATGGTAATTATTAAAATATGGTAAGAATTATGGGAAAGGAAAAACTGCAAAGAAATGGGGCCTTTAATGAAACTGGTGAACCACTACATATCCACTCTTTGCTGCCCCATCATGTAGCCATGGGCTTACACACCTTTCATCAGCCTGCATTAGAGACAGTTAAGAAAGGATCTGGATGGTGACACCTTTATCACTGAAAATCTCAGCTGTTATTAAAAAAAAAACAATTACCCACAGCAGTGAGAGCTTAAAATTAGCCCAAGAGTAAATTCTTCAAAATCTTAAAAGCTGACATCTGAAATTTCAGGGTGCTGTATTTAATTCTTCATTGGTGCAGACTATCAAGAACATATGCACTAGTAAGGAAATAAAAACTGTAGGATTTTTCTTTTCCTATCTCAACCCAGCCTGCTACAGTGAATTTCATCAACAGCCTAGCTGTCAAGGTTATATCTGCACCATCATTCTGCAAATCCAAACTCACACCCACACAGCACCGCTCTGTCTTTGGGACTCCATTTCAACCCATCAAGGAAGCCAAGTCCCACACTCACCTAATGTGGGTGCTGAGTGTTAAAGAATGAACTCCTGCAGCAAAGAGGCAGATTGTGAGTTCTTTGTTCCGTCTCAGCTTTTTTCATTATTACTGTTTTACTTTGGAAAAGGCAGGAGCAAAACCAAAGCTCTTTTCTAAGCAAATTAACCCACTGTTTTTGTGTACACTGTCTTCACAGATTTTCAATAGCTTTCATGAGCTGTGTGCATTAGCTCTGACTATGCCTTCCTGCCTTTGCCTGTACACGTAATGACAGCCAGCCTGAGTGGCTATTACAGTTATCTCACTTTCTGGAGAGGATGGGAGGTAATGATATGTTGCAATATGTGCAATGGGGTATTATAGCTAAATACTCTTTGGAGTGACTGATGAACTCTTTTGCAGTATGCCTGTGATGACAATTTGAGGGGTAGTTATCCTTCTGTGCTTCCTGAATCTCTTGCTCCTGATGTGAAGCTGGAGCTAAAAGGTGTGGGCTGGATGGGGGTGGTGGTGGAGGAGGAATTGGTGGGGAGCCAGCAGAGAGCAGAGAAGCACCTTTGCATGGCTGTGAAAACAGAGCTGTGTGTAACAGACACGATGCACAGGTGGACTCAGACATGGAATAATGTGACTGTAACCATCAGCAGAAGATTTCTGACCACTCCATTAAAATCCGAGTCCATTATGAGATTCTTCAAATAACCCAAGGACAGGTCCTGATGCTGATAACCAGAGTGCTGCCCATGGCCATGGTAACAGCTCTGTGGTCTCAAAACCACTCGGCTTCCCTGCCTCGGGTTCTTATCTGTGAAAGACCATCCTCAGTGATCCAGGCAGGGTGAAAAAGTCAGATCCTGCATGGAAAAATACCTAAGCAAAGGCTGTATGGATCACAGCTGGACGTGAGGATCTTAAAGGTCCCTTCCCAACCTAAACAATTCTATCATTCCCTGTCTCTCACTCACAATTTGTATTTAACCAGCAGTCATTGGTAGTAGGGTCACAAACCACTGCTAGTATATCCCACCCCACTGCCTCAGGGGATGCTGAGTGACTGCAGAACAGTTTGAAACATCAACCACGAGGTCAGACCACAGGTCTGTTCTCCCAGCCTCCTCCCAGTCCGACTTGCTGTACCCGAAATTAATGACTTGAAGTTAATAATAAATATTATCAATGATTTTTGAGACTTCTGAAATATCATGCTGATACTTCTCAATCAGTGGGAGCAGTCTCACTGCTTCCAGTGGCTTCTGAGGATCTCAGCTTTTATGTTGTGTGAGAAATTAAAAACGGTTCCATTTCCTTCATGCAACTGGGATGTCGCATTCAAAGATTTATCACTTCTAATCAAATGGCATTTTATGATTTAGTGGGGCATTTTTCCACTCATGTTACTATTCCCAAAGTATCCTGGAAAACGGCAAAAACTCAAGGGCAGCTTTTTTAGCTGAACTGGGCAATAGGAGTCCTTGATATCTGCCTGCAAAGTGTCAATCACCTTTAAATCCCAACCTCACTTACGACGGTTCTCCTTGAGTAAGTGACAAGGCCAGTCTGGCAAAATGAAATTTTTCAGTAATACATTGACAAACTCAGAACCACAGAGCACCAAATTCCCCCTCAGTCTGGATTTGAATGCATAAATAAATCAGGCTCTTGCATTTATTTCTGCTAGAAGATTGTATTATTCCTTTCTGCAATTATGGAAAAATGCAGAGCACAGGCAAGATTTAGTGTCTGAGTTTTTGCTGCAAGACTTATGTCAGTAGAAAGGCATTTGTGCTCTTGGGAATCAAAGTGAGATTCACCCATTTGTGGCAGGTGTTTTAAGCACTCAGCCTAACAATCTACCCACGCATGGCACTACAGCAATTCAACGACTAAATTAAATCTCTGAATATTAAATTAATGATGGAAATCTAAAATATTAATATATTCTAATTGAATATTCTCCGATAAATTATCTAGGCATTCTCAGCAATTTGATTTTACTTTCATTTCTTAAGGAACTTTCAGCTGCATAAATACAGCTATTAAAGCAATTCAAAAAGGGAACATTTTCTGCTCAGACAAGAGAACTCTAAACACAAAGAATCTAAAAATTTCTTTCATATGATTGATTAAATCATAGAGCCCAAGACAGCTGAATCATTAAATGACTGCTTTCCTTCAGTCCCTCTGGCTTTAGCAAGGACAATATAAATTCCCTATGGGTCTGAATACAAGGAAATACAATATGTATAATTACAGTATAGGCTTGAATGCTGTTGTAAGAGAATTTTAAATGGAGCATTTGTGCTGTAGCTGCACTTTTCAATCCACAATGCTGGATGTGCGTGTGCATGGAAAGCCCATAAAGCACTGGGCATCTGCTTCCTTCAACCCAGATTCCCAAAGGGCACACACTGGGGTAGCCCCACCAGCTCTGGCAGATTTACATCAGGATCTGTCCTTCTCTTCTGCTGAATGCTGGAAACTGAGAATGGCATCATCAGGGAGAATGCAAACAAAGGGATGTCCTTTGAGCAGTACATACAACATGGATTACATTTAGGAATTTGCTTCAGACTGTAGGTTTTGAAGGAATTTCAAATGGACACATCAAGGAAGAAGCACTGTGTCATATTTCACTTTGTCCATTCATTCTGTGAGTAATATGTGAGTCCTGGTTTGGTAACACACACACAGAGGAGAAATCAATACCATAGCCAAGACCATGGCAAGAAGAACATTTAGTGAACCATTTTCTTGCTCATCTTTCCTTCTTTGGTGCCAGGTTGGTTAGTGGTGTGAAACTGCAGCTGAATCAAGAGCTGCCTCAATCTACATCCTTGAGCCATCTTTTACAGAAAGGCTGTGACTCTCCAGAGCACCCCAACCTGCACAATGTCCCATTTCCTCTCCACCCTCTGGGCTTGCTCCTTATCCTCTTCTGAGTGTCACAATAAAGACCAAATCCTCTCATTTCTGAATTTCAGCTGATGATGCTCACTCACAGGGCATCACAAAGATGAGGTGCACGGAGAGCAGAACTAGAAATTTTTTTTTCTTTGAGTGTGTGTGTGGCTGGTAAAGCAAAAGAAACAGCTGTTTCTGTGGAGAACAAGGAAGATCTAGGTCTATTTGTAATCAATGCTGTCTGCATCTCTCTCAGGAAAAGTAAGGTCTGATGTCCTTTGGGAAGCATTTGCAAGGCCTTTTCTCAACAAACCTTCTCTCACCACAGACAGATGCCATCTGTCTTGCAGCTGGGAGCTAATGGATTCTGCACTGCCAATTTCACAGCAGTGAGCAACGCTGTGATAGAGGAGGCAAGAGGGATTTCCTACAATAAAACTATTTAAAACAGTGCAAAGGCACACGCTGAAACAGCCATGAGGAGCAAAGGAGATGGCAGCACTGAGGCCTGATGGTCCAAGCTGGCAGGGATTTCACAGCTCAGTGTGCCTTGTGTGTCTCCAGCACCAGGATTTCAGACTTTGGAGAGCTGTCTCACCCAATTCCTGAGCCAGGGTGGGCTGTGGCTCACAAACAGGCTGTTGAGCTGGAAACTGTGCTACCAACTTTCTTCATACAAAATATTCAATGTCACAGGATAGGTTAAGATGTGCTAAACCCACCCATGAGTCCACCACAGGGTTTTGCAGTGTGTCAAGAGGAGCTCTCTGCTCCCTTAACATGCCCCATGCTGCCAGAAAGCCGACCTGACAACGACACCTCTGCTAAGCAACAGCACAAGAGTCTTCAGGTATATTGTATTCTGCCAGCTTTCCAAGCCACTTCAGGACTTTCTGATTAAATTTACATAAAATGCATCCTTCCCTCTTACTCCCTGTTACACACACCAGGTTATTTCCAGTATTCTTGTGGCTGAGATCACTGGTGCTCAGATACGGGAGCCCACGCTGTGCCAGCAGCAGCAATCAAGGCAGCTTGTGAGAGCACCAAGATCCTGTCTTGGTCAGGGGATTTTCATGCTGCTATAATGAGAATGAACAAGTTGTTTATCGTATAATATCTAACAGGAAAATAATAAAATTTTCAGTTTTATGCTTAATAAAGGCAAGCTGGAAAAATCAGGGTCTATGAAGTGCAAGATGGGAGGCTCTAAGAGCTCTGCAAAGGTCCTGGAGAGGAACTGAAAGTCTGGAGCCCTCACAAAGGAGAACATAGCTGCAGTGGTTGACAGAGAAGCCCATTATCTAAGCATGTCAAAGATGACCAAAGGCCAATTCTGCACAAGGCTGGTTTCTTTAAATTAATTATTTTCATGCAGTCCATTGAGATGGACCAAGACTTGCCTTGAAAACTGAGTCAAGATTCCCATTAGAAGCAGCTGGAGACTGGCTTGTGGATCCAAAACTGAGATTCTTTTTGAAGTTCAAAAGAGGATGGAATACAAGATAAGCTAATAGATAATTAGATAATAGATAATTAAGAATTAGCTACGCGTGTAGCTAAAAAGGATGAGTCAGTGAGAAAATAGACAGAGCTCAGCAAGGGTGCAACTATTTAATATATTATCTTAGCTGATCAGTGTGCCTGCATGAGTCATTTGCTTGGAAAAGGAGGGGGATTTCATATTATTTTTGTATTTTTAATAGGCATTTTTATGGACTTCAGTTATAATAATGAGAGTACCTGACAATTAGTAATGAAATTAGCCTCACAACAGTGAAATATTTCACAGCATGCACAATATTATTCCTAGTACAAAGGTGGAAGTGAAGCAGAAGGAAATTAAACTCGAGATTTTCATAAATGTTTCCAAAATAAATAAGCGTATATCAATAAATTTTGATAACTGTTTTCTCAGCTCAAGACAAAAGCAGAATTTACAAAACATTTTTATACACTAACAAATTTTTTTTAGCTTATAAATGTCAGATGTTAATTTAAACTCTTCAAAGAGTAAGTAAATCTTTTCAGCAGCCAAAATTAATTAGAAATTCCTATTATTATTTTTTCAGCTATTATTTTTCCTAGTTAGTGTGGTTGATGTATATGAACAAACACGGATGTTCCTCAGAAAGAAAAAACCCTGTAATTAACAGAAGGGTTTTTTTGGCAGGGATAATGTTCCTTTTTTCTTTTTTTCTCCAAAACCTTTTTCATTTAACGTATTTTATCAGAATGAAATGGTTTAATGAGCAGAGAATTACAGTTGATCCCAGCTGAACCAGACAGGGCTGCCTTTCGAGGTATGTGGCTCCCATCAAGCTGCATTCACCTTTGCTATGATTTAAACTTCATTCAGGCACAGCCTTGCTAAAAATACTGACAAGTAACTAATCAACTTCCATAAAATGGAATTTTTACCTTCACAATAGGAAGCAGGAGTAGGAGGGAACCTGAAAGATTTGCCTATGCATTTCAAATTAGTCTGACCTATAAAAACGCAAACAGCAAGTGGTTCTATGAAAATGTACTTCTGGTTGGGCTTTTTGGTTTTTTAGTGATAGGATTTTTCATGCCATCCCTTCCTCTCCTTGGAGGAAGCCAGAACCAAAGACAGCACTATGGAGGGACTGATTTCCATGAGTTATACCTACAAAATGTAAGCTCAGGCTGGTCTTTCAGGACCAAAAAAGGTTCAGTGTCCAAGAACCAGCGGTAGGTTTGAATGTTTTATATAAAACAGCAGAGAACAAGGTGACAGACCTGCTTCTGTACAAATGAGAGCTGAGCTGCAACTTCACATGTGCACTTCTGGTTCCAGTTTGTGAGCAGATGAACACAAAAATATTCAGTGCCCAGCAAGCAAAAGCATGGAAAATCAGATCAAAACTCTTACCTAGATCTAGGAGACACAAAACGCTCCAGGGCAATCTGAAGATTATGTGGATGGAAATAATCAGATAGTGCTGGTCTTTGAAGATGTTGATTTGTCCTATTCTGGATAATTAAAGAGCAAAGTCTAACAGAGGGAGCTGTAACTCCTGATAGGAATCACTCAAGCTTCACATTCAGGGCTGGCAAAAGGGCCAGATGCTGCAGAGGAGCAGAAACTCAACCCAAGCCTGAAACATCAGGGGTCTCACGCTTAATCAAGTTGCACTCTTTGTATGATCTTCCCTGTCATAATGATGCTTTCTGTATGTCAGGTGAAGAGGAAAACAGCCCCTTGTAAGCCAGTTTGTTTTTTTAATTTCCCACCCCATTTTCACTTTATTTTCCGTGTTTCCTCTAGCATCCTTATTTGAAAACTGCAATGGAATATATTGCTACAAATCTGGGAGTTCTGTATTTCCATAAGCCAGGTTATCTCTCCAAGGTTACTGGTAGTCTAAGTGAGGAATATAAATTCTTCAGTACCTATATAAAATTTATTATTTGTCATTTCCATTAATATTAGAATTTTGCATAGTCGAGTCCTTCTGTTTCATCTCCAGACTGTAGGGTAAAAAGTGCCA
Organism: Serinus canaria; assembly: GCF_022539315.1. Taxonomy (NCBI): domain Eukaryota; kingdom Metazoa; phylum Chordata; class Aves; order Passeriformes; family Fringillidae; genus Serinus; species Serinus canaria. The sequence continues at coordinate 10,488,999 of NC_066333.1, forward strand.
CAGAGATTTCAGTCCTTATAAATCAACAAATTTGCCATGGTAAGCTGGTGCCAAGTTGTCCTCTTGCTGTCTAGTCAAAACTCAAAGGAAATCAGTAGGGAATGGAAGAGAGCACCAGTTCATTTTGTAAGTACTACCCTTTATTTTTCACAGGAATTCAAGATTTAATCTAAATTATTAATTTAGAAAGGCATTTTTGAGACATCAGGTTATTCTCCTCTTCAGACATTTCTACAGCTTAGTAGGACAACACATTAATGGGTTACTCTGTACCCTGCACCGCTGACCACACAAAGACTCCCTGGCTTCCCTTCCCTCCCTGGTTTTCCAGGACAGACATAAGAATATTTGCCACCTGGCACTTCTTAGTCCTTTTTTCACTCCCTAATTGCACAGAGAAATGACACCAATAATCCAAGCTTCAACAATCCCTGACTGAATTGGGAACATGCCCCTACCTCCCCGACACAGAAACAGGTAACGATGCAATTCATGTGAATCCAGGCACATTTAGTCCTGCTTCAAAAGGGCTAAAGGAACTTCCTGAGAAGGGATGCCAATGACACACCACTGCTACTTGAAATAACTTTGGAATTTTTATATTGTTGCCATTTTCTTCCAAGGGAAGAGCTAGCTGCAAATGTCTGCCAGAGAGTTTTACTATTTTTTTTTAATTTTTTTTTTTCACAGCTAATCATTTGACTGCTCCAAAAACCCAAAACCAGCACTCACAAGAGGAATAGCAACATGTGTTTGTATTTCGCTAACACTTATCAACAGCAACAATAAATCAACCAAATGTCTCTGTAACACACTCCTTTTCCCTTCCTTTTCTTTTCCTGTCATCCCGTAATCATCACAGAAAACCACATGGGTAAACTTGATCTCGGAGATTATCCTTGTGAAGAAAGAAAGTAGCAACACAGGGGAGGCTGGTGGATCCATCTGCAGCGGCGGCAGGCAGCCAACCTCCCCCGGGCATCTGCAGCGGGATGGGCGCGGGAGGGAGGGATGGCAAGGGAAGGATGCAGCACCCTTGTTGCTGGGTGCCACCCAGCCCAGCTTTTACACCTGCAGCCGCTCTTTGGATGAGAGCGTGGGCAAAGTGCCATCCTGGCAGCAGCGCCGGTGTCTCAGGAGGGACTGGCTGGAAGGAGGCGATTAGGCTGCCGTCAGCTGGGCAGGGAAACTGGGGCGAGGAGCTTTGGAGCAGCATGGAAAAGGCAACCATTCCTGCAGGAGGGAGGGAGAGCAGAGAGCCTGTGCTTGGAGCCAGGCTTCCCACACCTACTGCTTCAGCAGAGCCATCACAAGGTCACCATTATTATTAGCACTATTGCCAGTATTTGTTCTTTAACTCACCCGGACCAGCTGCTGCGGGAAGGGCCCTCGGGAGTTCTCGGGCACGTTGATGGGTGGGATGACCCAGTCCCGCTTCTGCCGCCGCAGCCCGTTGGCACTCTGGTGCTGCCGCCACGGCAGCAGGGTGTCACTCTGCTGCTGCACCAGCTCCCCAGGCAGTGCCTTCCTTCCTTTGGGCTGTTTTGGGAAGAAGAAAGCACAGCCAGTTAGCTTCTTGCTCACTTCTTAGGACCTGTCCAACAGTGGCACAAACGGCCATGCGGAACAAAGACACAACGTGTTTACTGGCAGCCCTGCTGCTGCTTCCTTTTCACAGAAACACAGAATCAGAGAATCAGCTAGGTTGGAAAAAACCTTGCAGATCATCAAGTCCAACCTGTGACCTAACACCACCTCAACTAAACATTCACAAATAAATGGAGCTGTCACTCCCAAGTCAAGATGCCTCCCAGAATGGATTGTCTTCATTACACCAGCTGCAAGGAGATGCAGCAGAGAACTGGAGTAAAGAAGTCGCTGAAAACTTCCTTTAAGTGCAATCTACCAGAACACAAAGAATGGGAAAGGATTCCTTTACAGTCCATTTCATGGGTCCAGCTTTATAGTCTGGTATTGAGCACGAGCAGGGCTACAAAAACCTGCAGTCTGTGGTTCTGCAAAAGTATTCTGCCACACAAACCCAACCCCAGCCAGAGGAAAATTCAGCCTCTTGGCTGCAAAGGTGCATTAGTTCAGACTTTTAGTGCTTCATAACAAATGATCTTTATATGAGAGCTGGGTTTTGAACACAAATCCCAAAATACACACCCCACGCTGCCTGGGAAGTGTAATAGATCTCAGGCACAGTAAATTTTCATTATTTGGTGTGACTTTGAGTTCTTCTTTGTGATTTTTTTTTTAACTATGGATTCTCTGAATTGGAATACTTTGGTGTTGGAAATGTTACAGTGCTATGAATAAAAATGGAAATGGTGGGACCATGGTTTTGACTTAGAGAGACTGGCTCACTATTAGAAAATTTATGCCTTATAGAATGGATGAATCAATGAAATGTAGATTTGGGAAGGCTCTTCAGAGGTTATGCAGTCCCAATACTTCAATACTCTGTGGTCTTCTAGGATTCCAGCAATTACTTCTGAAAGTCTGCAGAAAAGATAACTAGCAAGGGCTTTTGTTACCATATGGTGACCTGTACTCCCACCAGAAAATGTTTAAACTTTCATAAATCACAAAGACTGCAAGTCACATTCTTTTCATTTGAGGTAAGATCCAGTGGGAATACTGTTCTCTGAATGTTAAAATTTTCAGCTATTTTTCTCAAAAAAAAAAAAAAAACAAAACCAAAAAACCCACTCACCCCAAACCCAATGCCCCAACACACAAGAGCAATGCAGGAAAAGCTATCAAAGCATTTTCTGAGGCTCCTGCCATTTCAAGCCACATTCACTTTTAGTCTTACTCCAAACATAAAAACCCAAACACCCTCCAAGCAGTTCTCTGTAGGCACTGATTTCAGTGGGAATCATTGCTTCAGGCCTTCTGGTTTGATGTAAATCCACCTATTAGCACATTTCAATTCCTGATCGGGAGGTAAAGAAACAGGCAATCACCTCCAGACTACACAGGAGATGAAAACTAAACAGTAAATGGAAGTTAAGCTGAGATGTGGCTCCAGAGCTTCTCCAGGAAGGCTGTGTGGACCTTCTCCAGGAAGGCTGGAGATCCTGTGAGCTGGGCACAGCAGTAAGGAGTCCATTCTCACAGCCTGGTCATGGCTCTGATCTCTGCTACCTCTGGAGGGCAGACATCCACTGGCTGCAAGGATTGGAAGCATTTGTGCCAAAATGCAGCTATTTTTACTGCAAAACTTAAAAACAAGCCTGTTCCAGAGCTGAATTTTCACAGAACAGACAAATATGGTCTTTTCAGTCACACACAGAGGCACGTTCTTCAGGTTCTGTCTCACACTCACAATGTGGGTTGTGTTCAACTAAGTGCTGTTTCCACACCTTTAAAAAAATCACTGTTCCATGTTCAATATTTAGATGTTGCTCTTAAAATGCTCACTGAAGTGGGCAATAAACAAAGAAACACGATCATGGTGTGGCAGAAGAAGACTTCTTGGGATGGTCAGAATACTGGTAGGAACTACTGACCTCCTCCTTCCCATGGGATGTAAATATATATCCAAGAGAGGTTTCATTTAAAAATTATTATTATTTACTGACAGAAAGGTATCTTTTCTGAACACTGATAAACTCAATCTTATCTAAAGAAGAAAATAAATGACAACATGAAACAGAACTATGAGACATGAGCCACAGAATAGTGGATATCCCCTATTTTTTTAAATTGGCTTGTGATTCCCAAATGGGAATCCTTTGAGAGCAGGTATTTGGATCAGTTTATATAATTGGCAAGTGAGCATGGGGACAGATTATGAAAGGATGGTCAAATAATTTGTGCTCTTCTGAGTTTACACAGTGGAATGAGTCTGAACTAAAGACAGACTTGAGAATTAACACGAGTCCCAAAGCTCCCTGTATACTGAAATAATTAGTGTCAGCTCAGCAAGGCAATACCAGCCTTTTTAGTCTGTATGAAATACTTGCTGGCAGGTGACTAGACAGTGACTAGCTTGCTTGTCACTCTTGATGATGTTTTCCTATATTAGAATAAATCATCAACATGACTCTTGAGTTTGATATGTAGAATTTCAAAAGCATCTTGCAACAAGAAATTTCATCTTTTTTTAAACAACAGCTCTTTTTTATCTTCATTTGTTGACAATGCATTCTCTTGACCTTAATTTCTCTGGTGTTGTTTAAATATGTTGTACATGTTTTCTGCTGCTTAAAAGCTGTGAGACAAATGCAGTAACAAAGTCTGGTGAGTATAAATGCCAGAACTATTCAGATGTCTGACTGAAACATCCCATAACATATCTGGAATAACAGCATTGTTGAACTGTGAGCCCCAGAAAATTCTCCTGTGTTTCTGAGTTTGCAAGAATCTAACGTTCAACTCAAAAGCAGATTATGACCAAATTAAATTAATTCTAAAATATAGCTTCTAATTCTAGTTTTGCTGGGGAACAGTTTTTACTGAGATGATAACTGCTCCTTTTCTGGCCACATGCTTCATGGAATCTCAGACACATTTTCATAAGATAAAATATTCCTCCACCTTTTGTAGTGCCACCAGAACACAAACTGTCCATAGTCCTTCACAACATTAAGTCAAGCACCTTTAGTGCTGCTGCTTTGGGGTGGTTTCCCTGCCATTGTTTTTGTGACTCTCTTATATATGTCACAAAAATGGTGGTATGCAGCACCAGGCAATCCATGAAATACGTGCCCAGGGGAAAGTGAAATCCACTCTCCATTCCAAAAATTACAGGGTGACATTTATAACTCGTTACAACAGGATCAAACTCTAAACATGGAACATGTGAGCATGGGCTTTGGTAACACAAAGATAATTACAGGAGGATATAAAATAGATAATTCAGTAATTACGCCTGTCTATCACTTTAGGACACTGATAAGCTAGAGAAATACAGCTGAGCCAAAACAGATGAAAACCTTCAAGATCAAGGGGGAAAAGTAATTACAAAGTGTGGGATGAAGAGAAACAACAGGAGAAGAGCCCATGCTGGGGTGTAAACTTGTTAGGAGAGTTTGGATTCAGCAGGATCTAATGCCTTAATATTTGTATTGGGGCAGAATCTTTCAGAGCTTGCTGGTGAAGCTGGGCAGTCCTGTGCTGGCTGAACTATTTAAAACCCAAATTATGCAAGCCTGGGATTGACACTTGGCTCTGAGTTATCCCATGTCTCTTCCAGCGGGCTTCTGGCCCATAACTGGGACACACATGGACACTGCCAGCACTGGCAAATCATAACACAGCCCTTGTATCTTCTGCTGATAAACACTTCTTTCTCTGGAATGTGCAACTCTAACATTTGTTATGAGCAGTTGCAGGGCAGAGGCAGAGCCTCCTGGAGACCATCCTCCCTGCATTTGATAGGGCAGCTGAAGAGCTGAGGATCAACTGCAGCTCAGAGTGGCAGAATCTGCCCTGCAATTCCTCTTACCACTTTTTTGAATTGGTTATTTTTTTTTTTTGCTATTATTGAAATCAATTAAAAACATGCAGAAGTCCATCAGAAACCTTTCACTGAGATGGCAGATCAAGCTTTCAGAAAGCAATGCGAGGTTGCAGGAGGTGCAGCCTCAATCACAATCCCAATTTTTTCACAATTTTTAGGGATTGTGAAAAGAACTTTCCTCTCCCAGCCTGCTTCACAGAAGGTGTAGGGGTATCTTGGAGTCCATGACAGCAGCTCCAGTGGAATCTCCCAGGAGTCATTTCCAGTCCCTTTTCAGTCTAGAATTGCCTTTAGGGATGGTGAACACAACCTGCTGCATTGGGAAGACTTCAGAACCCAACACCTTCAGGACACCTTACTCCAAACTAGTGAGGCTGCAGGGAGCTTCAACTAACTCCATTCACACCACAGTGTTGAGAGCTCAGGGACATTCCTGGCACTGGGAATAAAGGATAAGTTGGAAAAGCCATTTAGTGAGTCTATAATCTCCTGTCAGTGCTGGTCTGTGGCTCGTCAGCCTTTCATTTACTGGGAGACTCAGACTAAACCCAACCTCTACTCGTGAAAGGGGTTGATAAATAATCCCCTGACAGAAGAGGACACGTGGGATGCCAGCAGCCCCTCCAGCCCTACGCTGCTCGTGACAAGAAGGCTACGAGCCACTGGCTCTTCACTAGCCCACAAATAAAAGCAGTGAGTGTGAAGAAACACCAGCTCCCACCTTCCGCTACACTTAGCAGTAGCCAGCCTCGCCAGCTGGCTTGTCTCCCCTCCCAGCCAACCTGCCTTTGATATCCGTCAGCCTCTGGCTACGGAGACATCTGGAAGTTATTATCCAGCAGAGCGTATCTCAAACCCATTTACATAATATAATATCATATTTTGTGTTCCTGCTTAGCTGAACATTTTGGATCACTCTAATGTTTGGGTAAATAAGCCGCCATTCCCTGCATATAAATAACGAGTGAGTCTTAGGGTACGTTTGTTGGAGATTAATAATTTCATAGGGCTCAACCCGAAAAATGAAATGCTTCGGCACTAAAATATATTATGCTTGCATTTGCAATAAAAAGTACCTGCAATTGGAGGAAGGGAAATAAGGCCTTTATTTTCCAGGTATCAAAATGATTCATGATTTAACCTGTTTTATTTATATGCCAGCCTTGTTATTTTCCGAGGATCTTTAACATTTCACACTAGACATTTTTCAGGAAAGAAATAATACCTGGGTTGCTTTGCTTCTAGTGTCCCTCATAGGGTTGAACTGAGGCAACGTGTTTTTAATATATTTTTGTCAATACAAGGGGATACAAAGTCCACCTTTAGTCCATTGCTCAAACAATATTTCCCTTCATCTCCTATATCAATATACATTTTGAAAACTGCTACCATTTTCTACCAGGGAAAAAAAAGAATCTATTAAAAAAATATTTAATCTGAAGCATTTTTGCTTGTTTCCATGGTAGCTGCAGAAAGGACAGGAGAAAATTATATTTACCAAACAGAAAATAAGACAATGAAAATAGAGCTTAGTTCTTTAACAAAGGGAACATGAGAGCAGTGCAAAATAAACATTTGCATGAATTCTGTTCTAAGGAAACAACATTTTGCTGACATCAGGGATGGCAGTGGAGGACGAATGAACCCTTTTTTCCCAAAATGCACCATTTCTCCAGTTTTTGATCTTTCAGTATAGAAAGATATTCTGTTTTGTGTTCTCATACAGTAGAATGAAAGGGTTGCAGAACAAACAGCAAATTTATTTATTTTACAGTAATTGATTCCTTTTTTATTTAGGTCATTGCTGAAGTTGCTAAAGTTGAAGACAGGAAAAAAAAGTAGTTTTAAAAAGATCAGACTTTTTATTTTAGACTTTAATTTATTATAGTTGTGCTATGTGCAGCTATTATTTAGGAACTGCACAGGTAAGGAATCCATAATCTGTTTTTCTCCTTATCCACCCTCTAGAACTCTGAGACGACTGTCTGTATTAGCTTTATTTACTAACAGTTGTAAGCTGTGGTAAATTTAATCAAAGATAGCTGCATGTCACATCCCATTACCATCATGGCATAAATTGCCATTCATGAATGATTTGTGTCAAAGAGCTCTGAAAACTATTGTTTTAGCAGCAAGATGTTCCAACATACACAGCTCTTCAGCAGGGGCATTAAATTAATGTGTTTGCAGAGAAGCCACTAATTGACAATGAGATGGGATTTTGGCAGTACACTTCCACTTTAAAGATAATGAACAGTGTTCAAATACAGAGGAGAACCCCCTCTGCTCCTAAAACTAGAGTAATAATTTCTGGTATAAACAGGAATAGAGGGAACCAATCCTGACAGGATATTTCCAGGACCCAAGCAAGCTGTTTGATCATCATGACTTCCAAAAGCAAACAGTGGAATTGCAGCGTTTGTGACCTTTATCAAATCTGGCTACGTACAATCAGGAATGTTATGTTTGGTTAGGAACTCATTAAACAAAATTACCTCTCCATTTATAGAAACCCTACAAGTACAGTATAAAACATTTTAATTAAATCAGCTAGTTAAGCAAAAATTCATTACTTTTTGTTTTTATCAGCTAGCAGTGGGGCTGCATAGAGCAGTTCGCATTAGAGTCAATTAGTAAGAAAAATTGTCAGATTTGGCAAGTGCATGAGCTTCCAGAACACATCAGCTGACAGGGAAGAAAAAGTTTGACTAAAAGCTAACCAAGTTACTGCCCTCAGAGGAGGAGAATGAGCCACGAAACACACACAAATGCATCAGCCTTGCCAAAACCCCTCGTTCCCGAGGAGTCCGTGTCAAAGCTCTACATGCCCTGCTCCTTGAGAGCTGAAAAATAAAGCATGAATGCAAATTTAAGGATGTTAGGTACCTGGCTGGCTTTGCAAGCTTTGGAAAATTTTACCCAACAGAACTAATAAAATGTGATCAGAGTGACTGAGGAGTCAAAACGCTCTGTGGTGTTGCAGGGCTGCAAAGCAAGAAAAAGCTGAGGAATAGTACAAGGTAAAACCAGGGAATTTTTAAATAGGGAGAACACAACAGAGTGGCTTGTGAGTCAGGCAGGAGAAGATCCTTTCCTTGCAAAAGGTGCAGTGGGGCCCTTGGTGGGTTACTGTAATTAAATGCTGAGTTACGTCTGGACTCCAGGGAAAAGAGATGCACCAGCTCTGGGCAGAACCCATGTGGTTACCACAGAAGATTCTTATTTAAAAAACCCCAAACACATGTTAATCTCTTTGATCAGAAAACCTAACAGGGCTGGTGAGGGCCCCATGGACACAGGCTGCAGCTAACACCCCCGGGGCCAGAACGGGGCTTTTTGGGTGCCTGCTGACCAGGCTGGGACAGGAAATGTTGATTTCCCTGTGAAATTTAATCAGAAACCTCCTGAGCTCACCCACACTTTCTGTTGGAAGTGATCACCAATTTAAGCTGAAATGCAGGCAGTCACCAGAGCACTTCAATAGGCTTTGCTTTTGTGCTGCAGAGTCAGGATGGGCGCGGGCAGCGCTCACTTCATTTCTGAGCAGGCACAAAATGCCCACAGGATCTCTAAGGGATGGGAGTTCCAGCAGGGAAGGAGAGGCAGAGCTGTGCTCACACTTATTCTGTGGTACACCACACGGATGATTAGAGGCACCTCCTGGCCAGTGCACTCTTCTCAGGGTTTCAAATGATCTTCCTCTCCCATTCTCTGGAAGAATCACGTACCAAAGCAGGTACCTTAAAAATCTGTCTGCCTTTGGTGGAATCTTTTATGGCTCCCACAGGTTTCCAGCACCTGTGATACTTTTCTTGTCATTGTCAGGCTTTGAATATTGCAGGAGCTGTCAATGGACAGAAGATGACATCACCCCCAAAGCAGAGCTCTGGATGTACTTCTCCTCCTCATTTTAAGGCTTGAACATCTCATCCCAACAGGAAAAGTTCTGATGAGGTTGTTTCTTTGCAAAGCTCCCCACATCAACTTGACCTTTTCACACACCCTTTGTAAGATCTAATCTCACAGTACTTCTCAGGTAGGATTGTTTAAGAAACATCTAAATTACTGTTGTGCTCTACCTTCTAGTGTTTACCAAGAGACACTCCTATCTTCAAGTTAATGTCATTCTCATAATTGGGAGAAGCCATACACAATGGCTTCAGAAGTACAAGCACTTCTCAAGAGCAGGGCTATTAAATCACAAAATACTCATACTTGTTACGTACTGCATATTAGGAATAAAGGTGGTAGATCTTGCCACATACTCTGCAGTGAAAACACCTATTGCAGCCTGGAATAACCTCTCTCATCCTGCACTCTTGAGAAAAATGTATGAAAAATCTGGGCTGGAAATCTGAGTTCTTCATCCCCAATAAAATTTCTAAAAAATAATTGACAACACGGCTCCAAAACACAATTCCTTTGCTTCTAAAACTCAGACTGCTACAAGTGCTCTCAATCACAGAAAGAAGTGGGAGCAAGTCTACCCCTGAAAAGCCTGTGAAAAATTGTAATCTCATTTTATTTCTCCAAAGCCATGAGGTTCAAAAGATACATGAATTAAAATAATCATAATGAATTAAATGTAACAATACTCCTCCTCTTCATAATGTTTGCAAGTAAAAAGATCACAAGAGATTTAAAAGATCACAGGCGCTGCTGCTACTTTAGCACAAAGTAAAGTAATTCAGTCTGGTACTTCTCCTCAGTGCTAGTGTGAGAATTTGCCCTTTCAAGTTATCCTTTGGTTATTTCAAGAGGCTCTTGAGAAAAGACTGTTCTTCTTTTTTTCTCCAATTCCAGAGTGCACCTAAGAAATGCTCAAATTTGACCGTGAGGACACATTCAATTTAGCTCAATTTGCAAGATGAAATTTAAGCCTGAGTTTAAATGCTTTGCTGGGTGGGAACAGTGTTTGAGATCTCACTCCTTGAGGCCCTCAGGCCACCCTGCCCTGCTGGACACCCATCCCTGGCACTCCCCCAGCTGGATGTGCCAGAGGGTCACTGCCTCATCCAGCAATCCAGGACCTGGTCTCCAGAGGCTGGGAGGAACCAAAACCCCTCCTTCACACTGAGCTTGCACCCACCAATCTGTCTCAGCTTGCTGGGCTAAAGCAAAGATTGGGACATACAGAGACCCTCAAACCAGTTTATTTTAATGGATGTGCCTGTATGAAGCAATTTTTGTCTGTACTCAAACTCATGTTTACAAGCAGCTGTCATCAGATTATCACAGCAATGAAAGTATTTTTAGGATATCCAGTCCAAAATACCTTTTTTGAAGTGGCAGTCAGACTTCAGCAGTTACCAACAAAGAACATGAAATGGGAGGTCAAAAGCTTTGATCTGGCAAGGGCAAGGAACACATCAGAGGCAGGAGCACGCAGCAGTCCAAGGGGTTTGTTTTATCAGGAAAAACTTATTTCTATGCAGGCAGTTCAATCCTTAGGACTTCTTTTTGTTTGAAGGAAGACAGATCTGGAGTGAATTTCACTTTCAGATGGTCTTTTGAGCATGGCTTTGAGCCTGACCCTTGGTATGATGCTGACTGCTTAAGAACTAAATGCAGCAAGTGCAGTGCTTGGAAACTTCCCGTAGTGGGCTGATTTTCCAAGGCAATGAGCACCTGTGTGTCAAATCTTCTCCTGGCTGCAGCACGAGGCAATGGCATGCAGCACACCTGAAAATCAGGCCAGGGAAGTTCACGTGTTCTCACAACCACCAATCTCTCCTCCTGCAATGATTACATGGGAGATGTTCAAATTCACTCAAGCACGAGGTCAGGCAAGTTCAGCAGATGCATCTTCATTAGACTTGCACAATTACCATGAGCAGTCTCACTGGTAACAATTAAATGATACTAATTCATTAGTCATCTTCTTTCTTATCTTTTCCACTGATCTGATTTGTTAAAACCCCAAACAATGTCTCAGAAGTTATGTGAAGGAAACAGAAATCTCTGCATGTACCCTCCCTGACAGATAAATCCAGGTCTGGCTTGACTGATGAGATACAGAAATAAAAATTATTCCAGCTGCCATTTTGCTGGATTCAGTTACTGCCTTGGGTCCCCCACAGAGGCAGTGAAAGAGGACAGTGCCACAGTAATGACCCAGTACCTAAAATATGCACCAGCAACATCAGAAAAAGACAGGATGACAACTAAACCTCTTTTTATTCAGCCCTTCTCTAGTGATAAAACAGTTTGATGGGGCAAACTCCCCTCACCCTGACGCCACAGATAACATTTCACCCCAGTGCAGGGAAAAGAAGGAAGGAAGAAAGTGAACACATTTTGTCTCATTTCCTCCAGGTGCACCTGCCCAAGAGTGCCTGGGAGACTGGAGTCACTGGAAGCACAGATCCCACTTAAACTCTGATTTTCCTCCCTCAGGGGAGGGCTCCCCAGCCTGGTGCAGAGCATCCTGGCTGCACAATAACCCAGGTCATCCATGAGAGCAGTGCTGAATAAGCCTTTCCTTGCCCAGAGACCTTTGTGCTTCTGATCAGCAATAAAAGGCTGTACTTGGAATTTATAACCTCAGCCAGGTGAAATACCACAGATGATTATTTAAAGGCTTTAAATTAAAAAAAAAAAAAAACCCCTCTGTCTGTAAGAACCAGCTTTTCACATTCACATTGTCTGGCTGTGGACTCATAGCTGGGTTATGAAAGCAGCCCAAAATAAGATGAGATATAATAAAACACAAGCTGGGCTTAAGCAAGAATTGATTTCTGACAGCAGTTTTCAACGTTTTAAACACTAGCTGCAGACCTCATATATTTCTGAATTTAATTGCACAATTCCCAGTGATTTAACATTACAAAAATTTACATACTTCCATGCTCAGAATTTGAAAAGCTCAAACAATGAGAAACTTTGGTTGACACAAATACAGCTCAAAGAAAACAGTAATTTTTTTTTTCCAAACTAAATCACTGGCAGCAGATGACTGACATCTTACATGTGCTGAATATATCCTGTATCTCTAAGCTCTTCTGCTGTGAATTCCTTTCTATGCTGTATTTCTACAATCTGGATTTTAACTTGTGAGGTGAGAACTACAGAAAAATAGACAGCTAAATAAATACAGAAGAAAATTTGCCAGATGTGCTTTGGACACATGAAAGGACTGAAAATTAAAGAAAACAAACAGTATAAATGAGAAGGTCAGAACTTCAGATGGGATGAGCCAGCAGAGGGGGTGGAGGAAACTGAATTTCAAGGAATGATGAGGAGGAGCAGCTTGGACTGATGGACACAGAGGGCAGGTGCAGGGTGTGAAGGACAAATGGCACATTACTTCTACTCATAATTGGGAAAGTTTGAGTCTTTGTAACTAAAAAACAGGACACTCTGAAGACTGCAGTCCTCAGAAATGTCACTGTTCACAAACATAATCTTCATTTTTAGACTTCTGGTTGAATCAATATCCAATTTTTCAAAATAATAGC